>NC_134661.1:512508-1143153 GCF_030463565.1 Pelecanus crispus | reverse complement strand
AGCTAATCTCATTTCCAAGCCTGCAAATGGTCCCAAACATTGAAATTATATGTTAATATACAGAGATTGACAAAAGGAAGCTGGTTGTATCGACTTGGAATTAATGAAGCAATTCAGCGATGAACAATAACGCTGGCAGGAGGTGTTAAGGAGAATTGTTGCAGTTGTTAAATTTTGGCACCCAGAGGTCTCGTTGCTCTGAGGAGATGGTCAGATCACAGCGAAATGAAAATTACCTGGGAACTTCGGAGTGGTTGAGCTAGCCTGAGTCATTTCACAAAGAGTGCGGGAGGAAACGGGGGAAAATGCTGATGGAGGGACTCATTTATCCACAAGTGCTTTACTACATTGATGAGGGAAGAGTCCTGTCTGCATTCATATGAAATAGTGGAAATAACGTCTTCCTGTCTGCATTCATATGAAATAGTGGAAATAACGTCTTCCTGTCTGCATTCATATGAAATAGTGGAAATAACATGTTCCTCATTTAGGTTGGGCTGTACCCTGCTGCAGGCTGTGATGATTAGCTAAATTCTACTTTGCGTTAGAGCAAAGACAACTCCCAGGCAGAACGGTCCTGGCAGTTATTCATCATCTGCAGCTATGGATTTGCACATCCTGAGATAAGGCGCTTGCAAAGCAAAGGTGCCTGTTTATCAGCCTCTTGCAGGTCAGGTGCGTAACCATGCAGAGACAGCAGCAAGACCTTGCGTGATTTCGCAGGGCGGCTGAAAACTTTGCTTTTGCTACGGATTTTCCCTTTTTGTGGGATGCTCGTTAGCCCAAGTTGGTTTGGGGCTTTGTGCACACGCTGTTTTCTAGTTTTTGGCTTGGTGCAAAGTGGCGCGTGTTTTGTTTTGGCTGCCGACATGAAAGCGTTTCTCCTTCCCTAGGATTTGTAAACAGCTCTGTGATGCTTGATGGTCAGTGGTGGGAGGGCTTGGAATTGCCTGAACCAGGCTTTGATTCTTTGACCGGTGATCAAGATCAGGCAAGAGACACAAAGCGTAAAGCTTCACGTCAGTGGGAAAGGAAAACTTGTGAAGAAGTAGAGTTTCTGTTCTTTTGAATAAAATTCTCAAGTAAGACTACAGAAGGATGCCAAGATGTGTTGCTGCTGTTAACATCTCAAGCCTTTGAACTCATACATGCAATACTTGAGAGACCAATTTGAAGAAACCGAATTCAAGGCACAGCAAAAATGCGTTAGAAGCTGCTTACTGACAGTGATAAACATGTGAAACAGTAAAGTAGCTGCCCAACAGATTTTTCTGAAGTAGCTGCTAGTGAAACTGTTCCTTCAAGGAAGCCAAAGTTGAAAGTTGAAGCATATTTACCAATTATTGACTTGTTGATTGATGGCTTAGTAAGACGAATGAGATATGAAAACATCAACCCCCGTTTCCTTAGAGAAGAGGGAGATTCTGCCCACCGCCGCAAAAGCAGAGCAGGACTATCAACGGGGGACGCGTTTCTCTCTTTTTCTCAGCACCGTGGCTGGAAATCACATCTTGTTTGCGAACGTGCGTCTCTCGTAAAGAGCCTCGGGAGCCAAAGAATTGATGTCCATGTCCAGGATTTTTGCTCATCGGTCTTCAACTTCAAATGGGATTTTGTGTTCCCCGGCGTTAATGCATGCTTCAAGGCTTTTGTTGTCTGGTAGCAAACCGCATGTGCCACTTCAATGCACGTTTAGATTTGCAGTGTGCGGTTTTAGGTATGCAGAAGACTATCAGAAGTTCCTCCTCCCCCCCCCCCCCCCCCCTTTCCTTTACAAGAGGAAGGCTAGGGCTGTTTCTGTATCCCGCTGGTAGTTAGTTTTTCCTGGAGCACTAAATGTTAGCGATAGATCTTTTTTGAGGTAAAATGCAAAGCTCTTTGAAATTACAGCCTTTTCTGTTGTGGTAGCTGGTTGGGGGTCCCGGTGCATGTGTGTGTGTGTCTCTCTTGGTTGGGATATTAAATATAGGCGGTCTATTTTCACCAAAGCAAAGTGAAGTTTCATGTTACTCTGTTTGGAATATCCTGCAAACAAAATGTTTATTTTTTCAATCTCAAGGTAACTAAAAAATGTGGACAACTTTTTTTTTTTCCTTGCAATAAAAAGTAAAAAATGCTGAATGCTGGTGGTTGAAAATGCTTCCATTTCATGAGCTGAAGATGTTCTCCGAATGTAGCTCAGATTTGCAAAATTCCTTCAAGCCCCCTCTCTGCCTTTTTTTTTTTATTTGCCAGTCCCCCCTGAAAAACCTGAGCTTTATCAAAATGTCAGTTTGGGGCAGCAGTGCTTTGCATTTCAGGCTGGAGCAAATTCAAAATCATCTCCATGTGAAAGTCTCTATTGGGGTCCCGATATCCTCCTTTATCACTGTGCTGTGCCTGTGGATCTCGCAAATGTCTCTGCGTTCCCTTGATACGAGGTAGCATTATTGCATTTTTAATGATGGAAAATAATTTGTCTGAGGTCACAGAGCGAATCTATGGTTGGGTAGGGCTTCAGTTCAGAGCAGCTGTGTTCGAGCCTTGGGTTTTAACCATGGGACCATCCTTTTGCCCAAAGAATTAAGCTAATTTGGGGTCAGAGATGTAATGTGGGTTTAAGGTCTACTGTAAGGTGTGATTTTTATTATTTTTTTTTTTAAATGAGAAGTTTGAGGTGGCATTGGAACCTTCAACTAGGGCTCGTTCCCAAGTACTGCTGTGCTTTCTGGGTGCTGCAGGCTCTGTGGCCAGGAGCAGCATCTCCGATCCTTGAAAAATTGCCGTTCTGCACTTTGTTTGCTTTGGTATCTGAAAACTCAGCGGGCAGGAGATTTGGATGTCACCAAGACAAAATGCCGCATTAAATGCAGATCCATGCCACTGTAGATGTTCTACGAGGTGCAGATAGACTGCCTGCAAGACGGACGGCTTGCATTGTTTTATTACAATAATGAGTATTTCTGGTCCTAGCAGGCCATCCATTGGGAGGGCATGACAATGCCCCGTGAAAGGCAGGCTGGTAATTAGTTAAAGCTATGTCAGCACACTGGAGCCTGTAAAGAGGGGGAAAATATGCTCTGAAAACCAGCCCCAATTTGGGGGGCATAAAAACAGCCCCGCAGCTTGCTGGTACCAGGCGCAGTAGTCCAAAAATTGCTTACCCGGTGTGCCGGTGAAATATGGTGTTTTCTCGGATGGATCTGTTGTAACGGAGTTCTGTTAAAACCTTTTGCCAAATCAGCGGCAGAGGGCCCGGGTCTCGCTGGCTGCCTGGAGTTTAGTCCCGTCCCTGTTAGCCCCTTGCGTGGGCTCTGTTGTTTCTTAAGTCAGACCCTCTCAGCTGGCAGGGCTGCTGGCGTTGGCTTTCTGCCGAGATCTCTGCGACGGTGAGGATGAGCTTGTTGCATCCATGCTGGCTAAAGAGCCCATCCGCAGCTTGCTGCGGGATGCCTGCTGCACAGGCAGGACCGCGTGTCCTGGCCGGGCTGCCCGAGTGCTGGCATCTCCAGGGAACCCTCGGTTGGTCTGTGCTGAAATCTGTGAGTGGCATTTTCATCTCTAATCATGGAACGCTTTGGGTGGGAAGGGCCCTTTAGAGCCCACCCAGCCCCACCCTGCAGTGCCAGGGACAGCTTTAACCAGCCCAGGGTGCTCAGAGCCCCGGCCAGCCTGGCCTGGGATGTTCCCAGGGATGGGGCCTCCACCGCCTCTCTGGGCAACCTGTGCCAGTGCCTCACCGCCCTCACTGTAAAACATTCCTTCCTTATACCCAGTCTAAATCTATTCTTCTTTAGTTTAAAACCATTACGCCTTGTCCTGTCACAACAGGCCTTGCTAAAAAGCTTGTCCCCACCTTTCCTTGAAGGACTGAAAGTCCACACTGAAGTCTCCCCGCAGCCCCCTCCTCTCCAGGCTGAGCTCCCCCAGCCTGGCCCCGCAGCAGAGGGGCTCCAGCCCTTGGGTCATTTTTTAATAGACTTCAAGCACGAAGCGATGCCATTCGTGCCGGATCTGTTGTCGTGCTCCTCGGGCTGGGGGCTAAGAGACCTTCTGGGGATGGTTGTGTCGCTCGTTATCAGGGCTGGCTGCGCGTGTGCCTCAGCCTTTGGCTGGGGAGCTCCTGAGCATTGCAAGGCTTCGTTTGTGAGGAAAGAGAGTGTATCTCGCGTCTACCATCACATTTGAAATGGCCTTATTTTTTTCATTCTGTGTTTTTCTGTACTAAAACCCAAGTGCCATTAGGATAAAGGAAGAAGAGTCTTGGAAAACTCCAGGGGCTGACGGTGAGGATTAGAAATGGGTAGAAGCATGCAACAAGAAGTGATAAGAGTCCAAAGTAAGGACAGAGGCTGCTAGAAACAGGGTGTTTTTATTCAAACAGTGCCTGGTTGAAACTGGTGAAACAAGGAGCAAGGAAACACGTTGTTTATTTTTCTAATCTACAGAAGTTTGCAGGTTTAATAACAGCAAGGCACTGAAATACTTCAGCCAAACCCCCAAGCGATGGTGTTCTCGGGGCACGTCTGCACGGTTTTGGAGCTGCACGTCTTCTGCACATCTTGTAATGTATGCAGAGGGAACGTTATGTGGTTTTTGGAGTGCAGACCATTTCCATAGCAGTCGCTATTTTTGGGTCAGATTTTGTGCTGGCCTCCAAAATCTCCTTTGCTGTCCAATCTGCTTGCTCATAAATCAGTCCTGAGAGATGCTTTGCTCCCACCCCAGGCAGCCCCAGCACAAGGTAGCCAGTCTGAGCCATCTGGGTGCTTTTTTTTTTTTTGTTCTCCTTTACCGTGATATTCAATACCCCGTTCTCTGAGCCTTTTCTTGCCTTCACAGCCAAGTATGTAGGTACAATATCGGGCAAGTGTCTTGCCTAGCCTAAAAGTAAGAGGTAGCGGATGGGAGGTAAAGCTTTTAGGAGTTCTGGGGATAAAATAGAGCAGCTTATCAAAATATCTCACTCCCTGGCTAAATAGTTCAGGATTTTGCTGCCTCTTTGACAAAACAAAGTCCAACTTGTCACTGTTCCCATTCTGAGGATTCTTTTTTTTTTTTTTTAGGTGAAAAAAGCCAATCCCTTTCTTTAGTGAAAAGCCTGCTTTTCAGTCAAAGCCTGGTTTTCAGCAGAGAATGGTGGGGCAATTGATGATCCCTATCGACAGCCTGCCTCTGCGGCTTTCTGTCACCAAGGCTCCAACGCGTGCGAAGCCGCAGTTGCCCTTCTGTGCTCCCTCAGCCGCTCCAGCAAAGATCTTGTGCGCTCCAGGCAGGCACATCAACAGCCAAGCCTAATCTGTGGGGTTTTTTTTTTGCAGTGAAGGATGATAAAATGCCCCCGGTGTCCAGGTGGAATAAGTTTGGGTGTTGCTCGGAGTGGTCTTCTGCTGTCGGAAGGGGAAATAGGGTTTGGGCTGGGTGGGGTGAGGAGCTCGAATTATTTGTCAGATAAGAATCCAACCTTCCCTACTCACTGCTTAATTAGGCTGTCCAGAAGCTGGGATTAAAGTCTTTGCTTTATTGGCTGAAGAAAAATAAGGGTGGTTTAACATGACTTAATCAAGCAACCTTCAACAGCATCTGTTTTACTGCCCCAGATCCCATGCGTGTTTGGAAGCCCTGGCCCTGAAGCGTGGCAGTGAGTTAGTACTTAGAGATTTCTCCCGGACGTTTATTCTGAGCACTCAAGCTGATGGCCGTGAACCTGACTACTGGGGATGCTTTTTCTGTGTCTGGCTTAATCGGTTTGATAGGCTGTCCATCATTTATTTTTATTTATTTGTATTTAGGAGAGGGGAAATGTGTTGCATGGACTCTGTTGGACAGCTGTGTGCGGTGACAGAAAACAGCGTCCGGCTTGGACCTTGCAGGCTTGCGGCAGCCTAAAATAAACCAAGGGGTGTTTAGTACTCAGGGCAGGCATGGAGCAAAGTGAAAAAAGGTGAGGTATTTTCCTGTCCCAGCCCAAGGCACTGCTGTGTGTTCAATACGGTCACGCTAAGCAGGAAATCTTGTCTGTTTAGCGGGGTTTCTGGAGAAAGCATTCTGCTGGCAAACACAAAGACCCAGTGACTTCTCCCCGAAGAGCTGAGGCTTGGAAAACACTCTCCTGACTTGAGGTTTAGATGAAGTTATAGCATCTCGAGTGAAACCAAGCCTTCTGCTGCAGGCAAACAACCCTCAACCGCAGAAATGCCTGACGGTCATGCGGTGGGATGGCGTCCTGGGGTGGGCAAATGATGGATTTATTCTGCTGTCTCCAAAAGGCTGCCGCTCACATAAAGGCTTTTATGGTGAATGCCAAGGGGTTGGGGTTTTTATATATTGGATGTCTTAGAACAGGGTATTCATAAATGGTTAAGTTAGTGTGGGGTGAACCGGTGGTTTTCTTTCTCACGGTGATTTGCAGGCTACAGTCAGGGCAAGAGGAGAAAAGCCTCTTCTGTAGCATAGTAATAATAAATAGGAAGCAAGTGTCTAGAGACGTTCAGCATGTTATTGTGCTCCTTAAAATACATATGCTTTGAAGTCTGCCAGGCGTTTTGTTCTACAAAGCATATGGTTTAACAGATAAAATGATTTCTGACCTGGAGACCTGAACTGACAACTTTGGAGACAAATAAAAACCAGGATGGCTCCATCTGTCAGGCCTGTTTCATCTCCGTGCTGCTTACTGACATTTATGTGTTTGCATCGGGAAGCTGCTTCAGTGCCCCTTTCTCTGCCTTCCGCAGGAGTCAGTCAGCAGCCATCCTCATGCGTCTTGGCTTGGTGCACGCGTCCGACTCCAGGCTTCTGGCCACGACCCCTTCTTTGAAGGGCTTTGCCATCTCTGCGGCTTGCTGCTTTAGCGGTTGCTCGCTGAGGGAATGGGTTGGTTGCTGGGTTCGGTCTGAAGCTCTGAGCAGGATCTCTTCTTGGCCTTTCTGGGGGTCAGGAGCTTGCCGCAAGTCAAGTTAGCTCCATCTCCGTCTTGATGCCAGAGAGTTATTCAAAGATGTCGTTCTAGCGGCATATTCTTTTGGATAACAAAGCTTTGGGTGCTGGCCCTCGTGCTCTGCTTCCATTTCACTTCGTTGCATGTGTTTCTAAATCCAAGATCCCCTCTCAGCTTTCTGGCAGCGTGTTGTTTGATAGGACTATCCGACCATATACTCAGAGCGTATATCCTAGCAATGTCCTGTAATACCTGCTGGCTCATGCAAGAGTTGTATCCCTTGCAGAGGTGCTTGCTGGATTAACTGTTTATATCACTGTTGAATTTGGAGGATGAATGATGGTTTAGAAAGCCCACCTGGCCTCTTCTTGTAGACAATAGTCATTCATCAGCCTTGGCGTGGTTGCTGCATTCAGGCCTTGATTGCAGTAGGGACTGGGAGTGCCCGAAACTGGGGAGTGCCCCAAATTGCTTCTCTGCCTCCATTCACTTGGGAGAGAGCAGTTTTCCCTGGGACCAGGCTTCACACATCCACAGCAGCTTGGGTAGTAATAGCGTCTTTACCTCTGGAGAAGGAGACTGGGAGATAGGACAATGAGGTTGGAGGTGTCCCGCAAGTACATACGCGTGCACGTGCTTTCTAGGTGGGGATGTAGCTGGCGATGGGTAGCACGGGGTGGGTGCTGCCAGCCCTGTGAGCCTTTGGGTGATGAATTTTTCCCGTGTTGCCTCCTAGAATAAACTTTGGCTGCTTCCTCCTCCTTGTCTCATTATTCTCGCAATATCCCCAATCTCCCTGTGTACGTTCAGTGGTAGAACAGATGATGGCTTAGAGGGGGATTATTTCTGTTCTTACCAGCAAATATATACCCATGTAGTTATTTAAAGTGGAAACTAAAAAGCCAGTAGTGTCTGAGAACAGAAGCTCTGCTAAGAAGTTCTAAGCGAACGTTATTAGATATGACCTCTTATTTATGAAAGACTTTGCCAGCGCAAGTCTGTTACCCTCTTACTGCCTCAGCGAAAGACCTATTTTCCCAGTCATAATATCCCCGCCAGCAATCAGTCTGATTAGAGTTTAGGATGATGCAGTAAATATACGAAAGCTCAATTTAACCAACAGCACAGAAGCAAATAATAATAAGTTGGGGCCTTTGGCCATAAAAATGCAGACGTTTACCTTGAATGTTGACTTAAACCATTTCAATTTTGTGCCAAATGAGGCTTGAAATGTATCACCCGATGTACAGTGTTCAACCAATAAAAATTGCCTTAAATATTGTACCTTCCTGCTGGCAGCGCGCTGCGGAAGTCAAACATCTTGTCCTTTGTTGGGGCTCCCTGGAAGCAATGCAATAACTGATGGCTTTTGTTTGTTTGTTTATTTTGGGATCTCGGAGCAAACTGTGAATATTCATTGATGCCGTGGAGGCTTTCTGCCGTCACCTGGACTGTATGGCAAAGCAGAGCTTTGGTGTCTTTCTGCTCCAAGGTATCCAAGCCCTGTAATTTCAGGCTGAAGGAGCAGGCTGCGACGGAGGAGGAGTACACACGGATAAAGCAAAGCTGCCGAAATCTTCATCCCTTCGCTTTACTGAGCTTCCCGATTCATTAGCAGGCCTGATTATCCAGTTCCTTGGCTTTAATCTCTAATTAAACACCACCGCAGACAGCGTGTTTGTGCCAAGCTGAACATAAGTGGCCTCTTCTTAATAAATGTGTAACTATGATCCTCCGTACTGTTAACCAGAAAAATGTGAGAGCCTGAAGTTCTCAGGGAATGGTAATTGCCAAAGAGACTTGCTTCCCCCCCCTTTAAATGCACAGTAGATGACCATTAGGCTTTCAGTATCTTTTAAATGGTAATTCCTTAAATCAAAAGCATTTTTTAAATAATGGAGAGGAGGCCTCTGTATGTGACGGTCAGGCAGCGAGGTGGTAATTAATCTGTCTGGAGGAGAGTCCAGGAGCTGGAGGTGCTGTCTTTTGTTTTCAGCTCTCGGTGTCTCCTCTGCAGGCTTTTTGTGGGGACCGAAGGATGCACCAGTGGGTGCTAACTCCTGACGGCACCCAAATGTTTTCTTGTCTTGCTAGTGGGTTAAAGTAGGTTCAGTGCTGTTTGAATTTCTGTTCAGTTTTTGGGTCAAGCCTGTGTTTGGGTGGGAAAATTATTGGGGGGGGGGGGAGAAAGCGAGGGTATGTGTTTAGGGTGGAGTAACTACTCTGTGTTACCTTACCCTGCTGCTTCTCCTAAGAACTGCTGGTTTAGCAGCAAACAGCTTTGAAATGGGTCAGACAGGATCGCACCATCTCTGGAAGGGCCGTAACATCCAAGCTGCTCAAACCTGATTGCAAAAGCACAGTTGCTTACACCTCACCCCCACAACGTGGTACAGGCATTTTCTTTATTTAACCTCTTCTAGCACGCGTATTTTATAAGAACGGCTCCTTTACACAAAAAGCACTGAGGGGACAAAGGTTTGCAGCTGGCGTGTTGACGCTAATGCGTGACACAGGACTCAACCAGTGCTACGTTCTTGTTTGCAAAATCTAGGGCTTTTCAAAACCCTGCTTTCAAGCGTGTGGGTTAGAGAGGCTGAGGGATGCGGATGAGGATGCATGTGCAGGTCAAGGTTGCATCCCTATGAAGTAGCGTTTAGAAAGCTCTACAGTGCGTACGGCTATGCCTGCCTATCCACGTGGGCTGCTTCCCTTCTGCTTTTTAGCTCTTGCCTCTTAAATACCTGCTGCCTTTCCCTTTTTGATCATTTGCAAAGTTGGGCTCGGCCAGGGGACTCCCTGAATCCCTCAGGGCTGGGGGCTGGATGGAGAAAGGGGGATTGCAACTGCAGAGCAAACAGATGTTTTGGGGTTTGTTCCCCCCCCCCCCCTTTGCTGTGAACCTGCTCCTTTAAAGTCATGGGGTACTCTTCTTTCTCCGTGCCCCTGGGGCAGTGGTTCAGCTGCGGAGGCTGCAGCAGATGGAGAGGCTGTCCCCGGCGCTGGAGGCATTGCTATAAATTCCCCGTGCCCTCGGAGGTCGATGCTGTGCGGTGGACATCTCTTTCTGGCACTCCGCAGCGGGGGGGGACCAGGCCCTGGGTGCTGCCTCCATGGCGAAACGTGGGACTTGCTCTTGGGGGCTTGGGCAGGGCGATGCTCAGTTTTGCAGCCTGGTTCCCGAATGTGCTCTGTGGAAGTGCCAATACCTGCAGCCGGCGGGACCACCTGAGCCTGTGCGCCCCCCAAATTTAGATGAGTGGCTGTGAGGTGAGGTCGCCCTGCCTGTTTGACGGCAGTGGGGTACCGCTCAGGCGTTGGGTTCCATTTTAATGAAGACACGTGAGCAATCTCAAGCCTCCCCCAAGCACCACCTTTTCCTTCTTTTTTTTTTTTTTTTTTTTTTTTGCCAAGCAGATGTGAAGATCATGCTTTTGTCAGCTTTCCTCCTGCTCAAAAAAGGGAAGAATTTGAAAAGAATATTAAATCACATTCAGGAAGGGTGCGCAGAAGGGATGGGAGCAAGTTTTCCTATCGCACATCAGAGCCGCGTGTCCCACATTCTCTTCCTCGAGGGTGGATCCTTTGCCTTGATTCCTCTTCTTTACCTTTTTCTTTTCTTCTGTCAGGACTCCTGGAATAATTAGTTACTAGCAACTGAGTGTGTGTGTGGTTTTAAAGGCATCTTTTATATCAGCAGCATGGGTTCCCTTTGCCACAGTTCTCTGCAGTGGCTCATCCCCTTGAAGATACGCAATCAATACTTCTCCTGAACCCAACTTGGCCATCACTTAAATATCATTACAGGAAAGATTTCAACGAGATCACTGCACATTATACTTTAAAGTTTGACTTTAAAAGAACGCCTGGGCTTTGCTATAAGACATTAGTAATGGGATTCTCTATCTTTGAGCTTAATTTATTCTGAAGAGAAAAAGGCCATTATCTTAAATCTTTTTTTCCCCTTTTCCTCCTCTTACAAAAAGAAAAAAGAAGAAAGCAGGCCTCTGAAGTCCAGTACTTAGAGCAAAATCATTGTTTAATTGCTTACTCTTTTAACCCTTTGGAGGAAGGTGAGACTGGGGAGAGGTGGGAGCCAGCTGCATTTTGGTGTCACATCTCCTGTTGCCCCACAAACAATGCCGGGGTTGGAGTATTTTCCATCCCCTCCTTCTCTCGACTGGCTTTGCTCCAGGATGAGCAAGTTGTGGGCTCATCTTCGGCAAGAAAACTAGAGACATTTATGCTACACAGTGTCGTAGCTTTGCTATGGGTGTGCCCCAACTAAGCCAGAAGGATGGATAGCAAAATCCTTGGTTTTCTCAGTGCTAGCCACCAAGTACAGGATGGGAACCTCCATCTGAAAGACTTCCTTGCGACAGACAGCTCCTCCTTTGCAGAGTTCTTGTTAGCTATGCCAAAAATCAGACCGGAGGTGAGTCCATGGATGTATTTTATGTGCAGACACTGTTGGGAACAGCTGTTGGGTTCTGGAGGCCTTGATTTCCGTCAATACCACCAGAGCCTCGGAACCTCCTGTTATTAATGCTCAGCCAAGCTTGAATTTTTTGGTGTGTCCAAAGCCTGCATTGTGCTTGTGCTTCAAAATTGAGGAAAAAGCCTTACCTCGGGTTTAATTCCACCTGAGGTTAGGTCTTGCCTTGGACTAAAGCGTGCAGAACTCCTTGGGCTAGGCCAGAAACGTAACCCAAGCTCAGCTTTCAGCAGCAGAAGGGGTTTTTTTGCGAGATTGAGGAGCAAAACCCAGGAAAGCTTTTTCAGTTCGGAAAATGTGTTTCTCCGGAGTGCTGGGGTGCGAGTCTTCATTCAGATCAGTGTACTTAGCTGCGAAATCTATGGGGCACTGGAGCAGAGAAGAGCAGAGGCTTTGCCCCAGGGCTGTGGGAAGCGTATTAGCTCCAGGTGTCCTGCGTCTTGGGCTGTGACTTTCCCAGTTCACTTGGTTTCTGCTCTCTGGGGCCCTTCTGGGTAGAGGCAGGACTCCATCCCCTAGAGCTACAGCTGCTGGTGCCTGAGTTATCATACGAGCTAAGGATCAATTATACATTAGAGACCTGGTAATGATGAGAATTAAATGAGCTTTTGCTGAAGTGCGCCGTGTTTCTGTTCACCTTCAAATAGAGGCTGCTCCGAGGAGCCACCAACATCTGCACAAATGATCTGTCTTCTGGAAAGTGCATTGATCTCCTGTTTACATATGGGAGTGCTCTCCTCCTGCCTCTCCCGGGACGATGAGCTCTGCATGCAAGAATGCGGGATACGATGGTTTTCCAAAGGACCGTGCCCGGTATATGCGTGTCACCTCTAGCACCCGCTTACGAGGAGCATGGAGGCAGCAGGGTCATGTGCCCAGGGCGCAGCTTCCTTCTAGGCTGTCAGGGCTCTGCTGTGTAGCGGTGTGGCACATCCATCTGGATACGTATGGATGCTCCAGCTGTTCCAGCTGCTCCTTCCCAGGTCTGTAGGGAGTCACCAGCTTTTGCGAAAGGTGCCAAACTGTGTTTCTCTTAAAGCATTACTTGATGAACCCAGAAACGTGCCTCCCAGGATGCCAACTTTTTGTGTTGGTGTTCTTCTGTTGTTCCTTCTTTTTTCCTGCTTAGGTTAAGTCCACCAAGCTGGGTTTGGCATTTTGCTTGCCCTAGGCCTGGATGGTTTTCAACGAGGCCATAACTTTGGCCGTAACCCAAGGGTGCGTTGAGTCATTCCACGTTTCTAGCATTTTGGATGTTTTCTCATGGCTTTTGTCCTAAGCGTGGCTTAAACCTAGGTCCCCTGACTTAAACAAGTGTGACTGGGCATCTATAGCATAACCTTTAATTTGTTTGACTTGTATAGATTGATGTAGAGTGCTCATGACAATCCAGTCCAGTGGTTAAAGCAGCGTCAGGTACTTTTCTTCTGCTATTTGAATCCCTTTGACTCAGTTTCTCCCTATGGTAAAGCTGTATTAATGATGCTTACCTATTTCAATGCAGTTCTGAAGGTTAATTTATTTTTTCCAAAGCACTTAGCAAACATTAAGTGTTACATAAATCTCAAGTATTATTATCCACAAGATGCATTGATTTGCAGAGTGGGGTCATATTGTCTGGATTTCTTTTTTTCCTTTAAAAATTTCAATCCATTAGAAAGAAGGGGAAAAAAAAAAAAAACAAAACGAACCCATAGCTCTTATACAAGACCAAATAGTTACATAAACAAAGAGCACAAAAAGTCTAATCAGTGGTAAGGCAAACGGGGCCAATTTTGTGTATCAGCCCCAGCCTCCGATTACGTTTCTCATGGACTGCGCTGGAGCGTCGGGGCTTGCTGGGCTCGATGCTGCCGCGCATGAGCGCGGTGACGAGCTTGCCGTGCCAGCGCTGGGTGGCAGCTCGCCAGCTGGGCGCTGCAGTATGACATGCTCCCACTTTTTCCTTATTTCCATGCGCTGCGTGCTCCTCTGTGCTGCCTCCACTTGCCCTTGGTTATTAAACGGAGCGGCTCACGCGTCATGGGGAAAATCAAATTCTTCCAGCAGAAAGCAGTAGTATTTACATACCTACGCCACTGTTATCTCTCTCAGGCCAGGGCAATAGAGACTGGCATTTTTGGGGGGTACCGAATGCAACCGCAGGGAATAAATCATCAGGGAGCAGCGGCGAGGAGCAGGGTTGGTCCTACCGCTCCTCGACGATGCTGTAATTTTCCCTATCAGGAACAGCAGGACAGGAGAGATAACCGACTGCTTTGTGTTAGGGTGGGGGAACTGACAGAAATGGTGGGGATTTATTTTTTTTGGCTGAGCAGCAGCGTAACAGAAAGTGTTGTGGTTTTTCTCTGTTTTTTACTTGGAAAGCTAAGATGGAGTAAGCAGAGTCTATCTTATTTTTAGCCTCTTCAGAGCCATGAAAGGTGTCCCCTCCCCAGCTCCAAATCAATCATAACTCTCTTACTCATTGATTTACAGACAGCATGAAACCACCTGCTCCCTACAACCCCAGGTTATTTTCTTTTTGTGAGAAATTCTGGTTTTTGCATTAGCGTGAGGTAGCAAGAGGCAGGACAGTTGCAACCAGGGGCTGAGCCGAGCGAGCTGCGCCTACCTTGACCCACTCTGGTGGCTTGCAGAGCCCAGCTCTGCGGTTCTCAACTCCTCGCTGCTCACGTCTGGGCTGAGACCAAGCAAAGTTGTTTCATGCAGGCCCGTAGAATCGTAAGCTTTTGAGTCAACAAGATGGGAGTTGCCAAACCTGGGGGAACCAGCTCTTGCCGGTGGTCTCTAGTTTGGTGTTGATGGTTGAAGTGTTGGGTCTTCCTTGGGGCAGAGTCATGCCAGCTCCTGCTTAATCTTCTTAACCTGCTTATTTTCACTGGAGAAGGGGTGTGTGTGGTGGTCGCACCTCAGGCTTCTCTCGTGTGTGGTAAGCACTTGAATTTTGCTATGGTGCACCGGGTTCCAAGCCACAGAAAAGTGAAGAAGCTATTGCTTTTCAGCAAGCCAAAAAGCGAGGGGATTTTTAATTTTGTTTGCTACTGGATGGGACTCATGTTTGCAGAAGTGCTTTGACATTCTAGGCAGATGGACCCGACAGAAGTGCAAAGCGCTGTTGTGCTCCTCCAACGACAGGATGTGAAAGCTGAAGACGCACTTGTGACAAACTTCCCCCAAATTTGAAGTGTGCTGCGGGTTTCAAAGCTGATCCGCTCGGCACCTCTGCTCTTCAGCAAAGTGGTCCTTGTGAGGCAGTAGATTACAGCAGTAAGCGTGTCCTGCTGAATGGGATCTCTCTCCTGCAGTACACCCTTTCATTGTCCCAACCACATTTTGGTATTTGCCATAAGCCACGCGCTCTTATGAAAAACCATTTGCAAGATAAGTAAAGGAAAATGTAATCCCTGAGTGGAATGAAGGGTGCTTTGAAATGAATGGGGGATAATCCTTTTGTTGTCTGTTACAAATGCACTTTATTTCTGCATTATCTGAGCATGAGAATAGACTGTTCGCTCAGCCAACAAATCCACTGCAGCACCCTCTCCCCAATGCGTCAAACCCAAGCGGCAGGCCAGCAGAGCAGCCTCTGAACTTCCTTAGGTTCGCTGCTTGCAAAAAGGTTTCTTTTGAATTTCAAAATCCTGCTGGCGTGATTATTTTGGTGCTTGTAATGTGCAGGGTCTGGGCTTAAGTCATGCTAAAAGACGTAGGTTGACATTCAGGAAGCGGTCTGAGGGATTTAGCTGCCTACCTGCCCTTAATTTTCTTTCAAGATGGGTAGGGACATCTGCCTAAATTGCTTTTAACATCACAAAGCCCAATCTCTGCCCCAGGGAGCTTGTAGTCGGGGTAGAAGAATTTCTTCCCTTCTGCTTTCAGTGTGTTTTCCTTTCTCTTGTTGGCAAATTTCTCATAGCAAGTTCGAGCCCATTGACTTATGCGAGGAGATGCTTCCAGCTTTTGCAGACCGTGGCCTTTTTGACCCCTGTGGCCAGCAGCCAGGCGTGATCCATCTGGCCACACCGGCAGAAAGCAAAGCTCAGAGCTTAAAGACTAAATGCTGCATAGTCTTGAACAGTAGCAGCTATTTTCAGCTAATGTTTAAAGTCCTTTAGTTACTGCAGGCATTGATTCTTGGGGCCTGTAAAATGAGTCACAGCATGGCTTCTCCTTGTTTTTTTAGTGAGCAACCTAAGTTCAGTAGATATGTCACGAGATATATTTGTTCACTCTGATTTTACTGCCCGCCATCCCCAGCCTCCAGCCAGCCATTCAAAACTTCCTTCTCCTCTCCCTCCCTCCTCGTTTGATGCATGGTTTCCCATTGTGTTTCCACGGTGGGTTGAAGACAGGATGCAGATTTTTTTGGGGGGGTTCGGTTTTGCTCGACGAGAAGTCCTTGGAAGTGAGGTCTGTCCTGGGTTGGATGGCGTTGCACAGCTTGCAACCTGGGCAGCGTCTTTTCCCGGGTAAATTGCCAGCAGCCATGCTCGACGCTCCAAAGCGGGAGATATAATGGGGTCCCATCAGATCCCAGCTGGGCGGGCACCACCGTGGTTTTCCCTGATCGACAGGTCCAAGCCTGGAGCTCCCAGCAGTCTCGCAGCCCTTACCATGGATGGTATCAGTCTTGGAATAATCCAGTTGCTTTTAGTAAAACAATTATAGCTGGTACAATTTGTCTTTGCAGGCATAGTAATTAGGGGAGAATAGGAAATTAATAAAAAAGCTAATTATAAAGCCCATGAATGTTGTTTTCGAATCTTTAAATGAATTTACTTTTGCTAAATGCCACCTTTTCCCATTTATTCAGCTCTGGCGGTGGTAGTAGGTGGGGAAACAGAGGGAAACAAAACACCGGTTCCCGACGCAGCGTGATGCTGTGCTTTCTTCCAAGGAGATTATGCCATATATGATCGAAAAGACACAGGAACAGCGCTAAGCTGACTGTAAGCCTGTTGTCTTCCAGCTTTTTCCATTATGCGGCACAAAGGAAATTCAAGTTTTCTGCCTCCTGGAGTCTCGCGCCATTCTAATCTAAAGCTAATCCCTTCAAACGAGCATGCCGTCTGCCCTTGGAGCAGGTTTGTCATGGGGTCTTGCTTTCGTGGGAGCTACGAAGCACTGCAATTAATCTGGGTGTTTAGGTGGCTGCTTCAGGACCACGTTGCGCTCGGCAGCAATTTAAACCAAGTGTCCACTGGTAAATGGTAAAAACTACCCAGGGAAAACATGTGATGTTCCCATGCATAGCAAATGTATTCATTAGCATCAAAGCTATTACGCAGAATACCAAAATGACCTTGCAGTCATTAGAAGCTAGGTATGTTATGACTTAAGTTTAGAGGGACTTGCATTACAATGTAAAATCTAATTAGTGCTACCTATCCTAATTGCTACATATTGCTGAGGTATATAAAAATAAATGCATGATCGGTACCAGGTACCATCAACGCTAAGGCTGGCCCCAGTTTTTAAACGGGAAGAGAAATTTACTGCGATAATGAGTAGCAGTAATTTAGTTACCTTCGTTGGCACCTTGTTAATGCATCTCTTGTTGTCCGCCTGAATGTAAAGAAGGTTTTCGGATGTGGGTTGTGACCGTAGGGTTTGCCAGTGCCCTTCGTGAGGCTGAATCGGACTGCGGGAGTCTGTGGGTAGAAGCAGCCGAGAGAGCTGCTGGGGAAGTGTTGGCGGTAATTGGTGGTGGTGGATTTGCCAAAAAGCCGGCGCGAGTGCCCCGCGGGAGGCTGCGGCCATGGATTTGGGCTCAGAGCCTTCACCTGTGCTGCTGACATTAAGTAAAGGGAAACGCCAAGGTTTTTATCCCCAAGTGCCTGTGTGTACTCTCCCCAAAGCTAAAACTTTTGTTGTGGGGGCTGAAGATCTTGGTGTGAAGTCTCTATGAGTAAGCTAAGTTGGGTTGATGGGTTGACCAAGGAAGAATTTTGGCAGGAGGTTGTGCTCCGTGTAGGCGATGGCTGTATTTTCATGCATACAGGTAATCAGTTACTCTCTTAGTAGAGAGAACAATTTTGTCTTCAGCCTGCCTTGCTGGTGGACGGCGCATGTAAAGTAAGGCAAGCTTGGAGTTAAGTGAACAGACCCAACAGTAAAGGTGTCGGAAATTGAGTTGGTGCGACAGGGTAGTGCCTCTACGCACCAGTAGGTTTGGTTCTACCATGACTACAAGTGAAGGGGCGGATGGGCGGAGGTTGAGGGAAGAGACTGTGAATGTTAGAAACACAAGAGCAGCCAAGAACAACTGCAGATGCAGAAGCTTCCTGTTGGAAAAGGCCACACACACCTGAATTGCTGTCTTCTGAACACTTTTGCTTCTCAGCTCCACAGCACTTCTGTTTCCCAGCTGCCTTGGTGGGGTTTTTTTAGGGTTTTTTGTTTGTGGGTTTGGGTATTTTGGTTTTTTGGGTTTTTTTTCCCAATAACTGGGTTAGGAAAAATTGAACTACTGATAATGAAAATGCAATCTTTGTTCCATGTGGTCTCTAGTCCTAGGAAGGCATCATCAGAGCCAGACAGTGATATTTTGATATTCTAGACCTTTTTTTTTCTTTTTGATATCTGGAGGGAAGTTACGAAGCAGGGAAGGACAGCAGGCCTAGCAGTTTTAGAATCGTTCTTTCTAATGTGCGGTATCATGGGACGCCTCTTAGATGTCTCCAAGGTGGCTTGTGTGTGCTACAGACACGTGTGCTGTTAAATGCAGAAGCCAGCTACTGAATTAATGAATGCGGCTTCAAAGGACCCTCCCCCCTTTCCCAAGCTGGAGATCTGAAGGCGATCTCGAAGTGGGTGACATGCCTTTGAAAATAATGCAGCGCAAACAATAAACCTCATTAAATAAAGTCGGCAAAAGCAGCACAGAAATCCAACGTGGAGAACGGACACGGTGGGACCGGCGTGGGGCTTCCTAAGCAGGTCCAAGGCAGGCAGTAGCAAAAAAATGCGTGCGTGCGGCATGGGGAGCTGGGAGCAGAGCGGAGTGCCCGTCGCCGTCAGGTTGTAGCATTCCCTCTGAGGAGCTTTTGGATGCAGAAGTTAAGCAGAAGGAGCCTGGGTATGATGCCAGCGAGTCTTCGTTGCTGGCTGACTCCAGCCGCGCACGGGCAGCTCTGCCCGCAGAGGGGTTTGGATGGGTTTCTTGTCTCCTGTCTACTGAGAAGAGTTGGGCAGAGCAAGGTGGAGCTGCTTGCCTGCTCCTTCTTCACATTGGTGGTGGCGTGGGGAGGGTTTTTCCAAGCAGGATGAAATCGGTGCCTTGACAGGCTGCGGTCTCATTTGTACCTGAACGTCTATTAAAGTCTGGTCCACCTCCGATGCAAAGGGCGCTCAGCTCCCCCATCTCCGAAGAGGACCCACCCTCTTGTTGGGCACGGGGCCAGCCTGGCCGCCCCGGTGCTTTGCCCATTCTGAAATGAGGATTAATGAGTTCTTCCATCTGATACTTGTTTGAGATTTGCCATTTGGGTTCATTTTAAGCTAATTTTATTCTCCACGTCGCTGGCAATTTATGCAGCAAATGCAATTATTGGAGATGAACGCCTGCCACAGCTGAAGGCTAGAAGTGCCACTTCCTCGGATGCGCGAGGAGCGGAGAGCTGGGGAATTGGGGCGAGGGGGGTGGAGGGAAAAAGAATATTAGAAAAATAATCTTTCTCCACAATACTCTCAGAGCTGATACACACACCTTCATAAAAAAGTAATTTAATTTTCCCAGTGCAGCACGAAAAGGAGATCTAATTATCCACTTCTAAATTGCTTTCTTAATTTTTCAAAACATGGCTTTTTGTTTATGTCTTTCCCTGAGCCCTGCTTAGAGGCTGCCGTGGAGCTCACCTGCATATGGAGGTCAGCGATAAAGCCACCTGGAAACGTACTTTCTCGTGATAGCAGGTGTCGGAGCTCCTAATGCACCACGTGGGCGGCGCTTCTCCGCAGAAGACATCCTCCACGCGGCGCTGCAAAAGGCAGGGCCACGCTGGTAGTTTGGGATAGCAGACCCGGAGCTGGGCTGGGGACGTGCGTCCAAGTCGCATCGATTCTTTTTCTCGAGCTTTGCAGGAGTTTTGCGGCCTCGAAGCTCGGCACTTTTGCTGGTTTCTGCATTTCTGGGTCTCGCTCGGAAGCGTTTGCGCGTCCTCGCGGTCCGTCGTGCATCAGTATCAAAGACCGTAATCCTCTGTAATGAAATTTCTGGCGTCTCCTAGAGATTCCCGCGGGCGCTGCCTTTTAGGCTGTTTATTTACCTTGTACCTGGACAGGACTCTCTGCAGAGTCCCCAAAGGCCTGTGCTTCTGCAGGAAGCTCTTGGAAAAATCATCAGCTGGTGTTAGAGCCAAGAGAAGTGGTTGGGGAAAAAACCCCCTTGGTTTTGATCATATTGCATAGTGCCCCTCTCCATGCTCCATGTATTCTTCACACGGATCTCCCTAAAGTTCAGCTAACAGGCTTGCCTTCTGAATTTAAAATGATGTGCGTAAACACCTTCTCTAATATTTATAGGATAAATGCTAAGTGGTACGTTAGTGATTATCATGAGCTTCTAAAAAAAAAAAAAAGCAAATTTTGGAGATGACACGACACCTTCAATTATTTACCAGTAACTGTCTTCAAACTGCCGGCTACAATTTGTCAGTGTTAAGGTAGTCAGAGGCTCACAAAACAGTTCAGACGTACGCTGGCCATGTTTTGAACTCTTTTTGCATTGTATCCCGTTAAACTCTCCATGTGCTCCCCTGCATTGTGGGGACTGGGCAATAGGTTTTGCATAGAAACCCACAGGGGTGAGCGTTTTTTTTATTCCCCGTTTGTCTCACTGGTGCCGGTGGGTTTTTAATTTTATTTTTTTGTTACCCCATTTTTTTTTCCCCCAAATTTTCACGGCAGCAAACCTTTCTAGTTAGCTTGCGTCTTACCCGTTTGGACGTGGCTGGTTGCAACGGGGGATGCGGGGCTCTAGGGTCGGATTTGGTCCCCACCATCTCCAGCCGGATGCGCGCGGGTCAAGGACGACGTGGGAGCGAGCTGTTAGCTGCTTGTGAAGCTCGCCTGCAGAGCCTGCCTGTTCAATAATGCTCTAATTAACTACTGCAAACTTCAGAGGACCCAGCTAACTCTAATTGAGAGATCAACAGAGGCTGCGACGGAGTTAGATGTGCATACTAATTACTGAATTATCTAACACCTGCTTTTGAGAGCCGCACCAAAATATAAATACATTTTGCGTTGCAGGGCCCTCGCTTTAAGGAATGCGAGATCTCGTGCGAGCGAGAGATGAAGCGCCCTGTCAGACAGATCTGAGATCCCTCTCCGTGTCTGCGGCTTCCTAGAGGCGGCTGCAAGACCTCATTTGACAAATCTCTCTCCTTTATTTTTAGTCCGGGTATTGAGGCTGTCATGTTGCAGGCTCAACCTGCAAGGAGCCAATTAAGCAGTATTCCAAACATTCAATCGGATGCTCCCAAGGTGGCGGTGAAGATGATGATGATGACGACGTACTTCGCAAGGCCCTGGTGAATTCTTTTGGCGCTGCAAGTTGCATGTCAGTGTCCAAATGACACTCGATTCGCTGCCAGCTCCCAAAGGCTTTTGGAGGAGGGGTAAAAAAAAAATTTAAAAAAATTTAGGATTCATTTTTCAGCTGCTAAAGTGACAAATACAAAGGTTAAATATCCCAGACATTAGCGCAGTGGTCTCCTGAAGGTCTGTTGCCAATCATTCTGGGCACAGGGAGGAGAAACAAGTGAGGCGAGCGGAAAAGCTGCTTTTTTTTTTTTCCCCCCCTCTTTATTCCATTCCACTTTTTTTTTTTTTTAATACTGATCTTAAGGTGCGATTTCCACATCATCAGCTCAATCAGCCATCACCATCAGCCCTCTAAAGGCAATAATTTTCTGCTAAGCAATTTTGTCACTGTGCTGGAAGGAAAATGAAACTAGCGTTTTCAGTGCTTTGTCCAACCTGGAATCAGCATGTGGCACAGTTCACCCATCTCCCCCCCAACAAGTGGTTATTCACTTTTTTTCCTCTGCTGAAGATTAAGCCACTTACCATGGAAAATACTTGAGCTTTGCTATTTCCTCCGTGATTTTTTTTTTTTAGGTTGGGTTTTTTTTTTTGAGTATCATATTTGCTCAAGTGTCATAAGACTTGTTGGCTTGTTTTGATGGTTTCAAGGAGTATTGTTTAGGTTTGTTACAGAGCTGGTTGCATACTTTGCTGTTGACGACTAACTATTCCATCCCTCCTGAAAGGCAGGAGCTCTTGTGAAGCCTCCTGCTCTTGAAACGATGCTTTTAGTCATCGTTGTTGTGATGCACAAAGCCTTGAAATCCAAAACTCTTGAATGTGTTTGAGCCAAAGCCAGGTAGGCGAGCGGGATGGCGGGGTAAATTTCTTTTTTCTTCTTGCACGGCTGTGTGTTTGCAGAGCAAATCACCTCTTCTTTGGAGTCTCATCCGAAACAAGACGATGTTGACCTCTTGGAAAGACAGAGATGGCTTGCCCATTGCTGCCTTGTCCCAACGCCTCTCTCTTCCTTCTGATCAAACGGCCTCATGTGGATCCATGCAAGGTGTCTCCAGTATTTAGGAGAAAGGGAGTTGTTAGAAATTCCTCTCTCTCCTTATCAGAAGCAAACCTGGGATTATTGACTGCTTGTGATGCTAAACTTCCCATACGCTGGCCTCAGCCTACTGCTTACTTTGAAAATCTTTTTGTAACCGCAGTTGCCAAGCAACTGTCAGCTGTATTTCTAAGATGCTTACCGCCTTCAAGATGTTGGGACCCAAATGCTGCCGTTACGCTCTCCAAGATTACAGTTTTCCCCAGGCAGTGGGCTTTGTGAAGGCCAGGTAGCCTTCTGCCGATTTTGTCCTTGTCTCCGCTCGCTTTATTAGCGTGCTCTCACAAAGCTCTCTGGCCGCTCACCCCATTGCTAACCAGCATTATCTTGCTGGTTAGGCTCCAAGGGGGTGCCTGGCTCTCCCCATACGTCCTTCCAGCCCGTGCTTTGGCACCTGGTGTGGTATTGAGCGTTTGAACTGGAAATCCAGGTGTTTCCACTCTTACCTAGTAAAAGCATTCCGGTTGTGTTGTATTTTTTTCTTATGGGAAAAAAAAAAATTGTCTTTTTGGTAGGGAGCGAAGATCAGAATTTAAAAAGAATAAAAAAGAAGAGCTGGGTGTATTGTGTCTTGGAATCGGTGCCTCGTGGGCACTGTAGCTGGGGGTGCTTGTTGCCTTTTGGTGTGCTCTTGGGCCAGGCTCCGGGCCTCGCACGGGAAAGCAGGTGCTCGGGGTTGTTTTTGCAGCGGCAGAAGCCTGGTAGCATCTCTCACGGTCTGCGCGGAATGAGAGGACCAAGGGGAAATTAGAAGCCCATCAAACTTTGCCTACAGAAGTGCTTATTAACAGCCTCCCTCCGTACATGGATATGCATGGTTTATTTCATTTTAGTGCCAGCCTATTCCATTTGGGTTAATAAAAGAAATATCCGTTCTATTAGGTGCATTACAGTGACAAAGCACCAAGGGAGAGGGGAGCTGCGTGCTTGTCAGCCGCCTGAGTATCGGGCTGTCAGTTGTGCCATCAAGCCTTCCTCCTTATTTGCAATTTTATTTTCAGATGTGATTGACATCTGGAGGCTCTGACATTCTCGGCACAAACATACAGCCTGTTATTATGCTTGCATTAACATTTTGATAAACACACAGTGCAGCATTGAAAAAGTAATTACATGTCATCACATCTCTGCCTCATCAAAGAAAACTTTGCTGTGTAATTGCTTCAAGATTTACCCAGGTACAATGTGCTGCTTCCAGTAAAGGCTCCTTTCTATTGAAGAGTTTACATTTACCTTTTAAGATGCACAATATCTTTTCCCCATGGGGCTTTCTTGGGCTAAAATAAACTTGGCGATATAATTTAGCTTTCCATAAATATGCTTGGATATTAGAGTGCGGTACTCTTTGCATAATAGTTATTTAATGCTTGATGTAAATACGCTGCGTATTATACACGCTAAGCTATCCAGGTAAGTTTTTGACGACGGGGAGAAATAGTGCATTGTTACATTGGTTTCTGCATTAGCAGAAGGGCCCTTTTGCGCTTATATCGGTACTTCTCACAATGACATCTAATTTTACAATAAAGTGAGCCTAGCTGAAGCGCCTCGCTGCAGATTCTAAAATATTGGCTATTTCCTCCCTTGCAAAGGACTTCTCTGATGTGCCTCGGAAAAAGAGGTATTATATGGAAGAATACAAATAATTCCGAGGGGTTTTTATTTCCTCCCCCCTTTCCTTCAGAGCCAAGTAAGGAAGAGAAAACCTCATTGATGTTCAGTCAATAAATCTTGCAAGATAGACACGGAAGGGCCCGAATGAAAGGTAGAGGGAAAATAAAAAAAAGCGTATGACGATAAAACAGGTGAAAGTGGTCAATCGGACAATTGCTAGCCACGGAGCGTTTTCAGGTTATTTTATTTAAGATGCTACATGCTGGGTAGCCTGGGTAATAACAGAAGCCTGTTTCTGCTGGTGGCTGATGGGATTTTATTCCCTTTGCTCAAATAGCGCTCGTCTGGACGCCAGAATTACAAGTTTTGTGTCGCCGGTTCTGGTGGGGTAACGTATTTAACCCTGCCATTTCCTACCAGCAGGCAATGTGTTGACTGTTTTGTCCGTGCATTTTAATTCTTCTATTGCAAGCCGCCTTTGTTGTCTGTGGCTTGCTGGAGGAGACGCTCGTGCATCACAAAGTGGTTGGTCTAATGCCTCCTCTGGAGAGGAGAGTAATTCCCAGGGCTGTTCGTGAGAGGAGCTTTATGAACAAATCCTTTGCGATGCCTTTTCTGTCTTACTGTAGCAGTAAGGAAAAGCAGTGAGGAATGGCCTGACCAGTCATTTCTTCCCGTCTGCTGTCCTCTGCCTTTCATCAGGGCTTCTGTTTCCGAAGGAAAACGTCCCCCTTCCTTCTGCAAGAACAAATTTCCTCTGCTTTCTTTTGGAGATGTAAGGGGAACGATGGCTAAAGCTTTTCGTCCTTGGCCAGCCTGCCTCCACGGGGGTCTGAGCCCATCACTGCCACATAGGATGGGAATTGTGCTGACCTTACAGCTGCCACCACCTGAGCACATTGGCTTTTCCCAAAAAAAAATTCCCTTTTTTTCCCTGGCCTGGTGCACGCTCTAACAGAGGTGCCTGACCATATCAAAGCAAGCACTGGAATGGGTTGCCCGGAGAGGTGGGAGATGCCCCATCCCTGGAAACATCCCAGGCCAGGTTGGACGGGGCTGTGAGCACCCTGCTCTGGTTAAAGCTGTCCCTGGCACTGCAGGGTTGGGCTGGGTGGGCTCTGAAGGGCCCTTCCCACCCAAACCATTCCATGATTCTAAGCCAGCCCTTCCTGGGCTTGGGATCCCCAAACACCATGCTCTCTGGGAAGAGCCTTTCTCCAGGAGATGCCAGCAGGTGGTGGATGATGAGAGGTGCTTGGGGTCCCACTCGGGAGCAGCTTGTGGCGTGCTCCAGGCGACTGCTGCCGCGCACGCTGGCCGGGGAGATCGGCATCGCTGACCTTGGTGGGAGGATGACTGTTGTAACAGGAAGCATAAAAGACGGACAGAATGGCGCGCGCTTCCAAGTGTGTTTAATGGTTTGATAATGCGATGTTAGTGTCTATTAATCCTCTAAGGAGATTGGTATTAGCTCAGCTTTAGCACTAGACTGAATAAATACGCTAACAGGATGCACCCAGGCTTGCGCCTGGAACATCTGTATCCAACATCTGTATTATTATGATTATAGGCTTGTGGCCTATATACAGTATCTATGAAATTAAATCTGGTATTATACCTTTAGAGCGGCTGGGATAGGTTAATTCCCTCGACTTGCTGCCAATGACGGCTGGAAAGGCTGGCGGAGCGACGCTGGGCGATGCTCGCGGACCCCGTATTGCCATGGGGAGGTACAGGGCAGCCCAGGATCGCTCCCGTGGGGTTTGCAGCGGCTGGTGGGGAGATAGCAGGCGCTGACCTGCGTCTGTCGAAGGTCAAAAACTGTCTGGGCAAGCGAAGTTGAGCGATTATGGCACAGAGGGGGCTTTCTGGCGTTGCGTTTAACCTTCTGCTTGCTTGCTTTTTGTGGGGAACGGCTTCTGGGTTTTAATCTTTTCCATCCCGATGGATGCCACGAGCAAAGAGCCAGGCTGCTTTGTCCAGAAGCTTCAAAGCATCGTCCCCCTAACACACAGCTTCATAGCTGTGAGGAGCTGAGGGATTTGGGCGGTGTCAGACCCTGGCTGTGGTCTTCCAAGGAGCTTTGAGCAGGAAGGCGTCCATGCTCTCTACAGCTCCCTGAAGGGAGGTTGTAGTGAGGTGGGTGTTGGTCTCTTCTCCCATGTAGTCAGCAATAGGACGAGAGGAAATGGGCTCAAGCTGCACCAGGAGAGGTTTAGGTTGGATATTAGGAAAAATTTCTTCATGGAAAGGGTAGTCGAGCACTGGAACAGGCTGCCCAGAGAGGTGGGGGAGTCCCGATCCCTGGAAGTGTTCAAAAAATGGGCAGAGGTGGCACTTGGGGACATGGTTTAGTCTAGTCTACCCTTGATTGGTTTAGAGTGGACTTGGTAGTGTAGGTTAATGGTTGGACTGGGTGATCTTAAAGGGCTTTTCCAACCTAAACAATTCGATGATTCTATGCCTACGTATGAACACGGAAGCGGGGACGTCCCATGCGCCGTCGTGCCCTCTCACGCTTTATTGCGTTACCCCAAGGAGCCCTTGCAAGTGGCTCATGATTCCTATTCATCTTTTCAGCCATTTACTTTCAGGACATTTACATTTAAATGTGTGTTTCTGCAGAAGCTTTACAGGAAAGCAATGTAGGACCCAAAAAAAAAAAAAGAGAGTTTAAAAGTGCATTTTTCATGCTCTTTCATACTCTATTGATTTTGTTTTTCTCATTTTTTCTTATAAAGAGAAGGTTTTCTAATACATTTTTCAGAAATAAAGGAGTCAGCAGTTCTACCCTCGTAAAGCCGTAGTTATTCACCTAGATTATAAACAGAATTTGCGAGGGAGGGCTATTTATATAAATTTCCTTTTTCAATAAAATGAATATTGTGAAAAAGCGGGCTGCTTGCAGAGCATGGGAGAGCTTGGGCGCTGAGTTTCTCCCTCGCCTGGGCTGCTGGCGATGGGTAACGCGCTTCCTTTTGCCCGTGCGTGAGGACTGGGGAGAAGGGAGCTGGGAGACACCGGCCTCTTCCCGTGCAAGCACCTTGTAGGCAAAATTCTTCTTCTTTTTTTTTTTTTTTTTTTTGTTTTTCTTGTCATGAGGCAAGACTTTTTCGTAAGTGCCGGATTGCTGCGGTTTGACATCGTTGACGTCCAAAATTCCAGTTCTCGGTTTGAAATGGCTGTTTTCAAATGCTGTTTGTGTTGGTCTTTCTGAATAAGGGAAGGGCGGGGGGGGGAAGACATGCAGCATGTCAAAATTAATGAGAAGAATTGCTGTCACTGACTTGATTGTCTAATCTTCCAGATTTTTTTTCCAGTTAGGGACTATTTCTGAAATGTTGATAGGGTTGGGGGTGGGTTTTTTCGCGTTTGTGAGCACAATTATTTTTGATACCTCAAAAAAAAAAAAAAATCATAGAACCTCTCTCTAGCTGTATTTTGATGTAGACAACCATGTATCTTGGTTAAGCTCCTAGAGTTTGTGAGAAGCTGCCAATGATAGTCAATAATATGCCCTTTTATATAAAATCTGCCTTCTCGGTTTGGTGGAAAACAAATGGGACTACATATACTAAATGACAAACTTTGGCTTAGAGGCTTAGCTCTTTTTTTTTTTTTTTTTTTTTTTTGTCTGTTTGGCTCTGCAAAATTTGAGCCAAGTGGCTGTCAAGTCTCGGTCAGACAAGGGAGGGACCATCTTGCTCTTACGCTCCCACCTCGGGCACTTGCAGCTGCAGAGGTTTGGGCAAACGGCACAAATTTGGAAATGAAAACCCACAGAATAAGAGATTTCTTATTTCCCTCCTGCTGCTGCTATTACTATTATTGATGATATTAATTATTATTAACAAAATATTGCTATTATTATTATTTTTCCACTTGCTGCATGCCTCTGGAATGTCAGCTCTCCTCCTTGCTCTGAATCTCTGCAGTCTCTCCCTATTTACTGCAGATGAGCTCTGCCTTCCTGGCTTCTTGCTTAGGGTTATTTCCTCCTCCCCCACTTTTCTGGACCAAAATGTCCTTGCTGGCTGCAGGAACCTCCCCCTCCTATTTATCCGTGTTCTTTGTAATCTCGTCCAACGTGGCTTAATCAACCCACTTGGTGCTCTGCTGAATCCTGTCTGGGAGCCACAAAAGAATTAAAGCAGTTGGGTGTTGGGAAGCTTTTGCCCTGCCTCTGCCGTTGGCTTCGTGAGAGCAACCCTTGTTGTGCCGAGAGCTGCTGGCACGGGACAAGCTGCCCTTGGCCGAGTAATGGCATCGCCCTGGACAGAGGGGCTCTGCCACCACCGGGGCTCCTGCGTTCAGATTTCTAGCCCTTAAAATGTGCCCAGCAAGCGGTGGCCTGCTGCGAACCGGAGCTCCTGCAGACCGCCAAACTCTCCTCGCGGCCAAGAGGAGTCACTCCACCCCATTTTGCACAGAGAACTTGCAAAGAAGGCTGGTGCCGCTTCTGGACTCGTGCACCTCAGGTCTTTTAGACATAGCATCGCTTAAGACGGCCCTCCAGAGATGCTCCTGTGTGCGCCGCTTTCCATCTGTCACTGGGGGAACTATCGGTGTAATTTCATTTCTATCTCCCCTTCCTCCCCTCTTGGTGCGGCTCTCAAAGCCTCCTGTGCTTTGTAATAACTCATAGCGAAGGGCATGGAGTTGCCCCATGGGAATATCGCTTTCCTATGTCCCATTGGATTCATTAATAACAACATTATGTTACGATGTTTTCCCTTTGTATTATTCTATAGATTATTTTTATTATGTAGATACAAACCCTTTGATATTGTAATTGTGAAGTGTACGTTATGAAGACAAATGTGTTTGGCTTAATGAGAATGGATTGCCAATAAAAGCTGAAAGAGAGGAAAGCTTTTTTTTTTTTTTTTTTTTAGTATTAACCCCCATAGAAAGCGCTGTCAGACTGAGCATGCAGCAGCAAAGACCCTCAGATGCAAAGAGTTTTTTTAGTCTGTTGATAAAGCACTGATTTCCGGAGCGTTGTAATTATCTGATAAAAAGGGGGAAGAAAAAAAAAAGCCACCTCACATAGATGTAGGGCTGAGAATATAGAATCATAGAATCGTTGAGGTTGGAAAAGTCCTATCCGTGAAAGGATGGGAATATCAGCGAAAGGATGAAGCGTGGCATGGTGGGCACAGCAGAGCTGGAGCTGGAGCAGTCCTGGTAGCCAAGGACTAGGAAGTCCTTTTGGAGAAAGTCATGGGGAGCCGACCGCAGGCTGCATTTTGGGTCTGTCTAGAGAGGGCAGACGATGACCCCGGTTGGGTTAGAGCGATAACCTTGGGGTTAGAGCGATGGGCTGGCAACCAGCAAGCTTGGAGGGCCCGAAGCATGGTCCTGCCACCTCCTCGTGCCAGGGCGGCTGTCTCTCTGCTCTTGTTGCCAATGATTTCAGAGGTAGGCATGGATAAGGGGAAAATATATTGCTGTCACGCATCCTATTCGCTCTGTCCCCGGTGCCAACTGACTTTATGGGGCTCCTCCTGTGACGCCAGGAGGTATTTTGCCTTCCCAAGCCCACGGAGAGGAGAAATGCGGTGCTGCTTCTCCCACGGAAAGGTTTTGTGAGGATTTCAACACAGACCTGTATTGAACCACTGTGCAGTGGGGAGGGGAGCATCCCTATTCCTCCGGCTTTGCAGAAGGACATGGCAACTTTCCCTGCGTTAAAGGACGGACCCGGGCTTTCAAAATGTGAACGGGCTTGCCTAGGTATGGCTTGCTCAATGCAGGTGAGAAATCATCCTGTGACCAGCTGGAGGAGCGGGATCCAGGGATCTCAGCACGCTTTCTCTCCCTCCGTTCCTGAATTTACTATATAAGAGGTGTTTGCGCCGAGGAGGAAGGCATGCACGAATATGCACGTCCGGACACGGGCACGCCTCCCCGAACACGCATCTCCAAGGCAGCCTCTGCTAACCTGTGGCTGCCAAAGCGAGATAACTCGGTGATACCAGCAAGGGACTTGCTGGCGAGCTAACAGATGGAAGGAGCCCTCTTCCCATCTGACGTGAGCACAGATTTAATCAGGTCACATTTTCCTTTTCCACCTGGCATAGACGCTGGGAAATGTATCTTGATTTGCGTCCTCCCAGCTCTCCCCGTAGACTCTTGACATCTTTGGGTTTTTTTGCAACTTAACAGCAGCAATTGCAACCAAGTGCTTTGCCACCTGTCGCAGGGACGAGCCCGGTCCCTCCCTGGCTGTTGCAAACCGCTTTGTGTTTCGGGTTCTGCCAGATGGTGGGGAGCGAGGGGAGGCAAGATGGGGGTAAAACGGGATGGCAAAGAGAGCCCGTCTCGTGCTGGGGCTGTTGGCTTTTTACGTTGGGTGCCTGGTTCATTTCCACGCTCCCTGTCTTTCTTCCCAGCTTTAAGGAAACATTTAGGCTCAACTTTGTTCTAGATGTTGGTGAAAGTTGGGCTGTTTCATGCTTGGAAGTGTTGCTGTGGCTTGCGAGTTTCTTAATATTTAATGTCTTGCGTTCTTGAAACCCACCTCTTGGAATTGGTTACTGAATGTAAATCTGTGTTCAGGAAGAGAACAGAAGGAAAAAAAGAAAAAAAACTCCACAACAAACTCAGATACCCTTAAGCACTATATTAAAGCTTAAAAAGATTCCCCCCCGCCCCCCTCCTTTGAGATGGGAAGATGAATGAAAGCCCCAGCGAAGGAGTTTTGTTGCATGAGAAGAAAGAGGCTCCTGCAAAAGCTGTTGGCTACTTTCATGACTAGATCTCACCCAGGGTCTGCGAGGAGGGCAGTCTCTATTGTACGGATGGAGAAACTGAGGCACAAAAGCGAGCTGATCAAGGGGGAGAGAAGCCAAGTCCCATGTGCTGTACGTGGTCGCCTTTGCATGCACTGTTGTCCTGTTAGAAGGTAGATTAGACTAGTTCGTGTTGCCAGTGTTGGATAAAATGCTAAAAAAAATCCATGTGAAAAGCGAGGCGGGGGGAAAAAGTCCCTCCCTGCCTGTGTTATCTGAGCTCTTGGCGCATCTCAGCAGAGCTGTCAGAGTTAAATCCCCAGCACAACCAGTGGAGGCAAGTAAATTGAGAAGTGAAAAGTATTTTATTAGTATTCTGGTATTGATTTCTTAATGGTTTTTCTTCCTGGAAACCAGGAAAATATTTAGTCTGCTTGTAAGTTGCTTGGGGCAGCAGGGGTCTGGTGCGCAATCACGAGGAGCGTCTGCCTCCGAGCCCCAACCTGCCGCTGGAAAGGAGATGCTCAGAGAAGAAAATATAGAAACTTTTGCAAGGCTGGATTCGGTTTCCATCCTCTGTATGCTCTTTCTCACCTGCACATTTCTATTATTTTAGAGCTTTCAGTGCAGCAAGGGAAGGAAAAAAAAAAAAAAAAGAAAATCACTTTCCACCTGCAAATGATTATATAAAACACATCACTGCTGTAATGCGAGGTGAGGAATCTGGGATAATAAGAAAAACCTGCAAGGAGGCTCATCAGTTTGCTTTGCCTACCCACAGTCAGTGGGAAGGTGATACATGAGATATTGGTCTGCTCGGTCTTGGTTGATACACCACGCAACCGAGTTGCCTGGAAAGCTAAATACCTTGTTTGGTCTGCTCTTGACTTCTTATTCTTTGCGCTCTCCACCTCTTTTTTTTTTTTTTTGGGGGGGGGGGACGACACACAACTGTGTTATATGAATATCCTTGCCTTAATTTGCATTGCATTAGAGTAAAACATTTTAAATTTCTTCACAGTAGAAGTAAATCTGACAGGCTTTATGAAGCCATTATACCTGCAGGTATTTTATACTTTTAAAATACATTCTTGTCAAGCTATCTTAATTATATTATTATATGTACTTTTGAACTCAGATCCACTCTTGGGTGATATATTACGCTTCTGACAGTGCAGTCCTAAAAAGCTACAATTTATATCAAAGCTCTGTGGCTGAACAAAGATGTATCTATTATGGATTCAGGGGAATTTATTAATTTACTATTTTGGAACACTTACTCATTGACAAAGCTTGCCGGCTTTAAATTTCTCACGGGCGATTATTATGTGCAGCGTTTACGTGGCTTTTGGGGCTGTCGGGATTGCGGTTGAGAATAGCGGAGAGCGGCTGTAGGCAGCGAGCGCTGGAGATGTTGCTTGGCTTTTACCCAGGGTCAAAGTTTACAGCATTATCTCATTCCTGCGCGCATGTCCACGTTACGATCCACTTAGGGTCATCGCCAGAGCTCTTAAGAGGACCTGCTCTGGCAAAAATGCCGTTAGTGAGTGTTTAAGCAAAGCTGTTTGGTGCTCGAAATCGATGGGAGTTAAGAACGTGCCAGTTAAGAGCTTTGTGGAAGCACAAAGCTTGTTTGCAAGAGTGATTTTGCTCGCAGAAGTCTGTCCCCTTGGGCGGGGTTGTTTATTTGGGTGCCCCAAGGGTTGGGCGTCAAGGAGGGGACGTGGAGGTGCCCGTGGAGTTGGCCATCCCCATGACCATGGGCAAAGCCCTTGTTCTTCCCGGGCCTCGGTTTTATCACCCCCGAGAGAGGTTGGCAGTAAATAATTATCGATTGGCGATCTCCTTGTGAAGGAGGTAGCGCATGCTCTGAACTTCGTGAATGGTCTTGCTGCGAAGGGAAGCCACGTGCTCACCTTAAATACCGTTAGGTGGCAAAACAGCCCGCGGACCTGGAAGGGCTTCCTTTCTTGCTGACGTCTGCAAAGCGCTGGGCCGGTGACCTGGAGAGGCGAAGGTCCTCTCCGTCCTTCCTCTTCAAACTCGTCATCGACTCCATGCTGAAGCCAAGGTTTAGCGCTGGTAACAGGAGCTTCTTTGGGCTCCCCCAGTCTTTTCCCTTCCTATTTAACAGCGAGAGGTGTACAGATCAGCAGCGGTTCATACGCTCATTAAAGTGCCGTCAACTTTTCTGGCTGATCGGCTCCGATAGATGGGAGGTCGTTAGCTAAACAGGCAGCAAGGTGAGGGAAACATCTGCCTCCCTTGTCCGTGTTGGCGCGTGAGGGTCTCGGCAGCTCCAGAAGAGCTGGCGCTGGAGATGCAATGAGCCGGGAGTGGTTTTTTTTTCTGCAGTGAACCTCCTCCAGCTCCAGCAACTGCTTTCTTCCCACCTCTCCTTGGATTAAGAAGGTGAAGGGAATTGGAGGAGCAGCGTTAGACTTTCTCTTCTGAGCTAGCAACCACCGAAATCCATTCAGAAAGTTTAATTGCCGCAAGTAAAACTTATAAATACCAACGTGGCATAAAGCACAGTTGAGCAGGCAATTTTCTCCTCTGCCTTCTGAGAATTTGATTTTTTTTTTTTTTTTATTCTCTATTGTTGTTTTAAAGGTTTGGAATAGCACTGTTGGGTTGGGTTTTTTTTCTTTCTTTCTTCTTCAAACCCTGGTTTTCCCTCCAAAAACATGTTCCAGCCAGGCTCATTGAAAACATCTTGGTATTGTCAGAAAAATCAGTTTGACTGCTTCGTCTTGTAAAACTTTCAAAGCTAAAAATTAACTGACATTTCCAAGCGAAATGTCATTTTCCTCCAAATAAATAAATAAATAAATCAAATGTTTTGACATTTTTAAAGTACTTTTCCCTTGCAAAAAGGAAAGACATTCTCTAAATGAAAATGGTGTCAAAACTGACTTTTTTTTTTTTTTCTCTCAGAGAAATTTTGAGTTTTATGGATTTTTTTTCTGTGAGAAGAAATTCAGTGGCTCACCCGTGGGGTCTGGCTGGTCCTGAGAGCGACTGGTGGTGGGATCCGATGAGGATCCTACCAGTGTGCTGAGGTACTCCAGAAAGTCTTGGCTGGTCAACACTACCGAATGGTTATGCACGCCTGGCTTCATATATGTGGGTTTTTTTTATCTTTTAAGTCTCTAATTTGTGCTGGCTTGGCTGCTCATTTGGAAGCCTTGAGACAAATTTGCAAAGCAGTTGAGCAATGCCGTGGTTTCCTGTGGTGGCCAGGGGCACGGCACCCCGGGGAGCATCTCTGCTCTTCCGCTGGACTGTAGAAAGCTGAAAACATCTTGATGTTTGGGTCAGCTTTGGAAACAGCAGCTCTTTCCCCTCATTTTGTTTTATCTTGTTACATGGCAGTCAAGATAAGGATAAAGAACAGCATCTCAGCTAAAAGCCGGCCTCAGCTGAGGCTTGCCTGATTTTCACCCCAAGAGCTGTGCTGGGGTGCACGTGCATGGGTTTAGCTTGCATTCACCCAGTCTCGCTGGATTTAAGACGGCCCGCTTAGAGCTGTACTTCTTTTATTATTATTATTATTATTATTTTTACATCAATTGATGTGCTCACTGCCTTCAGTGGAAGTGGCATGCCTTGCTGAGTAAAGCAGATCTAAGCGTATTAATTCAGACACGTTGCCTGACTCAAGGGGCTCCAGGAAGCACAGGTTTAAGGATGGTGGGCAGAGCTCTCCAACAACAACAAAGTCTCCGAGACGGGATCCTCAGCCGTGGGTTAGCAGGGCTGTGGCAGAGGAGCTGCTCCCTTTTGCCTGCAGTAGGGCGGGTTGGTTGCAGTAGGGCTGGGAGATGCAAGCCTGAGATGCTCGCTCGCCTCTCGGAGAGATGGAGAATAAACGCATCTCTAGCTGTTTCTCCTGCTTTTGTGTTAGGGACTTACATTGACGCTGGTAGATCACTGCAGGGTATTGTAAATGATGTATGGGAGGGGAAGTGGGGGGGGGGGGAAATCTCTTCTTGATGCAGGGAAATGTTCTATGTTGGGGGAAATTTCTCGCAGACATCTCCTGTAATGACAGAGCAGGGAAATCTCTGGGACCAGAAACCTTCAACTCAAAAGGGGTGAAAAAAAAATCCCCCTCTCTTTTTATTTCCATTTGGTTTTCTTTTTAATACCTTCTTTCCCTGGGAACTGCCCTCCCCAAGGATTCGTGGGCAACCTGTACTTGGGTCAGCCAAACCTTTCAGACACAAGCAGTGGTTTCGCCCCAAAGCTACCCCCGATTCCCCTGCTGATGCGATTTCGGGAGGGGGTTTTAAAGCCAAGTCCTTTTTCCCCTCCGGTTTGCTTTTTTGGTTGGTTTGGTTTTGCAAGGGCCTGTCGTTCCCATGCCTGCAGTGCCTTCCCCCTTGCCTTTCTGGGGTGGTGCGCAAGCAGCTGAGCACAGAGAGTTGGGGGAACGGGTGCCAACAGCCTTTGCCATGCCAAAGGCTGCCGCAACGCAGAGGGGAATCGTGAGCGGCCGCGGTGGGGAAGAGTAGTAGTCGTGTATTTAAATTATAGTCAGGGAGATTTAGCTTGAGCATCTGGAAAATCCTTTTCTCGGTGAGGAGAGAGAAGCCCTGGGACAGATTACGTGGGGAGAACGTGAGCCCTCCATCCCTGGAGGGTTTTAGGGCAGCTTAGACACACATCAGCTGTTTTTATTGGAGGCACAGTTCCTCCTGGTCCTGGAGAAATACAGAATAAGAAAAGTGGCTTGAGAGGACCCGGAGGGATCATGTAACCCATCTGTCTTGCTCTAAGTCCTGATCAGGCAGCACCGGACTGGCTTTATCAAGGATCAACCGGAGGTCTCATCTGCAGGGGGAGGTTTCTGTGGCTGGTGGAGATGCTCATTTGGGACGCTGGTGAAAAGATGCCCAACCGTTTGGCCAGGCACGTGCTGTTTTTTCTTGCGTGAGTCCCAACTAGTGCCTGTGAAAGCCCCTCCGCTGCTTTTTTTAAGGACCGCTTTTGAGGACGGACCCTTGTGCCCAAGGGATGGAGCCTGTCCCGCTGCGCGGTGCGGTGACAGCAGCGAGCTGATGCCGAGAGTAGACTGGCCGATGTTTGTGTCTTGTCTGAAGTGCGGCTTGGTATATAAAGTCTTTATATCTCCACGTGCTTTTAATTGACAGCAACAATCTTTCTTGCTTCCTGTCATCTTGAGTTGTTGCCTTTCTACAGCCTTGGGTGTTCCCGTCTCGGACTGACTGCTCGCCAGCAGAAGGCGAAATATTTTTCCCATGCTATCTGTACCTGCCACGGGTGTCGGCGCTGGAGGTTGTCCTCCCTCTTGTAACTTGGCTAGGCAGAAAGTGACTCTCTGGGTCGCTCTGGGGCCCAGCAGTTGAGGGCAGCGTAGGAAGATACATGCTGGGCAGTGAACTGCAGACCAACAGCGAAGCGGGTGATGTTGCGAACTGCTAATTTTGGGTGCCGGCATCCTCAGCTTAGGAACGTACAACTGGTTTCTGCATCTGGCTTTTACCTCCCTCCCTCCCTTCGCCGTCTGGGTCCTCCTTCCAGCAGCGGCCAGCGGTGGGTCGGCTTGCGTTCCAGCAACCCTTTAAGCAGTTGCTGCAGGAAAAAACAGGAAAGGGCTTTGACTGTTCCTTGGCCGGGATTCAGATCATCTGAGAGTGGCCAAAGTGCAAGCTGAAGCCCAGACGCAGCCTCAGGCCGGCGGTGAAAACCTGCTATTTTGGGAGGCGAATGAATGCAAGGGGCTATTGGTTATCTGTCAGCGCAGGCAAGCCGGTAAATGAGAGGTAGTCAATGACATAAGAGATGTCAGGTTTTATTTCCAGTAAGAGCCGGTGAAGCTGGGAAAATTGCTCATTAATGCTTTATTGATATTCATGTTACTATTGAAGAAGTCTGAGGTGGAGATGGGGGGGGGGGGGCGGCCGTGCCCATGTTAATGGGGCCAGGCTGAAAATAGGTTTCTTTTATGCCTGGGCAAAGGGTATGCACTGACCATGGGAGGTTTGACTATGTCAGTCTCTCGAAATAGAGAATAGATCAGTTCTGTGGCTGAGCCAAAAGCTTTGGAGGAAAAGAAAAAAACAACTTAGTAAAGCAGGTCAAACTGCACCAGAAGTACTCTTTTTTTTTTCCCCCCCAACAAAGCAAAATGTGAAGCAGATTGTTGTAAAACTCTGCAAAATGTTCGTCTGTGGGTTTTGGGACTATTTAACCCGCATGTTTGCTTTAGCATTCTGTTTTTAGAGTCATTTGAATTTGAAATGCTCTATCAAAAGGAATTTATTTCTAAAGTGTCAAATTTCTTTCTTTCGGAAGCGCCGACGCTAAAATGTTTGGATTTTGAAAAAAACAAAGCAAACTCCATTAGTTGGTCAGCATTGGTGATGTTCACAAGTATTTTTTGTGTCTCTGAAACTCTTTACCCGGTGCGTTTTCTACGTCCTGCCCAGTTTTGTAGCTGGGGATCAGGCCGAGCGCTGCAGCTCCGCAGGGAAAGACCCCAAACGGAGCAATTCCCAGCGCGGTCGCAGCTCCTGGGGCTCGCTGGAAGTCCGATTGGCTGTGCCTGGCGCTCATCCCCTGCACACCTATCCTCCCAGCGTGCTTTTGTCGCGCCCTTCGTGTCCAGGATGAGAAATAAAACAAGTTATGCAAGTTTGGGAGCGTGGCGTTTTCTTTAGGATCGCACAGGGTTAGGGTAAAACTCTTCCTGCCTCAGATTACCTATGCGCTAAAGCAGGACCCACGGTGCCTTTCCCTGCTCTGAGATAAAAGGTGCAAAGGCTTCGCGCTAAGGCTGCCAAAATCACTTCCCAAGGCCTTCCCAGTTTGCTCGGGCTCTGCGGAAAGCCTCGTGCCTCGCTCGAGCGGGGAGTTCGTGCGGGAGCCTTGCTGGAGGGAAAGCCGGCACCGCTCTGCGTCTGCGCTGTGCTTGACCGGAGCAAACCTGCAATAACTCAATTATTGAGATAGTTTAGAAGGTAAAATACCTCCCGGTATCACGTTTAACAAAGCTCTGCTTCTCGTCTGTCATCGAGCAGCCTAATTTCCTGGGCTGCGGATCAGCAGGGAGGCAGCCGACTGCCGAAGCCCCACCGGAGCAGCATATCCATCTCGGAGGTCCACCGTGCACAATTCCCCTGTTTTTCAGAGGTCTGGCTTTTTGTTGTTGTTGTTGTTGTTTTTGCTGTTCCCGTGTGTGTTCGCATGCATGGAGCGTTTGCTTGGGGTAGGATTTGTGGAAGGGCGGGATGTAACATCCGGAAGGCTGAGCTTGACCCGAGGCTCCTTGCTGAACCATGAACCACTCCTTTTCGGATGTTATTTTAAGCTCAATACGTTCCCTGGTCTCCTGCATTCAGCCTGGTTCTTCTGTCTACTGGGACTTTGTCTTAATGGAGCTTTGGGCATCCCACAGTTGTTAAGAAGCTTATCCTTGTTGTTCCTGGCATATAAAAGCAGAATCGCTCTTCTCGCTTTACAGGTAGAGAAAATTTTCCCTGGTGACGTCTCCTGCCGGTCCGCTTTCCCAAGGCAGGAAGGCTTCCCATTAAAGCTCTGCTTCCAGGAGCAATCACCGGTAAAGGGCAATTTCCCGTATTATTATTCCCTTGTTATATTCCCTTTTTATAAGACATCTGGTGGGGCGCCCAGCAAGGTGGACAGCTGCTTGCAAATGCCTTCTCCCCCCGTATGAAGAGAGGGGGCTAATTAATGTTTATAGGTGCTGAGATGATGAAAGATGCTCCAGTCAGCGTTACGGCACCGGCGCTCCCAGACCCAAGCGGAGCGTATTAACAGGCAGGATATCGCGCTCCGTTGGTTCATGCTCCTTTTCATCGCCAGAAAGTTGGTTCGGTTGGAAGTTGATTAAACTTGCAGGGGAAAGGCAACAATTTCTGCCAGACCAGTCCTCCCGATCGCTTTGTAGCCGTGGTGTGAATTAAGGCAGATTAAAATCAAGGGAAGGCTCCGTTCTGCCTGGCGTAGGTTTGGTTTTTGGGTTTTTTTTGGATCGGGCCGTGGGCAGCATCCCTCTCTGCTTCTGCTCCACTGGGTCCCTGGCTGCCAGACAGTGATGGGAGAAGAGGGCACGGGCCGAAACACAGGAGCACGGCAGTTATTATTCTAAATGAAAAGCATCTCTTCTCATTAAAGCCGAAAATTATGGTCCGCAGATAACTCTGATGGTGGTTCATGGAATCAATAAAACCCGGTTTGTTTTGAAAGCCAAGTTGCCGATATGCCAAAATACATATTTTGCAAACTGCTTAATTTACATTTGACAAGCTCAAACCTTATTTCTTCCGAAAGCCGAGAGGTGGGGTGGGGGAAGCGACATGCACACAGCAATTTAAATCTCCTTTTTGCTCTCCTGCAAGATCTGTAATTTAATTGAAACTGGTAGGGGTTAAGAAACTATTTTCTTTTGTGGTTTTTTTTTTTTAAACAACAACTGTGCAGGGAAGCTGATGGGCTAAGTTATCAGGGAGTTTTTGCTAATTCTGAAGCAGCCGTAGCTAATTTTTCGACGCATTTCTAGCTGTGCAAGGCGTCTTCATTTGCAGCGTCGGTCTTTTGGAGGCATGATGGTCAGCCGTGCTCTTGGGGATGCTCATCACTTCCGTCTCAAGTTCTTTACTCTTTCCTAGAAACTTGGTTGACAGTGGAAGCGTAGGATGTAAAAGCCTCTCTTAGGCGCAGCAGGGATTCGCGCTGGCAGGAGCGCTGCGGCGTGAAATCATCGGGACCCGCTCGGCGGAGATGAGGTGGAGCCCTAGGCTTGGATGGGGACCCAAAATGCCGAAGCTGTTGATGGCCGAGGAGCTCGCTCCCTAGCCGAGTGCGCAGGCAGGCGTCAGCGATGCCCTTGGCATCTGGAGCCTGGTTGTGCCCAGCTGTGGCATGCGTGGAGCCGAGCATCCTCTCAGCCCCTGTAACGCGGCAATAAAACGCACTTGAATTAGCTGCTAACTTGCTCAGAGAAAGGGGGAAGAAACGGCCTGGGTGAAAGAAGCGGTCTGAAGAACATAGCCCCCGAGTTCCCTCTTGGCAGCGTTTCCTTAAGCACGGATCTTCCTTGCGCGTTAAATGCTTCGTTACCGGGGGATCAAATTCGGCCCCGCTCGCCGTAGCGTTGCCATGGGTGGCTTGAGCAGGGCGAGGGCTGGTCGCCGAGACGTTTAGGAAGTCTGCTGAACTAAACCCGCTTCAAGCTCCTGCTGCAGCTCTGCTCCTCCATAAAAAACCTGGAAATGTCCCTTCCCTCCTTAGGCTGTGTGATAATTTACCTAGCGCGTGCCTGCTCCCTCCGGATAGACGCCCGTGGCATGCACGCACCCTTCTGCCCCGTGCCTCCCCACCCAGGGCCTTTTTTGCCTTTTTTTCCCCTAATCAGCCTCCCTACCCACTTGAAAAATAAAGATGTATGACTCCCACTTGAGGAGGATAGATTGTTTTGGATTGCTATTCATCTATTATTTTAGAAAGTAAAATGAATAAAACTTATGCAGGTCACAGACATTAAAGAGCGTTTTTATATCAGTTTGGGAGTGCTTGTCAGCTTTGATTTATTAAGTAAAGTTCCCAGCCTGGCTACTAGTATGTGTTGTCAGTCTCTTGATAATGGATAGACCTCACAGCTGAGTGCTCTGTGATTAGACTTCTCAACTATGTATTTTTAAATAAAGGCATCGCTTTTTGGGGTTTGCTCATTTCCCTCTCGTAGGCGATTTCATTCATCTTCCCTTGCCCACCCTCCCTCCGCTGTACATTTGTTTTTGTTGGAAGCTATGGAGAAGGTAAATGGAACGCATCTTTAAGGGTGGGTGGTTTTTTTTTTTTTGTTTCCCCCCCCTCCCAAGCTTGCTCCCAAGTTAGCTTGATTGATTAAACATCATGGGGGGACAAAACCGGATAAGCAGAAGCTATCGAAACAGCTTTCCAGAGAGACCCATCGCGCACGCTGCTCCGCCACGCGCCGCTCCGTTCCTACGACTGCGTCAGCGTTTTTGCTATCCAACCGCTCTTCCTTGGGCCTTAGGGATGGAAATTACCAGAGCGCGTGCTCCAAAGAGAGCACGGGCTGAGCAACCCCCCTGCTACCAGCCCCGGTACCTCTTGTAAGGTTGCTGAGAGTTAATGAGGAATACGAAGCCTCGCGTGCTTGACGAAGAACAACACGCGGGAAGGTTCAGAGGCACGGTTGTATCTCTGCTAACCACAGCGATTTGTTTTCCCTTCGGAGGATGGGCTGGCGCTGCTGGGCTGAGCTCAAATCCCACCGCTTTCTTACAGGAGCCCTCTCCCAGGATGTCTCGGCTGCCGCTTGGTCACGAAGGGCAGGGGATTTGCAGTGCTTGCTTCGAGCTGCTGTTACCAGGGGCGCGCTGTCATCTTCTCATAGGGACGGTAGCAAAAGAGAGGTATCCTGGGCTTAAAGTCTCCAACTAGACTTTTAATTACGCTTTCCTAAAGAACTGAGCTGGAACGAGGATGCTATTGTCTCCCCAGGGGCTGAAGGAGCGCCGGGGCTAATTCATTAGCGTGGAATTGAAATAGCGCAGGTGGGAGGCCACCAAGTACCTTTGCTAAAAGCGTCTTGCAGATCCATCAGGAAGGGCAAAACTCGATGACTTCCCCAGGGCGCTGGGCTGAGACAGCCGCCTCTGGTTTTGTTATCCAGCGCCTTGGTCTCAGAACAAAACTGATCCATGTAACTTGCAAAAATGCAGAATGCACTGAAAAGAAAAAAAATATATATCCAATTGCACTGATTTCGTAAGCCTTTTTGCTCTCGTATGACTCTCAAAATGGCTTTTGATTTAAAAGTTGAGATCTGACAAGCCAACAGAGCTTAAAGAAAGACCTTTTCTTCCCCCTCCTCTTCCTCCCAGTTTCTTTCAAAACTTGAAAGATGAGAACATCTGTACGGGAACATCTGTATGGGGAGGGCAGGAAGGAATTCATTTGGGAAGCGCTTTCTGCTGCCCCTCCGCTGCCATTTCAGGACGTGGCGGTTGGACGAAGACTTGGTTTTCCCCATCTGCACCAGCCTCTGCTCCCTCCCGCAGCAAAATCCCTGCCCCTTGATAAGGGGTTGAGTGACCCCATGGGTGACGAACAGGTGGGATGAGGAAGAGGAGCGTGAAGCGAGGACAGCGCAGGGTTTGAAGTCGTGGTTTTGGAAGGGCGAGCGATTTGTCCGTGGTTATTTGATGGGAAGGTTCCCCACAGGGTGCCAGTCCCGTCCCTGGAGCTTGGGGTATGCTTGGAGCAATGTCTTTTGCAGTTCGTTAAGCGTCTCCACGTTGCTGTTGCTCCGCCTGAAATGGCATTAGTTGCTTTGCACCTTCCAGCGCTACTGTCGTTATCTCCTAATAACATATGCATTAATTATTAAGCCAGCTTGCTTATTCCACACCTTTAAATGATAACCCTGCCGTACGTGCTTGCTTAATATCTGCAGCCCCAGTGTGCTTTGACATGGCTCGTCAGGGGCGTTTTTAGCTTGTCCCTACTGACTGTTGGCTCTTAAACTGTCGTGATGCCAGGCAGGCGGGAATGTCATGGGCAAATAAATGCTGGAGGCTCACATGCTGCTGGGGAAAGGTGGTTTTGCCATCAAAAGAGAGGGATTGGCTACCAGACCCTGCGCAGGTGCAAAGCGAAGGGTCCCCACTGAGGTGGGGTGGCAGGTTGGGGCCAGCCAAACTCCCTTGGTGTCGGTGGAGCGAGACGGGGAGCACCCACCGAGTCCCGTTGGCGTGCCCCAGCCTTGGTGTTGGTGGAAGAAGGTCGTCTTCCAGCCCTCAGCATCAGCAGCTCATTTCGCCGTGCCCACCTTTGGCTCGATGAGGAGGCCCCTGGCCAGGCTCAGCAGCCGTGGCGCTCGCTGTTGAGAGATGGTGCCGTGTTTTAGGTGGAAGCGGGGCTGATCTCTCCCAGAGCTATTAGATATGTGCCTGAGAGCCAACAGCTTCAGCCCTTAATGCTTCAGAACCAACGTGAATGCAGGTAAAGCCTCCTGCAGGAGGCTACAGCAGAATCTATATCCTACAAATATCCTACAGCAGCATCTACCCAACTGGGCTCCTTTATTCCTTCTTTTTCTTTTTTTCTTTTTCCTCCTCAAATAAAACTGGCTGCGTTTTCTCCAAGGTACCAGGTGGAACCCCAAAGCAATTCCCCCTTTGTCATTTCCTGAGAACACAGAAAATAATATTCCCCTGCAGCGGGACCGACTATCCCGTTTCCCTGTGCCAGTGGCAGGTTGATGGCTCGGTGGTGGGCTTCTCGCCGGCTGAACGTCGCGGGTCGGCTTTTGTCCTCTGCGTGCCCGTGCCCAGCCTTTGAGCCCTGGGGGGCTGTAGAGGAGGAGTTAAGACTTCCAGGTTAGAGGCGGTGAGGGAATGCAGATGTTATGCTAGAAAATATGAGTAAATGAAAGCTGCTGTCTGCCCCCCCGGCCCTCTTGTTTCCTGCACAACTCCTGCTGGAGCACCAGATGGGGTTTAATCAGGACCGCCGCAGTGCTGGAGGGATATTATTAAGAGTCATCTAGTTCTGGATGAGAGAAGATTATCCAGGGTTTATTTCCAGCTGATAACACTCTGCCCTTCCATAACACCTTTTATCTGAGGATCTCGGCGCTCTTTACAGACTTCAGTTAATTAAGCCTCACATTGCCCCCTCGTGTCGTGGGTGAGAGCGGGGCTAAGGATCGGCGGAGGAGCGATTAGGAGGGGTCCGGCTCTGGCAGGGAGATACGATAGCTGATCTCCTGGCTCTCCTTTGCGATCTTATTTGCATGTTCATCAACCCTGTCCGGTTGAGAAAAGCGAACCCAGAGGTCGCACCGCCTGCCCAAAGTCCCCGTTCGGGGCCGCCCCAGGCTAAAAGCGCGCGGGTTCCCTCTCCCAGCCCCGCCGCGTGCTGGGCGCAGAAATGCGTCGGTGGTGCACGATGCTGACCCTGCCCTCAAAATCTCCCCTCCGCTCCTTTCCCAGCGTCGGTTTGCCGCCGGGCTCCAGGCCTCGGCTCTGCTCGACTTGCCCACCGAGTTTCCTCCCTGCAAACCCCATCTCCCAGTTTTCCTTTGGTAGAAAATAATGACGACAACTGCAAAACCTCGCAAAAAAAAGTGCTTTTGCTGTCTCTCCCTGCGGGGCCAGATTTCTCAATAGTGATTTCCCCCGAGAATAGCTGGGCCCGAGGTTTCCTTCCCCTCCTCTTTTCTTTGCTTTGCTTTCCCCTAACTAAAAATCAGGAAGCTCTAAAATCCTCTTTGAAGTAACACTGTATGAAGAGGATTTATCCCTGTCCACTTAAATATTCATGACAGCTTGCATTTCTGTTCAAAAAGACACTTGTTTATTTAGATAAGATTTAATTTATTCATAATTTACCTAAATTTGCAGGAGCGTGCATGTACATTTTAGCTTATAAGCAGCGTAATACATAAAACATTATTGAGGCATGCAAATTACACAAATACGGCATTTGAAACTGCCTGCTTGTTTTAGGCAGATAACTAATTTCTTACCCGGAGTAGAGACACAAACACAATTGCATGGGCTTGTTGCCTGGGATCCGGCGCCTCCGAATTATGCTTCCCTTAACGGAAGAGGCACGGCTTTTTAGCAGGGCCATGGCAGAGCCCGCTTTCCTTGGAGCATGAACGGCAGCAATGCCAAAGCCCTTTGCTGGCAGTGGTTTTGCAGTCTTCCCCCCCGGGGGGTTCGACTTGGGTTTGCTGAAATTTCCAAGTTACTCCTTGTTTCCCAGGGCTGGGGCTGGGATTTGGAGCGGGGCGTCGGCTCGCCGGTGCCTGGAGGAGGGAGCGAGTCGGCATCCCCGCTCCGTGCCATGGATCCGGCAGCGTGGGATCTGCTCTTGCTCTGCGCCGACCTTGCTCACGCGCGTGGCGGAGTCGCTTGCCCCGAATTAATCTCTGCATCCCTCAGGGCGACACGGCAACTTGTTGCTTTCCTTTGGGCAGCCGCGTAGCCCAGAACCGTCCCGTTTGCCACTCGCTTCCGGATAATAATTGCACAAATTAGCATCCACAGAATGCGCTAGGCCATGGGAACAGGGTTTGGCTTTCTCCCAGGTGTCGGAACACCGCGTGCCGTGAGGGCAGCGGCACACGGGCTGAGGGCTGGAGACGTAGCAGGGATTTTGGGGCTGAGCGTTTGGCAGCTGGGCGACAGGCGCTGACTTAGCACCGTGAGGACGCTCTCACCACAGTTAAAAATTATTTCTAACAGGAATTTGAAGTTTACAGTTGTATATATGAAATCGAGCACGCGCATATATTAAACCTGTGGAAGGAGATATCTCCCGGACTTGAATATCGTGCAAATCTCCCTGCGTACGGCTGCGCTGCCCTGCGCCCTGTTATTAAGATTGCCGGCCGCTTCCCATAAGGTTCTGCTTTCCCTTGCCTGTAACCGTGCCAAGCTGTAACTGTTTGGGCTGAAATTTCCACGGCCAGATGTCCTCTGGCAGGCTGTGTTTGTTTGTTCTGCAGGGACGGGTGGACGAGGAGGGATGGGGACGGCAGAGCTATTTGTTGGCGCGTTGGGTTTTTCCCTGTCTGAAATCACAGCCGCCGTTTTCGATCGTTTCCAAGATTGAGGCTAATGGGGAAAACTCATCTTCCCTCATTTTGCCTGCTGCAAAACCAACTTGCGAGTAGGTCCAGAGCCTGAGCACTTGCGGGCAGGGGCTGGTGCTTTTGTTGGGGTCACGCAAATGCCTTTTTAAGCTTGGAAAAACCCTCGCGCCTTGGGAAAAAAAGTCTCTTCCCAACGTTGGGCATGGTGTTGAGCATGTGATGCGCTGCAGGTTGATCGGTAGGATAGAAACTGGCTGGATCTGCTTGGGAAATGCTCCCCGAGGAGATGGTTTGTACTGGCCGTGTCCTGCGTGTCCCTCGTCCTCATAGCCTTAAGGTCCTTAACCGGAGCAGGGTCTGCCTTTTTTCCATGGTATCTGCTGGGTCATGCAGCAAGGAGGAGGAGGTGGCTACGTCTGAACGCAGTCCGCATTTGCATTAGAAGAGGCTTTAATTACAGAGGCTTAATTACATGATCACAGCGTATTTGTTTTTTTCCGCGGGACCGTGCCCTCGCTGCGTGCGCAGGGTGGACAGTAGTCGCTTAATGAGTTGCTCGACTCGGGCGCTTGCAGCGGCGAGCGCCGTAGGAAAGCCCGGGAGAAAACTAATACCTTGTCTCAGAATAATGCGCGGCAAAATAAGGCTTGGGGCCACCCAGAGAGCAGCGAGGAGAAATCGCAATATTAAATGCTTCCTTATTAAAGGAGCGCTGCCTATTGTGTGCACGCTGCAGATCCTGAAATGAAACGGTGTGACGAGTATGCACGGGCAGGGCTTTAGCGGTCTTAACTTTGGCAATGCTTAATTTCATGTGAATGATCCTGTTATCTGCCCACCACCTTTCAATTTATACATCTGTGCCTGCGTAGAGGTTTGCGTAGGGGGATCAGGGGTATTCTTTATATCGGATTAATCACCGTATTGTCCTTTTTTCACCTGGCCTGGGCTGGTATTCGTGCATAGGCAGTATTTTTAGGTGGGAATATTGTGATGGAGCAGGCAGACTCAAGTTTTGTTATCAGGCGGGGCCTGTTGGAGCTACAGAAACGCAAAGAAATGGTGTTTGGTGGTGTTAAGCTATAGGTAATGCCGTATCGGTGGAGAAACACAGACCTCAAAAATGGGTGCTGGAAAACAAGTTGGCTTTACCCATGATTTTGGAGGGAGCCAAGATGAGGGAGCGCGCGCGTAGGAGCACACGTGTGGAGGTGAATGTCTGAATAAAAACCTCAGGTTTCAAATCGTTAGGCTTAAGTAGCTCGTAATTGCGCGTGTCTGAATAACACGATGCTTGCACCGCACAGAACGGGGGAAATACCGTGGTTTGGTATGCGTGCACGCACGTTAATAACGTGGAGAGCTGAATATTTACTAAGTATCACCAAGCATGGTGTATTGGAAAAGAATAAGCTATTGACTGGCGTTTAAAATAAATAAATAAATAGACATCTCCCCTCCCTACCACCTGTAGATGTGTTAGGCAGAGAATATTGAACTGGGCTCTCCCGGCTCCCATGCAATTGATGCAATTTATTTTCAATTTGTCAAACGTGGCATTGGAGCAGCAATTGTTTTTGGTGATTTATTAGGAATTTTCTAACCAGGGCACTCTGTCATTGGAGTTACTTCACTTGTGTCCCAGTAGATTTTTGTCTTTCTGCAAGCTCAAGCTATGAACCCAAGAAGGTGAGTTTTTCTTTATTTTCCTTTTTTTTTTGGTTTTTTTTTTAAGCCAAAAAGGGAAATGGGGGAAAAGTAGCAGAATTGACATATTTTAAACATGATGACAGGATCGGCTGTTTAAATTGCCTCTGTGAATTGATTTAAAACATGTTGGTAGGCATCTCTATTTCATTAACTGTCTTTCTCCTTCATTTCAGTCACTGGAGTCATTGCCTCTTATTACCTTCCAGGCTCATGATATCCATCCACACGGTTATTTTGGTTATTACTATCTATATACAGAAAATATAAGAGGCAATTTTGGGACAGAAGCAGCTTGGGGAGGGATGTGGGGATAGTGAAATAAATAATTTGAATTCTCTATGACACCCATGATATAAAGCCATCAAGATTACGATAGCGTTAGTGCTACGTGTGCATTTTGGTCAGAACCTGCGGGAAAAGCGTACAGGTTTGTGGTATCAAATCTGGATGCGGTAACGAAGCTCTTTCCCACCTTGAATAACCAATAATGACCCAAACGCAAATTTTCTCCTGGGAATTAGGCAGTCCAGCGTGTGCATGGTATTTTGCAGCCCTTCTGATGGCTGCAGCATCAGGAGTTGGGTGAACGCAAAGTATATTTGCAACCTCCCACCTTGAGATAGAGCTTGGGGAACAGGAGGACCCTCTCCGTGTTCTCGGGGACATTAATGTTCTTGTCCCTCCAATCCACGGGGATTGACGCTCCCCTTAAATAAGAGGTATGATGTGAAAAGGTGTATGTCCAGCGGGAGCAGGGAGGTGATTGTGCCCCTGTACTCGGCGCTGCTGAGGCTGCACCTGGAATACTGTGTCCAGTTTTGGGCCCCTCAATAGAAGGAGGACACTGAGTTGCTGGAGCGTGTCCAGAGAAGGGCAGCGGAGCTGGGGCAGGGTCTGGAGCACAGGGCTGGTGGGGAGCGGCTGAGGGAGCTGGGGGTGTTCAGCCTGGAGAAGAGGAGGCTGAGGGGAGACCTCATCGCTCTGCAGCTCCTGACAGGAGGGGGCAGGGAGGGGGGTGTTGGTTTCTTCTCCCAAGGAACAAGCGATAGGATGAGAGAAAATGGGCTCAAGTTGCATCAGAGGACGCTTAGATTGGATATTACGAAAAATTTCTTCACGGAAAGAGTGGTCAAGCATTGGAACAGGCTGCCCAGAGAGGTGGTGGAGTCCCCATCCCTGGAGGGGTTCAAAAAATGGGCAGAGGTGGCACTTTGGGACATGGTTTAGTGGGCATGGGGGTGTTGGGTTGATGGTTGGACTGATGATCTTGGAGGTCCTTTCCAATCCTAATGATTCCTAGTTTTTACTTTCAAATGATAGAGCCACCAAGCCAGGAAACATGAAATTATTACTCTCCCCTTAATTGGTTTAGTGTGGACTTGGCAGTGTGAGGTTAATGGTTGGACTGGATGATCTTAAAAGTCTTTTCCAACCTAAAGGATTCAATGATTCTGTGTGATGCTTGCAGAGGCTGCTGAGTGTTACGGGGTGCACCCTGTGAAGGTCTGCCTGCTAGGACTAGCTGGAAAAAAGAAGAGGAAAGCTTTTTGGGATGTCTTTTCCAAAGCTCGGTAGCCCAGAATCCAGACATTTCCATCGCCTCTTTTTGGACTGAAAAAAAAGAAAAAAGAGAGTTCCAGATATTTTCAGTTTCAAAAATGCTGTAGCTTACAGTATTTTTTTTTCCAGCACGCTGCAGAGTCATTAGCTTGCTTACAGCACTTAAAAGAAAAATGTGGTGCTTAGGATACTTAGCTTCTGTTTGCTGTCTTTACCACCAACTAATTGGTTGGATAACAAGCAAATATTTTTCCTCTGTTCCTCAATTTCCTAGCTTTTGGACTTGGAAGTGGGAAGAGAAAAAGCTGCTGGTGGTTGGCAGATAGCAAAGGGACGCGTGTTGTGGTGAGGCAACCAGAGCCACACTCGAGATGCCGCGGCAGCTCTTGCTCCCAGCGCTTGCTCGTGCTGTCCCCTCATTTCGCGCCTCTTCTCCTTTGCTTTTGCATCCTATAGGGTGCAAAAGACCCTATAGGCCTGGTCTTACTCATCATATGGGCCTTCGAAGCACGTGTGTCCTGGTTTCGGCTGGGATAGGGTTAATTTTCTTCCTACTAGCAGGCATAGTGCTGTGTTTTGGATTTAGTAGGAGAAGAATGTTGATAACTCGCTGATGGCTTAGTTGTTGTTGAGTACTGCTTATGCCAGTCAAGGGCTTTTCAGCTTCCCATGCTCTGCCAGGGGCACAAGAAACTGGGAGGGGGCACAGCCAGAAGAGTTGATCCCAACTGCCCCAAGGGCCATTCCATACCATACGGCGTCATGGGCAGTATAGAAACTGGGGGGGTTGGCTGGGGAGCAGCGATCGCTGCTGGGAACTGGCTGGGCATCGGTCGGCAGGTGGTGAGCAATTGCATTGGGCATCACTTGCTTTGTATATCATTATTATCATTATCATTATTATACTGTTACTATTAGCATTACTATTTTACTTTATTTCAATTATTAAACTGTTCTTATCTCAGCCCAGGGGTGTTTCTCACTCTTACTCCCCCAATTCTCTCCCCCATCCCATCGGGGCAGGGGCAGCGAGTGGCTGCGTGGTGCTGAGCTGCTGCTGGGGCTGAACCACGACAAGGTGCCCGGCGGGGAAGGGAAGGGGTGAAGCTCTGCGGGAGCGCATCGGGGCTGCGTGGGAGGGAGCAGCACGGTGTGACGGGCGGTTACTGGTTGGAAACGGTCAGAACAAGGCATCCAGGGGACTTGATAAGAGCACTCGAATGGTCCTATTATCAGGGTAACCGCGGTGGGAAGAGACAGTTCCTGGCTGCACATACAAGCGTTACCTTGATTTAAAGGCGATGTTTGTGGCTTTAAACTCTGGATTCCCTGGTTTGGCTTGGTGTAATTCAGACCCGAACAAAGCGTGCTTGGTGTATTGCAAGAGGATGCTATTCACCCAGCTCTCTGTTAAAAAGCGATGTCGCTCTACGCGCGCGGGCACAATGAAATACGCTGGTGGCCTTAATAAAGCACGTTGTAAAGGCGCCGGCTTATTGAAAATGTGGACATCCTGAGTGCTGGGAGGAGAATAGAGAGCTGACCTGACAAGCAAGAGCCGACCTCTTCAAGGACTTGATCCAGTGCACGAGGACGCTCTTGCTGTAAACGGCAAAGTTTCGTGGAGGGGGGACCGTGGACGTGAGTTGCAAAGCGTTTCTCCACATTGAGACCTTTACCCGAGCTTCGGGGCTTGGGAAAGGCGGCTTTTCACTTGGCGCTCTGCTAACGGCGCGGCTTCCAGACCCAGCACACCTACCTAGGAGCATCTGGTGCCAGGGTTTTTAACCGGCCACCTTCGCTGTTGAAGTCAACCCACCCCAAAGCCAGGCCCAGCTCTCCCGGCCGCCTGGGAGCATCGCGCTAGCTCCCTCCTGCCCTTTAATACGTTAAATCACGACGTGCGTTCAGGTCAGAAACGCGACGACAGCTTGGCAGGAGGGACGGTCTGAGAGCATCGGCTTGGTACCACCTACCTGCCCTCACGCATGGTTTTGGGAACGGCAGAGGGAGCACGTCCTGTGCTTGTTAGCTTTCCCCCTCCTCTGTCTCGATATATTTACTTGACGTGTTTGGGAGAGCCTTGCTTATCCTTTAGAAACTCCTCTTTGCCTCCGTACGAAGGCAACACCTAGCTTGGAGTTTGCAGGACCAGCCTGAAGCTGCGGAACCGCTTCTCCGCTTGAAGAGACGGCCGCGGCCGCTGCTTGCTGGCGTGCGGGGGTCTCCTGGGCTTCATCCCCCACAGCCAGTTGCCTCCGCGGCCGCTGGTAATGGCAGCAGGCACCAACCCATCGCCCCGCCACCTGCGGAAGGGCTGCAGGAGCAGCCCCTCGCATTAATTGCCAACGCATCCCTCGCAGCGGCCAATTTCCGAGGCCTGTCGCTTAGAAATGTTAATGCTATTTACTGTAGCATGTGCCGTTTAATGGCATTTCTCAACATCTGTTTTCATTTAAAATTTCCAAGCCTTTTTTTTTTTTTTTTTTTTGTGTGTGTGTTGCACGCGGCTTTCGGTAACGATGCTGCCTCGTACTTACTGGGCGGCAGGATGGGAAGTGGCAGTCTCCAGCCCAAACAAAGCAAACCCAAAAAATTTTATTAATGAAGATTTACAGCTGCTCCTGGGACTTGGCAACTGCCTGCAAAAGCTGGTGACAGGATTCATCTCGTGAAATGTACCCGTGATAAATATCAAGTGGGAGTGATTAGCAAGAGGTGGTTAATTCATGAGCGGGTTTTGCGTGTTGGCTGGGGAATAATTGGGTTTCCAGTGGCAGCAGGATGTATTAGTTTTCCTCTCTCTCCCCCTCTCATAAAGATGCTGCGGGTCTGAGCTCGTACGGCAGCAACTGGTGCAGCTACTCACCTCGTTTACAAGCCAGGGTTGATCAGCCTGGAAAAGAAAAGGACTTGGTGAAGCCTGAAAAGCTGGGATGTGCTTAGGGAGGAGAGGGAAGGGTTAAAACCAGGCAGGGTTTTGTGGGTTTGGTTTTTTTTTTTTTTTGCAGGTGAAGGCAGCAGTGGTAGTTATGGTAGATAATCATCCTGCTCCATCTGGGCTGAAAAATTTGCTAATTGAGGCAGGACTCGTTTCCTGCGGGAGAAATGGCCTCCCTGTTTTCAAGGCATTAACTGCCCCTTATTGCGAGGGTCGGAGGCAGGCGTCCCTTCGGAGATGCTCCCCGCCTCATCCTACGACTGGGTTAGCTGAAATAGTGTCAACTATTTTCCTCCTATTTTCATCCATCCCTGGCACTTTCCATCTCCGCCTTGTTACGGGCTTGGCAGGGGAAAGAGACGGCGGGGGGGCGGGGAAGAGAAGAGGAAAGAAATCTTTCATTTCCATTTCCAAAGCTGCTTTTCGGCTGCCGAAGAGCAGGCGCGCAGAACTGATGCTCGCGGAGCTGCCTCTGACAGGTCGACACCGGCGGGGAAGGGGGGGGAAACCTGTGCTTCCATTTCCAGCCCTGTCCCCCGCGGGCAGAGCGAGTCGAGCCGAGGAGTTCACGGGGATCAGCGGGGAGAAGGAAAACAATTTGATCAAGGGGCCCTGGAGTCAGGCACATGGAGAAACTGGGCTGGTGGGGTTTTTCAGCTTTAATCAGTGTCAAGTTTGATTTTATTTTTAGAGAAGTGACGATATTAAAAATAAAAGGGGGCGGGAGTGAGTAAAGCACCTATAGGTATCTGGGGCAGAGCCTCCATTAGCTATTCAGCTGGTCCTTCCCAAAAAGCTCAAAGCTTTTTAGAGCTAATTACGTGAGAAGCGCGTGGTGTGGGGGGTTGCAGGTGCAATATTTTACCTCGTGCAGCCGTGCATATCTAATGCATTGGCAGCGTTCTTCTGTTTTGTAGCAGTCGGGAGGGGGAGATCATTTCATGCCACGGCCAGTGTGGCTTTGGGGAAAAAAAAATCCCTGGGAAGGCTGCTTCACTGTGTCAATAGATTGGGACTGGACTCACTGCCGGCAGCGGGGCGGACGGTGGTGATGGTGCCGTCGGCCCTCAACCCTCTTTGCTAAGCTGCCAGGGAATTCGGCAATTAGAGTCAGTTGTGGTGCTCTGGAGGAGCTGCCTCCTTGTCCTGTCGCTGCCCGTGGCCAGCTTTAGGTATTTATCGGAAAGATTGAAGAAAATCCTGCAGCAGGCAGATAGGAGGGTCATCTAACCTCCAGACAGGTCTTGGTCCTAACTTTTAATTATTAGCAATTGCTTTAAGACCTGAAGGCTGAAGTTTTTATTGTCCATCCCAAACTGCTCCCTTTTGAGCATCAGCTGCCCTCACTCACCTTCACCACCCATATAAACCTCTGATTCTTTCCAAACCCTCCCAAAGTCATGTTCTTGCTGACGCACGCCGATGGAAGTGAGCTGGTGTTTTGGGGAGACGCATCCCCCTTTTATAGGCAGCGAATGGAGACTGTCTCCAAACGTGTCCCTCGGGTTTTTGAAGTGTTTTGCATCTGTGCAGAGAAAAGTAAGGAAAAACCCGTGGGTGGCAGACTATTGCCTGCAGAAGTACTTCTCTCTTCATCTGCTTTTGCTCAGCCGCAAATTCTTCCCCATTAATGATGGTCATATATATGTATATGATGTATATGACCGTCACGTATATGTATTTGTTTTCTTTTGGTGATCTGAATTGCCCCAGCAAAGCTAACCTAAAACCAGTGTCAAAGGAGGATGAAAGTTCACTTCTTTCCATGCCAGAGAACGTGAAAACAAGAGGGTTTTCAAACTTCTCTGACATTTTCCTTTTCTTCTGAGCGAAAGGTAGTAGGAAAACAATAAAATAAGGCTTCCAGCCTGGACTCCAGCTGCCAAGAGAATTATTAGGCTTTTTTTTACATCCCAGGCCAGGAAGGTGAGATGAAACACTGATGCTTGATGGTGCATAGGCGGGCCTGTCTTTTAACGTGCAGCTGCAGCCAGCAGTGAAGAGGTCAAGTCGTACGATGCCGTCTCCTCTCCCAGCCTCGCATCAGGCAAAACAATGAATTTCCATAATTTTACTCCAAGTGGGAAAAAGCGCCTTTGTCACAGCCATCGCGCTGTTCTCGCAAAGACAATGAGCCTGTGCAGCGTAATTGTGACCCTGTGCTGGCAGAAATGCCACTGTGGTTTAATGAAGAATCCTAAGCAGGGCAAAAAAACCCAACCCAACTTTAATGCTTGCTTGCAAGCCCGCAGAGGTGAGCTGTTCCTCTTGATAGAAAAATGGGTAAAAATTGGCCCGTACAACTCTTGTCCTACCTCAATTAATCAAGATAATGGTCCGCTTGCAATGAGCCACTTTTGCCTTGCTACCTCCTGTGACCTCTTTGGATTTCCTGGCATGGTGGTAACGCAATTGTGTGAGTCCTGTGCCCGGAAAGCGCAGGTCTTTGCTGAAAAATGGGAGAGTGTGACCACGGGCATGGCTTCATGGTCATCCCGGCCAGTTGACGGTGGTGGTGGGCAAGTGGAGGGTCCTAAGTGGAGCCACAGGTGACTTAGCCTGATCTTAGCAATCACCAGCTTATTCTTCCCAGCTTCGAGCGTCATGCTCTAGTAACCAGGCAGTTCTTGTTGCTCATCTAGAAATCCCAATCGAATGCCTTCATTATCACACAGCAGTGTTTCCTTTGTGGATAACAAGTCATACTGCGAGCATTAATGTAGCCTGCGTCGTATGGATTTGTGTTGTGGGATTGTTGTAAGCTCTGATTGAAGCTTTTCCTGTGATTAGGGTATTTATTCAGGTGTGAGAGAGGGAGTCTCTGTTGTCTAGTAAGATCTGAGCTTGCAGTGCCTCTCTGAGGGATGTTACAGGGCCGTGCCTTATGAAGTCAAGTTAATAAGCTGCATGCACGAGATCTCTGTTTTCCTTTGTCCTGTCTTGCGCCCGTCACTGGCATTGCCGTTGTCTCACTGGAGTTTATATGCTACCCGCACGGGAAACCATGATCTAGACGTTGCCTGGGACTTTAGCAGCCATCTAAAGGGGGTTGTGGTTGGAGCGTTGTCCTCTCTGCAGGGTGTGGATGTCTTCCGGCGGAGGTGGGCACGCGGATGCACAGCAGAAGGGGGAAAGGCACGAGCTCAGCTTCTTGTCCGCCCAGGAACAAGAAAGCCCTCTGGGGACATGAGAAATGGTCTTTTCTTGTGGTATGCAAGAAACAGGACATCAGGTGGGGCAAGGGCTTCTGGTCCAGCAGCTGTAGGAGTCAAGAGGCAAAGTTGCTCCATCCCAGCTGAAATCCATGATGCTTTCATTCCTCGAGGAGATCAGTTGCGATTCCTTAATTGGGATGAATGTGTAATTGGGGGAGAAGCTGGCGGCACAATCTATCAATTCTACCAGTGAAAAATGATAGGAAGTGGCATCCTCCCACTGTCTGGCAGGCTCCCAGCCTCCTCCACTGCACACCTCATTATCCCCTTTGACTGCTTCATCTGGATTAGCGTTCATCCTTAATGATGGTGGAGCGATATTAAGCTTCTGCAGTGTTATTTGATTATTACCTACCCGCTCCCTGTTCCTTCTGGAATAGCGGTGGGGCGTATTTCCAAGACGCCATGGGTTGCTAGATCTGGACTGATGGAAGAAGGATGTCCATAGTTCAGGTCCTGCCTGGTATGCGTAATATTTCAAATTCTGTCTTTCCATCAGCGTTTCTGGCCAAACTGCTGTTTTCTTGGCTCCAGGAGAAGTTTTAGCTGTGACACCAGCAGGAGGAGTGTGCCCAGTCCTTCCAGGGAGCCGTGGAGCTGAGTTGTGGGTTAGACAGGATGCTGGGAGGTATAATAAAATGGGCAAAGCTTGGTGTTATGGTACAAATGTGCGTCCAGGCCAGACGATAAAGCAGTTAAATTATCCTACAGGATGTGGGCAGTGTGGGCTATAAAACCTGCTCCTTCTCGCCTGCCTCCTGGTGAGCGTCAAGCAGCATCTCAGAGGCAGTCCCTCACGCTGTGAGATGTCCCTGTGGATCTTCCATCTTGCCCCTTGCACCTGACTTTCTCTCTTTCTTCGTCACCAGGCACTTCAGACGCTCACCATTAGTATTAGCCTCACGGGCTGGACTTTGTCAAATGCTCCCAGTCCGTCTGAGAGATGCATGCCAATTGCATCTCGTTTGTCCACCAAGTCAAGTAATCTCTTCAAAGACTTCTAACAAGTTAATAAGGATTGATCTGCTTTTCATGAGATCACGTTGACTGTTCTTAATGAACCTGGGCGTTTTCAAGCCTTTCCTTCCCGTTAAAAATTAGCTTCCAAATAAATACTCTTCTCCCAGTTGATGGGCAGCTGGTTCTTTCTACGTATCCCCAGCATGCATTAAGGTTTTGATTGAAGGAGGCAACCCTCCAGCTTCTGTGATGGTCACGTGTGTTCGTTTTGGGGAGGGGGTTTAAGTTAAGCAAAAGCTTACACTCGGTCCTAAATAAAGATGGATTTAATTACAACTAACTGTCTCATTGAGTGATGGCATGAGAAAGCAGGGTCAGGCCTGATTTATCTGCAAGATATCTGTAAGATTTAGTTGCTATCCATCTGAAAACAGCCAGATCTTGATTTTCATCTGGAGAGGCTAAGCCTTGAATAGTGCAGATAAAGATGGGAAGAGTGTTTCAAGATGAGCACTTGGAGCAATGAAATTAGTGACTTTTCCCACCAAAAGAAACCCCGTTGCAGTTAGCAACTTAGATAATCCATCCTACTGTCTGTAGCAACGTCAGGAAACAGATGTCAGAGTAATGGGGTCTTTGAGAGATCACTGGTTCTTCTTGTATAAATGTCCAAATTCTTGCACTCTCTGCTCCCTGTCGTACCCGTTTTAAGGGAAATCCATAAGACTGAAGTCCTGCTTTGTCATTGCTTCCCCTGTTCGTTAAATCCCTTGTGCGCATGTTACCATCTGGTCCCTAATGCTCTGTGTCAGTTTTAAGTTCCCCTAAGCTTTTATTGACCATTTCTTGTGTTATCTGCACACTCCCTAATTCCTCTTCTCCTCTCCCTGGAGATCTGATCCCTGACTTACGCAAATCCTCATCCTCTTCATTTGCGAACACAGATGCAAAAGTAAATATTGTAAGTGTCGGTGGCAGCTTCTTATCCTCCTCTGCCTCCAATTTCCCTCTGTCACTCTTATCTGTGCTGTATCCACTTATCTCCTGTGTATGTATAATGGTCTTCTCCTTTACTGTTTTTGTAAAAGCCAGGAGATTCTCCATCATTAACTGTCTTTGCTCCTTTAATTACGTACTTGTGTGTTTACCTTCCCGAACCCATGCCCCTTACTTCCAACACATCCCTACTTCTAAGCAGGTGAGTTTTCTTTGTACGCCACTTTGATTAAAGAGAGGGACGCAGCAAAATCCCATGTTTTGTAAAACTCAAAAACCTTGCGCCGTTTGAAGCTGAGCCCGAATTCTGCGTCGAGCCAACGTTTTTGTCTCTGCTTTGAACGCCGCTGCGACTCTTAGGGTGGTGCAGGAGCGAGATGTAGAATGTAAAGCCATCGCAGCCGGCGTGTTGATGCACTGTAGGAAATCGAGGGTGTTTTTAATGTCTGCATGTCTTGATTTTCCTGCCTGTGGGATGGAGATGGCATTTCCTACGAAGAGAAGAGGAAAGAGTTGTGCGGGTGTACTCCAGAGGTCAGCCGCTGGCAGAAGTGGGAGCTGAGCTGCCCTTTTTGTTGTGATTTTTTTTTTTTTTTTTGTGGATGCAGGAGTATTTTGGGAGAGGCTAGACCTAAGGAACTTGTGGAGTTTAAGCCAGAACATAAGCAGAAAGCCCCCAAAATATTTTGGAGCATCTCGCTCCGTGGAGAGCTGCGGCCCGGGTGGATGGGCCATGCTTTGTGCTGACATCCACCCCAAGCCGCCTGATTTGTGGCCTGATCATTGCTGATGTTATAACCTGGTTATGAATCGATTTTTTTTTTTGCCTGCCAATGCCACACAACAGTGTTTATTACATAAAAATTCCCATCAGGAAGATGGCCCGTTGTATGATGTACAGCAACACTAAACGTTGGCGTAGCGTAAGGGCTCTGCTTTTTGCAAGATGCAGCAGTTTGTAATTTCAAGATCAATATGATGATGTGATTTTTGAATTTTAATGAATAAACTACACTGGTGTTTGTTGTTTACCTGCTTTCTGATTTTTTAACAAGTGGCTCTAGTGATAATTACCGAAATTCTGTAGTCGCAGAAGGAGGAGGGAGGGCGGGGGGGGAAACCTGAATCCTTCATAACTATCCAACTGGGCAATTATCTCCATACTGTATGTGCTGCTTTTCTATAAATGTTGAAATTCAGTAATTACCACTAGAGCCAGCCGTGACATTTCGAAAGCAGATACATAACAAATAGGGATGCCATGGAGTCATTAAAATTCAGATATCAAAACAGCTCTCCCTATTCTTCTTTGCATGAATCCATCTCTTTGTTTCATGAGGAATTCAGTTGCCAATTAAATACCTTTTCTTTTCTTTTTCTTCTTTTTTTTCTTTAATTTTTTTTCAAGGTGTTTTTTTTCCCCCCTTTTCTCTTTTCCTTTTACAAATGAATTCTAATCTCCGTGAAAGGAGCTGAACTGACAGTTGTGACAGTTGGTGCATTAGGAAAAAACATGGGTGAGTTCAGTCCTTCCTAAGGGACCCAGCCAGCGCCTCCCCAGCTTTGGAAGTGGTGAGGTGGTTTTGAAAATTTAGGGGGAAAGGCCATTTTTCCCAATGATTCCCCTTTTCTCCTTCCGGTACCATTTTTCCTTCTCATCCTGTAAAGGAAAACATCTTTTAAGGTTGCTAATAACTTTGGGAAATGTTTTTTTGCCTGTCCCGCCGGGGTTCTGGTTTTTTCGCTAACAGGAATAGCTCAATTATTTCCCAAATTGTTATTCGTGCTGCGGTCTCATAGCAATCGCTGGCATCTGGCAGTTGTTTGGTTTTGGTGCTTTTTTTTTTTTTTTTTTTTTAACAATGTTGTCTTGTTTACGGGTTTGACTCTTGGAAGACAGGATTTGATGCCTCCCAATCAGTCGCAAATGAAACAGAGGGATTGACAGTGTGGAATTGATCCTTCCTTTGTAATCCTGTAACAGCGAGACATGTTTGTTTCGGAATCTGTCAGTGGGTTGTATGTAAACCAGGTGTGATGAGGAACCCGCGTGCTGAAAACAAGGAGAACAGTGGTTTCATAAACCTCACAAGGAGAAAAACCTGTAGGGTTTCTACGCCTCCTCCCTTCCCATATCTGAGCGCTGCTCATGTATTTTTCCGTGAATGTCTTTTAGAGACAGCGGGATGAATTTGTTCTGCGAGGGGCCGACATACAGGGAGGTAATCCTGATCCTTAAGCATGGGTAAGCGCCACGAGCCTCAAGAATGATAACGAAGGGGCTCGGAGAGGTCCGTGCTCCTGATGACCCACAGCTTTTGTCTTTTATAGCTTTACTCCACACTTTCTCTGTAGTTTGCCCATAGCAAAGGTCTCCTCGCCTCTTGGACAACACCCTGACCTCTCTATTTCAGGCAGGTTATTTATTGCATCCTTCCTCTGAAAAATAATTCTACCAAGACTGAAAGATTTCCTTTTGCACTGCACTAAAGGAGGAGCTGCATTAGCCCGTACAATTTTAAGAGGCCTCAAGTTGGGACATGGTTTAGTCTACTCTACCCTTAATTGGTTTAGTGTGGACTTGGTAGTGTGAGGTTAATGGTTGGACGGGATGATCTTAAAGGGCTTTTCCAACCTAAACAATTCAATGATTCTAAGATTCTAAGTCCATCCTTTGGTTATCCAGTAGAGGACAGCTTCGATTGCTCCTCCGTCAGCTCCTCTCTGGGAGCGAAGCCTTTGGTGAGGCCCATTCAAGGAGATCTTGTTTATTCTCGAGCCTGATGCCTATGTGTTAAGGTGAATAGGAATTATAGTCACTTCAAGGAGAGATGAGGCCCTTGTGTTGACTACATTATCATTTATACTAACAAAAAGAGCTTAAAATGTTAGCATATTCTTTTGAAAACGGAGCTTTGCATCCTATTAAGAGGAAGGAAACACAACCCGCGGCGCATTATATTTCCAAGCGCCTGTCAAGAAACGCTTACGGCTGTCGCCTGCTTACAGAGCATCCAGCTATAGGAATAAATTGGGAATCGCTACCCGTGTGCTGATCCCCTAACCAAGAGACAGGAGACGCCGTTCAATTAAAACGCCAGCCAAACGCGAATCTTGGATCTGCGTCGGACAGAAACTCAGGGAGCTGGGGGGTTGAGAGCTGCGAAAGTTTGCTCACGTGGAAGGGGTGAGCAGAAACGCATCTCCACGCTTGGTTTTGGAGGGTGGGGGAATTTGGAGGGTGGGGGAATTTGCATGAGATTCCCCCGGCTTGCGGCACTGTGGATTTTGGCAGGGTGATTTCTAGGCTGGCTGGAAGAGAGAGGAAAAGCAAACTTAATTTAACCTCTCCGATGTAGGAAAAGCACTTAAACATCAAGATTGCATCCTGCTGGTATCAGGTGGTTGGTTTAGGTGCAAGGGAATAAGCTGAGAGCCTTTGGTTCCAGGTGGACAACAGTTTGCAGTAGATGGCACGTGGCTCTCTTGCAGGTATGTCACGCGCTAAACTGGCCGCGGGGATGGTGCCTCCCATTCCCGAAAGCTGCCCGTCCATCCCCTGAGGAAGGCAGCAAGTTCTGCCTGCGTCAGCACCAGCAGAGCCTTTGTTTTAAGGAAAAATGAGAGAAAACCCTAAATCCCAAGCAGAAAAACTCAAAAAAGCCTTTCCCCAAGCAGGGCTTTTGTTGATAAGCTGCTGCTTGGCAATTTGCTAACGTGAACTTTTAGCACCACCGGTAGTCTTTCTAGAATCCACCCTGAGGGGAGGAAACAAGATGGTCGAATGGGCTGCACACAGGAGGTGCCGAGTGGCTTCATCAGGCTGCTGAGTCTGGTGCTTTGAGTCTTTTACAGTTGCGTCCTCCGGTTCGGAAGGGACTCACTCGTGTACCCTTCACGCTCTTTGCCATCTCTGCTGAGTTGCACAAGGAGGACGCGTGCAGCTCCCGTAGCAACTCCGGCTCATTTTTTGGGTGCGAGTGGATGTTTTCATTTGGACGGGGGCTCAGCACAGCATCCTTGAAGGACAGCTTTCCTGAGCTGGGAAACCAGAGACAGTTTTTAAAAGACAACATTTTTGTTTCTGTAGAGGCCCCACAGCTAAACGTGTGCGTACGACTGCCTGCTGCTGAGCACGTCTGCGAGTTGAGATCTTCGGTTGCTGTAAAGCATCGCAGATTTGCTTCAGCCAACAGAGTAGGGCTTGTAGACTGGGAGAAGCAGTGGGCATGGACACCCCCTTCCAGGGCTCCATCACGCACGAGCTGCAGGAGATTTGGCGAGAAATGACACCGGGCAGGCTTTGCTAACAGGCTGGATGCATCTTTATTGGCATCTGTGTTATCTCAGTGCAAGCCCGTACACGCTGACACATTCTGCATCTGTCTCTACGAGCGCGAGCAGGTGAAACGAAGAAGTCTTGCTGTCCTTTCTCATCAACAGTGGTGCATCCAAGATCCAACTGATAGGCAGAGCGCTGCTCCCTTCCCTGTCCACTTTGATTAATTTGGTGCCTCATCTCTGGAGTCTGTGAATTTGTCTTGGTTTTGCTCTTCCCCTTGATGCTGAACTTTCTCCCCCTCCTTTTAACCACCATGCTGCTACAAAGCCCTACCCTATCTAGGCTGGCCCGACACGGTGAGACCGGCAGGAGATGATGTGCTAAGTCCCTGTGCATTACAAAGCGCAAAATCCAGCCGTGAATCCTCTTTACGAGCCTCCAGAAACCACTGCTAACGCCAACGCACCGGCCAGAGAAGCGGCAAAAGCGCTGCCGCTTTCAGGCACTTCAAGCCCAGCGATACCGGGAGGGCTTTGGGCTTGCACAAAATACTTTCAGCTTTTACACAGAGGAGGGAATAAAAGCTCAGCAACAGCGAAGTCCGCTGGAAAGGTTTCTTGTGTGTGCAGGAAGATAATATATGGTAATGAGGGCAGCACCGAGTTGCTGTAAGTTACAAGAACTTATCACTGCTCTCTGCTGTTGCGGCACATTCCCGGGATTCGGTCTCGCCAAAGCAGCGTGAATAGATTTATTTTGTATTGTTAGACTGTCAAGCCACTGCAGAGCAACAACTTCCAAACGATAACTTCTCCAGCGTGCAGAAGTTGTGAATTACATGCTTTTAGTCCCCGGCAAACAAACGGGGTGGGTTGACAGCTGCTCTGCAGACACCTTCCTCCCACTCCCGCTCCCTCTCGGTGCTCCTTGCCTACGGTCAGCGGCTCGGCATTAGCTCCCTCCTACCGCAGCCTGATGGGGCTCTTATTAAGAATGATAGCAATTTATTTCCAGCGGCAGAGCGTGCCAGAGCAACCGAGCATGTAATCAAGGAGAGGAGAGAAGCACGTTCTTACCCATCCCTAATGTGATGTTAGCTGGGCAAGGTTGGGTTGGTTGGGTTGGTCTGGAAGGAGTTGGGTTTGAAGAAGGGGAGGTGGCCCAGGCCAAGGGGGTGTGTTGTGGTGGGACATCTCCCTTCCCGATGCATCAATGTCTCTCTTCTGGGGCTTTGGGCCCTGCTGCTGTCCCTGGCAATGGAGGTTTGACTTTATAGGCGTTTGGGGGTGACTTCAGCGTGGAAACCCTCTGGACTCTGTCCGCCGCATCCAGGCCACGCGGAGCGGGAAGATGTATGGCTGCGGGTGGTGGTTGATGGTGTCATTGTCCACAGCTGTAGGTGACACTGTGAAAATGTACCATCAAAGGGGTAGCCTGCAGCAGGCTGGGTAGTTCAGCCTTTACACAAGCTACGTGGGCACAGAGATAACTCCTGTAAGAGCAGGAGTTCCTCTTGGATGTGGTATAAAAGGGAAAGGCTGAGAATTGGAGCCAGGGAGATGAAACACCTAAGGAGACTGGGAGGAGAGCCCAGGCTTTTGTATAATTGTTCTTGAGCTTCCGTTTAGTCCTGAAAAGCTAAAAATAATGGACGGTCCTCGGCGTTCACGACTGAATTGCCTTTTTTTTTTCCCCCTTCCCTTGCCTCTTCAGAATATCTACAGAGGTTTATTTCTTCTTGCGGTGGGTGTTGCACAGGTAGGTCTGGTCTGTGTGCCTTTTTCTGGATTAATAGAATTATTGGGTAGGAGTATAACTTCACAGAAACTGGCATCGCGGTGCCACCTACTTCATGGTACAGAGGTACAGGCACTGACTTGTGAATGCAGAGCACCATGCAATAGTATTCAGCCTGGCAAGTTTTGCTATTATTTTTTTAATATTCCGGTCAAGTTTGAGACTGTATCAAGAAACTTCTTTGAAAAGGAAATAAACCCATAAATTATAGCATAGTCTTTGCAGAAAGGCAAAAGGAATACAAGATTGTTTAAACGTATTATTTGCTGACCTTGACAGTTTACTTGTAATGTTATTTAAACATTTGGTTTTGCAGGGCGGTGTTCTTATTTATTTATTTAATAAGCTGCCAGCTTACAAATTGCAAAACTTTTGCAGTTCCTCTTATCTTCTGCAGAACCACTGAGATGGCAAAATATATTCTCTGTCTCAACAATTCAGTCTATATTTGCATGAGGAAATTGGAAAGCAAGTTGTTTTTCTTCGTTTGCATGACAATACCCAGAGCGCAATACAATTCAGCGTTTAATTTGTGATAGTTAGTGTGCGAGAAGAATGGGCCCAGCAGTTTGGCTCAGTTTTGCTGCTGATGTCGTTGTCGTTGTAATTAAAATTGATTTATAAGTAAAGTCATAGAAATCTAAACTACCTGTTTATTCAGCATATTGTCGACCTGCGGAGCACAATAGTTGGGGTCAGCGAGTTCAGATCTCCTACCGGAGATGCCGGGGGAGTTTTGCTGAATTAAGTTTTCAGGGTTGAGCTTCTAATTAGTCAAATATTTCCAGGTGGATGATGGTGGAAAATATCAGGCCCCAAAATCAGAGCAGGCAGCAGCAACAGCAGCAGCTGGACTTCTGCTGCCTTTGCAGGACCCGATGGCAGGAGCATGAACGAGGAGTCCATTGGGACATCCTTACCGGGATACGCATGCAGGTTTTATAGCATAAAAATTACACGCCGGGAGTGACTCGTTGCATTAATTTGGCTGCAGCGGTACATGTCTGCTGATAACAGCTCAGGGCAGTTAATAAGCGCTTGATTGGATTGGGGAATCCCTTGAACGCCGGGAAAACATCTGAAATAAAGCTCTGATGGAAGGCGTCCCCTGCAGTTTGTTAGTATTTTGTGTCATGCTGGTATTACGGAAGATGGTTTGATGTTTCAGGTGGGGTCTAAAAGCTATGAAGCTTCTACTCCCAGATTTGGGGGTTTTTTTAGTCAATGGAGAGAAACTGGCAACCTCAGCGGATGATTTGTCTCAGCTGAAAACAGGCATTTGAGAAGACTTGCCTGCTCATTCCTCTCTTTTGACTGTAAAAGAAATCTCAGGTGACCGGTTCATTCCTCAGTGTCTGACCAGAGATATCTGGCCTGCTTGCTTCAAACAACTTTGAAGCTTTTTGGTGCTTTCTGAGTATTTTAAGAGGAATTGAATTTCCTGACTTTTGCTGTACGTCACTAGATTAATCCTCGAGCTGGAAGCAATCTGTTCCAACTGAGACAGCGCGATTGTAATTATGAAGCTGTTGAGACAACAAGAAGTGTTTTGGACAACTGGTTTGGTCACGAAGGAGTTTTGAAAGGCAGATTTAGGCCAATGCCAAACAGGCTTTGAAAATCCCACTATTTACTCTTCAGAATATGCAGGAGCAGAGATTTTTGTGAGTAATCCCTGTACTTCTTCAGCACAAAGAAATATTAACATAAGATAGCGGTTGTCTGACTTTGTAAAAGAATAAATAAGGCCAGAAAGCTTGAATGGTTGGAGAAAACTGTGTAGCAAATGAAAATCCATTTGGCTTGCCCTCTACAAGCACGGGCCAAGGTTGGAAAAAGGCTGACGTATTGGTCTTTTTTAAATACGGGTCGCTGAGGAGGAGCTAGAGGAAATATGTGTACACATCCTTAATGATCGTAGTAACCTTGAGTGTGTTTTTTATCTCGTGTTCAAGTGCTAGGGGTGTCATAGACTGAAAGTTGTGGTTTTGGGGAGTGAAGCTTGTGATGTGAAAGAGAAAAGATGGAGTGGCTTAGGAATGAAATGCTAGTTCAGTGCTGCTTCGGGACCGAGGCTCGTTAAAAAATATTAATAATCTGCAATAAGAGTTCCCCTAAAAGAAGCGATTTCTCCAGCCATAGTGCAGCTACTACCAGTAGGATACAAAGCGAGTGCAAGACATCTACATTGTGTTTCCATGAAAAAGCAGCCTGTAAGGATGTCAGAAGTGGTGGGAAGTCCCTCCAGCCTACAGAAGGGAGCAGGAGCTGGGGGACGCTGCCTGTCAGACCCGGCTCAAAAAGGGGAGCTCCCAGCGGAGGGAAGGTAGCGAAAAAGCCAAAAGTTCTTTGCATATCTGTACGTAGCAAGCCATGTTTGCCATTTATGATATTTCAGGGGAGACCTGGCTTTATAAAGCATTCATGAGCTTGGCCTCCCGGTATGCATTTTTTTTTTTTTTTCCCCTGGTTATTAGGAAATATTCAAATACTGCAAACAAATGTCAGTCTGTAGAATATTCATGAAGTCTCCTGTTCAAGTCGGTCCCCCAAGTAGCTGCTGGCTGGAATACATCAAGCTAGTGCTGATTGCGTACATTTAGGGTTGAATAAAGATATTCCGCTAAATAAGCGCAGAACTGCTTTTTCTGGTGTTGAGACTCTGGGAGTTGAAAAGGCTCAGATGAGTGCCAGTGCCAGAGAGCTACTAATGGACGTTGTTTTCCTATGTGCTTGACCATCTCTCGATACCAAGGGTGAAATTTATCTCCTCTAACTGTGGCCGTCTTAAATTCCTATCGAAACATTTTATCTGGCCTCCCCTCTTCAGTCAAGAACAGCAATTACATCCTGAAACATGACCAAATGCCAACGCTTTGAAACGTTGTGAAACCATCATTTAAAAACCAAACTAAAACAACAACAACAAACCCACCCAAACAAACCACTTCAGCTTGGTTACATTCTTTCATTTCAACATATGCAAACCATGCTGTAAGGATTCTTGCTTACTTTTGAAATAACGTTTCATTTCAAAAGACGACAAAGCAGGTTTCTGATGCAAATTTGCCAGAAGAGGATGTGCCATCACTTTGAAAATGACTCTGTAAATGCTTTCTGGTTTGGTCAAGCTGGAAATGGTTTTGCAAATAAAATAAGTGCTTCAGACAAAATAATGTTGCATGGCGGGGAATCATTTGGACCAAAAAAAAGAAAAAGTTTAGTGCTCGGCCTACCCAGATTTTTCTTCCTGCTTCTGAGTTTGGATTATCTACGGCAGAGGTGAGAGAAAGGGACAACTTGATCCCAGGAGAGCAAAATTAGGGAGATGAATCATAGAATCGTTTAGGTTGGAAAAGACCTTGAAGATCATCCAGTCCAACCGTTAACTTGACACTACCAAGTCCACATTAAACAAATTAAGGGGAGAGTAATAATTTCATGTTTCCTGGCTTGGTGGCTGGATTATATTTAATGAAAGTAAAACTAGGAATCATTAAGGTTGGAAAGGACCTCTAAGATCATCAGCCCAACCATCAACCCAACACCCCCATGCCCACTAAACCATGTCCCCAGGTGCCACCTCTGCCCGTTTTTTGAACCCCTCCAGGGACGGGGACTCCCCCACCTCTCTGGGCAGCCTGTTCCAATGCTTGACCACCCTTTCCGTGAAGAAATTTTTTCTAATATCCAATCTAAATCTCCCCTGGCGCAGCCTGAAGCCATTTCCTCTTGTCCTACCGCTTGTTCCTTGGGAGAAGAGCCCAACACCCCCTCCCTGCCCCCTCCTGTCAGGAGCTGCAGAGCGATGAGGTCTCCCCTCAGCCTCCTCTTCTCCAGGCTGAACACCCCCAGCTCCCTCAGCCGCTCCCCATCAGACTTGCTCTCGAATGTTTTGATCTGGCTGTCAGAGATGTAAAAAAATGCAGTAGGTGGAAGGTGAAGCTTCCAAGCAAATTCAGGCTAGCAAATAAGCGATACCTTTAATAAGGAGGCTAATTAGTACTCGGCACAGTGTGCCAGGGGTTATGGTAGATTCTTTGTTATTGCCAACATTTCAGTGGAAACCAGATGTTTTGCTAACATGCCGGGGGTGTTAACACGGGGAAGCCCTCACGTGCTGCTGAGGCCAGAGGTCAAAATAGCTGATCGCGGTGGTCCTGAAAACCTCAAAAATCTGTGGATCCAGTCTCGGGTGGTTTAGGGACACTGCTGCAACGCACGTTTATAAGAAGAGAGCTTAGCAATACCTTTCTGTAGCAGCCACTTGCTTTTTAGTAACCGTCTTTAGCATGCAAGCCGCAGGGAGAAGTAATTACATTTAATAGAAACGGTGGGTTCCCAATGAAGATGTACGGTGCCTGTACACAGTGTGCTCCTAATGAACAGAAATGTCACGCCAAAATAATAGATGAGAAGGATTATATTCTCTGAGGTGTATTGTATTATTACCCTGCCTTTTTGTTAGGTTGTCTGGAGATACCGTGCTACAGCTAGAGGCAAGTGTTGGATGGGAAAGACCAGTGAGTTGATCGAAAAGAAGGAAATCCCACATTGCTTTTAAGAGATGCTAATTAAAAGGTTTAATCTAGGTTGGTTTGCTAAGCGTCCCGAAGCGGCACCAGGAATGGCTGGGAGGGGAAGATGCCTTTGTCTGGCCACCACGATCCCCGCATGGAGGTGGGGTGAAGAAGCTCTGCTCTGGGGCTGATGTGAGACCTTCAGATGGTGGGAAGGCAGGACAGGTCTCCCTTGTCATACAGCCCACCTCCCCTTTTTATTGCCTTGGTGTCCCTCAGCTGCGGGAGCTCTCCGAAGGTTACTGTGGGAAGCGCCGTACTCTCTGCAAGACAGTTCTTCACAGTCGCTGCGTTTCCTCCTGCTGCCCCAGCTTGCGATGGTGAAGTGCTTCACGGCATCAGCTTATGGCCAAGTCTCGCTGAATTTGCACGAGATGCTTTGCAAGCTGCTGTTCTCCAGCCAGTGCACCTACTCAGAATAAAATGCAAGAGACCCTAAACCTCGCTCCTAATTTTTCACTCCCTGCTAAAATTGCCGCATAAGGATATTTGAAGAAGTCATTGCCCCTTGTGGGTATTACCACTTAATCTTTTTTATTTTTTTTTCCCTCTTAATAAAAGCTAGGCATGAAAGTCACTAGCTGAAAACAACCGTGTCCCGTGCTGCTGGTGTCTTACAACAGTATTTTTTAAGATCATAGCTCATAACCACAGGGAGAGCTCTCTGTGGAGGGAGAGAGAAGTAACTTTCTGTTTATAGCCATTTACCTTCGGCTGTAATGTATTTAAGAAGGAAAATTGCCACTTACACTTGCAAAGCAAATTGGCTTGCGCTCAGTAATAGGTTTCTAGTGTCTGTCTAGGAAAGGTCATCCTGGAGGCTTCTGCACGCTGCAGAACTTAGTCTTGATGGCCAGGAGGGAAATCGCGTGGCCCCAAGCTGTAATTTCTTCCATATGTGAAGACCTCGGCACCACCGTGCTCAGGCTTGCCAGGTTTCTCCATCATCGTTGCATCCTGGCTGGGGTGTGGATTTGTCCTTGGTGTCTCCTTATGAGGGCAGGAGCCCCCCAATGTGAAAACCCCCAACTTGGGTCAGGCAGAGACCCGGTGGACTGCATTTGCCCCCTCCCTTCATCATCTCCCACTTTGCAGATGCATCAGCCTGCCATGTCCTGCTGCAAAAAAGGGCCCATGTTCCATTTTAATGTTATTAGCCATCTCCTTGGCAACAAATATAGATGTTGTGTTTGCAATAGCACCGTTTCACAGGTCCCTGAGGAGTCTTTACCCTTGAGTGCATTTAGTTGATAGCGAAACCAAAGCGGACGTAAAACAAGCGGGTTGGAAAAGAGGCAGTGGCCTTTTTTGCTCCAGTCAGGCTCCAGAAGTACAAATTATCGGGTCGGGTAATGTAGCTGACTGTCATCCTGTGTGTAAATCTCACCCACTTATCTGTCCTCACAACTGTAAAGCAAGCAGCGTTACCGGCTAGTAAAAGCCACCGTCGTGGCAAAGCTGGCAAAGCAATTATCTTAATAACTTAATCAAATAGCAGCAACAGTAATAATAGAACCATGTGTTTGTTTGTAAGTATTCGCACCTTTACCAAGGCATCAATTTTGGGGAGCAGAAGGAGACAGGAGAACGGGGTTTGTTTTCGGTGCATGAAGCAAAAACATCTCAGATAATTGTGGTTTGGACTGTGGGCATCTGGCCTCCAAATGCAATCCAGAAATCGCTGCTAGCTGCCGAGGCGCCTGGTGCAGGGATGTTCAACACCTTGGAAAAGAGCCTAAAACATCCCCGAGAGTCGGAAGGCAAGGACAAGAGGGTGATGAGGCTGCTCAAAACCAGACTCTGGAAGATATAATCTTGAGAGCGGGGACCAAGTCACGACGGCAGGGGCAAGAGCTCAGATTTAACCGGAGTGCGTGTGTTACCATATTGATTGGACAGGAGAAACTTGCTTCCAGTGGTCCAGCAACTCATCTCTGCCTTGCGAGAGAGCAGTCCACTTGGATTTCTCCCTTGTCTTAATGCTGCTTTGCATCTTCCTAGTCCCTTGCTGGGTTTCCCTCGTCACCTACTTAAACTAGGACTTGGTGAAGCAAAAACTGGCATTACCTTTCATTTCCACAGTTTCCCATGCAGCAAAGCCCTGATTTCATCCACCCACCCCAGCCCAAACGACAGCCAAAGTGCATTTCCCAAAGCCTGCAGCGGCAAAACCAGGATGGCACCTTCTTTTAGATGTTTTCTTCCCTCAATCCATCATTCAGAGGGCAATAAAAAGATCTCCCTGGTCCTTTGGAACCCATTGCGTCGTTAAATTTGAGCATGATCAGGCCTGTGCAGCCAAAGGCTGGGAAGGGGAGCTTCATGGACGGTCCCTGCAAAGCATTGAGGAAATGCCCTTGTCGGCCAGAGGAACGGGTGTCACGCCAAAGGTTCACTAATGGGCCCTGCTAAAAAGATGCCTGGGGTTCGTGGAAGTAAAACTTGAAGGTCAAAGTGGCGTGGAGTGATGTTTTGGGGCTTAAGAAAGAAAGGAAGAAACAAAATGTGTTGGAATAGTCTTTCGTCTGTTTTGAGATTCTGGGCACGGCAGGCTCAGAGGGCAGGCTTCTCATAGGAGGCGTGTTTCTGATACTCCACCGCAGCTGAATCTTAATCGAGATGGTGTTTGTTCCCCCTGGTAGGTCTTCCCTATCTGCATTATATTTTTCAAACAAACACCCTAATGAAATTTTCCCATTTATTTCAGTTAAATTTTCCTTTTCCCCGTCTTGTAGCCTGGGCTGTGTTTTTGTTGTGCGAAGAGCGCTGCCTTCCCCCTTCTAATGGGGCGCAGGAATAAGTAACTTGCGCTGAGTTGGGAAGATGTAGGGTGTATTTTATTTTCTTTAGCTGTAGAGAGAGGGGTCGCTTCCCTTCACCCAGCCTCTTCTCACTCTTTGTTGTTGTTGTTGTGGGGTTTTTTTCTTATCTCTTTTTTCTCCCTTAACAGGGAGTCTCATCATCCCTTGTCAAGTTTGGTTGAGATTCACCAAGAAACTCAAAAGTACTTACAAGGCGCTGATTGATGGACCAATGAGGCTGTCAAAAGAGCTTAAGAAAATGAGGCTAAAGCTAAAGATAATAATTAGTGAAATCAATAAGGAGGGAAGAGGCTGGAAGGCTTTCCAGCTGCTAGACCTAGTGGGGATCATAAAGGCAACCCGGCACCTGGAGTAGAGACTGTTAGAAAATGAGCTGAGAGGTCTTCCGCTGAAAACTGAGACAGACAAAGTTTGACATTGTTTTCGTCATATGCCAAATACTTTGGGGGAGAAAAAAAGGCAGAATATTCCCCTCGAAAACGCTTTTGATTGATGTACCTTGAGAGTTGTCATTCAAATGTACCGTACCTTCGTTTTCCTCTGTAAACGGGTCTTCACTGCTGGCTTCTCTCTTCTGTAACGCGCAGGCTGTCAGTGCTATTAGGAAGGTAGCGCAGAGGCTAAGGGAGCCCCAAATCACCTGGGGATTTGCGGAGTGACGTGTGAGACTGACAGGTACGGTCCTGAGGATGGGTAAAAGGAAAGGTGGTTTTATGTCAGATTTTTTTCCACCGGTTGATTATGTTCTGATCAAGGGATGAAGGAATATAAGATAGCCAAAGGCAATACAGGTTGTTACATCCCCTGCAAGCTGATGAATCCGAGGGTTGTGAAGACCTGGGGAGCCTGCAGCGGGTCTGAGCAGCACCTCTTCCAGGGAATTTCTTTCTTGATCAGCTGAGCGTCTCCTGCTACGTGTGGATGGAGAGCAAAAGGCTGCAGCTGTCTCATAGGTCTTTTAAGGTTAAAAGCGACCCAGTGTATGGTGTATGGCCTAAGGGGTGTGACGTAAGGGCTGTTGTAAGCGAAGACGGAGGTGAAGTGGCAGAGCTAAGGTAAAAACGTGGAGGAGTAAGGATGGAATTGCTGGGGACAGCATAGGAAGATGCCAAAACCAGGAGAGTCCCGGTTTGGGGCCTGGATGCACAGGCAGGGTCTGCATGGGCTATTTTGCTATTTTGCAATTGCTTTTCCCCTGCAGCACTGATTAATTCTTTTGGTTTCTGTGAGCGCCAGATGCGGATACCAAATTCTTGGCAAAGTTTTGCGGGAGGAGCTCCTCCTGCCCTCGCGGTGCTGCGCGACTCTCGCTGGTGATGGGCACGTTGAAGTAAGTAATGAGCGTGATGGAGTGCCTTTACACTTGACACCCGTGTTTATAAATATGTATCTACATGCAGAGGAATTGTCTCAAGCTGGTCAAAACACAATTATTTCATTTTCCTCCCCATTCAGGATTGTTGTTGTTTAGGAATAAATTGCTGCTGCTGCTGCTGCTGATTTACAAGGGCAGGAACGACGGCATGAAATGGGCTCAGTGAAGTGATTTTGAATTTCCACTACAATTACTCTTCTCTTCAACCGTATGATTCCCTTTTTCTCGCATGCACCAGCCAGGTCCCAGTTTTGTTTTGCTCGCTGCTGTGTGCTGCTGCTGCCCTGGGAGCTTTGCCTGCCCTTACTGCGCAGCGAGCCCTGGGGCTGAGCACGCAGAAACAAACCTGAAGTGCTAAGTCGCACCTTAATAAAGGAAGCTGGCAGAGAAGGTACATCCCAAAATCCCACTGCACTGGCACCAAGGGATGTTGATGCTCTTGGCTTCAGTGGTGAAGTCAAGAGTTAAGACCCTGGATTTGTGTATACCTGTGTTGTATATGCCTACTAACTGCTGGGTAAATTCCTTCTCTTCTTGGTGCCTCAATTTGTCTGCCATTACACTCTGGATAAGGTCCTCTGGCACCAGACTGAACTCCTAGACAAGCTCACCCGCTCCTCTTGGTGATCCTCCAAGGAGGTCTTTTCAAGTTCAGTCAGATGGATGAGACTTTGCACGTCGCTATTAAAGCTCCTCGTGGCCCAAAGGGCAACCTAGTTATTAGAAAGGGGCTGTAGGCTTGGTAGAAGTTCATCTCCTGGTGTCTTTTGTGGTCTTCTCTAGCTCATTCAGCTTCCCCGGGGGCTGTAAATGGGCTAAAAATCCCACGTTCAGGTTGGCGGGCGGAGGGTGCTCTCGTGGGTACGTACATTACTCAGAGCGAAGAAGCAATTTAAGCGAGCAGAGAAATAGTTTGGTGAAATTCAGCTTTCTCTGCTGTTTCTTGGCTAAGTTTGGTGTTGGAGAAGCGTGCAAGCGTGACCTTTAGGCTGCGTGTGTCCCTTTGCATCCCTTACCCACCCCGAAATCTTTCCCCTTTACCAATGTCTGCAGGAGGTCTGTAGCCCAAAGCCACCCTGCTGACCTTTCCAGGATGCTGGGCTTCTTGGATGGCGTTACTAATTCAGGGCTGTTTTCCCTCATCTTGCGTTGTTTTATGAGAGGTATGTGCTGGGGACTCCAAAGTTATTAACAAAGATCTGAGCTCTGCTAACGTAGTGCTAATACAAAACCACGCCAGCTACGCTGAGCTCTAAATAGTATAATAAATGTGAACATCTTGGGTAATGTGATTTATTATTGGCAGCATGAATAGGAAAATAATAAAACAATATAATGATTCTGCAAGAAAAATGAGGTTTTTTTATTATTATTCATACTTCGAAGCTTGTTTACAAGGCAGGAATGAGGTCAGACTCTTAAACAGAGCCACTAATGCCAAATCCTCAACTTTGTGCATATCGGGAGATGTAATCCCCTTTCCCCCAAGTTCATTTGCGTGGGGAATTAGGCTCCCCAGTTTCATTATCGCTAATAGACCTTGCCTGTTTCTAAGTGGCGCAGTGTATTGGAGTGCCGAATTGATAACTGAAGCTGCACAGCTTGACAGGCAAGTTGTTTTTCCACGCCTGGCAAAGGCAGCGGTGGTGTTTGGGAGCGGGATTCGTTGGATGAGCTTGGCAAGGCAGAGGCTCAGGCTAAGAGACGGCGTTCGGTGGGGCCGGGGTGGAAAAGAGGGGTATCCGAAATGCTGTAGCGCTTGAAATGATTTTGCTGAGAGGGAAACCGAGGCACAGCGGGCTGATGCGGCCGAGCCGGGATAGGGCTGTCGGCAGGACCGCGGGCTCCGTCCAGGGATGGTCCATCGGGATGCACGGCCGGGCGTGGGCGTTAGTAGGGCAGTGCTGTTGACGCTGGCACCCCCTTTCCCGTCCCCACGAGTTACCCCAGCCAATTTCCTAAGATCCTCCTGTTTTCCCAGGGAGAAATGAACCCATCGCCTTCCTCTGTAGTGCACGGTGCCTCCTGCAATTTCCCAAAAAAGGCTCCATCTGTCTTTTTATTTTGCATTCCACTTCTTGCCCAACATGGCAACATTTAACAGAGACAGGGCTCAGCAACGCTTATTTTCCTCTTTATTTTGCATCAGCGCAGCTGCACTCAAGACCAATTGGATTTTCCATTACTGTGGCAGATTACGATCCTTTGGTTACTTTTCCTGTAATTTTCATGTTTGCCTTTTAATATTTCTTAGGAGATTGAAAGCTTCAGATAAGAGGTGGTAAGTTTTTGCTCAGCGTGTTACGGAGGAACTACTTGAATTTGAATGAGGTGCGAGGCAGGTTGAGAGATACCGGGGCTGGCGTCTGCTCTAAGGCTGCGTGGATGACGGGAGGTGCTGGAGCTGAGCGCAGGGAGGCTGGAGGGCATGAAGCAGCGTCTACGAAAAAGCATTTGTTAAGGCCCAGCAGTGCTAAATCTCCGCACCTTTATAGTCACAGCTTCTGCTACCATCTCCCGTGTTTTTCAGTAGCGTAATTCTTTTAGATGCTCAATATATAGATAGATTTTTAGAGGGAGAGGGGTTTTTTATTTATATATAAATATATATCTCTATCTACTGGCAGCTGGTATTACAAAGAGCATAAAGCACATCTCTGGCTTCCGCACGTTCAGCGTGGTTGGGGTCGGGCAGCAGGTATGAGAACAGAAACGAGCCAAACCCCAACCATTTCCCCTCCACGGCGGGGGGACCTGGAGGGCACCGCGACGGATTCAATGGCTGTGGGATACTGCTGGTACCCACGGGATTTCAGGTAATTCCTGGATGCTTTGGTGGAGAATGCGTGTAACTGAGCATTTATGGCACCTTATTTTCCTCCATATGAAAAAAAAAAAAAAAGCAGCACTCTGGGCTTTTTTCTCAAGTAACTTTTGCTGGAGAATGCCAGCTTCCCTGCCTGCATCCCTGTGGAAAACAGGGGCTTGTGGGACTCCTTTTTATCAGAAAATTAGATAATGCCAATTATTTTACTTAAATGTCATTAAGTGCTGCCGACGACACTCAGCTCGACCCACCTCCTGTGGCATTTCACAGGTGGTGGCAGAGAGCAGCCTTTCGCTTGGCCGGAGAGACGAGGCCACGGAGGGATATGGTGTTGGTCTGCAGGAAATCTCTGCTGTGGGCTCCAGATACTGCATTTAGATGTCGGTGCTTTCATTAGCTCCCTCCTTTATAGCACTCATCAGTCTTTTTCCCCTGCCAGAAAGTCTCAAATGTGCTGAGGAATATTCAGGCCTCTTTTGGCAAGCGTCAGAGATAAGTGGATAATAAAACACACCTTGAAAATATTCTCCAACCTATTATTAGCCACTTTCTTATTATACTTGCAAAGAAAAAAAAAATCCAGCTATAAAGCAGTACGCTTTTCTATATTGTCAGTCCATCGTGTCCAGGCACTTGCAAAGAAAGTCTTTCAGTAATATTCTCACTATTGTTTGTTGATTGGCTCCATTAATCAGTTGTTCACAGCCTCAGCTTCGCATTTCCATGAGCGTGCGCCGTTTAAATCCCCCTCCCTCCCCGCAGCCTCCTTTTATGCTCCCATGAAACTTTGAAAATGCCTAAAACTACCGCTTCAGCAGGAATGAGAGGAGACAGATCTGCAAAGATACCTGCTCTCCTTTTAGAGAGAACAAAAGCTCTCTGGAATAGCAGCTGTTATTTACTCGTCTCTCATCAGCAGATCTGACCTAATTTTGGTCTCCCCACGCCTTTGTTTCAAACACCTGGTTGCGGCATCGCCGGCGGATCCGACTCCTTTGTAGCGGCTGGTTTTATTTGATGGGGAGGCAGGCAGCTGCTGTAAACGCTGAGCTGCCGCGCCTGCGGTGCGGCTGCCTGTTGGACCCACTGAGTGTCGCAGAACGGAGCACCCCGCCCCGCTGTTTAGCTTTTTGGGAGCCCTACAAGGGCCTTTCTTGAGGACGCTGGCACGCACGCCTTGCGTGTTGTAACAGGTGTGTGGCGCACCCGTGCCCGTCCGGTTAACGGCGACTGCATCAGCTTTTGCTGTGTCTCATCAAGCTTGGCTTGGCTCAGGCGATGGGCACCCAAGTCGCTTGCTCCCTTTTGCACCAGCTCACGTGGTAGGAGCTATTATTTTAACCTCAGAAGCTGCCCGGCTCTCTCCGGCGCTGCCCAAATGAATGCAGCCGTGGATTTGTTACGGCTTTCCATTTCAAATCGCCTACAGCCCTCCCGTGCTGGCGAGGAGGCAGCCAGGATGGGAGATGCACTGATGAGAAATGCTGGGCCCTGAAATTCATTTTTCAAAGATGGCAAGCAAAGCTGGTGATTTATCTGCTGTCACTCTGGTCCGAGCAAACCTTCCCCACCAGGTGAGCGACGTAGGAAGGGTAGCTCACCAAACATGCACTACAACGGAGCCCTGTCAGGCTTCCTGACCTAGAGCTGACTTTTATTCTGAGCCCCGAAAGTAATTAACAGCACTGACTTGAGGAAAAAAAAAAAAAAATAACGAACCTCTCTCCCACACAGTCTCTCGGGTCTGTTAGCCAATTTCTAACATGTTTGCCTCACGCGTTCCCCATAAGTTTTCATGCTGGTGGCTCCCTCTGTCATCCCTGATTTATTGCCTTCAGAACGGGCCCTTCATCCCCAGGGCTCAGCAGCTCTGAGCTAGCTTTAGAGAAACCTTGGGTGTCATTGGGAAAGACCTGCTATCTGGCACAGCGTTACAATTTTTGGAAGTATTGGGTCCCGCTGGATTCCCTTGAGGCACTTCTCCATCCATAAGGAAGTCTTCCCTAGGGGTGGCCGGTCACAGATATTTCGGGCAGATGTTTCAGCTATTTTAGTAGAGTTGCGTGCTGTGGAAGCCACCTCTCCCTTCATTTATTTGGGACCCATGTGATATTATAGCCGGCGCCACCAGGCAATATCACCTTTCATTTACATGGGGCAGCAAGCAGCCCAACGTGCCCTTGACCATGATATGGGATCAACCTGGGAAAGCAGGAAGGCTGGAGTGCACAGCTGGCGCAGAGAGGAGGAACTTTCCTCTCAAATCAGAGGATTTTGGGGGGTTACGAAGCCAGGCAAGCATCACACCACTTGCGAGGCTTAAAAAAAGGGGTTTACAGAAATGAAGAGGAGCGCAGCAGAAGCAAAACAATGTCTTGTTACGATGCACATGTAGGTTGGAGAGGCACTAAAAGGTCCACAGCATGCTGCATGCACTTAAAGCTTGTGGTGGAGGTAAGTCCAACCTTCTTTTAGATTGGATATTAGGAAAAATTTCTTCATGGAAAGAGTGGTCAAGCATTGGAACAGGCTGCCCAGAGAGGTGGTGGAGTCCCCATCCCTGGAAGTGTTCAAAAAATGGGTAGATGTGGCACTTGGGGACATGGTTTAGTCTAGTCTACCCTTGACTGGTTTAGTGTGGACTTGGCAGTGTAGGTTAATGGTTGGACTGGATGATCTTAAAGGGCTTTTCCAACCTAAACGATTCTATGATTCTATGCTTCTTGGAGGCTTAACTCTGCTTTAATCTTGTTAGATGTGCAGAGGTTGTGCTAATGGCATGCGCAGCGCAGGGTATGTCCTTCTGTCCCCGTAGTCCCTCCAGCAGCACTAAAGCTTTTTGCAAGCTGTCCTCCGTCGTGATGCATAAGGCAGGCGAGCCACGTCTGGGTGGAGGTTAGCACATTTAATGCACAGCATTTCTGTCCAGCGGTGGCGAGAAGGGGAGGTTTAAGGTGCGACCACGCTCTTGTCTAGTAGTAATGTTGAATTATGAAGAGATACGGGGTGTTTGGAGGTCATGGCCAGCATATTGGACTTTAATACTAAAGGACTTTTTCAGTTGGTCACCTCTGCTGGAATTAATGTCTCGACATCCAGTGCCTGGGCGTTCCAGGTTGATGTCTCCTATTGGCTTCGTTTTCTTAGAGCAATGCAGACAGACTGTCCAAGTATCTAGCTGGAAAACACAGGAATAGCTAGCCCACACCCAAATAAAACAAGGGGTATTTGCTCCCATACTGTTGCTGTTTTCTAATAAGGATGCAAAGAAACCGTGCCACCTCCTAGGTCACTCCGTGTACGGAGATCACTCTTCCTTCAGGCAGATTGGATGGGACCGGCGCGAGCCAGGGCTGCAGTCCTCGCTGGGTCATCCCTGGTCAACAGCTTAGCTGGGAAATCAATCGGAAAACTCAAGATGCTGTCAAGTAGGGCTGGTAATTCTCTATCCCTGTTGTACCTAGCAAATCATGGGATTTTTTTATATGTGCGTGGCTGGGTTTTTTCAACCCAAAATGGGAAAGTAATCATCAGCCTGCATATGGTTTGAAGGAACCTCTGCCAGAAGATCGAAGGTGGTGGCCATGGGCTCTGGTCAAATTTTAGATTATTTTAACAGCATCACTTTTCCTTAAATCCTTCTTTTTTGGGTTTGGGGGTTTTTTTGGTGGTTTCAGATGGCTGAGTTGTTCTTGACCTCCTGCCTTGAATTCTCGTGGTTTGTTATTGCTCATCGTTAAAGAGCCGCTGTGCTCTACACCAGAATCAATGCAGTTCAGGCCTAGGTAAATGAATCCTGTAGATAGTCGATTATAAGCACTTTGGGACCCTTCTGAGTGTAAAGAAGTTATATAAATGCAAGCAGTTATCTCGTAATTTAGATAGTGAGATGAATAGGCTCTTTAGAAGTACCCAATAGGTATGGATAGTTATTGCTATTGAAAACCTTCCACCTGATGCTTGGTTTAATTATCAAAATTATTTCAGAAGCAAGTTCCTGAAGATCTCCTTTCTTCCTCCTCAGTGGCAGCACAACCTGGAATCGAGTTGTGCTGTTACAGCTGAATGCCAGAAATCTGGCTGTTTAGTATCGTCACAACACGTGCTGAGAGGGAGACCTGGTGGTACCTATGGGAGGAACAGCCACGCGTACATCGTATTTGTCCAGATTTAATGAAAATTATACTTATGAGACCTGGTTCTCTTTGCCTTTCCCTTTTCTTGCTGCGTTGAGTGCAAAGCCTGCACTGCAGGTTCAGTTTCCAAAGCTGACTTTTGGGTCTTTATTACTCCAGTCAGTCAATCATCTTGAACAACCCCGTGATTTCTCATCCCCTCTAACGTAATGAAGTGCGCAAGGTACTTGCTAATTTATTAACGCTCAGATCACTTTTATTAATGCTCCTAACGTGCCAGCTGATAGGGCTAGGACTTTGGGAGAGGGGATTGGTTTTAGATAAAAGAAGGGTGATATTTTACTCTGAAAAGAAACACAAACCACTGTGAGACTCGTGATAAATCATGTGCTCGACATCACTGCAGCTGTGATTGAAATTAATGGGAGCTGCGAGGCGAAATTCGCCATCATCTCTTGCAAATCTCAACTGGAGCTTGCGTTCTCAACCACCAGTTTCGTGCATCGCTGTGCTGTAGCGTTGAGCCCGTGCTCCCGCGCTCGTTCTTCACGTAAAAAGGGCCCTCCAGCAGGCTGTAAACTTTACGACGTGATGGAACAAACCGGAGCTAAAATGTAAGCTTTTTGTCATCACCAAACGCAGCCACTTCGGGGGGCTCGGCAGGGACGATTGACTGCAAAAGGGAAGGCAAGAAAAAGCGGCGAGGTCTTCAGTCACTTCACAAAATATGCAGAGCGGCAGAGTCGGTTCGGAGTGAGGCAATAACCTCGGAGTTGCTCTCCTGACTCTAATAACCCAAGTGTTCAAGGCACTGGGTTGTATCTCATCAGAAACGGAGCTCCTCCAGCAGCACAGCCTGCTCACTGCTGTGCTGGTGCGCTGGAGTCAGTAAAGGTCCTTAATGAAGCATTATTTCATACAGCACTGCTCGCCGAGTCTCCTGGTTGCATATGAGACAACACAGCATATATCCAGTCAGAGGACTTTTTTTTTTTCCCTTTTTCTTATTTTTTTTTTTTTTTTCTTTCAGAAAGGTACCTTCTTTGCAGGTAACAGATTGATCGCAGGTGGCGAATCTCCAGATCCTGCCGTGCCCATGGCTGTTGTAAAAAGTTTAAGACTTCAAGTTGCACAAAACTGTCTGTAATGAAACATCCTCACCGTTACCCTCCAGGAACGTGGTGGAGGAAGCTTTTTCTCTCTTGCACATGTGCGTGCTCCCTTTTTTTGAATTATCCCACAGCATCATTGGGGTTTTTAAGACCTCTTTGCACCTTTCAGAACGTGGCTTCTGCTCAGGTTTCTTAAAACTCGAAGTGGTCGTCAGGGCTATTACCCAAGGAAGCGCCAGCCCTCAAAAGCCACGGGGAAGGCTTATTTTCATATTTTTCCATGGGCTTTTGAAGCCCTTCTAGGCTCGGTGGTACCAACAGACAAGGGCAAGGCCAAGCAACAAGGACTACAAATACAGCAAGGAGAAGGAGTCGATGTGGAGGGATGTAGGGGCTCGGCACACATCTGCTCTGCCCAGTTTCTGGTATCGAAAGCAGTTTGGAGGGGAACTAGTTTTCTCTTTTCTGAGATTTCTTTTCACATCTCTCTCTTCTGTCAGAATACTCTGCCTGTAGATGCAATAGAGATGGTTAAGTAAACTGTGGTATATGGGACTAGGATTTTTTCTCCCCTAATAATGGTTGAGCTGATAGCAGATTTTGTTCTTTTTTTTTCCCCCTCTCCCACAGAAAATAAGTTGGTTTTTTTAGCATGGGCTTTTCAGCAGGAACTGTCTGCTTTCGATCAACCATTTGAGCATATCAAAGCAAGAACATGTTGCTAATTTTGGCCAAAATTTGATGGCTTGTGTTTAAACCACGTGTTCTGTGCTCTTGAGACCTACCAGCTTTCAGTGAAACACTTGCAGAAAAAAAATGTCGATGTAGTGAAATCCTCAGCACCTCCATTTCTTTTTGCTGAGCTTTCTCGTGGAAGCAAATTTCCCAACTAGCTGTAAACATTCGTTCCTGTTCCCCGTTCATGAATTATCCAGTGCTATTCCAGTGCCTCGTGGCAGAGCTCAGGCAGTGAATAGGTACTGTCATGAAACACTCCAGAACTGTAATTAATAGCTCAACCTGCAGAAAGAGCTTAAATTTAGAGCTGCACACTCTCGTGTGCTCCTCTGATGCTCTGCCTGGAGGGAGCACGGACTTCACCTCCTCCACCGTGTCTGCTGAGTGACCTGTGCCAGGTAGCTTTGCTCTTCTTTCCAGGCAGGATACAGATAAACATTTGTGCCGGCTCACAGCCAGCAAACAGCAAGAATTTCTATTCAAATTCAAGGAATACAAAGAGTTTGTGAGAGGAACAGCCAAGGAATGGGATTGAAGTGCTTCCAGGGCAGAAGTTTAGGAGGATCAGGGAATACAGTACAGCCTTTTGCCTTGGTCTTTTGGGAAAATGAACTGCTTTTCCTAAAAGCTGGGAAGGGGACAGACTGGGAAGTGCCCACAGGCTCGTTAAAGACAGCTCTGTTTAGTCAGAGACACGGCGCAGGATGCTCACTGAGCATCTTGACCTCTGCCAGCCTGCTACCACCCTCCGGCCCCGGCACAGCCCTGTCTGCAGCTCCGCTCCTGCCGCTGTCCTCGGAGGGTGACGAGCCTCATGGGGACTGTGCAAATCATAGAATCATCGAATCGTTTAGGTTGGAAAAGACTTTTAAGATCATCCAGGCCAGCCATTGACCTAACATTACCAAGTTCACCACTAAACCAGTTCAGGGGAGAGTAATAATTAATTTCATGTTTCCTGGCTTGGGGGCTGGATTATTTATAAAGAAAGTAAAACTAGGAATCATTAAGGTTGGAAAGGATCTCTAAGATCATCAGTCCAACCATCAACCCAACACCCCCATGCCCACTAAACCATGTCCCCAAGTGCCACCTCTGCCCGTTTTTTGAGCCCCTCCAGGGATGGGGACTCCACCACCTCTCTGGGCAGCCTTTCCAATGCTTGACCACCCTTTCCTTGAAGAAACTTTTCCTAATATCCAATCTAAACCTCCCCTGGCGCAGCTTGAGCCCATTTCCTCTCATCCTATCGCTAACTACTTGGGAGAAGAGCCCAACACCCACCTCCCTGCCCCCTCCTGTCAGGAGCTGCAGAGCGATGAGGTCTCCCCTCAGCCTCCTCTTCTCCAGGCTGAACACCCCCAGCTGCCTCAGCCGCTCCCCACCAGCCTTGCCCCTCTCAGACCCCCGTTAGAGGACGAGACCCGTTTAACAAGCACATGGGGCTGCCGCTCTCCTGCCGTGCCTTGGCGTGGGGAGAGCATGCGCTTAATTCAACCAGAGCTGCCACGACTGGCGTGGCATCGGCAGGTCAGTGGTACGGCACCGGAGCTGCTACGGCATCGTCTGCTGCGGTTTCCCACTGTTTGCAGCTATCCCACGAGCAGGCAGGATGGAGAAAAGCTTAGGAGAGGAGGATGAGGTGTTGAGGAGGGACAGGCAGAGGAGAATTTTAGCATTTCTCTGAGCTGGCAGCATCCCACCTGCCGCTACGTAGAGGCAGGGCATCCCTCTCCTTCCTCCCTTCCCTCTTGCAGAGGATTTTCCCGTCTCTCTTGCCCTCTGGCTCTTGCCATACCCCGTCCGTGGTGCCTGGGCAGTGCTGTTCCTCCTTCTGGCTCCGTCTTTTGCCTCGTGATGGCTTGGCTGATCGCAACAAGGAGATAAAAATTGCACCTTGTTTTTTTTCTCGGGGCAGGGGGCACCTGGAGACCAGAGAGCCATCGCACAGAAGGAAATAGATAATAAATCCCAGCTCTGGGGAGCTTGCTGTAGCACACCTGGTTTGCTGTCCCCTCCTCATCCTTTGCATCGCCCCTGTCCCCGTTGTCTGATCATCATAAATTGCAGAGAAAACATATGGGTGGGGAAATAATCCTTTCAGCGGGCCAGCGGAGAAAACCAGCTATAATTAAAAACAATAATGCATTGGGTTTCTAGCGTTTGTCTTTATTCCCTGTCAGGCTGCCAAAACCACGCCAATTAATCTGTTACAGGTGGGAGTTAGTTTTAATATTGTGTCGAAAGTCAACCGGGCTTTTTGGCTTCTTTTTCCACCATCTGACTTGGTCCTCCTGCCCTCTTGCCTTCATTAGTGTGAGGCAGTAAAGAAAATTACAGTATAGCCCACTCAAGGCAGCTGTATGGGAAGGGTTTGTTTTTCTTTTTTTTTAAAAAAAAAGACAGAAGTAAATAACAGTGACCTGGCAATTACTGGAGCATTGTTTATTCCAGTGCTAAATGCAGAAGCCACAAACCTGTTAAACTGTAGGAACATGGAAACCTGTTATAAAGAAGATTAAAACCAGCTAGCCTTTGAAAGAGGAGTTTGGGTTTTTTTTCTTTTTAAAGGTGGTGCACACAGGATTGTTTCTTTCTTACTGACGCTTTTAACTCTCCCCTCTGTGGTATCACACATAGTTTACACGGAGGGAAAAGGATGCTTGATCTGTGGAGGGACATACCCAGACAATTAGCTTAAAAAAAAAACACCCTCTTCTCTTGCTGCAGCCTTGGGTTGGAATACACTGAACTGAATCGTATTATTCCATTTTACAAAATCATTCATTAATGGACGAACACAGGGCGATGGTGGCTTCTGGTGGATGGAGGAGCAGGCGTACGGGTTGTGCCTGCCTGTTAAATTTCCTTCGGCTGTGGGAGTGGGAGGTGAACCTTGGAAAATAACAAAGCGGAATTTATTCTGACTTAAGTACCTTTTTAATGCTTAAATGCATGAATTATCTTCCCGTTAATTGAGGGAATGTTGAAATATCAGTGAGCATATGCACAGCCTTACCTCGGTTTTTCCCTGGGAAAGGGTAGAGGCAGAAAAACCCTCGCAAGGAGACGGGGGGATGTGGGGACGGGGCTGGTGATGCCGCGGAGTTCAGCTGGAAACGGCGCGGGCTGCGGCACGGCGCGCAGTCCGGGAGGCGCAGGCGCCACGATGGGCGGTGGTGCTGATGCTCTCAGCCTCCCCAGCATCTCTCCGCCGGCCCTGGCTGACCTCTAAGGCTGGAGAAATGCCTTGGAAAAGTCACCCTTCCCTCCAGGCGCTGCGGGTAGGATGAGGTGGGTGAGCAGGGGACCTTGCTGTCTCCTGTGAGCTCCGCGGCGTGAAACGACAGCGTAACTGCAAGAGAAGCTCACGTGCAGAGTTAAGGGGGCTCATTTCCAAGAGGGAAACCGCCGTTTGTCTAACCCTCGCGTTACCTGCGTGTAGAAACCCTTTGGTTTGAGCTCCTGTCAAAGCTTTATTGCTTTGTCTGCTGGGAGGAAAGGAAGACCTTGGTTCTTCCTTTTGCATCCTCCTTGCAAAACCCTGCTGCTCCTCCTTGCTGGAAGGAGATGATTCCTGTGGCCAGAGCTGGTGATTTTCCTCCGTTGCCTTTGCTGTGGACGTGTAGCACTACTGGCTTCCCCCGATCTGGGGACAACGCAGGAGCATTTCCCCACCCGCTCCGCTTTCATTACTTGATGTTTCTGTTCGCCTGCTGCGGCAAAAATCGGTTGCTAGCAGTGCCCTAATCCTTTGCAGCTCGCTCGGTTTTACTGGAGTCAGGGCCAGATTTTAATCTTGGTTGTAGTGGTGTAAATCCTCGTTTGGCTTTGGCGGAGTCGATCCAGGCTTTATAATAGCGTGAGGGAGATAAGAGTCCTCTGCCGTTCCTTCCTCCACCTATGCGCCCAAGCCCTTGGAGAGCGTGAGTCAATATATATTCCCCCCTGCCTTCTAAATCTATACATGAACTTGACCAGTATTCCCCTAGGTATTGCTCTCTACAACTCCCTGACAGGAGGGTGTAGTGAGGTGGGTGTTGGTCTCTTCTCCCAAGCAGCTAGCGATAACACGAGAGGAAATGGGCTCAGGCTGCACCAGGGGAGGTTTAGATTGGATATTAGGAAAAATTTGTTCACGGAAAGGGTAGTCAAGCATTGGAACAGGCTGCCCAGAGAGGTGGTGGAGTCCCTGTCCCTGGAAGCGTTCAAAAAATGGGTAGATGTGGCACTTGGGGACATGGTTTAGTCTAGTCTACCCTTAATTGGTTTAGTGTGGCCTTGGTAGTGTAGGTTAATGGTTGGACTGGATGATCTTAAAGGTCTTTTCCAACCTCAACGATTCTATGATTCTATGAAATCACTATGGCATTCCCCTCTCCCCCCCCCCCCCCCCCCCTTTCCTTTTAATGGGACTATCTCAGGAAAATATAAATCTAAGTATCAACTTGAGCTGTCAGCCCAGAGGGTATCGTAAAATCCAGGAGAACAGTCCCGGCGTGCCCTGTTAACCGGGAGCGCTCCTCAAAAGATCAGGGGAAGCTGAGGTGGGAGCTGGGGGGAAACAGCTGGCGGTGGCGATAAGGCTGTGCCGGAGCCGGGTGTTTGCAGCTGCACCTACCGCTGCCGAAGCTGGCAGGGGAGTCTTAGTTAAAATGTTAAAATCATTTTAACCAGGGTGAGGGATGCTCTGGATCAGCTCTTTCCCGCGCAGCTTCGAAGCGTGCGGGGCAAAACCAGATGCCTGCGGGATATGGATGTGTTACGGGAGAGGTGTGGGAGGGGGTAACCCCGAGACGCACGGTGGTCTTGCAAAAGGGAAACGCACCCAGCGTGCTGGCGACGGTGTGCTGGAGCCCACGGCAGGCGCAGCGCAATGCTCATGGGAGCAGCTGGTATCTCCTGGGAGAGAGGCAGCCGCCAGCCGGGCCAATCTTCGGCTTCGCATCAAGACGGCCGATATTAATTTACCATCTTTACCAGATCTTACCATCTTGGCTCAGCTTGGAGGTCCCAGTGCAAAAAGTAGGATGCCCTCAGATAAGAGCCGGTGCTTGCTATAGGCAGCTCATGAGCATGGAGCAAAGAGAATGGAAGAGACCATTGACACCCAAGGCTTCCATCAATACTCCTTCCAGTGAACTGTTGCTGCCGTAAAACCCATAATAGCTCCGATCAGCTCATTCAGCCGGTGCCGCCATCCGTATTTGGAGTGAATAATACAGCAGGAATTAGCACAGCCCAGGAGGGCACCGAAAAGTACGTTTGTTTGTTTATTAAAGAACCCATTTCTCCCTGCTTTCCCGTGGATTAATAGCCGAGCGGACACCTTGAAAGGTTAAGCGCTTGCATCCCCGTTCATATTTCTTGCTGTTTAAAAAAAAAAAAAAAACACAAAAAAACCAACCCAATTCATTCAAGTCGCAGCTTTTTCTGCAGCTAAAGCAGTTTCCCGGAAGAAGTTGTCACGCAGGCTCACAGTTATGTAAATGCGGTAGTTATTTCTGACACCGGTAAATAATAGTTCTGTATGCACCGACACTGTTTTCTTACCTTATCATGCGAGGTCGGGAGCCATGATTTAGGTGTTTGCAGCTTATTAGCATTTTTTGGACTGTGGCAAGCAATTTGTACGGTGCGTTTCAATCTTATTTTATGCACACGAAAGGGGAAAAAAAGTGATTAGCGCTCTTTGGGAAGAAATGTCTGCTAAATTGCTGTTCTGATCAAGGTAAATCAAGCCATCCGGTATAATGATCTGGCGTCTTCTGTAAGCCAGTCATGCCCGAAGCTACTCCACGTTCACAGGAAAATTAAGACCTTGTGGTGTTTGGTGGTTGGGTGCGTTTTTTCGTTCCCCTTCTGCTATGGAAAGATCTTTTTCCTGCAAAGTACGTTACCCTGAACCAGGGAAAATAGGATTTAGCCTCTTTCATCGGGAGATCTCAAGGTATGTTAGGGTGCTGAAATGAGGCTTGGGAGAAAAGCATTGTGTCTCTGCCATGTTCAGATTAAATATAATCCTGGACAGATAAGCTTTGCTCAAGCAAAGCTTTTTCACCGGCACAGGTGAGGTACAGGACCGAAGAGCCGGGAAGCCTATGCCGTCTCTTCGGTCTCTCTGCCAGGCTGCCTGGCCGGTGGATGCTCTTTCATGCCAAGTTTTCTGTGGTTGCACACGGTGGCTGTTCGACTGAGCAAGTGCATCGCCGAGTCCATCTGCCTGCTCCGGAGCCGGGACTTTTACACTTTTGCCACCCCTAAAATAGGTTTGTCTAAGCTGGATTTAATGGCCTGCAGTGGAGGAGAGTGCAAAGCTTCCTCCCTCTCCCAAGAATTTTTTTCCTAAATGTCTTTCCTAACTTTTTCTTGCTGCAATTTAAGCTCATTATTTTTTATCCTGTCCGCTGTGGACATGGAGAGTAGCTTTCCTCCCTCCTGCCCCTGGCTTTTTATGCGTTCGAAGATTATTCCCGTGGCTCTCCTCAGTCATCTCTTTTGCAGACAAAGCAGCACCCATTTGCTCACCGCTTTTTGGTGGGGTTTCCTCCTCCTCGGGGCGTTGTCACTGCTGTCACCTGGATGCTGGTCCCCGTCTCCTTTCACGCGCGGTGTTGCCAACCGGGCTGCTGCTTTATCGGAGCTGAGCAGGGTGCAAGGGTTGCTTGGAGTCTCTTACGGGTCCTACCTGACCGTGCGCAAAGAAAAGCCAAGTCTTCCTGGCAGGGAAAGCTGCGCTTCATCCGTTTCCAGCTTGCACTGGAAAGCGTCACGGGTGCAGGAGATGGTGGGGCGATTGCGCAGGCGTAGCGCTGGGGAGGATCTCTCGGGGCACATCCAGTCCTCTCCTCACAAGCAACCGCATCTCAGGGCTGAGTTTGCATACTTACCAATGTTTGGACTACAGCTAATTAAATTCTTCGCCAGCATCACCCGACAGTACTCTCGAAATGCTCTTCCCCCACTTCACCCTTGTCACGGTTCAAACGCTCTTGCAGTTTGCAGCCCAAATTCATTCACGTGACAGGATAAACCCAGGTGGGGCTGGCTCACGAGCCCCATTGCTTTGCCAAAGTGAAAGGACAGCATGATGGTAATTAAGTGCGGGGACTTCTGCGTCCTATAGCTCTATATGATCGTGCTGGTAGATGGGAATGTAAAATGGACTCGTAGCTCTGGCTTGGGCTCCTCTCCGGCTCTGGGAGGCTTCCCTCCAGCTGGAAAGGAGGAGCTCGGTGGTGACTGTTTGAGATGAGAGTTATTCGTGCAACCTGGCTGTCCTGTAAAGTTCAGCTCCCATCCTCTGTCTCCCTTCAAAGCACCCCCCAGCTTTTTTGTTCATGTTTAGAGCCACCGTGCCCTGACCTCGAGGCTGTTCGCTCAGCTGGCAGCAGAGCTGCCGATTGAAATCGCTACCCTCCGCGCCTCAGGTGCTTGCGTGCCCGGCACCCTTTCTGTAATTATCTCCAATCTGACTGCTCATTTCCACCAGAACTTTAAACATTGTTCCTTTTTATGTAGCACGGCTTTTTAATTTCCCTCCCTAACAGAAGCGATTGTTTATGTTGTAAATGCCACATTAGTCCCTGTGAAATGGAGATGGAATTGATTTTCATTTCAGAGATTTCACAGCTTGCCCCAGAACTTTTCTGCTTGATTACCAGTGCTCAGAGAGGCACGGGGCTCTGAGAGAGTCTGAAGCGGCGCGTGCAATGTGGTATACGCCAATACGAGGGTCTGTACTTGACGCGTAGATCCCCCTGCTTTGCTTGCCTGTAATTTGACAGCCATCTCAAGGAGCTTGTGTCTTCAACTTGGCCATCCTGCTTGCCTGTGGTTCAATCCGGGGCCGTCACTGAGCTTTCAGGATTTGTTATCCCACCAGCGGGCAAGTCGAGAGGTCAAGGAGCTGCCTGGCGATTTCTTTGTTCTTGAGGGGGATGCTTGGATCAACCTCAGCCTCCCCAGCTGTGAAAATTAGGGTGAGGTGAGCCCAAGTCAGCCTGTCCACATGACCACCGGTTCTGGGTGATGCTTGCTTAGACTGCTGCTTTGCTTGGCTTGTACCAAGCCCTTGGTCCAGGTTGTTCCACCTTCTAGGTGGGTAAGACTGAAGGAGGATAAGTCTTTTTCTTTTTTTTTGGTGGTGGCATGATGGAAACTCGTGTTTCCTTCCAGCCTGGCTCACTTGTGCTTGCAGGATCAGGACAAGCTTTGAGGAAAATAAGCTGTCCTGTGGTCTCCTTCGTGCTAGGCATCATACGGAGGTATCACACTAGGCATCGTACTGATGGGAGCATCAGTCCCCATCATTCAGCTCGCGTCACCGAGGCTTCTAAAGACATCTCGGAAGATCCTTGGGGAGGTGGACGTCACCTGCACATGGAGCAGGAGTGCTACCTGATCTACAGGGCAGCAAAGACACCTTTTCTTCTTGTACATCAGCCAGAGCAGCGGGACTTGTACGAGGTCGCAGGTGTTTTCTGGTCCCCAAGCTGCATGGAAGCTTCTCTCTGCTGCCGTAGCTCTTCCTCCTAATGAAGCGCTCATGTTTGATCACTCCGAGCCCATATATCAAAGGCAGACTCGTTCTGCGAAGGGAGTGCGCGTGCCCTCGGCGCTATCACAGTGAATCATTTGCGAGCAACCCAAAGGGTGAAATATGTTTGCATCAACCATTTCTCAAAGAATGCTATGTAAAGAATTGGTCCATAAATAACTAGGCTTGAGCGCGGAAAGTTCATAAACATCAGAGCCCGTTGAACAATTTGCTGCCGGTAATTCACCATTGTGGGGTTTTAGAGAGGGCAAAGGGGAAAAAAATGCAGAATTCTCCTCCCTATCACCTGACAAATGAATTAAAAGAAGCTGGAGAATAATCTGGCCTCTTCCCGGAATATACTTTTGGAGCAGGCTTCCTCAATTTCTGTGCAAATATGAGCTCTCCTCTGGGCGACGGAGCAGGATACAGCTATGCGTATGCGGAAGGGAGGCAGAGGAGAATTGCGAGTAAGTGGCGTGAAGACAATTTGCTTGGACCGGGGAGGAAGATGCGCTCTGACAAGGATAGATGGAATGAGGTTGTTGCCAGAGAAAATCTCGAGGAATTGCGAGCCAAGTTGGGGGGGGGAGCCTTGGATGCAGCGAACATGCAGATCTCCTTGTGGTTTTTTGGTTTTGAAGTGGGAGAAGAGCAGGGGAAGGGGGGGAAGAAAAATCCAAAGCAGCTTTGTCAAGTCTGACATTCCTTTTGCATCCAAAAGTGGGTATTGATTTTCCACCCGTGACTGCTCTAAATGAGAATTTCTGTGTTGCGGCTGAGGCCTGCGCGAGTCGTGTTTCTTATCTCTTTAAATATGATTACCTGCGCTTCATGGTTTCATGGTTAAAATCGTAATGAACTTTGCCAGCCAAGTCAGTCCATCCTCTCGGGTGTGTTTGTGTGCGTGATCAAATGAATTCTCTCGCCGGTTACTCACAGCTCTATCTCCAGGCTACAGGTTTATTGACTTACCGCTAATTTTCTTGTCAGGATAATTCTTCCAATCAAGATTTAAAACAAACGGGGAGGTTACTAAAGTGCTGGAGATTAAAGTCCTAATGCTTTTTGATTTGATTAAGATACCTCTGAGCGTGGGTATTTATTTTAGGGGGCAGGAGAGGGAAGTGGACCGGGGAAGGGGGGTGTACTTGATTTTGGTTTGGTGAAAAGCTTTTCTTGGAGGGACTGGCTTGTTTGTTTAGAGCAAATCCCTTCTTCCATGCCAACATCTGCTGCTCTGTATTTGCTCGCAGGGGAAACTTAAAAAAAAAAAAAAAAAAAGAGAAAAAAAGAAGAAAAAGAAAGAAATAGATTATTTCCACTGCATCAACCTACAGGCGGCTGCTGCCTGCAATTTTCTTCAATTTCTTGCCGTGAAAAGCAAGACCGTTCATTTTGTAAGTGCTGCTTTTGTGTGTGACCTATATTTTGAAAACTGATGGGGTCACCACCTCCCTCCTCCCAACCTGTTGAACCAAAGAGTGTTTGAGATCTGTCCTAGATTGTATTTATCTCTAAGATTATTTAAAAAGCAAGGTAGCTATTACTAATAAGACAGTGGAGTTCTGGTGGGTTTTGATTTTTTTTTTTTCCCCCCCTCCCCTTTGCTCTCCTTTGGAAATGAAAATCCTGGCCTGGCTCCCCCTGACCAAGAAAGTGCTTCCCTTCATGTCTCTGTCCTTCAAAGCTGATTTAGAAAGCACGTAATCTTTGTCCATTCATCGTCTTTTTTTTTTTTTTTTTGCCCTGTTGGGCTGGCTGGCAAGCTTAAGAAGATGTCGTAGCTTGTCAGGTCGTTTGGAAAACGTCGTATTTGTGCATACGAGCACACGCAATTTCAGCGCTCGAGTTGTTTAATGCCATGTCTCATTCCTGTTTGACTGGAGGTTGAAACCAGTGCAGACAGAGCCAGGTGAGATCCAGCAGCCCAGATTCATCCATGTTCAGCACTTCTTTTGGTCTTTATCAAGTTTGGGGTCTTTTTTTCCCCTATCAAGACGTTCCTTTTTTTTTTTTTTTTTCCTCCTTCCCCTTTAATCTCACTTTCTATTAAAAGTCTTCCCAGAGCTAATGTAATAAATTTAGATCCAAAGCCAGATGCATAGCAAAACTTTTGGCAGGGAATACTCTATCAGAAGACATTGCAAATGAAATATGCTTTCCCTTGGGGATTATTCTACAGTTTAATTTAATTTGATATTTCAAATTAAATTAATTCAAATGGTTATACAGTTTCCAGGGAAAACAGACTTCATTTATGATGTTCTGCCACCAAATTGTTTTGCTCCTATCATATATCTTATATTGTTAACCAGGAATGATAAGTAGTGACAATGTGGGCTTTTTTCGTGCCCTTTGTTTTGCAGTTCCCACCCTAAAGGGAGCGGAAACCTTTCCTTGTTGCAGGGGCTTGGCTGTGTGCTCGGTCCAGCGTTTCCACTGCAACCTTTTTTTGGCTGAAAATGAGATTCTCATCAAAACGTGGTTGAAAAAATATAACGTGCTTGCTTTGAGAACGTTTTGTTTTTATGGAACTCTTCCTTCTTGCCGGTTTTCAATTTGCAGATGAAAAAAAAAAAGCGAAGCTTTGTTTGCGGTTGAGATTTTTCTATACCAGGCTTTATAGCGCGGGGAGGACAGGCATCGGGAAATAAATACAGTCCGGGCCGGTTTGCTGGCTAACACTTTTGGTTTGGGATTCTCGGTTTTCCTGCAAAAAGGGCACAGGTGGGAAAATTTCTGCACTTTCCAACTGGGCACAGCTTTAGCCGTACGCAGAATTTAGGTGGTTGTGTTGCATTTGGAGCGCAGGTCCGTTACCTCTCATCCTTCATCTGCAGGAGGCAACTTGCTAAAAAAAAAAAACCAAACCCAAACCACCCAAAACCTTGGACATTTCTGCTTCTGCTGGCGTGTCCCCATTGCACAGGGTTACTGATGTTGTCACAGCCCTAAAAAACCGCTTCCCGAGACCTGTGTGGACTCCCATGGGATTCCTTTATCATCATCTTCTACCGCTTTTGAAGTGACTGATTTATTTAACGTGGCTTTTCTCCACTGGCTCTTATTATCCAGCGTCATCAAGTAACTCACCCCAAACTCTGAAGTACATTAAGACAAGGTAATTCAGGGAAGTGTTTGCATCTAGAAATATATGTAAGCGCTTTCCTATCTGCTGGCCTGTAGAAAAGCCATTATTCTCGACAGGGGAAAAAAAATATTGGTAATATCACAAGAGGCTTTGGAAGAGAACATAAAACTAGTTTCATTTTCCAGTCAACTGAGATCTAATATTTCCTATACAAGATGTTTAGATGTTTTAGAAAAAGGAGCAATGTTTATTTGTCTAAAGCGACACACAGACAAAAGTTCTATATTGTGCTTGTGGCTTTTTTCCATTGTAAATGGTTTTGTAGGGAGAAATCTCGTTCTCATCCATCACAGCCAGTAGATTAGAGAAATATAAATATCACCTAAAGAGAACGGAGCTGAGCCTACTAACGAATGCACAGGAGAAAAATGAGAAATGTAGCATCCCTCCTGACGGGGAGGGCTGGGTGCTGACTCAGAGATAGCTTGGCTGTCTCCCCTGCTGCTGGGGATTTATTTCCTTAGACCATCCTAGGACAAGGGGCCCAGCGTAATATTTCTCCTCAGATGCGTGTTTCGGGCCAGTCCGACACCATTTCATTGAAGGAGTCCGTCATCAGCAAAGGGAGATTTGTCAAAATGTTGGGTTTTTTTTTTTTTTTTTCTCTTTCCCCTGGAAACGCATTGGGCTTTTTTTTTTTTTTTTTTCCCCAGACTCTTTTTCAAGTCCAGCAAGGAATTGTTCCAGAATAAAATGTAGCCCTAAAGCACTCCGGGGAGCATGAGATTTAGATGCGCCCATGGTCCTATTCACAGCCAGGAGCCTGGCAGCCAGGCTGACGCTGCAGGCTTTTGCCTTTTGAGCCGTGGCCATTCCCCAGCTAGTTTTAGGCGTGATGGGAAGCGAGTCTTTGCCCCGGCGAGCTCCTGGATGGACAGAGTGCGCGTGCGATGGGGACAAACCAAGCAGGTACAGCGCCAGGGCTTGGGGCAAGAGTTGAACCTCCCCCATCCATTTTGCAGGCGCATCCCCGTCGCTGGGAGCGTTGGCACGTCCGACCGCGCTTTGAAGGTTTTAAGCATCAGGATTTTCTTTTTTTTTTTTTTTCCTTTTTTAACTCCTCATTTCTTTCTTTTTTTATTATTATGTGAGAGCAATTTCCTCCTCGGCGCTTCCCCGGCAGCCAGGAATTCTTAACCTTGAAGCTTCAGTGCTTCGGTTTGATCGTGTGCTGCCAGTGGTGTCGGCGCGGAAACCCTGCTAGAGCTGAAGTGGCTCTTTGGATGTAATCAGGGTAATCAGGGAAGCAAACCCCAGTTGAATTTGCTCAAGTTTAATGGGGTACGGAGCACGCCGCAGCGCCCGCTGCTCCGTTGCATCTTGCTGCTGCCGCTCTTCGTGGAGAGAACCCACCTCCCAGCGCAGATTTTGCTCTTCTCCTCTCGTCTCGGTGGTTTCCCTTGCAATCCATCTTCCCTCCTTCCAAAACCTTTCCGTCCCCCGTAAGCGCACCTGGCAGGCTAAGCGCATCCTCGCCGGCACAACGGCCTGAGCATGGGCAAGGGGAGAGGACCAGGCAGCCATGGACAGCCTCGCCAATGGGCGATGGTAGCCAACTTTTGGCTTGGTTTCTTCTCTTTGCAAACCCTTTCTCTGGCAATGAGGTCCTGCGCAGGCCCGTGGTCTCGTGGGCCATGTTTGCAGGGTCAAGGCCGAGGAAAGTAATTGCTGTAAGAGGTCCCTGTTAGCCAGCGCTCACGCTGTGAGCAGATGTGCCCATCGCCTGTTCTGCTGCCGCGCGCCGGGAAAAACAGGTGCTGGAAATTAAAAAGCGCACGCGACTGCAGGAAGATGCCCTTCTCCAGCCAGCCCTGATCCTGCAACCCGTTCATTTTCTTTTGCCCCTCTTCCGAAAGTTTCTCAGGACGCGGTATGCTCTATGACACCCCTGCTTTTTTTTTTTTTTTTTTTAATTTTTTTTTCTGCAGCAGCATTTTGTCTCTCGGCAAAGCCATCGTGTCAGAAAAGAGATTGCTTGAGCTTGCTTCTGCATTTGGCCGGTTTGTTTTCCCCGTGCGCCTGAGTAGCATCCGCAAGCAGCCTGCGGCGAGGGGCTGGAGCCCGCCCCGGGTCACCGTGCCGGCGCAGCAGCGAGCAGCGGTCTCGCAAGAGCTGATGCTCGTGAGCAAAGAGGAAGAGATGAGGGGGCCGTGTGGGGGGGTTTCTAGGTGGGAAATTGAGTCACAGGCTGCCAGAGGTTTTTCTCAAGGTCGTACAGCGTGCTGGCTGGACTCAAGGCAAGGGGACATAGCTGTTGTCTGTAAATACCTGCAGAAAAACTGTGTTACGGGCTGGCTTTCCCAGGGATGCGCATCTCCGCGCCAGGGGGTGGGCTGGAGTAGGCGTCCCTGGGGAACGACCATTTGGGTAAGGATATTGCTGCCCGAGCCCGCGGTCCGAGCAGCTCACAGCGCCTTTCTTCCCATCCCGGCTGCGGTACAGACTTTCCCTCCTTGCTCTTGGGGTGAATTTTACCGTACGTGGCTGGGGGTGCCTGCTTTGCTCGCGGCCGAGGTTCGTGACCCCTGAAGGAAAAGCCTTCAGCTTAGGGTGATGAAGAGTAGTTGTCCTGAGCATCTTTGAGTGAGGTGAAGCCAAGAAGCAGCTAAAACTTGCAATCTAGGAGGCCGTTTCAAAAGCCCTTTGGGGGTGAGGCTGCTGCCCTTAAGACAGTTTAGGAGTTATTGATGGAATAACCTTTGGGGACCAGGTCTCGCCTTCCACAGAGGCGAGGGAGAAATTGTTGTTTAAATAATCCCCCAGGGACTGGAACGGGTGGTGACCCAGAAACAGTTTATTTTTTTTTATTGCTTTCCATATCTTCCCCAGGCTGAAGCTGTCTCTAGTAAAGGAAAACCAGGTTGTTACCGGGGGAGTAAGCAAATTAACAGACGACGGCAAAAGCTTAACGGAGTCGAGCATCCAGGAGGCAAAGAGCTGCGACAGCTGAACAGCACTTGGCGCCCATGTCTTTTCTTTTGCTTTTAATGTCCCTTCCCCAAATAACGCATTTATTGTTTAATTTTTCGTACCGTTGTTTCCGTAACTCGGGGTAAAACCAGCTGTTGTCTCTTCGCCGGATGGCAGTTCTAGTTTCGGCTGACATGATTCTCATTGAGGCCAAACTGATTTCCTCATCCGCCGAAGGATGGATCAGAGCTTTATTATTATCAAGAGCTTTATTATTATCAAGAGCTTTATTATTCTTTATCATTTTAGCCACCGTGTGGTTGCTCACTGGCTAGGCAGGTATCTCCCACTCCAGGTGCCTTCTAACGCTGGGAAGTGTCGGAGGTAGGAGTGGGAGGGGATAAATATGCTCTTATTTACTCATCCCTTGACCGAAGTAGAGACCGCCACCATCTCTCATTATGGCAGGGTTGAATTTGGGCACCAACGCATCCATTGGCCTCTGCGCCAAGATCTTCAGGCTTGTTTTGCGGGAGCTCCTCGTCACCCGTGGGACGTACCGACCCCGCCGGTAGCTTGGCCGGCGCAAAGGGGTTTGCTCGCTTGTTTTGTTAATTGGATTTTGCACCGAAGGGCGCTGTTTCGGTTTTACATAACTGCCCCCCCGCCGGCCAAAATCGTCAGCGTGGAGTCCACCCCGGGCCATCACTACTAAAAGCACAAGGCGTAGCTTGGCGGGCTCCAGGAGAAACCTTGTCAAATCCTATCAGTATGAGCCTCACACTCTCCTGAACACCAGCCACGAGCAGAAAACGTGACAAATACAGTAGTAGCACAGATGTAGAGAATAAACAAGCCTTTGCCCACGCTATTGGATTGCTAATGAGGAGAGACCTCATCAACCTCCCAGCCATCTAATTTCTCTTGGCTACTCTTACAGCCAGTCAGGAACCGCACGAGGTATGACATTTTCTGGCACAAAACAGTTCTGGGAGGGAGACATTTCCAATGGGAAAATGGCCAATTCTCCCTTTCTCCCCTGACTTTGGCGTTGGAAATCTCCTTTGGACCACACGTTGTCTGGTGAAAGACAAAAGTCCAATCCCAACTGCTTGTCTCACTCGGGCTCCTGAATTTCCCAGCACCTCCCATGGCTGCAGCGCTGTGTGCCTCCAGCAGCGTGCCAAGCCTCCGTGGGATGGGAAGCCCGCGAGACCAAATCCTCACCCTGCAGTCCTCGTTTCAAGCACCGCATGATAAAGCCCAGCTTGGGTTTTTTTTTCTTTTTTACAGTGACCTCTCCTCTGTCTAAGCAGAGTTGTCTTGGAGTTCGGCCACAGAGCTGAATTCGCCGCTGCCCCTTCCAAAAACTCAAACAACAGCTCTGTCCCCTTGCCAGGAGTTTTCCTCCTCGCTCTGCTGCCTTGCAAAATTGGAGGTGTCCCATTCCGCAAACCGGCCGCAGCCCCCGTGGCTTTGCACGTGCTGCCGGCATCGGCCGTGTTGCATGGAGATCTATTGCTCACCCAGCAGTGTCTCGACTCACGAACTAATTAAAGTTCATGTCACACCGGGAAGATGCAAAATGCTCTCTGAGTGCTAGATGTTATTATTTTAAGCTTCCCTTCTTTTTCCTGAGGCACAGCAACTCCCCGAATCCCAGCTGGCACACCACATCCAGCCACAAAACACCGCTAATTGGGTGTTTCTCCTGTTGACCTCATTTCTCAAGCAGACTTTGGCTGGGTTTATTTCCGTGGGGTTTTTTGGGGGATTGGGTTTTGTTTTTTTTTTTTGGCCAGGAGGGCTCAGAAAGTAGATAAACAGAAACCAGCCACTTGGTGAGTGTCATGGCCAACCCTTGGTCGTATCTGCCCTGTTTCAGGGTATGAGAATGCTGCTCTTCCCCCACCGTCATCCATTTTCCACATCCAAGGAAAGAAGGGGTAGAGGGAGACGGGAAGGAAGGGATCGAGGGTGGAGTGATGTTTTTTGGAAGAGGTTTCATTTGGAAGAAGTCTCGGACAGGCAGGACCTACACTGTTGCTCCTTCTCATCAGCAAGGCGTTACCAGGTCTACTGTCCTTAAGGTGTTTTACTGCAACAAGGTTTGGATACCGAAAGGCATCTTCTGGTGCCAGTTCCCCTTCAAAAGAGAAGGTGACCTGCGCTATTAACGACGTAAAGCTCAGCCAGTCTCTGCCCGTACAACTCCCGCTGCCTGATGAACGCGCCGAGTTCATTAGAGCCGGCTTTGTTGAAGTCTCCCCGAACTGGCTCACCTCCCAAAGAATCGAGTAGCATCCCATTAATTTCTTAATTGCCTGGTGTTATTGGGAAGGTGCCTCCTCCAGCAAAGGCTCGGTGTCACCTTGCGGAGGTGGCAGGTGGAAACCTCTCTCTGATGTTCTCGAGATGGCTCCTTTTCTTCCTTTGTACTCGTATTTATGAAAACATATTTTATTCCGTGCCTTGGATTCTGCCCCATCTGCCTTCCCCGGCATTAATCAATTGTGCTGTTTCCCCCGTAGCGTTCATTACCTCCTTAAAAATGAATGCAGAGAGAAAACACAATTAGACGCTGCTTTGGTTAAATAATACCTTGAAAAAAACAGAACAATGGCTCTAAAAATGAGGCGAGAGTGAAGATCGCACAGTTTGAACTAATGATGGAAATTACCTCGGGTTAAGTTGGATTTTAAATCAGAGGTTTGGGGGGATTTTATTTTTTTCTTTTCTTTCCAGTGAATTATGACAAATACGGAGGCCTGCTGGATGGATGATTAGATTTTTTTTTTTTTCTCTCCCATCCGCACTGAAAAATGAAATATTTCTGTAATATTAAATCCGTCAAATTGATCAAAGTGCGGTGTCAAAAAATGTTGTAAGTGCTTCTTCTCATCCAATCCCCTCAGCGACTGCAAACCACAGACCTTTTCATATCCCTTTCTGGAGGCGGCTGGAGGTTACCTCTACCGAAAGAGTCTGTGCAAGAAGCGAGCCTGCATTTCTCCATCTAATTCCCATAGTAGGGACTTACAAAGGGCTGCGGATTTGGCACCTGAAAGTAAAATACGTGGTCCTCAGCTTTGGGGTTTTGCCTCTAGGTATGTCCGTAATCTGTCCTAATACCGTCTTTCTCCTCCTGCCTAACGGCGGGGTCAGGGTTAGGGCGCGTACGGCCAGAAAAGGGGGTGATAAAGGGAAGTTTCTCTTTCTCTGGTTCAAGCTTTATCAGTAAATGCTGGGAGATTTATTGGTATTTCCCCTCCCCTTTTGTTTTTCTTTCCCCTGCTTACTTTCGCTGGAGAACAAGAAAACCAAACAAACCAGAAACCCCAAATATTTGGTGATTGTTTGAGGAAGCTAACACAGAGTGTATTCAAACATTTGGAGAGGTGGTAGCCTGGGGCATCGCACAGCAGGATAAATGCAAAGCGTGTCCAGAAGAGAAAGAATTTTTTTTTTTTTTTTTCTTCCTGAAAGCTATCAATGAGGAGAAGCGGAGAGGGTTGGAGGTTGCTTAAGTCTAGAAAATAAGGGATGGTTGTCTTCAAGGAAAGAGGTTGTTAGAGATAAGATGCTGAACGGTTGTCTTGCGAGCAGTTAGACGAGAAGAAATCAGCTTGGTTTCAGCAAGAAAGATTTATGTTGGCGATGAAATGGGAGAATAAAACCCTTCTGCTGGGGTGGTGGAGCACGGGAACAGGTAATTTTGGGGTGTTACGGACTCTCTTTTCTTGGCAGCTTCGTTAATTAAGAACAGGTTAAGCAAATACTTGCTGGAGGGTGCTGATGTGTGCCTGATGCTGTCCCTGGGGAGGCGGGGGACAGCGACTGACCCGACGTCCCTTTTATTTCTAGAAAGCTGCATTAGCAAGCACGCGCCAGCTTCTCCTGTCGCTGGTAGTTCTGCTGTGCCGTTCAACATGAAACTTCGGTTGTCTTCAAAGAAAAACACCGGGAAATAAAAGGAGGCGGCTTTTGCATACGCTTGCGTGTCGGGGAAGCGTGTTTGCTCTCTCTAGGAGGACGTATTTATTTCTGTGGCTGCGTGGAGATGTGCTCTGAACTTCCACAAAACGCGCGAAGAGCGGCAAGTTTTGCTTCATCTCTCGAGGCAGAGGCAGCGCTTTCTACGTGCAAAGCAAGGAGTGAAAGGCTCCTGTTCTCTCATGGGGTTGTTTTACTGCTTTGTGCCTCAGTGTCCCTCAGCTTCCTCCGTCCGTGCGTTTGAGATCAAAAGATGAAAATCCCCGCTCTCCCAGACATTGATTACTTTGCTTTAGGAGCTCTTTGTGCTATCGACTAAGCCTTGCAAGGGAAAATGAGCATTTTCCATAGTTAGACAAATGGGGGAAGAGGTGTAGAAGAGATGAAGTCATTTTTCAGAAAGTCACCGACAGAAAGGAGAGAAAGTTAGAGCTCTCCTTGAGTGTCTATATGCTCTGGTTAACCCAGAGGAGGGTCTCAAACAACCCTACAGAAATGCAGCAAAGAGATGAATTGCGGCAACTCTGCTGCTTACCAAATTAGAAACAATTTAAGGATTTAAGGATTAAGTACCATTAATTACTGCCCAACAAATGCTGAACTACAATGGAGCACTTGTGGAAATGGAGAGAGAAGTTCTGCGTGAATACTAAATGGCTTCATTAATGCTCGGTGCAATTTCATTGAGTGATAAATTAATTCGCTTGATGCTCCGGGAATTACTGAGCGGGACCACGGGCACACGTGATGAGGGGCGAGCGGGAGGCCGGCTTCCCCCTGCCTGGGCGGAGCAAGTCACGCAGGTGTGGGATGCTCCAGGGCAAGGTATGGGGAACCCTTGAGTGAAGCACAAGTGAGGGAATTGGGTTTACTGAGTGAGGAAAAACCCAGAATGCTGCTCTGCCCTCATCTGGAAAACACTGGAGGGTTTGGAGGTCAGGGTGAGAGCGGGGGGGTCAAGGTTGTTGTCTTCCTCTTGCATCTGGAGATGAGGCTACACCCTCCTGCTGTTCTGCTGCCGACGGTGGGCCAGCTGGACATCGTCCCTGATTTGCCGTAATGTTCCTCATATTTCTGTTCCCTCCTTCCTTTCCGCTCCGGCCGTAACCACGGGGCTGAACAGACCTTTCCAGCCCATTGATTTCCTTTGGCCGCTGGCTGCGTGGCTCGTGCTAGGCAATCCTCCCGTCAAGTACCAACGTGAGCGAGCTTGGACTTTGCATCCTCTTTTCTCTAATGCTTATGGTGAGCTCTTGCAAGACTTGGAGCACCCCAGGTGCGTTGGCATTGCTCCGAGAGCACGTTTACCTGAGCCTGGAGAAAGACTTTATGCTTCCAAAATCTGAGGGAGGCACGTCTGGCGTGGCAGCCCAGCAAAGCAGTGACAGCTTGAAACTGGAGTCTGCTTCCCCGGCAGCAATCTTCCTCAGAAGAAGCGGAGAGGGAGGAGGGAGCAGCATCCAGCCAGGATGTCTTGCGGTGAGTAATTTCAGTTTCTCCTCTGGCTGTCGTGGCATGACGGCTGCCTGGGCAGAGCCTCGCCGCCTCCCTTTAGTACATGTTACCTGGAGTTCAGCATCGGTTTTCTGTCCCTCAAGACTTTTTAGCCTTCCACTGCGTTGCAGCGTTATTGATTGCTCACCCAGCCGTGGCCTGGAGCCTGTATTAGGTGTGAACAAAGCGCTGGCCCCAACAGGCCCGCGATACAGGGCAGGATGCTCTGAGGTTCGTTTCGCCATCAGTCTTTTTTTAGCTCTTTTCTGCGTTGCCCTTTGGCTGCCTCCTGTGCCTTGCGCTGTGCTTCGCTCTTCCCAAGCAAATTGACCGTGACTGTAGAGGTCGGGTGGTTTCGTGGCTCAACCAGCGCGGGTCCCTTTTTGCCCCGCGGTTTAGGGTCCCTCAGCTCGTTTGGTTTGCAGTCTCACTGCTGAAGGCAGAGAGTGGGAAATGGCAGAGAGAGACTTTGTTCCCTCCTTGCCAAAGGGAGATTTAACGACGAGGGTATGTGCAGGGGTCTGTTTCTGCCCGGCGTACGGCACTGTGCCTCTCCACTTCTGCAAGATAGCCCATCTTGAGGACATTGGGACCCTTGTTTTGGTGCAGCCAAGTGACCCTTCAGGATATAATCCAAATATGCCAGAGAATCATAGAAGAATCACAGAATCATTTAGGTTGGAAAAGACCTTTATGGTCATCCAGTCCAACCATTAATCTAACACTACCAAGTCCACCACTAAACCAATTAAGGGTAGAACCAATTAAGGCCAGATCTGCTTTGGCCAAGAGCGATGGGTGTCCAGCACACCTACATGGAGGGACGCACGTGGATGTGGAGGCTTCCGTCTGCTCTCCAAGACAGGCAGGTCTCCTCTGCCACGTTAGCTTGGTGCTCTGCCTTAGCGCACTTAAAGGTCCTACGTGGCTGCTGGTCCAGCCCTGGCAGCTCCGAAATGAGATGAGCAGAGATAGTCGCGTCCCCCTGCACCTGCCCATGAAGAGATGTCCTAGATTGGCCATTAAAGAACGGAGGAAGAATATCTAATTAACAACCCTAATGCTAGCAACGTGCAGAACCCAGACCAAAGTTTTCCTAGCGTAATGAGCTGATATAAAAGCAGCCAGAGGGAGACATCGTCAGCTTTATTGGGCTGGCAAACCCAGGCAATATAGCTGCGCATTCTTGAGTGCCATCTTCTGGCACCTTATATGTGAACTAGTTGCGTGTCTGTGCGGCTGGAGCAACCTGGTAACACAGAGCTGCTGCCAGGCACAAGGAGCAAAGCAGATTTTCCTGCATTTCCCAATGTATCCTTGAAAGATGCATGGGGTGCGGATGCTTTTTTTTTTGCATCCGACCATCCCTTTGGCTGTCCAGTACCTGCCTCTGCCAGCACGAGGAGCCGCGCATCTGCCAGTCGGCCTCTGCGTGTAGTTGGTATAGGCTCCCCATGCCAGCTTGGGAAGCATCTGTTTACTGGTTTATTTATCCCCTCTGCAATCACCACGGGAGGATAATCTCAGCGACATGCCACATCTCGTTTACAGCCAGCCCCTGAAAAGTTCGAAGTGCAAGTCGTGGCATGGGGAGGAGGTAGGGGAAGACGTGGAGTTGCACACACTGGGGACAGAAAAGGAAGTTGGGGGAAAAGTATAAAATATTAAACGATGTGGTGGCAAGACACAGACAGGGGTAGGACAATAATTAAAGTAAACAGCACATCAAAAGCCTGGCTAAAACTCGCATTTAAATTGCAAGTCAATGCAGAAACAGCTCATATAGCCATGTATAAGTGTGTTTCCAGGAGCCTTTTAAGAATATTAACGATGATGGAAGCAGAACAGCAATGATTCAGACTTTATGGTATGTGACAGTCCAGGAGGCCACCAGACTCATGCTTGGCTGTTGGCACAAGGAAGCCGATGAGAGCTTGGATCTTGCCAGAAGAGCAAGGTTCTTTCCAGGGAGACTTCAGGAGAGAGAGATCCTGAAGTGAGCAAGGATGGAGCCTCTTCTCTTGCCAGGGTTGCCTAGGGTTTTCCTTCAGCCCCGCGGTGGGACTGCACCCCTATAAATTAGGTGGCAGGGTTTCCATGATTTTGTTCCCTACAGCCAATCCCAGCTTGTATCCTGCTGTCTGCTTCCCCTGTCTTTGCCGTCGTTAGTTTTAAATGACCCAGGCCAGGTTCTCGTGCGTTCTTGCTTGGCATCTTCCAGCACGCAACACCAGCAGCACCGCTTCCTTGATCTCCCCTTAGCGTGCAGCTGCCTGTTGCTCCTGGTGATGCCTGCTGCCCATTTCTAGTCTGGAGCACGCTCGCTCCCCACGTGTGTCGCCGCGCCAGCGCCTGAATATATAGCACAGGACCCATCGCGTAATTGGAAAACTCGGGTCAGGACTGAGGCCATGCAAAACAAGCTGAGCAGCAGCATCGTGGGTGTCTCACTCCTTCCCCGAGACAGCAGATGACACAGCACCTTCCCTCCCCGGCTCTGCTTGCCATCAGCAGAACAGCACGGTTTGAATTAAGGGCCAGAAATCAGTGTCAGATTTGTCTTGACTCCAGCGCTGAACACCTTTGGGCTATAGAGCAAATCTCTTAATTATTCCCCGTGCCATCTGCCCCCGCCTGTACAAGGACTACAATAGCTCTGTCCTTGGGGAGGACGAATTCTCCTTAGATCTGATAATACCGCGATTTACAGAGGATTTCCCCGACTAGCCTTCAGGGCACGGTGTTACCTAATGGAAGCAATTAAAAAGCATTGGGAAGTGACCCCCTGAAAGTTCAGGTGGCTGCAGATGAAATAGGGGAATTAAGAGGCAGGCTGTGGAGAGATACAGGAGCTGGCGATTGCCTTCACCCCACGCTGCAGTGGGACCGTGGGGTCGGAGCAGTGTGTCCTGGTGTACACCAGGAAGGGGATGCAGCATGAGGGGCCAAATGGGAAAATTGCGGGTGGAGTATTTTTTTCACTTGACTGTATTTTCCTAAGAGACTTTTTGGCTATTTCGAGTGTGGGAGGTCCTTCCTGGGAGACTGCATGAAGGTTTAACTTCCCACAAGGTTCAATTTTGCAGAAGTTTACATTTCCAGACTTTCCAGTTGTCTCATAGCGCTAGCAAACTCTTTGCATCCTTCTGTGCTACAGCTTCTAAGCTGCTGTTTAAAGGCGTTTAAGCCCTGCTTTATATATGGGGAAACTGAGGCACAGCATGGGGGGAACTACCTGGAAGGAGGTTGTAGTGAGGGGGGTGTTGGTCTCTTCTCCCAAGTAGTCAGCGATAGGACGAGAGGAATGGCCTCAAGCTGTGCCAGGGGAGGTTTAGGTTGGATATTAGGAAAAATTTATTCACAGAAAGAGTGGTCAAGCATTGGAACAGGATGCCCAGAGAGATGGTGGAGTCCCCATCCCTGGAAGTGTTCAAAAACGGGCAGATGTGGCACTTTGGGACATGGTTTAGTGGGCATGGGGGTGTTGGGTTGATGGTTGGACTGATGATCTTGGAGGTCCTTTCCAACCTTAATGATTCCTAGTTTTTACTTTCATGAAAAAATAATCCAGCCACCAAGGCAGGAAACATGAAATTATGACTCTCCCCTGAATTGGTTTAGTGGTGGACTTGATAGTGTAGGTTAATGGTTGGACTGGATGATCTTGAAGGTCTTTTCCAACCTAAACGATTCAATGATTCTATGATTCCAAGTCTGAAGGGGCTAGTGCCCGAGCCCAGGGTCTCCCAGGCTGGGCAGGGAGTCCTGCTGCTTTCTAAGCGGGCAAGAAATACCTCGGGCAGCAGCGCTGGCAGCAGGGCTGAGCCTCACCACGGCTTTAGCAGCGAAATATCCGTACTGCTGCTCCTTCCCAGGGCAGTCGAGAGCAGCCGGCAATCAGAGACCTCCGTCTCCAGCACCGGACAGACAGCCCTAACAGTTCCCAAGTCTGATTGCCTTTCAAAATATTCCAGTCACTCCTGGGCAATCTGCAGCCTTGGCAGCCTGATGATATTTTGTCCCTGTCGAAGTGATGACGGCTGCGTCAGAGTCGAGGGCCGCCGCGGCAGGCTCTGACCTTCCGTTCGGGAGGGTCTGGGGACACCGTCCATCGGCAGCCAGGTAGAGCAACCCAAGTTCAGGGGAGCTTGGTCCCTTGTCCAGGTAACAAGTGTTACCTGGACCAAAGACATCTCCCCATCGCTGCACATTTACCACCCCAGCAAGAGCAGCATTTCAAATGCAATCGGGATCGTCAGCGATGGGCTGGACCCACTCGCAAGCTATCCCAAAATATCACTGCTGGTGCAAAAGTTTGGGAGGGGGGCTGCAGACCTGCTCCCTCTCCTGCTTCAGCTGGAGGGGCAGAGGGTCGAGGCTGAGAGCTTGGGGCTTTTTGGGGTGACCACGCTTTGTAGCAGCCAGGAAAGCGGGAGAGCAAATTTTTACTTTCTTAGCCAAACTCCTTGCCCCTTGATAGAGGAAAGCATAATTTCATTTTGCAGATAGCTAGCTCGAAACGTAATCAGTTTTCTTTGGTGCCTAGGTGAAAATGCAATACCACATGAAGCCCTTTCTCAAAGCGAGCGTAGGTTTAGCAAGGACAGGATTTCCCTTTTTCCCCCTTTGCAGCTAGAGTGGCTGAAAGCCTCGCATCAGGATTTTCCCAGCATGCAGATGTTGTTTTGACCTAGATGCTTAAGCATTCGTTTACTGTTGAAGTTTTGCGTTTAGAGGTCTTAAGAGTTTGTATCATGGGCTGTCTGGAAAGCTCCAAAAGGGGAAAAAAATACCGGGGGCAGCTCACGAGTTACGAAGGAAAACCGATTTGACGTTATTATGCCTCCGTTTATTGGCAGCCCACAATGAGATGTCAAGAAATGTCAAAAAATCCCATGAGCGCGTTGGTTTGGTTCAGGAAAAAATTGCTGTTTGCCTGTGCCCAGAGGCTACGAGTCACTCTGCTAATGCAGAAGGCACTAAAATGACCCCTTTGTTTTTCTTATGATCGCTTCTGATAGCACGCTCTGCCAGAGATATCATATCTTTGATCTCTCAGTGCCGATGTTAAGTCTCTCTTGAGTTCAGTAGTATCTCCTTGAGATTAATACTTCATGGCATTCTCAGCACCAAGCTGTCCTAACCCATACATCACAAGATGTCACGCTTCGCACTCGCCTCCTGCCTCAATGACTTCACGCTGGCACAATAAATAACCCTTGGCCAGCTCCGCTCTCCCCTCTTCCTTGTGTACAGAGAGTTTAACGAGGAACGCAGAAACTCTGTGGAAGCGAGGAGGGAAGGGATGCTCCTGCAACCAGAGAGGGCGCAAGGACGGTCCTGCTTCCCTCTCCGGAGGGAGGAGGCTGCCGAAATTTTGCGAGGGTTATTCCTCTTCCCCCTCCCAGGCAGAGGGATGGAAGATGGGCAGCGGTTTCTCTGCGACGCCTTATAGGGAGTGACAAACCGGTGTACCCCTAGGGTACCCATCTGCCGGCTAGCTTGTTTCGCATCCTGCCCGTTAGGCGAACGAGTTAGGAAAATCACCTTCTGCTTTGGCTTTTGCTTTGGCGCCTGCTTCTTCGCTTGCTTGCTTGTTTTCCAAGGGCTGGGCGAGGCGAGCGGGCTCCTTTTGCAGGACGGGCTAGATGTAAAAACGCCTTCCCTCTTCTTTTGGGGGGTGAGCGAAGCAGGCTGTCAAGCCACGGTGCTGCAACCCTGCAAGACCACAAAATTCAGATAGGGCTGAATTTCCGAGCCCTCTGAAAGCCTCTGCATCACCCTGACTCCGTGGGCTGCTACCGGGTGCAAAGCCCCCACCTTGCCCAGGGGAAAAAGGGATTTTTAAGGGAACCTAAAACATTACATCCATCAGAGGCTGGGCTTCAGCAGGTGAACATCCACACGGAGCACCGTTTAATCTTGAGATGTCTGACGCTGAGTGGGTATCGGCGGGTTTTGGCAGGTGAACACCCACACTCTTCGCGCAATGTTTAGTCTTGAAACGTCCGACGCTGAGTGGGCATCGGCAATGCAGAGCAGGCTCCAGGCTGCTGTGGCCTCGCTGCTGTTGGGATTGAAACAAGGTCACGTCCATGCTGCAGCTAGGGAGCAATGGAAGTCCTAGTCTTGGAGATGCTTGAATATGAGCTTCAGGAAATAGACCCAGGGGATGAAATCTGCTGGTGTGAGTGCAGTTTGAGGTGAAGAGGACTTGGCAACATTTTTTTTTAATCAGCCCGGGCTCCATCACTTATTTCTGGAGCATTTATGTGGTTTTGGTGGTGCTGCTGAAGTACAATGTGCCATTCAGTGACCGCGTTTCAGGCGAGTTTTAGGGAGTCGATCCTTGTAGAGCATCGCAAACCACCTTGGATTTCGTGCCTCCTACCCCGGAGGCACTCTGCAAACCCAAAGGGAAGACAGGTCCCCCGTTAACTTGCACCCACGCCGCCTCCCTCCTCTCCCTCAGTGCATTCGGTGAGGGGGAAATGAACCTGAAGGACTCACTCAAGCGTTGCATTAACGCGCTCGCCTGGGAGCGCTGCGGGCGTGATGTGGCATTGCACCGCGTCTAACGCGCTGCCCCGTGCGACGCGATGCGCCGGGGCGAGGACCGAGCTGCCGACCGTCCTTGAGTCCCCAGCCCAAGAAAGGGCACGGTGTCGTTTTTGCACAGCACGGGGTTACTGAGGAAAAAATCCTTCAACTCCCTCGCTGCTGATTTTATGGGGATCATTAAAAGGAAGAAGTAAAGTCTCAGGGGAAGGAGTGAAAACCCCAGCGCTAGACAGCACTAAAATGAGGTGTCCCGCAGTCTGTGACCCTCCTGTTTGCAGGCAGACGGGCTGTGCATCCCCTCCCACGGCTCGGGGTCCCTCCAAGGTGCCAGTCGCAGCTCCTCTGTTGATATTAGGAAAAATTTCTTCATGGAAAGGGTAGTCAAGCATTGGAACAGGCTGCCCAGAGAGGTGGTGGAGTCCCCATCCCTGGAGAGGTTCAAAAAACGGGCAGAGGTGGCACTTTGGGACATGGTTTAGTCTAGTCTACCCTTGATTGGTTTAGAGTGGCCTTGGCAGTGTGAGGTTAATGGTTGGGCTGGATGATCTTAAAGGTCTTTTCCAACCTAAACGATTTGATGATTCTATGATTCTATGACTCTATGACAAAGGGGCTGTTTCCTCTCATTTCTGCTAGAATCTCGTCTTTTAAAAGCGAGTTTAAGGCTCGGCGCGCCACCTGCTCAGAGCCAAAAGGTTCCTTGGCCCAAAGAACACCGGCAAATAGATGCAAGCAGAGATGTTTTCCCAAAAAAAGAGGTAATGAGGCTTTCTCTCAAAAAAAAAAGGAAAAGGGTTGTATGGGTTGGGTTCAATTTAATACTGGCTGGGTTGGCCATTTCTGTGTGGAAGTCCGGGTGCAAAGCGGGCTGTGCTGAATCTCTGCTGCTGCATCTAACGCTAACCCACCAACGCCCTTGCGCCGATAAACCGGCCTCTAACGAGAGCGGGATGCTCATGGGGTCCAACAGGCTTGGGAGGCAGGTAAAGCATGCGCCTCACTTAACGAGGAGGGCCAATGCAATTAGAGAAACCCCCTTCTTTTCTATTTTTCCACCGGCCTGTAGGAAAAAGGGTTTCAATTTTTTAAGTTCTGTCGCAACAGGTTAGAGTATTAGCAATCATGGTTCGCTGCCATCTGTATTTGTTCCATTTGTGGCATTTATGATGGTTATCCACATTAATTATTTCGCTGCTGAAGTCCCTTCTAATTTCAGAACACTGTTATTTCTAAGAAAGATGAATATTAAATATGCCACACATCAGCACGGGGTGGCATTACACCATGCTATTAAGTTCTGATGCGAAGGCTTAGCAAAAAATAACTTGGCTATTTGTAATCACCGTGAAGTGTTTTAGTGTTGCAGCTTGGAATAAGAAATAAAGATGATGACAGGAACTGATTTCTTATTAGGCCACGGTGCAGGAGTTTACATAAATCAGGAGGGAAATAACAAGGTAACCCTTGGCTGGCCAAATCCATGCAGGTACCTGTTGGCCAGGGTCTGATGGGGGTGCAAGGTCTTTGAGGGCATCTCCAGGCGGCACCGAGGTCCTTTATCCGCCTGGGAAGGAGGCGAGCCCCTGCTTGGGTGGAATCGACCATCGCTCCAGCAAGGATGGAAAGCTCCATCAATCCCAAGGATGGAGCTGAACCTCCCCGGGTGTTTTGGGGCTGCCGTGTGATGGTGCAGAGACGCGGCAGCGCGTTTTCCTTGGGCAGAAGGAGCCCTTCACGTGCACGGGGGGCGACATTTTGCATGGGCAACCCTTTTGCCCTTATTATTGTTGCTTCCAGATATGTTTGGCTTTTTGGAAGCCGCTGCGTTCCCATGGCTTACAGGTTCTACCCCCCTTTCTAACGCGTGGGCGAAGCCCCGGCGCTTGCTGTAGAGCAGCCTGCAAGGGTCACGTGCTCCTGGAAAGCAAAGGAGAGAGGTTTTTTCACCCATGACGGGGGAAACGGATTCCCCCATTGCTGCCGTGTCTCTTAAGGAGTCAGTGTCCGACCAATATGGTTGGGACAGCTGGAGAGCCGGGTCGGAAGCGACCCGCAGCTGGCCGTAAACATCCGAGTTCTGCAGCAGCAGGCTGCGTTGCGTGCTCTTGCCGGAGCTGCCCTTTAAATACAGCTTGGTCCGCAAAGCAACCCTCTGGAAGCCTGCCAGGGAGGGAGGAGGGAGGTGCTGCACCCAGGTTTTTGGCGGTGGTGTTGAACCCCGGGGGAATTTGGCGTCAGCCAAACGAGGTGTAGAGTTAAAGGGGATTGTCAAGGGCGCCTGGGAAGAGGGAAAAGCAATCACAGGAGTAACTGCTGTGCAGGTTACTAGAGGTTGTAGCAACAGCCGGGCATGGGGTTAGGGAGTGATTTGCCTTGGGTTGAGCCTAAGGAAAATTCTTTGTGATTTGCAGCAAACCAGTCAAAAAAAATAAAAAAATAAAAAAAAAAAAAGAGGTTGAGATCAAATGCAGTGTTTTGCTCAACTTCCGGACGAAATGTTCCCTCTTAGCCATGAGTGTTTGTGTACAGGTTTCGCTAAGAGCGAGGGATAATTTGAAATGAAAAGTAAACTAAAGGGGGAAAAAGCTCCCCTGTAATTTTTTTCTTCAAGTGTCGAAACAAATCTCTGTGATTCCTTGGGGGGTTTTGATTGTTTATTTTTGGCTGCTGTGGTTTTAGTTGTGGAAAATTGGGCAACGTGTCTCCAGAGTTGTCAGTGCCTTGGAGGGATGCTACCGAGTGCAAAAATTTCAGCTGCGTCCACTCAGGGCATCTCGGCTCCCAGGGTGCTTCCATGGGTGAGCCATGGGTGATCCATGGGTGATCCATGGGTGCTCCAAACCATCCTTCCGCCCCGAGTTTAGGAGCAGTAGTGGGTGCTCAGCAGAGGTGTTGACCGCAGGTCTTTGCACCGCAGACGGGTCCTCGAGTCCCAGTCTGCTTTGTGTCTCAGCTCCCTTGCAGCTCGTGCTCCATACAGAAGGGTACGCCAACCTTTCTCAACTGTTATTGTCTATTAATTAAATGCTAATTAATTATTAAAAGGGTATTTATTGAGATTTAACAAGTCTGCAGCTAAAAAAAGAAGAAAAAAAACCTGGCGGTGACAGGTGTTACGCTGCCATAATGAGGTTCTTAATAATCAATTGGCATTTGTTTGACTTAGAATAACATTCTTATTAAATCTAAATCAACTCTTTACTTGAGACACTTAATTACACGTGGGTTATTTTTTTCCCCGCTGCTTTTCCTTGGCGCGGTGGGAGTTCCCGGCCCGTGTCTCCAGGCGTAGACGGAGGCGGCTGTGCTTTAATAAATATGAGAGGTGATGGTTATTCATCGAGAGTGCCACTTAAGGAACATTTTCCCCCAGCTCCTCTCCGTGCTCATGCTAACAGGAGTTTTAAGGGCTCATTCACCTGTCATTGGGAAAGCTGGCACGCCGGGGAGAGCTGGTACCAGCCCCGCGGCCACCCCGGGGCAGCCACGGCCACCGAGCATCCTCCTCCCTTGATTGAGGGAAGGAATCGCCAGCCTCACCTTTCGCTCGATTATTTATTAGAAATCACGTTTAGGATTGGGGGAAGTTGCTGGCACGGTGCTAGAAACCCACAGGAGGGGAAAAATAAAAATCCCTCCAAGCATCTTGCGTGACCGCGGTAGCCTGCGGAGAAGCGAGAGCTTTGCGAAAAGCGGCGGCGATTGCTCTGGCTGAAGTTTTGTGTTGCTGATGGGAGGGCGGAAGGCTCCCTGCTCCCTTCTCCAGACACTTCGGTTCCTCCAGGGTCAGCGTCGTCTTTTAAAACGTCGTCGTCGGGTACGTTTTCGACTTGGAAGGAAATGGGAGACCAGGCAGGGGAGTGACTGCTGGCTTTAATCGAAATTTAATTACTTCCCCTTTTAATGCGGCTTTTAAAAAGGAAACAAGGATCCCAATCAGGCACTCTTTTAGCACAAACAACAACAAGGGGGGAAAAAAAAAAAGTAACTGACAGCAACAAACAGTCTGTGCTATTAGAGGATCATTATTCTGATATTATTTATTTCAGACTTTTTGATACTCTCCAATGCTTGACTTCACAGGCTCATTTAGTGCCTTTCAAAAGCAAGGCAGCGCTGCAATTTGCCAGGAGAAAATGTGATAAACATTATCAAGGCGGGGGGAAGGAAAAAACCTGGCGACTGGAGGGATAAATATATATATCTTTATGGGCTGGGGAGACGCGTGGGCGTGTGGGGAGGGTAGTTCATGGCTTCGGAGCCACGGGACAGGGGCCGAGGATCCAGAGGTTCAAGCGATGGTCGTTTCAGCTGCCTCTCAGATTTCGAAGCCCTTCCCTGCATCTTGCCTGGGAAGGCGGTGGCGGGCATGAGTGTTTTCCTCCATCCCCTTTGACGTATTTGCGATTGCAAAACCCTCGTGGCGGCGGGGTGCGCGCCGAGGCTCCCTTCGAGGAGCGCTGGGCACAGAGCGAGCAGGGCAGGGTTGCTCTCGGGGTGCTGGCAAGGGAGGGAAAAAAATGCTGCGACCCCAATATCTGCAACCCAAGGGGGAATATTACCTGTTGCCCTGGTGTAAAAATACACTTTCTTCCCCGCCGCGCCCCGCTCTGCGTGCCAAGGCGACGTGTGTGACTGTTTCCCCAAGGAGCGCTCCGGGATGCTGAAAAAACGCGGTGTCATTTCTATCTCGGAGGCTGTTCTGCTTTGCACGAGCGGCATTGCAGAGCCGCAGAGCGCAGTGCGGAAGCGCATCAAGGCGGCGGTAGGTTAATGGGCACCCTCCGATCCTGGCAGGAGAGTCAGGAGGTAGACGATGTTTGGTGAGGTTATCCAAAAATGAGAGCACTGGGCTCCATCCCAGCTTCACGGGAGCGCGAATCAAGGGGGAGGAATAAGCTGTCGTCTCAAGAAAGAGTCTCGAGCATGCCCGAAACTTTGGGAGCTCCTGGGCGTTGCTGCCAGAAAGCGTTAGGTCACGATATGATTAAATCGCTACACTCTGCCTGGGTTATTATTGATAGTCAGTGAGAGCTGTTGCATCCAATTCGGTGCATGGATTAAGAGAATCCCTTCTGAAGTTTGCTATCCCAGGGGAAAAGAAAAAAATAAAAAAAACCCAAAAAGCAAAAAGCTTGAATAAACTGGTTTGGATGAAAAGAAAGCCCTCAAAAAGCCCGGTCATAGGGGACTTTGTCAAGTCATCGTGTCAACGCAGGTAAACGGAGCGGGTTCTGGAAAGTTTCAGTCGAAGCAAAGTTGGTAAAAATTGCATTGCCTTCCAGTCCCGTTCTTTTTCTGGACATCTTCAAGCCAACCGATTGCCGTGCTTTATTCCCCGCTTGCAAGACAGCAGCCAGAATATGATCGCATTGATTTAACTAAGCCAAGTTTTTTTTGAGGAAATTTGGATTTTGGCGCACACCTATGGATGGCAGAGCCCCGGCGGGAGACGCTCCTGCCCCGGGGGAAGATGCGCTGCTGCGCTCGTGCTTGCCAAAACCTCTCCATGCATCCGAAACAATCCACCCCTCTTCATCTCCCCACCCGGGGTTGGCAGCGTCGCCTCGTCGGCTCGGGCTTATAGCAGGGTTTGGGCACAGCCTAATTTCCAGCAAAATTTGCCTTTCCTGGGCTCTCTATCTTTTTTCCCTCCCCGACAGCGAGCAGGCCAGCCCGGCGTGCCGGCGTCTTGCGACGTGACATCGTGGTGTTCGGGGTGGATAGGTGGACGGAGAGCTTTTGGCGTGCCTCGTGCAGAAATTCCTCTTGAAAGGAAGGCTAAAAAAAAAAAAAAAGCCCCACCACAACTCATGCGATTCATTTATCGTCCAAAGGAGCACGATATTGAAAAATGAGCTTTTGATGTTGCAAAATGATTGAAATGCGTGGAGATAATTTCGCTATAGCTACCTCATTCAAACAGCCCTTTTATGCTCGGTGCAGCGCGGGTTTATATATGCGTATGTATTTTTCATATATTTATGGGTTTTTGCAAAGAGACACCCTGACACGCGCCGCCGCTTTCAAAGGCTCTTTTGGGATGAAGGTGGCCTTTGTTGGGTTACCTCTAACCGCGTTGGACCTGAACCCTCTCTGCTGGCACTCGTCTGAAGTTTGCGGGTTGCAGAGCTGCCTCGAGCCCCACGATTTCCCACCTCGCCTGCGTTTCCCACGGGAAGGGGGCTGGAGGCAACCCCGCCACGCCAAACCTCACCGGTTAGGGCATCCTCACCTGCTTGTCATTGGAAAGGGGCAGGAGAAGGGGAGAAAATAAACCAAATCACGCCGTACCTGCAAAAAATAACCCTCCGGGACTCTGCCTCACAGCTATAAAGCTCCAGCACTCCCATCTGTGGGGTTTTATCTCGGCGCACACAACAGCCAGCGGCGCGGGGCTGTTGTAGAGTGGCCAGATTTCCTGGGAATGAATTAAAAAAGGAGGCTTTCCTGAAGGAAAAAAAAAAAAAAAAAATAACCCAACCCTAAAGCAACAGCGAAGTGCTGAAAACAAACCGGCCCCCTCCGCTTCTCCTGCCGCCTGCTTCGGCACCGTAACGGAGCTTGTAGCCATTATACGACTTTTTTTTTTTTTTTAATAGAGTCTTAGCTGGCCTGGGAGAGGGATTTGCTCTCCCCAGAGCCTTGTCCTGGGGATGCGTGTCAGAAGCATCCTTAAATCTTCAGGAGGGAAAAAAAAAAAAAACCCGCAAAAAAAGGCTTTGTCTGGCTGCGAGGATGAGAGCCCGGCTGCCGTAAGGAGCTGTAAAAAACCTGCTGATAGACAGATGGAGTGGTGTAATTATACGCGGGGAGGGGTGGGGGGGGGGGAGCTCTCGCTGAAATTATTAGTGTGGGCAGACAATTAGAGGCTTTTCCAGAAGATTACCCTCTCCCTCCCATCTGTGCTCCGTGGAGGAGTTTTTACGCTGGCGATGCTGTTTCCATCCTCAGCCCTTTGCCCAAATGCCGGCTTCGTGTCTGTTCGGACATTTATCAGCATCATTAAAACCAGCCCCCCCCGGTTTTTAGGAGGTCGAAAGAAGCTGAGGGGGCTCTTGCAGGGGTCCTGTCCCGGGGGTGGGGACACCCGGGGGTGCGTCGTGGGGTTTCCCCGGGAAATCGGCCCTCGGAAGGCTGATTTGGGGCGAGGTTTGGCGATTTGGGGGTTTCTCCAGCGCGCCGGCGACATTTGCAAGCGTGTTTGCCCAGCCGTGGGGAGCGGGAAGGGCGGGCAGCTCCCAAGGCCGGCAGCAAAGGGAACGGCTAGTTGCGATTTCTACCAAAATCATTATTTTTGCGTCGAGTGGGGTTTTATTTTCAGTATGTGATGCGCTGAGGAGTTAAACAGGAATTATTTTGGGTGGCTCACACCTTTTTTTTTTCCCCTTTTTGGTTTTAAAAACCAAGTTAGCGCCTTCCGTTTCAGCATCGAGGGGTTATTTCTCAACACTTTATTTTTCACGTTACAGTCGCTTCATTTTGAAAACATTGCCACTGGCCATTTGTTGAGTTTTCTGAATTAGGGAAGAGAAAAAAAAAAATATATATCTGAAAACAGAGTACTCTGATGATTCATGAAGTCCTGTGTCAGCTTTTCTTTCCCTCGGAAAGAAGAAGATAAATTGGGTGAAAACTTTCGCCCGGCTCCCATGATAACACTGGAGATGGAGCAGCAGCCGGTCCGAACCCGTAACCAAGTATTTCCCAAGGTACCGCATCCCTCTTTTTCTCTCCTTGATTCTTTACCAAACTCAGGGCAAGGCGGGATGGCAGCACCTTTTGAATGAAAACCGCTTTTGATACACAGGCCGGGGGTTGGGGTTGTGTGTAGATATGTGTATTTGCCCTCTTGCCGTATCTTAAAAGCCCTGTCGATATCCTTTGCTTCAAACCCAGCTGGACTTTAAGAGGTGACCCGAAGCCTGAGGACTCCTTTCTGTCCCGTAAATACGTATATGTGGGGAGATAGAGAAAGAAAACAATAATAATAATAATTAATAGAAAATTAATTATTATTAAGAAAATAATTCAATAAACTGCATGGTCTAAATCAGCATCAAAATGCGCTTGGCTGCAAAGAAAATCTGGAAAGTGGGAGCAATAAATAATTCAGGACTTGGGGAGGGAATTCATCGTTTATGAACATCGCAGGGTAAGGGTGAGCTTTTACCCTTCGCGGCGAGCTGTTGCCACGAGGGACCCTTGGTTTTTTTCTTTTACCCCTTCCTTTACGGAGCAGAGGAACCAAAATGCTGCTTTTTCAGGGCGGGTTTCGCTGTCGGGAGGTGCTCAGGCTCCTGGAGGTCGGAGTGTCTCTGCTTGGTTGCGTAGCGGTACCAAAAATTGAGGTGCCTCTGTTGCGTCCTCTGTTTCATTCTCCAGCCGCTCGGTTGGGAAGCTCCGGCGCGTGCCCGGGCGAGCGTCGCTGCCTGCAAATTCCCGGGGTGCAAAACCCCACGGCTCTGCCCCTCGCCGTGGGGGATGCCCTGAGCATCCTGGAGGTGGTGGTGGAAGAAGCACCGGGGTTTTAACCAACCCAGGCTGTTTTTCCGAGGTGCTCCCCCCCTCGGCAGTTACCAGCTGACTTTCTGCGTTTGCTCACCCTGCCTGGCCAAGGGGCGGGGAGGGATGCACGAGGAAAAGCGGCAGACGATGCCCTCGGAGCTTTGCTGCCCATCCCATGGTTGGAAAGGACAGGTGGGTGCTGCAAAGGGCACCTCCAGCAGCAGCTCGGCCTCCCAAAACCTCTCCCATCCTCCCTGGCCTGCTCCGACAGGGCCGTTAGACGCGTTGGCATCGTTCTGAGTCTACGACGTGTTGGTATATCTGATATTTTGGGGACAGCCGGCATGGGTCACGGGCAAGTCTCAGACCTTGCAAAGCCGTCCGCATCTCCTCTCCCCGTGAAATACGCCTTCAAAGCGAACGGAGAAACGGCCCTCCGGATTTTACTTCAGGCGAGGCTTGTTTTGGCATGGTTTGCGCTGGCACCGTTCCGCTCCCGTTTGCATCCAAGCCGCGCAGAGGGAACGTGGGAGGGGGCGTTTGTTTATTTGCGGTACGCAGCAGACTGCGGGAAGGAGATGCTCGCGCAGCAACCCCGATGCTCTTTAAGCGGTCCTCGATGGAAACGAGCTTCGGAGGCTGTGACGGGGGATTTAGCGGCGCTTCCCGGCTCTCCCACCCCTCCTCTTGCCGCTGGGAGCCCTGGCAGGAGTTCCCCCGGCAGCGACCTCCTCCCTGCTTCGGCCTCCCGGTGCCGACGCTGCCGGCGGCTCTGGGAACGTCGCAGTGCTCGTCCTCTTGCCTCCCCCCCGGCTGCTTACGTTTCCACTTCTTTCTTTCGGGGCCAGATTACAACCGCTCTCTGCAATTTAATTGTGATTAGATGCACAAGTGGTGCTGCTAGATGAGGCTGGAGAGGCAGTCAGAGATGCCTTCGCCCCACCCATCACTTCAACCACAGTTTATTTATACTTTTTTTCCTCCTATTTATTTTTTTTCTCCTCCTTTCTAGTTTTTTCCCCCCACCCTGCTTGGTTTGCTTGTTGTCGTTTCCCCTGATTCCACCATGAATGAGCTGTTGACAGCAGGAGAAAGATCCCCACAGCGTTGCTGCTTCCAGTCAGATAAATCCACGAGGCTCTTGGTTTTCCTTTTTCTGAATACACTTCCCCCGCCACCCTTGCCCCTGGTTCCACTCCATCCTCCTTTTTCCCCATTTTCCTCATTGCACCTGAGTGCTGCCAACCTTTAGCAGTCGATAGCCTTTACGTCATGTCACATTAGAAGTGGGAAAAGGAGAATTTATTGCAAGTCTTTAAATGGGGAGAGGAATTTTCTCTGAGAAAGAAAAAGCGCAGCTCGCAGCCCAAGTTCGGGAGAAGTTTGACGAGGCAGCTCAGAAGGCGGAGAGAGGGGTATGAAACAATCTCTCCCTGCTCTCCTAATTTACAGCTGTGACAATACAATGCCGTTAGTGCGCATCCATCTTCGTGTATAAGGGGGGAAAAAAAAAATCAAAAATAATAAAAAAAAAAAATCATTAGGTGCCTTTCAGCATTGACCAGCCCGAGGAGACGGGAGTTATTCTTAAGAAAGTCATGTATCTTCTTTACTTTGGCATCAACGTAAATAAAATTATTTATCTTTCAAATTTAAATGCTCTGCACCTTTAGCAGGCAATAAATTCTTCTCTCCTGTCCCTTTATGTATTTGTTTCTCGCTCCATCCTTCACCGCTGAATATGAAACCGCAGCTTTGCTCCCCGCTCAGGGCAGGGGGAGGGCCCCGAAGTTTTCTCCATCCTTCCCACACGCGTTAGCCTGGGGGAAGGATGAGCGATGCCGGAGCAGTGCGCGGTCCTTCCCCGCATCCAGCCTCGCTTTTCCCCAGCGCCGTGAGCCCCACCGGGGCTGTCACCCTCCCCGTGCCATGGGTCAGCCCCAACATTTCATCATTTGGGCATTAATTGCTGCTTGGGATGGCAGCTGATGGCGTGTGATGCCCGGGCTGGGGTTGGGGGGGACCCTACCGATGCCGTGGATGCTCCTGGTCTGCCGTCCACACTTTGCTCTTGCCCGATGCCTTTAATCAAAAGGGTTGTTGGCGTGCCAGGGTTGACAGCGGAGAGGCATGGGAAGCTGGGAACACACACAAAAAAGGACAGGCCTCATAAACGTTGCATCCCATCTTGCTTTCTGCTGCTCTCTCTCCTCGGTGCTCTATCTGCCACGATCAACTTCTGCATCGCTTTGCTTTCCCTCCTGGATTTAAAACGGAAATAAAATAGTAATAATAGTCATCGTCTTGCAAATCAATGTGTATTCTTGCAATGGCGAATTCATAAATACTTGAATAGCAACCTCGATATTGCTGTCCGTCTCACGTAGCGCGGTGAATTACGATGGCTGTTCCGTGCCTGGTGCCCGAGTGGGCTCGTGGTCAGCGCCGCGGCTGGGAGGTGAGGTGGCAGGACGGGCTCCCTGCGTGGATCTGCAAGACCTGGGGCAACGTCAAGCGACTAGGGGTGGACACGCAACCTGGGGTCTTCTGGACATCATGATGGGGCAGCCCAGGGATGGCTGAGGTAACCCCTAAGCCAAGCTTACTGTGTGCGACGTGGCTAGTTACTCTTTGGACCCGACTTTGTGCCGCAAGCTGACGCCAACTCTTGCCTAGAAGCCCTTTGTAGACTTGGCCGTCACGCCCTTGGCTGGGTCTACAGTGCTGCCGGCAAAAGAGGTGGTGGAGGGCTCAGAAAGCTGGATGGGGAGCTCTGCAGACACCGCGGGGAGGCGTTGAAGCAGAGCCAAGGGTGCCCAGTTGTATTTTGGGCGGAGAAAGTCCGAGATACTGCTTCAAGGTGGGACAAAGTGAAGTTGTTTCCACAAGAACTACCCAGGAACGGCTCAGGTCTGCACCAGGGTCCCCATATGGGGCATCCCATCGGCATCGCCCTGGATTTTAGCGGGCAAAATAAATGCAGCTGGAAACCCCACGTTTTCCCTAGAATAAACTTCAAGCAGAAAAATCTTAGTCCCAGGACGTCTTTTGGTGGGTAGAGTTTTGCTTTTGCCATGGGAAATCTAAAGGGGTTTGGGATGAGTGGTTTTGCCTCAGGACCACATGTAGAAATGCAACAGGAAACAGTCCCCTCACCTGGACTTATTTTTTTTAAATTTAGAATCCATGTTTTTCATAGCCTTCTCTCTTCCCCCAACCAAAAATAACCTAGCAGCGATGACATTTTAACAGGAAATTAAATGAAAACATTTGTTTTGAATTGACATTTTGACTTGAAATGTTGATTTGTTCTGGATTTTTAAGCCAGCGAGCAGCAACACGCTGTTGTTGCAAATGAGAAAAAATGAGATTGGCTTGAAAAATAGCCATAGACTCTCGGGACGTGGCGGGGACAGCGAGGGGACACTTTGCTCCTGGGGAGTCCCGAGGTCTCTGCAGCAGCTCTATGGGGAGGGACACAGGAGCCAGCTATTCAGCTTCTGCAAAAGCTTTGCATCTTATTAAAAAGAAGCAAAAAAAGGGCAGTTTTCTGTTTTCATGAGAAAACTGGAAATTTTTGCAAGGCAGAGAGAGGGGGGAATCATTTTTTCCCATCAGCCGTTCTTGGCCGCCTTTAGGAGGATGATACTGTAGATGCGTTGCAGTTTCACCTTCTTTAAATATCACTGGTATTTATTTTCATTACTCGCTCTTAATTGTAATGAAGCTGCAGTCTCCTCTGTGCCCTGATGGGGAATTTATCCCAAAAAAGCATCTTGAAACGTTCAGTTTCTTGGTCTGCAAACATCCTTTCATCTCTCCAGCATCCCATCTGTCTGTTTAGCTTCTCCTCCACAGCTTCCTTCCTCTTCCTTGTGATCACAGCCACCAAGACCTGTTAAATGAACATTTTCACAAAATCTTCGTTTGCATTTCAAATGAGACAAAAACACAGAAACCCACAGGAAGAAGGAGGGGGGGAAAAGAAAAAAAAAGCCAACTTTGCTTTCCCAGTTCCTCCCCGTATCTCACATCTGAAGAGATTATTAAACGTGTCCAAAGGTAAAAATCTCAACCCTTCTCCACGTGCCTCCAATGGAAATAATTTCCCTTGGATGTTCACTTCCCCCCAGCCTCTGTTGGTGTGGGTCAGGTTGGGGTTTTTTGGTTGTTTTGATGAATTTGTGCGATGTTGCCCTCTAATGGCTGATCAACGGGAAAGCTGTGAGACCTGCCCAGGGAATTTTCCTTTATTATTCCCTGGGAGAAATGGGGTTTTTTGGAGGTAAAGGATGAGGGGGGGTTTGCTCCGTACCCAACAGAGGTGAATGAGGAAGGCGTGCTACGCTCTCATCATGTTGCTTCTCCAAACCCTTTGTCGTTCGTCTCTCTACCCCCTAAATAGAAATAATTCAAATTAAGTTTTGGGGAAGCCATTTTTTCCCCAAAAAGCCCTTTCTTGGCTGCCTCCACCCTGCAGGAGATGCCTTGAGGACCTCAGCAGATCGCTCCCCAGCATCGCAGCCCCGCAGACGGAAGCTCCGCCAGTCATTTATTTTCTGAACGAGTGAAAACATTTTGACTCAAACTTTCATACGTAATGATTAGTTACCAAAATCCGCACATTTTCTTGAGTCGTTTTCATTTACTACTGTTTTAAATTGTTTCACAGCCTTGCAAATCTCCTCCTGACAGCCGGAGCCCAGGCAGGGAAAGCAAGAGAGAGGAAAAAAAAAAACCTCCTAAGTGTTCATTTTTCACATAATATATTCCAATCCTGTTAGGTCGTGCTGGTGGAGGTAATATTTCTGGCATTCATTTAATGAAATTGACAGTGATGAATGGTTAATTATACAAATTACATTCTTATTAAACCCCCTGGAATCACTGCCTTAGAAAGTCTTAGCTATGGACTTCTCATGCTATATACATATTTTTTTTTCGGAGCATCTTTACTGCTGGCTGCTGCAAAACTGTCTTCCAAAAAACCTTGAAAAGCATTAAAAATCCCCTAGTTAAGTCAATTATTGCAGATAAGTTAATCTTAATGGGATGCTTAAACCCCTGTCCTTGCATAAGTTTACTTTTCATCCCTCTCTCTCAGCTCTGGAGGCGCTGGAGAGAAAAGTTTTCCAGCGATTGTTGTGACAAATGGATTAAGAGTGGATAAGCAGGGCTGGATGCAAAGCTGCCATTGAAACCGGGTTTTCAGCAGAATTTTCTTCCTGAGCTTGCACAGAAATTTCCCATTTTGGGGTGGGGGGACAGCAGGATGCCCGCGTGTGTGTGTCCCCGGATCGGTTGCTGGATGGGGATGCAATGCCCCGGGGAAGCAGGGTCCGGTTATATCATAGCACCAGACTCCCCACTGCAGCTTGATCCCTCTGGAAACGGGGAAAAAAACCCAGCAATGGACAAATCTCCGAGCAGATTTGGGAAGGGAAAGCGCTGCACGGCGCCTTGTCGCACCAGCCTTTAACCTCGACTTATTCCCGGGGCGTTAAACCCCGCTCCCAACCGTGCCACGTCCTGGTGCAAACACGTTGCAGTCGTTTTAATTGCGCAGCACGGGATGAACTGGCAGATATTAGCCAGGCCATGTATGCTCGGGGAATAAATGTAATAAATAGACTATTAAGTTAAGCAAGTTTTCAGCTTCAGCAGTGAAAGTGCCCATCTATCTTGCGTGGCTTTCTGCATGCTTCATTACCGCATGTAACCACGCTGAAAAAATATGCTTTATCCTTTATAATTAGATGATAAGTTCCCTAAGATATACGTTAGGACTGCCAACCACCTGACACTCCGCAGCGGCGCAGAGTTGCCCGCTTCCAGCAGCTTCTAATGAAATTTATTATCGAGCCTCATATTAGACTAAGTTAACATCACTTAATCTTCTTACTTGACAGAGTTATGGACGAGGCACTCCAGGATATATTGGCTGGGATTTAGGGACTGCGAAGGCAGTGAGCCGTGCCAAGGGGGTAGAGCTGGGCGCAAGACGGGGTTGAGGGCTTTGGGAGGTGATGCTGCGGGATCGGGCTGCCCTTATTTCCCCGTCCCCTTATTCCTGCTGATACCCCAAAGGGACGGAACATCTGCAGCTTCTCTTTGTTTTTTTAACCAAACTGCAGGCTCGCTTTGCCTTGCTTCATCCAGATAACAGCAGCAGTTAATAATTAAGAAATGAGCCATGACCACTTTGGAGAGGGAGGAGAGCATGTAGCATTACTTGACATAAGCTGAGTGTCACCGAAAATCACAAATACTTTCCTCGAATGACGCAGGCTGCAGAGAAGTGTCCACCGGATCCAAAGATTGTCACCGCGTCACCGTCTGGTCATAGCATCTCTGTGCCGTGGTCCTGGTGTGGTCCTAAGTGCTCCAAGTCTTTCAGCAAAGGGAAACAGGGGGGTTGTTTTCTTCCCAGTTTTTCTCCTAAGTTTCAAGGGAGGCTGGAGATCATAGAATCATGGAATCGTTCAGGTTGGAAAAGACCTTTAAGATCATCCAGTCCAACCATTAACCTAACATTATCAAGTCCAGCACTAAACCAGGGGGAGAGTAATAATTAATTTCATGTTTCCTGGCTTGGTGGCTGGATTATTTATAATGAAAGTAAAACTAGGAATCATTAAGGTTGGAAAGGACCTCCAAGATCATCAGTCCAACCATCAACCCAACACCCCCATGCCCACTAAACCATGTCCCCAAGTGCCACCTCTGCCCATTTTTTGAACACGTGCACAGAGGTTGCAGGGGGTTTTCACGAATGAGCAACTTGTTTGGCTTTGGATTTGGGGCTTCATCCATCTCCCCGCTCCCTTCTCCCCAGCTTCTTTGTCTTGATAGCAAAATGTTGAAACCCTGGTGCCTGCCAGAGCCTTGAATAAGCCAAAGGCGGGAGAAATGATAGAAGTGCCGTCACGTCGCCCTCTTTTTACTCAATAAGCTTCATAATCTCTGTATGACTACCTGTATCACAAAAAGACAGGAGGAGCAGGGGGAACTTTATGAGCTGGTTAGAGCAAGCAACTCCATCACCAGCTGTGACTATTATTATAAAATATTCCAGACGTTAACTCAATAAAAAAACTAATAATGAGAGGAACCATCTCTGCCTTTGTTTATAGCTTCTTTAAGTGTATAAGTGAGCATGAGGTGATTAATGAGGGTGATCTGAGAGAGAAAGATTTGCATGCACAGTGCTTGAATTATTTCCTTATTGCATGTGCTTCCTGGTCCCTCTGTTTATTGTGCTGCTCGACGCTATTTAATACAGAATGACTAAAGTTATGAGATCCTATTTATTCTACCTGACATTGTCCCCTCTGCCAGCTCAGCCCCTGGGACAGATAGCGCATGCACAATGAATTCAGAAAATATATTAAAAAGCAATTATAAACTCCCTGCCTTTAGAGTCGTGGCCTTATTCTTCACAGCGCTCCCTGAGAATTAGCATAATGTCTACAGGCTCTCATGGAGTTATCAAAACACGATGAGTCTCTATCTTATTTTCAAGAGCTGATGGATTTAGGAGTTAAAGGTGGCCAAAGGTGTATTCGTATACTCCTCCTCCGCGCCCTGGTAAATGTTACTGGTGCCAGTAGCACATTTCCCCCGCCACCGGCCACCCCAGGAGATGGTGGCAGCCTAAATTTTGCCAGCTCAGCGCATGTTTCTTGCATTAAGCAATGTCCTTTGCTCTTCCCATCACGGTGGCTCCGATACTAGAATTTCATTATGTTCCTGGGCTGCTATCCCCACCGTTTTCTGGTTTATAGACTTCTAAAAAACCTCTCTGAGGGACAGGAAAGACGGCAGAGCGAACCATTCTTATATGATGGGTAATTTTTCTTGCCTCTCAGACGTTGCAGGGTAAGATCCCATTGACTGAGAGCTGAATTTCATCACTTCTCCTCTTTTACTCTTTCTCCAGAGCTCTTAAAGCAGATATTGGATGCGCTGTCAGCCAGGAGCGGCAGCATCCTGCACGCCGAGGCATGAACCCGCCGGGTCAAACACCATTTACCCTGGTCAGCCCTGCAAGGGTGACAGCCATCAAATGGCCAGGCGGGGGAAAAAAAAGCACAATCTGGGGGCTTTTTGAAATTGCAACGGCACCTTCGGGTAGTTTGAGTGTAATTTTGGGTTAAAATGGCAGTGAAACTGGGGTGTTTCACCACTTCATAACTGGAGAAAACCAGCAAAGCCGCAACAAAATCAGTGCAACTTTTCCAGGTTGCACGAGAAAAAACTTCTCGCCTGGATAGCGCACTGTTTTATTATTTATGTCTTCTCTTACGCATAATAATACATATATATGTTGCAAATCCGAGGTGGCGTTGAACCAGCTGGCACCGTGCGTCTCCATCTAATTATACACGGTCTTTTGGGTTTCGTTCCAGCTCCCCCATAATTCTCTCCCGCAAACCTCGTGCAGGATTTTAACTCACTCCCGGCACAAAATGCTTCATCTCCGTTAAAAGCGAGGGTGCGCGCAAAATGTATTAGCATTTCAGGAAGTACTTGAAGGCTTTCATAGCCTGTCTTTACCCAGAAACTGTTTATCAAGCATCTTAATACAGACCAATTTGTATACCTCAAAAATACATTTATTCTGTAAATTGTTTATAGAAAACCAACAGAAGGAAATGGGCTTTGCTGCTATTGAATTCATTAGTAGCAGACTGCCTGATTGCTTTTATTCCTTTTAACCTCCTATTGTATATTCTATTCGCTTGGAATATTTTATATACCTCGGCGCTGTGCTGAGCTGGATGGATTCTGCGCTGGGGGTTTCAGGGGCATCCAGGGGAGTTAAATCAGCCCCAAATGGAGAGGAATCAGACAGCGTCGCTGCTTTTTTACCCCACACGCTGGTTTTGTTCGAATAGGTAAGGGAAGATAGTGACAAATTAAATTATCTTGTTTATCTCATCTTGGGCTGCTCTCAGCGGTTGCAGAAAAAAACGTGATCCCCTCGGGCTTTCCACGTAAGGGCTGGGAGTCCTGGTTGCCTTAAAACGTAGGGCTCGAGGGCTGTCCAGCAGCTCTCTTGGTGATGGAATTGGGGTTTCTAGGAGGGACTTTGCTCCTTTTTACCACGAGGAAACCCATCTCAGGAAACATTAGAGCCCCATGCAAGCACCGGCCGTTGAGCACCGCTGTTTTATTGCAGTCCTCCCCTTGTGCAAAGCACCGCTTGCATCCCCGGCGCACCCTGGGATGCAGCTGGAAGAGGGTAGTCGGCAGAGCGTGTTGGTTTGCCGGTGTGGTTCGCTGCACGAACACTTGCGGTCGGCGCTGCGGTGGGGATGAGCCAGGGAGGGGTGATAGGACCCGTCCTTCGTGGTGGAGGTTTTGTGTCGCTCTACGTTTGCCTCGTGGAGCACTCCTAAAATCCCTTAATCCTGCCTAGCTGCTCAGACTTTTATCGCTTCTTCAGAAAGTGGGGGGGGGAAAGCCCTAAGAAAAAAGACTTCCAAAAGAATTAATTAGCCCAAACTCGCGTCTCCTTGCATCAGCCAGATAGGGCCGTTGCCGGAGCAGACGCCGGCACTGAAGTTGCAGGCGCTTGTGAAAGAGCAGAGCTGCGAGGCGCAGCTTTCCAAGGCTGCGATGTGCTGATCTAAATTGCCCTAAACAACTGGGTCAGTGATGGAAAATTCAGTGAAGAAACGAAGCCGCTGTTTGATTATGCCGCAGACTGGCTTAGGGGTTTGCTGAGGATCCTCAGCCCCGTTAACCCCTACCCCGTCGCCTTGTCTTGCACACACACGTACCCAAAGTGGCACTTGCAGAGTATCTTTGAGCAGAAACCCTGTGGTTTGACCCACTTATGTTGGACGTGATGGGTGCTGTGGCTGGATGCTTTGCCCATCTCTCCCCAGAGTCACCCAGTCCTGGTCTTAAATATCATGCTCACCATCTCTCCAGAGCCGTCGCCTTGCAAGCAGCCTTTTCTGGAGGGTGGTTCGAGATCTAAATGCTGCTCTTGGCTATCAGTGCTCAGCGTTTATAGGATGCATACTGTTTATACATGCTTATATGTTGCGTACTGTTAAACTGCGCTGAGTAGTTTGCAATAGGGTTCGCGTGCCGATTAGGATGCCGTTACCTCCAGGGTGTAAGAAGTCCAGGCTCCCTCTAACTTTGTTGGTGTAAGTCCCTGGAGGCTTAGTCTGCTGTCTTGTATTGGGGAATCCAAGGAAGAGATCATAGAATCACAGAATCATCGAATTGTTTAGGTTGGAAAAGACCTTTAAGATTACCCAGTCCAACCATTAACCTACACTACCAAGTCCACACTAAACCAATCAAGGGTAGACTAGACTAAACCATGTCCCCAAGTGCCACATCTGCCTGTTTTTTGAACACTTCCAGGGATGGGGACTCCACCACCTCTCTGGGCAGCCTGTTCCAATGCTTGACTACCCTTTCCGTGAAGAAATTTTTCCTAAGATGAGAGTAACTGAGTCCCTGGGCTGGAAATAAGCCTGAAACCCCCTTTTTTAGTGATTTTGTAGGAATCCTGGTCCCACAAAAGGGTTAAATACAGGATCCACTTTGACCCAGGAGCTGCTCCATCCCTCCTATGTGCTGGAGCATCTCTGCTCTCGCTTCATGCCTCCTCCGTGCCATGCAGGATGGCTTCTCTGGTGTGAAACCCCCATCGCTTACCCCATGCCTCTGGGCTCATGTTTTTTCCTGTCGTAGACAAGCGTGCTCTTTTTGATCATGGCGATGTGCGTCTTCCATCACACGCAGGAACGCCTACCTGTGCTGCACGTGCAAAGGAAGAGTTTTAAGAGGAGATCGATGGCTTTGAGTCTGAGAGCCAAAGGGAGGCTTTCACCTCCGGGGGCTCCTGAGCAAAGCACCTGGAAAGTCGGTCGATCAATTACTTGCATTCCCCCCCCTTTCACTGTACACTTCTCTTTCATTTTCTTCTCCTCCGAGGCATTAGGCTTGGATATTAGAGCATGAATAAATAAAATATATACATTCAGCTCCAATACAGTTTGTGCAGAATGTGGAAGGGATGCAGGACAGGGGCAAAGTGTCCCTCGGTACCTGGCAATTTCCCAATGCAAAGGAGCAAAGAGAGCACTGGGGAAAGATCACACCCAAAAGTCGGCGATGCTGTGGAAGTAATCCTTCGCTCCAAAACATCCAAGGGACCCTCAGCAGAGGAGATCGGGGTTGGGGCAGCAGCGCGACAATCTCAAGCCGCTTCCCTCAGCTGCAGAAACGCAGTCCTTCCTTGAAACGGGAGCCGCGTCCCCATGCTCCTGGTGGCCCTTTTTGCCTCTTTCTGCAGCGTGCTTGGCCTTTGCTGCCACAGCTTTAGGTTTGATGGAGGAGAAACAGCACGGGGAGAAGGTACGTTCTCACTGGATAGGAAACAGCCAGGAGCCATGTTCAAGGGGAGGATGTTGGCTACAGGCTGATGTCGTTGATGCAAGTTTAATGTAACGGAGCTTGTGTGTTTTCCTAGAATCATAGAACTGTAGAACTGTTTAGGTTGGAAAAGACCTTTAAGATCATCCAGTCCAACCAGTAACCTAACATTACCAAGTCCACCACTAAACCAGTTAAGGGGAGAGTCATAATTTCATGTTTCCTGCCTTGGTGGCTGGATTATTTTTTAATGAAAGTAAAAACTAGGAATCACTAAGGTTGGAAAGGACCTCTAAGATCATCAGTCCAACCATCAACCCAACACCCCCATGCCCACTAAACCATGTCCCCAGGTGTCACGTCTGCCTGGTTTTTGAACACTTCCAGGGATGGGGACTCCCCCACCTCTCTGGCAGGTGATCACACAGACTGATCACGCACTTTCGTATGCACGTTCATATAGACCCCCAAATACCAAGTCATCTGCATGCACACAGCCATGCACATCCGCCACTATGCCTGCCCACATCCATCCTGAGGGGAGTCCATAGCTCCGGGCTCGGGTATGATCCTTTGCAACGTCCTTACCTCCTTGCAAAAAAGCAAGTGGAGAAAGCAGCAGGGAGAGGAGGGAGGAAGAAGCCGGGACCTGCTGGCTTCAAAAAGAAGAGGAGGGAATGAAGGGGAGCAGGATGACTGGGGTGGGGTGGAGGGGTGGCATTTCTCAGCGAGTCAAAGTTTGCATGAAAACAAACAAAGCGTTTGCCAGACGGAGAGTGAACCGAGGCAGTCAGCACTTTGGCAGGACTCATTTGGAAGCCTCCCTGTGACCCACTTTGGAGAGCAGTAGCCAGCAGAAGTTTTTTTTCCCCCCTTTGAATGGAAGTAAATAGGAGAAGGAAAATAAAAAGAGAAGAAAGAGGGAACCTTGCTTGGGAGAGAGTTTTGACACTGGGAAAGAATATCTCCCTGAAAGGGACTAATCCTCTCTTCTTTTTTCCTGCCTTCTATCAAAAAAGCTTCCTCGTCCCTGCCAAACCTGCACCGCTCCGAAGGGGAATACAGGCAGGGTGTTTGTGCCTGCCTGTTGATTTGTTGTTCTGCCTCTATCCCTCCGGCATTCCAGCTAGCAAAAATGCAGGTTTTCTTCTCCTCCTTCTTCATTCAAATCCTGAAACGTTCCCGGGGGTCTGGGGCATTTGCTGGGGGTGAGGAGGTAAGCCTGAGTGCCAGCAAACCCCTTATTTCAGGCATCCCTGTGCGCAGGGCAAGGCATACCCATAATTTCACAATGCTGCCCAGCAGTGGAACCAGCTGAAAGGTGCAGGCATGGTGGGTTTTTTTCTTCCATACCCCCTTTTCTTCGCTCTTTGCATGCTGCGGGTGGAGGGGAGACTCGGCAAAGAAAAAGGGTGGATCCACCCAAAAACCCTGGTCTTGTTTTCCGTCGGGGAGAGACAAAACCTTCTGCTGAGCTTGACTTCAAAGGCAAGCGTCAAGCCTTAAGATATTCATTTTAGTAATTCATGTACAGCTGCATTAGTTAGGGGCTTCACAATGTTTTATCCACTTGTCACGATTAGACATTATTATTATTACTGAAAACAGAGATGGCTGAGAGATAATAATTCTTTATGAACCTCCCGTCACAATTAATGTAGGCTCCATACTTGCCCATTTACTGAGTTTTAAGCTAATCATTCCTTATATGTGTTTCAAGCCTTTAGTGAAGTACAAATAATTTGAACTAATTAGCTTATTAAAAGAAGGGAATGAAAACAAATGGCACATGAATGAATTGTGGGATTTCGTTTGGAATTAATATCTCACTAATACATGTGGATTTGGTAAATTCATTATGCATTCATAATCAGACCTGATGAATCACCTAGCTAATTCAGGAGTAATTAGGCATGAACTACTGACACTTATTTTAAAGTGCGACCAAACTAGTTGGCTTTATCCTAAGGACTCAATTACGGTCTCTGAGGCACAGGGAAGCACTATTGTGTGCCTTGTAAAATTGGCCAGTGTTAAACAGCGCTGCGGCGAGACCCGCTATGATTTATGGCCGTGCTTACGGAGATCAGAAGTGAGGGCGTCCACACTTCCAGCCCGGCAGGACGCTGACGGGCCATCGCACCCCGGCCTTGGGAACAGCAGCCTTGCAAGGCTGCTCATGCCGGGAGATCCCTCATAGGAGATATCTGCGGACCCCCCTCCCGGAATTAACCACTCTGCGTGCCGTTGCTACCCTTGTGCCTGGCTGATTTTTCACCACTTGGCAGCTCGAGTGCATTAATAATTCTCGTAATTATTTATTTTTGTCTTACCATAATGGCTCGCGCAGCACTGCATCCTCCTTGTCCAGCGTCCCGCTGAACAAGGCGCTGATGCAGAAGTAAAGCAGCCCGCTGGCCCAAATAGCATCCAAGAGAGGATGCAGGCACACGGGGAAACACGAGGATTGAAAGAGGTGACATGGGGGGGAATAGTCCCAGCCAGCCGGCAGGTTTTGGAGGTGTTGAGGCAAGGGAGAGCTGGATGAGGCTTTGCTGAGATTTACAGGGGGTGGGAGGGATGGATGAAAGCACCAAGGTGCGCGTTCAAGGGCGTAACGGGAGGGTGGTGGAAAGCGTGGTGGAAAGCTGGCGTAAGGGACAGGAGGAACCGGACACGCGTTGCGAGGAGGGCAGAGCGTGGCGAGAGACGGTGATCTTTGCGATAGGATTGCGGCTGGACGCGAGCAAGGCGAGTTTGCATTTGCAAAGGTCGGAGGAAAGGACGTTGTGGTAAGGAAGGAGGAGAGGCTCAGAGCCTGGATGAGTGCTTGAGCCGGGTGGGTGGAGGAGAAGGGCGAAGGAGGGGGAGGACAATGCAGAAAGGCTTTGCGGGGAGAGGACCAGGATGAAGACGATGCCTGGGTTGCGGTGGGCTGACATTGTGCGTGTGCGGATGGAGAAATGGTCCAAATGAGCTCTAGAGCAGCTGGGTTGGGCTTGACCTGATGGTGAGACATCTCCAAGGCTGGACAGCAGCTGGGGCTTCTGCTCGGCCAGGCGGGAAGGTAGCCACCGCTCCCTCTGCGCCAGATATCTTCCCATCTCTAAACCCAGCCCCTGCCGCAGATCTGTGACTCATCTGCCTCCAGGTACGGAATTTGTGTTTGCAGATAAGATTATCCAGGGATTAATTGTAGAGGGAGAAGAGAAATGTAGATTAGTCATCCCTTGAGAATAGACATAGATCAACAGCATTTAGAATTACCTTTGGGTGTTTAACAGCCACGGATCACCAGAGTACCTGAACACCTACCATGTAAAATCAACAGTCTCGTTAATTATGAAAAATAATTCATGTCACACCAATCTAAACCCACTGAAATCTCTGCATTCGTTCCGGAGGCAGCTGTATGATTCCCGCGCTCGCCCCGGGGCCAGGGGCCAGCAGATTGTCTTTTTTCCCATTTCTTCCCACGCCTTCTCCAAAAAGCCAGGGTGGGGAGGTCTGGGCGGCAGCAGATGCCTCTTCAGCGTATTTCTGTGGTGCAATCCTCCCTTTGCAGTAACCGCTGCTGTTGAGAGCCCCAGTGGCTTTCAGAGCCAGCGATACGCCCTTGGGGAGAACCGTCTGTGATGCCTTCACCAAGGCATTTCTCTGCAGCCACCTTCCCTCTGTGCAACAGAGCTGCCCCCGGTCCCACCGCAGCGAGAGGGGCTGGATTTGCCCCCGCGAATGGGTGTATGTCCGTGGGTGCTGGATGATCCTCAGCCCCTAGAGACGGACCAGACCTCTGCACCTCCAACGATTCATCCCAATGTTAACGCAAAATGGAATTCAGGGACCAGGCTGCGTAACTTGAGAGCTTTGGTTACGCTTTCCCGAGCACGTGCGTGACAACGCAATCTTTCCTTACCATGTGCCGACCGGCCTAAGAGAAGGAAAACAAAGTGAGAAATCGTATTCCGTGCACGCTGAGAGCTCGAGCTTGCCGCCTGGATCCACCAAGCAGCAGGGCTGGGACCCACTCCCCTCTTCGCTAGGTACTTGCGATGCTGCACACAGATCCAAAGCACAGTGCAATCACAAAGAATAAACAGTAGCAATTACTTAATACTTCATGGTGATGGAGTATTGAAAATTAGCACCGGAGTTAAGCACTAATAAGACACATAACACTCCGTAAGCCTGCAGAATTTTATATAGTAGAATCAAGGGTAAATAAAATTACAATTTAAACAAAGGCAGATAATTTAATTATCTTGTAGGCGCACTACTAAAATTTGGCGTGATTGGCTAATCAATACGCTGTTGCAAAATGCAACAACGCAACCCGCCTGTGAGGTTGTAGGTGGGTACTTGGGGCTGACAGGGTGAGTTGCTGGGTTTGGGGAGCTGGAGCCGACAGCGCTGGTGCCTGGGCCAGGCCGCTTTGGCAGGGCTGTCTGGAGGAGCATCGTTAGCGTTCGGAGGGGATTTGTCGCAGCAGAGGTGAACCAGACTCCAGCGGGTTGGAGTTGCAGAAGGAAGTAACGTTCAGTGCTTTCACCGCTCCCTCTGTGTGGTTTTTTTCGATGCTCAACGTTTCACTGCTTTGTCATTTAAATGAGGCTTTCTGGAAATGAGTAAAATGAGGGACAATGGGCACTGCTACAAGAGCAGGGAAAGAATTGCCACCTATGAACATGCGTGTAAAACCTTTCCCCGCTGCAGCAACCCGGACTCAATGCAGGAGCCCGTGCAGCCGTTGTCTATCCGTGCAAAAGTGGACTTTTAGTGTGGACTTGGTAGTGTAGGTTAATGGTTGGACTGGATGATCTTAAAGGTCTTTTCCAACCTAAACGATTCCATGATTCTATTCTAAAACCGCCCAGAAAGTTCTAATGCCGACCTTCACGATCACAACTTTTGCAAGATATTTGGAGCTCTCAAGTCTGTCCCCTGCCTTGGGTGGCCTTCCAGATTAGGGGGCAAGTCATCTTCTCTCTGGTTGTTTCTTTGCATTAAGCCTTGAGAGGCCTGTTCTCCATCCCTGACATCTTCCAGGGATGACGAGGAAGAGCCACTTTTCAAGGCCATCTGAGCCTTTTACCTTTTGCACCCGGAGATTTCAACCCCTGAAGCTCCCAAATACCCCTCTATATATGAGATAAAAGCAGGAGCGCGTTGTCTCCCCCGTCAGCAATTTGCACAAGTGCTTTGCCATCCAGATCCTCAGCTGGCAGGAGCTGGCATCGCCATGCCGGTGGTGGGGGGCCCGTGCCAAATTCCACCACCTGAGGATTTGGCCGCTGCACGCAGCCAAGTGAGATTTGTGACGAGCAATAGTCTGCTGCATCCCAGCGTGAAATGCCCTCCTTCGGTTCCACACCGATGCCAATCTTCTAAGGAAAAGCAGATCTTCTTTCCAGCCCATTGTATTTCGCTAATTTAATTCCATTCTGTATGTCAAATCGCATTATATATTCACACCGACGGAAGATCTATTTTTTCTTTATTAATATTAAGACATTTATTTGTCATTTTTTAACGAAATTGAAAAGGAATCAAAACCTCATTTTCTGGAAAAGCGGCGTTCTTGGCGTGCGTGTGCGACTGCAGCTGTCTCTCTGTGTGCCTGCTTGGATTTTTCTGCAATTTTTTCTGCCCATTTCCATAAGCTGCCTTTTGCATGTAACTCCCCTACCCTCCGCCGGGCCCCCACAGGACTTCACGTAGCAAAACCCCTTTCCTCTATGGGGCACGAGCCCCGATTCGGAGGGACCAGCCGGGAGTGCGCTGGGCAGCTGGGATGCAAACGTTGCTTTCCGATGCCAGCGCCGGTGCAGGTGGGAGGGCATCCTCTCATCCCATGCCATGGAGGAGCAATGAGGGATGATGCTGAGATGCCAGGCGGAGCGATTTGCAGTCTCAGGAGGGGGTTTGGGTTGTCCTGAGAAAATCAGGTTGCAAATCAGGTTGCAAATCAGGTTGCTCCCTCCTGCAGCTCAGCCGCAGGCGACCACAGCACTCGGTGCTGGTGCAGCAACAAGATGCAAGTCCCACCTCTGCCGAGGACGTGAGATCCTACCATTTATTTTGTAACTTGCCCTCCTAGATGTTACACTCCAGGCTGTAGGAAGAAGGGTTTGGAGCCGGCAGTGGGATCCTGGAGGTCCTTCCAGCCTCTGCAGCGCCGAGCTCTTCTTGCACGAGCTGAGGATTGTCCCTGGGATTCAGTGAACGGGAGCAGGAGATGGGCTGGGTGCGCACCGAGGCGGTGGGCTCTGCGTTTGGAAATAACGCTCTTTGAAAGGCGTTGCAGTCCAGCGAGGCTTGAGTTACAGGGAGTGTAGTGCACTCCTCGTACTTGTTTTACTGAGAGGAGCCCGAGACACTCAATACGGAAAATATCCTTCAGTGACCTTGGCGGGAAGCAGATGACATCTCTAGCTGCTGTAAAATGATGTTAATGGTGTTTCAGGGAGAGGATGATGATTTGAGCTGCTGAACGACTGAGAAACTCTCGTATCTTGTGGAAGACTCCATTTTGCTGTAAAAGACCTTTGATCAGCAGCCGGGGAAATGGAGGGAGAGGTGGTAGCGGCCACCTGAAGCGCAGTTGGAGCTGGGAGGGTTATCCCGCCGGCTGCCCGGCTGGTGCTTTGTTCCACTTTGCCCAAGCAGCGCTGTCCCCAACATCTCTGGTTTCCTCCCACCTTTGCAGCTGAACTCAAACAGGTTGTCAATTTTGGGGTTTTTTTTTGAAGCACAGTTATTCTACACCGTGGTGGGGGGGAGCTCATGATGTTGTAGAAGGTGCTGAGCTCCTCTTTCTACTCTGGCATCTGAGAGCTGGGTGGTTTGGGGTTTTTTGCCTTTTGGTTTTGAAGCTGTTTGAGGGCAGGTTCTTTGGAGAATCAAATCGCTTGAAAAAACTTTGTTCAGCTCAGGCTGCCGTGGACCCGAGCTATGGATTTGTCACTTATCCTCCAACACGAGCGTTGATGGAGTTAAGCACATAAACCAGAATTAAAGCAGGTGTGGAAGGGGCGTGCCTGCCCTGTCCATGCATGTTCACATAGCGTGCTGGCCAGCCGTAAAGAGATTGGGTGATTTTATGGCTAATGAAGCATATATCTGCATTGCAGTCATTGCAGTGAGGGGTGGAGATATCAGAGGTGGCTTTGCAGGGAGCGGGAGCGGTGCTGAAGCAGAAGAGGGAGCATCACAGGGACGCTTGCTGTGCTGCGTAGGTTGAGTCCGTTGGACACGAGCTGGGCGAATGCCTGCACCGATCGCTCTGTAGCCCTGCGGCAGTTGGCTTCAACAGCGAGAGCAGGTTTGGTCAAGGCTGTCAATCATGGGTCCCCGCATGGCCTCATAGCAGCAGACATGGTCAGTTGTGCACTTCTCCATCTCGCACCGACTCAAAGACGCTCAACTCACGTGTGATGCCGGAGGGCTTGTGCTTGGCTCCCCTGAGTCTCTCAGCTGATAAACCTTGGTGGTCTCCCAGGCTTGCTTCACTCTTGCAAGACTGATAGTGCCAGCGAGGTGCAGCCATTCCCCATGTCATTCCCTCTCCACCGTTTTTTCTCCAGCCTTCCTGCTTGCTTGTGGACCCAGCCCACCAGCTGTGCATGCCGGTAAGGTGCCACAACTTGTTGTCTTGTTCCTGGAGCTCAGTCAGCCAGCCAGAACAAGAGAGGAAATGGCCTCAAGTTGTGCCAGGGGAGGTTTAGATTGGATATTAGGAAAATTTCTTCACGGAAAGAGTGGTCAAGCATTGGAACAGGCTGCCCAGAGAGGTGGTAGAGTCCCCATCCCTGGAGGGATTAAAAAAACGGGCAGAGGTGGCACTTTGGGACATGGTTTAGTGGGCATGGGGGTGTTGGGTTGATGGTTGGACTGATGATGTTAGAGGTCCTTTCCAACCTTAATGATTCTTAGTTTTTACTTTCATGAAAAAATAATCCAGCCACCAAGGCAGGAAACATGAAATTAATTATGATTCTCCCCTTAATTGGTTTAGTGGTGGACCTGATAGTGTGAGGTTACTGGTTGGACTGGATGATCTTAAAGGTGTTTTCCAACCTGAATGATTCGATGATTCTATGATTCTATAACAAGCTGGCAACTGGTATTCATTTTTCTATAGGGTACTCCCAACACAGCGCAGTTCACCTGAGCTGCAAGAAGAGCCAACATTTCTTGAAAAAAAAAAATGTTTTTTAGAAGAAAGAGAAAAAAAACCAATCCCACAGTTGTTTTCCAGCTGTATCAACATAACCTGATAGAAACCCATTGCTTTGATGAGGTCTGCGTGTTTCCTTTCTGGTTTATGGTATCGTATGATTCTAAAGTTGAAACAATAAAAGCAAATCAAAGCCCTTTGATATCATGAAAATGAAACGCTTGGGGTTTGGCTAAAATGAAATATATTGCTGAAGCTGCATTGAAGTGCTTGGATTTTAAGGATTGTCTTGTGGTGCTTTCTGGAAAAAGCTTTACATTAAATTTAGGTAAATTTTAAAACAAACCATCATTTCAAACAATAAAAAAATCCTAATGTTTTGCTTTGAGAAAGCAGAGACAAACCCTTCCTAATTTTCCCATAGAAAAAGAGTGCGCATTTCCAATTAGAAGTGTTTCAAGCCGGGTGCCAACAATTTGGGGGCATTATCTGACTCTTCAGTTTTCAGCAAATGAGGTTTCTGATTGGAAGGAACTTGCCCATCTGTAGGATAGTGTCCTATATACAGGACTAATAATGTTGGCATGAATAATTCATCGATCTTTATTACATGGAAAAGTATGTGTGGAGTGTGATGCACACACAGTTTCATCAAAGAAAAGCATATTCAGTTAAAAAATAATCAGTTTTACTGTAGATTTTTTAGTGCTTGCCTTAGAGTCCATCTTTGCGGGTTAATTCATGTCCAGCAAATCAGCCTCCAAACTCGACTTTTGTTTGCCTCTACCCGATCTGTAGGGAGATTATTAATATCATGTAACATTCAGTTAATAGGTCAAATGTGAGACCTTATTACAGATCTAGGATAAATTGCCTCTCCGGTAGCATATAGCTTGACCTTCACGGACTTCAGAGTTCAATATTCAGCCTTCATACATTCAGCCTTAATTACTGTGTGCATGGGCATTAGCATCGCCACGAAAGGTCCAAGTTCATTTAGCCGGGACCCTGCTTTGCATCGTCTCTTTGCACGCTGCCGGGCCAGGGAAGGACATGGCAAAGTCTTTTTCAGGGGGCAGGTTTAGGGTCTTGTTCATGTCTAGTCCCTCTTTTAGTTGTTTTTCACCCAGAAATCGGACCTGGGGTCAATGGGATTGAGGGAGTACGGTAACCCGCTGCCTTGTTGACCTGGATTTTGGGAATGCATTTGCAGGGTCTTTTCTTAGCGCTCCGCAAGCACCCAGGAGCAGGTCCTCAGCTCTGCAGAGCAGCAGTTGCACAAGACAACTGCAACGGCAGGGCTGGTTTCCCACCAAAGCCCAGCGAAGCTGGGGGAACATCAGGGATTTGCACAGGAGGGCTGGTGGGCTTCTCCTCCTCTTAGGAGCAGCCAGGATTATTTGTGGTGTTGTCTCTAACTGAGGATGGATGAGAACGGCGGTGGTTGTTGGGCGAGAAATGTGGGTATGGAGACAGATTTGATGATCTGACCTGTCCCTTCCCTGATCCAGCAGCGTGAGCGGAGGGTGTTTGGCTGGTGGCCCCCAAGGAAAAACTCCAGAAGGTCCTCAGAGAGACCTTCCCTGGAAATGCACCTTTTCAGTTTTACTAAATTCTACTCGTTTCGCCAGGGGAAAGTCGATGGCCTTCATTACGAGTCAGAGCAGGTGACATAATTCTCCTTCTGCGCTTTCGAATCTATGAACACACGAATTTAATATTATCAACACAGATACAAATAGCATTTTAACACAGTGTTTATCACCGCGCTTTCTCGGGAGAAAATCTATCAAAGCTTTAAATCTAAAACTCTCCCATTCTTCTCGAGCAACAAGATCAATTCATTAATATTTGGAAAGCTCTCAGTGTTATTAATCATCTGTTATTATTTTATTTATGTACCTCTTAGTAAGAAAAAGCGGACGAACCAAGGCCGGTCTCACTGATTGCATTTTTTTAACTTGGGGGAATGCGGGGGGAGAAGGATGGGAACAATTCTACCGGGTGAAAAAAACGCCCTTTGTGCTTGTGTTTCGTGTGGCAGAGGTAATAAAAGATGCTGCAAGTCATCTAAAGGCTGGGAAAGGTAGCAGGTTAATTGTCTTACCATTACGAATTCGCTTTGTATTTGTGGTCACAGCACAGATCATAATGAATTTATTTAGTATTTGTGCGGACGTCGCAGCACCTTCCTTCCATAGGTGCTGTGTTGCAATATAATAAACACCTATATCACCGGGGTGGCAGTTCGGGAGGTGGTCTTAGCCCGGGCTGGAGTGGACGGACCAGAGAAGTTATTAAACCGTGCTGCTGATCAGCTAGGCAGAGAGGTCAACCCCCTAAATGAGTTTAGCTCCTTCCCTGGATCTATCTCATAAGAGTACCCACAGGTCGAAAATAAGTTTGTAATTGACTGATCCAGACAGATGAGTTTGGGAAGAGGTGATTGATGTCAGCAATATATTTGAACGCAATCAGCCTGGCCGAGAATACTAATTCTACAGTCCTTAGCAGCACAGACCCGCTGCTCAAACACACTTTGGGTAAGTACATCAGGTTGCTGGTGTCCAACCCTGACTGTCGCCCCGGGCTTCTACTTTTTTATGCCTTGCGAAGCGGTGCGGGATGAGGAGTTGCAAAGTCTGTTGTGTTTTATTGGCACTAAGCCGCGGTTTGCTCTTAAGGTCTAGATGCCCCCAAGCTTTTCAGCATGCGCTTACCTTTAAGCTCATGAGTAGTTTGGCTGATCTTGGGAGGCGTAATCCACCCCAAAATGTCAGGAACGTGCCAGGACTGTGCTAAATCAGGCCGGATGCAGGACCGGGAAGTTAAACGTGCGCTGTGAAGCTGGAGGCAGCGGGACCTGCAAGCTTAAGGGATTTAGATAGACTTGCACAGGATAACAGCCTTCTGCACGCTTCGGTCATGGGAAGCCTTTTGCTAAGCCACACGCTTAAACGGCAGAGAGACAAAAACTCCAGGATTATCACCGAGGTCGTTATTGGTAGCAGGACATGGACCATCCACACTTTCCGTGAAATGGGGCTGCAGGCAGCGACCTCTTGGTCGTCCAACTGGGGCTCCGCTGCAGCAGCCGAGCCGCTGGTCCCCAGGTCCCCGGGTGGCTCCCCAGCGGCTGGCACCCTCGCCGGGTCACAGCATCTTCAGCAGGCTTGGGAAAGGTCTGGGAAATCAAGGTGGGTCAACTAAAGCAAAGCCTCCTGCTCCCTGGGGACTGGAAAGGCATCAATGGCAATGGTAGGATGGATAAATGGGACAGCCCATGTTTTGCCACTCTTGTGCTTTTCATAACCACAGCAATAACTCAGACAAAATCACGGTTTAGTTGCTTCACTGCAAGACCAAAATGAAGTGCTGGTGATTCTTCACCTTGAGGAGCAGTGTAAAGGAGCCTCTTCCCTTTATATTTTCTGGATAATTAGATTAATGGTGCACTCTGGGTGAGTTTTAATGTATGAAGGCTATGTTAGATCACTGTAATTCGTTGCTTTACCAGCTAAAGTGCTCAGAGCCTGGGATGTGGGGGGGTAAGTTCAGGGCTATAGCCTGTCTCCCTTGAACAAAGCGGCAAAGGTCTCTATACGGCGATGGCTAGAAGATGCATAGCTGCCACAGGCAACGCCTACACGAGCTCCCTCAACAGGACAAAGCCCACCCGGCTAAAATTTGACCAAGAAGGTTTATTGCCCCATGATGCAACGCGGCGGCGCGGTGACAAAACACGCTCAGGCGGCACCGTTGGGGATTCGGTGCTGGACCCCAAGATGGGGGCATCGCTTAAGCTCTCATTTTGGCTTTTCTTCTTTTAAAAACCAAAGCCTCCGGCATGGAGTGGGGGTTTTCAGAGTTAGCTGCTCACTTCCCATTCAAACTGATACTAAAGCCCTTGCCCCGTTTGGGAAATCTCTGCCTCTGGCTGCGTCCAGTCTGAACGCCAACCAGTGCCGGCAGAGGCAATTGCTGGATGTCTGAGTGACTGGAAAGCTGGCACGGCCAGAAGGCAGAGCTCAAGATTTACAAAGCATCACTTCTTTTTTTTATTTTTTCCCCTCCTTGTAAATACAGGAGGCTGATAATTGGCATCGACATGAGCCAGGAGTCAGCACGGATTTGTTCTGTGTAGCGGGATGCTGATGGCTGGGGTTTCTCACCGGTTGTTGTCTGCGGGGGCAAGCTCCTTGGTGCTGTCTGGGTCTCTGTGCTAGCTCAAATCAGAGTTAATTTTTGGATAGTTTCCCACTTATGGCCAGTGGAAACGAGCATGGCGTTTCCCCCCGACCTTACTCTGTTTGGAAATGCCTTATTTCTCCGCATTGTCCCGCAAAAGACCCGCAGGAGCGGCAGAAAGCAGGGACGGCTCCGCAGGGATGATTGCAGGGGGTCGAGGTCCAGGACAGAGCTTCCCCTCCCTTCCCCAGCCTGTTGCAATTGCAAAGTTGCATCTCGCCTCTCCCTTCCCAAGCGCCCCGGCTGACATGCCCGAGTGATGAGCGGTGTCGCGCTGAGCTGCCTTCATCTGTCCGCAGCCTGAAAATGTCGGTTTTATGGCTCCGTTGCCCGTGGTAATGGCCTCGCTGAGCAGCATCAATCGGTGCGATGGCTGTCAGGGGAGATGAGCATTTTTATTTCTTTATCAACTACTTCACTGCTAACCTTCGGCTGACACGGGATCTTTGAATCGTGCATGTGGGTAATGCCTGTATCGCCGTCGTCTCGTTTCTTCTCCTGCATGTCCTACCTTTGGCTTGGGGTTGGGATCTCCCTGGGACAGCAGGCACAAGCCGTTGGGCGTTGTTAGCGACGTGACCGGCTGTCCCAGCCACGCACTTTTCCATCGGCGATGTGTTTCATCGGCAGACTGACCTTTCCAGGGAATAATTACTGATCCGGATGCTGGTGGCATTTTCCTTCCCCTACCCTCTTGCTCCTCCTCAGCTCAGCAGCCAGGACGGGTCCCTCCTGCCTGTCCTGCCCACGCCGAGCTTTCAAATGCTCTGCAACGTTTGCCGTCCCTCCAAGCGTATCTCCACCTAAAGGGGCTGGTGCTACCTTCATCTCTGCACCTCTTTAACTCTTCACTCTTTACGCCTTGTCTTCCTCACCGGCAGGATATGAAAAAACCACAGAAATCGAATCCCATTTGAAGGCATCCACCAAGAGAGGATAATTTTTTTTTTTTTTTAATCCTCCTTCCCCTCTCTCCTCCTTGAAATGAAGTTTCTTACACTGCTCATTAGATGATAAGTGAATATAGAAAAACCTTTGAGCGAAGGTAATTCCTGGCGTGTGGAAGAGGGCTGTGGTGCTGGCTGCACATTTATGAATGCAAACGAGTCCGGGCGTCCTGTGGGGATGCTTTGTCAGTCCTTTTATCTGCAAAACCAAAGTTCAAACTGACTTCCTGAGTCAAGAACCATAAAATTATTCTGCTGCAAAAAATTCTCAAATGCCATCTGTGGAGGGGGGGAGACCTTCATTTATCAGCCTCTGAACTGGTCTGTGCATGTGCGGGGGAAATGAAAGAGCCCCTCATTATCAGGGTCCTATTCAGCTTCGTGCTGCTCTCCTATAATTGATGGAATATATTATGCTCCAACAGGGAAGGTCCTGGTGACTCAAATGGAAATCCATAATAATAATAATAATCCAGTGTACTTCTGTAGCCCATTTCATCTCCAGATCTCAAAGCGCTTTTGAGACAATTAACCAAGACCCGCAGAAATCCTTGTAAAGCCGGGAAGCCTTTAACGCGAGATTTGCCTTTATTGCAAATCTAATGTGAGTTATAACTTGAGGGTTGTCCGTTCGTCTGAGCACCGTCGGCACCCCAAGTCCCTGCAGTGTGGGAAGAAGTGTAATTCCAACAGATTGGTCTGGTTGGGCGTATAGGCTGAAATTTAAGTCAAGTATTCTTCTCCCAAGTAGTTAGTGATAGGACAAGAGGAAATGGGCTTAAGCTGCACCAGGGGAGGTTTAGGTTGGAAATTAGGAAAAATTTCTTTATGGAAAGGGTGGTCAAGCATTGGAACAGGCTGCCCAGAGAGGTGGTGGAGTCCCCATCCCTGGAAGTGTTCAAAAAACAGGCAGAGGTGGCACTTTGGGACATGGTTTAGTCTGGTCTACCCTTGATTGGCTTAGAGTAGACTTGGTAGTGTAGATGAATGGTTGGACTGGATGATCTTAAAGGGCTTTTCCAACCTAAACGATTCTAGGATTCTATGATTGGGTGCCAACACAACCACGGGCACGGGCTAAAGCTGCCCAGGAGCCTGGCCACGCTCGGCTGGTGTATTTTGGGCAGAGTTTCCAGGATCTGCTATTGAAAAGCTGCAGATTGGGGCATTTGCATGTGATTTTGGAGCAGCTAATCTCTCTCTGGGCTGACGCTGGAGCACTTGGCCCTGTGCATGGGGGTACGGGTACGGGTAACCCCAAAGGCAGTGTTGAACATGCCGCGTCGGAGACAAACCCTATATACAGGTTGCAGAAAGCCATGTAAAAACACATGCGCAGGAAAGTCAAAACCTGGATAAATAAAGCAGAGAGGGGAAACGGCGGGGAAACGACACCAGCGAAGGAGAAATAGAGCTGGTGAGATCGCCAACGCATCCATCCCACTCACTTCCCACCAAGCAGAAACAACAACGCCACGTTGCTGACGCCTGCCTTCTTAAAAGCTGCTCTGCCAAATATCGCGAACGGCCTGGAGGTTTCGATTTAACTGTGGCACCAATTAATAGTCCGGTTTACAGGCAGTTTGCCAGAGTTCTTTTGTGCGTTTTAAACTTCATTACTTTTTTAGTAGCTCTTCCTGCAGAGACAAATTGCGGTGGTGGTGTTGGGGACCCGCCTCGCTGTGCGTGCCGTACGTCCGATGCCTGTTTAGCTGAGTACCCGAGTGGCAAATACATCTTTGCCCGCACAGTCCTGTTGTGATCTAAATCCCACCGGTGTCGATGCAACGATGAAGCCCAGCTCCTGACTGCGGCTCACCCGGAGCAGAAGGAAACCTTCTGGGGGCTGGAAGGAGAGCTCAGGCTCTGTTCGCTTTTAATCTTTATTAATTGGCATTGCCAGGCAGGATGGGGCCAGGGTAAAGGATTGGGCAGTCCAAGATGAAGCTGAGAGGTCCACGTTGCTTTGGCAGCTACGTGCCAATGTGGAGCAAGAACCGGAGGATGCTCCTCATCCCATCCGGCCCCTCCCTCCAGCCAAACTCTTCCACCATCTCCCAGCACTGCCTAAAGGTGGAGGACCCTATTTAATTAAGTAATGAGAGTTGAATATGATTGCTACGAGCGTCGGCTAATTAAAAGGAGGGAAACTGCAAATGAGAAGTGCCACGAATTCAGTAAAAATCAATCAAATTAGAGCGTCTCATCATCCCTCCAAATGGGCCTGATCTTCTCCCTTCTTCTCGCTGCTTAACCCTTCGTACCGCCAGATTTTGCTCGGTGTTAGGGGAGGATGCTGAGGAGATACACGCTGGGGGAGAAGGTGGCATGTGGCCACCCTGGTGCTTTAATCTTCACACGAGCACGGCTGGCCCCGTGTTTTCCTTTCCTCTCTGCAGGTGCTCGCCTGACTACTGGCAGGGCCCTTCTTCCTTGAAATCTTCACCAAAGAGTACGACGGCAGCACCCACCAGAAGAGGAGGAAGAAAAATCCCACTTAATCAAATCAAAGAGAATATTAAAACTGATCTTTTTGTACAGCAACGGCCCTCAGATCGAGAAATCCCCTCCGCCGTTGGGGGGAAGAGCAAGGGAGAGGGAAAGAGATAAAAAGGCATCAGAGTTTTAATTAAAAAGCCGCATCCCGCCTTCGGTTGCGGCTTGTTTCCAGATCCCTTCATTAGGCTTCACCCTTTAAAGGCTCGTTATCAAAGATGTACAAATTCCACTGACTCGGTGCATGTGGTTGATTTTTCAAGCAAAAAAAAAAAAGCCCCGTTTGTCTGGGGGTTTGGGTTCCCAGCGCAGGTGGGACGGCGGCCGCTCGCTGGGCCGGCAGCAGAAGGAGAAGCAGAAATCAGTGTCTCGGGGCGGGGGAAAGCATCCCGATCCCAGCGCTTTCCTTCCAGTGGTTTCACCGCCAGGCTGGCTAATGGCCTTTCAAACTGCAGCGATACATGCTCCAGCAAGGCAGTCTCCCCGCGGGGTTGGTTGCGAGCTTGCACGAGGCAGAAAGGTAAAAAAAGGTAAAAGATTAAATGCATGTTTGTTGGTGAGAGCTAATTCAGCTGCCCGAGGCTTACTAGGGCCGACCAGGGACTGCAGCTCCCGCCACGCGTTGCTCTGACCCGATGGAGAGTATTTCCAGTGGAGCTTTCGGACTGCATAGCTTTGGCTGAGCCCCCGAGCGTCTTGCGGTGAATATCCCTGCCCGTGCTCCTGGCATTGCGAGGAGCAACGTGCCTGTTGCCTGCAAACTGCGGCGGAGAGAGTTTTGGCCAGTGTCACGGTCCCAAAACCTTCGTACGAGAAGTGCCACGGGATCTTTCATGGCCACCGGTCCGTGCCGTAGTTTCAATTAAAGTGCTAATGATGCCTTCCAAATTGGGCTGCATAGAAACGTGCTGTTTTCACCCCAAGGAAACCAGATGCGCTTTAGGATCCAGAATAAAAAGAGAGCCTATAATGTGGGTAAAAAAAATCCCTCATTCCTTGCGTTTCCCCCTTTTTGGCTGCTTTTTGCAGGGTCTGGCTGCGATGCCAGGCTGGGGAGGGGTACGTGGCAGTTCGAGCGGGGGGCCAGCAGCCGGGCTGCGTACAACCGCGGTCTCCAGCGGCGTTAAATGTTTAATCGTGAGAAGAGCCGAGAGGGCAGGACACCTGGGTTCGATGCTCGCGCTTGCCAAGCTGTCTTGCCTAGTCGTTAGCGGAGTGGCAGGAGTCAGGGTGCACAAGTTTGGTTCCGGAATGTGTCAAACCTCTTTCCTCTCGTGCCCAATGCTGGGGACCAAAAACGCAGCCTCTGAGGCGGCGGATGACCTTAAGCCAGATTCCTCTTCCCACCTCCGAGAAGCTTTCTCCATCCCTCATGCAGGGCTGCTGGGGGAACCTAAACTCATTTCTGTTTGCAAATCACCCGACCGCCTCTGCTCTGGGAGCGCGTTGCTGCCGAAGGAGTGCAGGATGCTGCTTTCATCTCGATGCAAGGCAAGGGTGAGATGGCAAAACTCGCTTTCCTCTTTCCACCCAGCCCTCGTGCTAGGAGTTCGGGTGGCCGCCAGGTTCAAAGCCACCGTCACCTTGCAATCCTGAATTTAGGACTGCGCTCTGTCCTTTTCCCCGTAAATAAAATCTTTGATATAGCGACTTGCCGCCTAGCCAGGCGGCCCCGGTGCCTCTGCTGGGTCCCAGTGACAGCTGCTGGAAGCGCGTTACTGCAGCCAACTGCCGGACCTGACAAGATGCGTTAATTAGGAAGTGATGTACCGCGCTATGACACAGCTAAAGCACAGCCGAATTGGCAGCGTCAGTCAGAGGGGAGAGAGGGGGGCAGGCACGCCGCTTTTAATTAAAGGGAAGCGTGCGTTGACAGCGAGGTGTCAGCACCAGCGCCGGGGCACCGCTCGCTCCAGCGAGGGTCTGGTTTGTTCGAGGTCTGTGGCTGTTGTCCCCAGGCTGGTCTGGAGGGACCTTCCCCGCCTGGGAGCAAACTCAGACATCAAGTTTCTGCCTTCTGTCTTTCCTGAAGGAAGGACAAACCAGGGCACCAGCTTACAGGGCAATTTCGTCGTCACCCAGACATGGGTATCTCATTTAGGTCAAGCGTCTCGTGAGGTGGGAGGGTTTGGCTTATGGCAGTGCCACTCGTGGCCTCTGCCTTCGCACAGGCAGTGCTTTCGGCTTGTCTTGGATCCACTGCCTTGACAGGAACCTGTGCTGAGGCGGGAGCTTGGGTGACCTGGATGTGCCGAGGGAGAAAACATGGGTTGCAGACCCAACCGTGCATCTGCTCGCAGCTCCGGCCACCTGCCCCGTACCTCATTGGCCATGCAGGGTGACCCCAATGTCACGCCTGGACCTTAGGGGTCAGGTCCCCCTTGGCAAGGTGGATGGCATCAACCCAAACTGTGAGTGTCCTACAGGGCACGAAGAGCTGGGGCAGGAGACCTGCGAGGACCACTCGCTGCTCCATGCTATGTGGTTTTGAGTAGGTCACCTCGGTACTCGTAACCTCATCGAGATTAATGGAACTAGTAAAGCTTTTAGGGTGACTTAAGTAACATCTTGAGTAGTTTATCTTTGGGGAAAACTACTGCCTTAGCCCTGGACATGGGGCCCCTTTGCCTGATTTCGAGCCGGGTTGTTTCTGGCTTTACACCAGAAACATCTTCATCTTTGGCGTAACTGCACCCAAGTAAACTGGGGAAGAATCTGGCTCTTTTTTGGTGCAGCTATGAAACCCTGGGTCTGGTCCTGGTGCAATATTTGTCTCCATGACTCCTGGTAGCAATATGCGTCTGAATCGATGGAAGTTATTTCCCAGTATGCCCCGAACTATACTCACGGGCCCAGTTAGACAGGTGAATGGTATAGCTTGCACGTTGTTGTTGTACTATAATTGTCATTGCTCTACAAGGAGCTTCAGATGTATCTCAAGTGGAGACAATAACCCTAGTTTTATAGGAATGTAGAAATATATACCCAGGCCTAATTCCATACAAGGGCAGAGCCACCTCCCCCACGTACCACATATGTGATTGCTTTTTCCAGCTCCAAGGGAGCTTTTCTTGAACAAATGATACATATTCCTATTTCCGTGCAAGGGGCTTCAGGGAAAAGGCAAAAGAAAGACCCAGGTTTTCACAAGTCATCAGTGAAGCCTCTCCAGGAGAAATCTCTCCAAGGTGTAGCGCTTGTCATGTCTTCACGTGTCTTAGTGTTGGCTCTCCAGAGCCATGAGACCCCTGGAAGGTGCACCCAAGAAAGAGACCTAGTTCTCAGTATCATCCATGCTCATATGGAAGTAAAGACCCCAGAAGAGACCAGCGCCATGCCTTGGGTCAGAAGCTGTGCACATGAAAACACAGACTCAGCCTTACGGAGTTAATGATCCTTCTAGAAAACACTGCCTCAAGCAGTTTGGAGATGCTTCCCTGGTGAGATTAGCGGTTAAACCCTGCGTTGGATCCACGTTTGGAAGAGCCAAGGGGGAGGTTTCTCCTGGAGAGCCCGTCCCATGCTTCACCCCAAGCCCTGTCCATCTTGGCTCAACGCGCCCGCTCTGATGGGTGGCGTGTGGATCTCTGGGCTCCGCTTATTGTGCGTTGCCCTTGGATTTCTTCCCAACATGCAAGGTGATGTTTGGGACTTTGGACCTGGCGTGTCCTTGCTGTATGCCCTGCTGGACCTCACTGAATTGCTTACACCTTCTGGTCTTCATGCAGGCTTGTTCCCACCACCGAGTGAAATACCTGCCCTGCCTTCGGTGTCAGCTCTCTCCTCCGTCCCGCTTCTCACCTCGTCCTTTGCCCAACCGTGGTCTCTTCCACATCCTACAAATGTCCCCTTTCTCTGCCTCTCCACCCCAGGATTCATGGACCATCTTCCGTCAAATAAAAGCAGAGGATAGTGGTAGCTGGGGCTTCCTTCTTTCCTTGCCAGTGGATTTAAAAATAAAAAATAAAGGACCCTTGTGATTTGGGCTAGGAAATAAAATGTTGAGGGGAGAGAGAAAAAGTATTTCTCAACATAATGAAAACACAAATGGACAAGATAATTATCTTCATAAGGGCTTGGATCCATGACAATACATCTCATTTTATAAAGCCCATTAGAGTTGGAATTTTATGCAAAACACTAAAAGAAATCTAAAAATATAAGGCAATAGAGTCAAAGCAATGGGGATTATTAAAGGGGGGGAGTGTTATATTGGAGGCAATAAACCCTGGAAGAACCAGGAAAACAATGTTCTAGTAAAACCGTAATAAATGACTGCGGTTTAATCACTTGGTAAATAACTAAGATATTTCTGCAGGTTTTATAGTATCACTATAAAAAAAAAAATTCCCAAACCCTTGTACATTAAGGATTCAGCCAAGATGATTTTTCTGGAGACAGAATCACAGAAGAGTGTCATTTTAGCAATTTACTTTTTTAAATAATAGTATATTATTTTCTGCATGGATCCACTTTTTCAACCTCTCCCGTGCTTTTAAGATATCATTTACCATTAGTTGGTTTTTTTCCCATTCCCCACTCAGCACACTCTTGAGTCTTTGAACACACAAAATTATATTATTCTGAGCAATCTTCCCCACCACAGCAAAAAGCAAACACTTAGGGAAACTCCTGGAGGGTCTCAATTTTAATAATGATCTTTCATGTGCTTGGACCCTAATTGCAAGATATTACATGGGTGGTTTAGGAAATATAAGCACATTTTGCATTACTTTCTCTTTACCTATTAAATAGCTGGAATCAAAAGAGTGGCTGTCCTTCCTCCTCCCTCACCAAGTTATGGTGGCTTATACTAAAATGAAGTGCTTTAATTTCATATGCTTTCCTTTCTTCTGAATCGCTCCCGTGCAGCTGAATGAAACCCAGCTCTCAATTTAATTTTTAAGTAGGCGTGTTAAGTGCGAGGAGGAGGTGCCCAAATGGCGTGCCTGCCCCTATCACCAGCGTGCTGCTCGCCAGCCCAGCGTGCTGATACCAGTCCCGGGCAAAAACTACCTGTCCATGGCAGCAAACACCTCGCTCTCGATCTCCTGAGCTTTATCCAGTCCTTGTGGCCTCAGTGCCGAATGTGGGGACCTGATGGGAAACCCTCCCTGGCATCGGGGGACATCCACCCCCTGCGGTGACGGGCGCTGCCCGACGCCGGGACGCGTGAGCTGGCGTGGGGCTGTTGCCTTTGAACATCTTGTTTCCCTTCCCGCGGGACCGACATCTTTAGGCGCTAACCTTCATGCTGGAGCCTCTTTAATTCCCCCGTAATATTCCCTCAGCCTTCAGCACTCAAGCCTTTGCAAGGAGAGCTGTGATCAAAAGCCCCCCACCGCATTTTCTAAACAGCCTATTAACGCAGCAAAACTGTGACGGGGCGTCGCTGTAAGAAACTCAAAGCTATGCTCATCGGGAAAACCGGCCACGCGTTTTACTCCCTCTTACTCGCTCAATGTCTCGCAGCAAGCAGCCCCCCGTGCCGTGCGTGGTTTTAGTCCTCCTGGCTAAACGTACCCAACGTGCGGTGCTGCTTTTCTGCACCGACGCCCACCGTGACGGGGCTTGGCTAAGGTCGGTGCTGGGGGAGGCTGAATTTAAGACCCAGCATAGGTGTGCATCAGAACCCGGGTCTGGCGAGGCTCATCTGTGGCCCCAGAGAAATTTGCATGAGGCTAGACGTGTAATTGCAAGAGCTTTGAGCGTCTCCATGCCTAAATTCCTCCCGTGTGTTCGGTTTAGCTAGAGGACCCCTTGCTGCATTGCCTGTTTTGGGGGGGAGCGTTGCCCTGAGGTGTGAAGCCCCCACTTTGTGCTGCCCCAACGCCGGCTGCCCTTCCATGGTGCTCGAGCAGCGCAACGTCCGCTCTGCAAAGGCGGCTGCAGCCCATTTCCCACCGAGCTTCTATTAAAAAGAGCTTGTTTGCTTGGAAGCGGCGTGATGGAGGGAGATTTATTAACCCCCCAAGGCCTCACGGTTTTGGCATCCTCCTTAAATATTAATTTCGCTGCGGGCAGCTGTTAATCTTGCCGGGTGCTGGGACCCAGGATGACTTTGTAGACGGGAGCAGGCACAGAGGTGGCATTAGAGCAGGGACTCGCTGGGCTGCTCCGCGTGACCCCGCTTCTGCCACATCCCGTCTGTAAAATGAGGCGTTTGGGCCAAGGTTTTGGTCTGTCCCCAAGGGAGACCTGGTCCACACCTCCAGGAGATGGGGTCGACCTGCATCTTCCCATCGGTGGGCCCACCTTCCCCCGGCGGGCAAAGCCCCATCACCCCGTGCCTGCCGAAAAACCCTGGAGCCCTGTAAGTAAAAGGGATAAGCATCATCTTTAAAAGTTTTGGTCTCCCACAGCTGCAGAGAGAAGGCTTTAAAATATGACCCCTTAAAAGCTCAAGGCTCGGAAGGGAAATAGAAAGAAAACACTAAAATTTATTTGTTTTAAAAATGACTGTGATTTTTTTTTTTCTTTTTTTTAAGCTGGTCCCATGAGGTGGGGGCATAAATCACAGTTTTATTTGAAGGCTTGGGTTGGGAAACGCATCTCTCTCTCTCTTTCTCCTTGGAGCCAGAGAGCAATGGATGCTTAAAGCTTGTAAAGTCCCTTAAAATGTACTTCTCCGTCTAACACAGTGCTGCTCATAGAGTCCAGATCCGAGCAGCCCTTGCAGGAGTCCGGCCGTTGCCTAAATTCCCATCGTTTGCTCTTTTCTCCAAGTAGCTCGACCCCCTCGGAGCCAGCCCCTCCCTTGCCAGCAGCAGGACACGCTCTGTTTCCTGCACGGATCTTACTCTGCAAAAAAGGAATCTCTGCCGTAAATCAAAAGCCGAAAGCAATTCTTACAAACAAATTTAAAGTCCTGAACACAGGGGTTTTAAAAGAAAAAACTTAAAAAATCAAACCTACTGGGTTTACTCCCTAGCTGGCAGGGAAGGGAAATAAATATATAAAGGCTTGAATTAAAATTCCAGGGAAGTCATCCAAAATAAATATGCAATGTTTTCCTGCAAAAGACCATAATATTATTTTTATTTTTCGCTTCCAATACGATCAGACTACTTTACATTTTAATAAATGCATAGTTTTGAAGGGGTAAATAGTATTGCTTTGATATGGCAAAGATTATTTGATCAAATAACGTATTAGAACTTTTCAGGACTGCATTACGGAGGGAAAATGTTTGTTTCTTTGCAGTATTCATCTATTTAATAGGCAATGATTGCAAACAAATAATTATACTCCGGAACAAATGGGGAAAAATTAAGGTTATCTGGCATGGAACAGCACAAAAAAAAAAGTGCAGGAAGATAACAATAAGGGAGTAACGTATTGCTAAGTGTTTTGGAGATAATTGCATATCAATTGGCTGATTGCGGAGCGGGTTGAAGAATTAAGACGGCTGATTGCGTGGCAGAGGAGGTCTCTGCCCTCTCACTCGCACGATGAAAACATCTCCCGCCACGTCCTTGCTGGGCGGCTTCTCCTCCTCCAAAGCAGCCTGAAATCTTCAGGAGGAGCTCCCGACTGCGGCCGCAGCCTTTTCGTGCCCAATTGTCCCCAACGGTCCCACTTTCCGCTTAGGACCTGGGGTGCGGCAGCGTGGGGAGGATGGGTATTTTGTGTGTTTTGGGCATTTTATGGCATCCTCTAGCCGTTGAGTTCCCGGGGACGCTCAGCCGGGGAGCGCCTCGATTTCTCTTGTCGAATGTGTGAAGATAACCACGGTGAGCATCGCTTGGACGTGCCTTGGCTGAACTCTTCGGCCACTGCTGAGGGTCACGGGCAGGTACAGGCTGCAGGTTCTTAATGAATATGGTGTGTAATCAATCTCCGCTGCTTTAGCGAGGGGTGAAAGAGGAAAAATAATTCTTGCAATTGCTCTTTGCCTGCTTTTCCAAAGCGTGCCCAGCCGGTTACAAGCGTGGGGCTCGGTGTGAATCCAGCCCTGGTAAATAGCTGATGAAACTGCCAGGTTTACAGCTCCTCAAGGGCAGCCGGGGAAGGGGAAATGGCTGGGATGGAGTCCCAAAATCATTAAACTCGCACATACTGAAATAGATAGAGGCGAGATCCAGTGTAATAACTGGCGTTCAGCTGTGCAGCCCAGCGGGCGAGGAGTCACCCCAGGCGGGCTGCAGGGCTGTCCCTCCCGATGGAAATTATCGGGGGTCACTCAGAGCAGATTTTTTTCATTGCTTCACCTCCCTGCTCACATCGCCGAAGGCCTGAGGGCAGCCGACGGGTCGGCTTCGCTTTGCTGCCATCTTTGTGCATGCACCGGGCTCGGAGGAAGCGTCACAAGCACCAGGGACAACTCCGTGCCACTGGTTTTCGCTGCCGGTGGTTGCGTGTGTGTGCGCGCAGGGCTGCGCGTGAGATCAAGGCTCCTTCTAGCTGGGAACAGGAGGAAAAGCATCCCAGCAAGCGCTTGCCATGTACCTGGGCTTCTCATCACCAGGCAGAGGTGCAAAGAGCTGGACGGAGACGCAAGCGGGAAGAGCGTTGCTGATTTTAATGAGCTCACCCATGGATTGATAGCCACAAGCCAGTAGGACGACGTGCCTATGCTTCGGGGAGAAGGAGAGAAAAGCCCTGTGTGCTTTTAAAGGTCTGATTCCCCCGCTTTTTGCTGGTCCTGGGTGAAACTGGTTGGACTGGATGATCTTAAAGGTCTTTGCCAACCTAAGCGATTCGATGATTCGAAAATACATCAGGTCTCCTCACAGGGTACCATGGAAATGAGATTGGTGGGTTTGACGACACTGAGTTTAGACTCCCCCCAGCAAACCTGGTGCATCCTGGTGGAGTTTACTACTAGGCTGAGATTTATCCCACCTAAATTTTGCCATCCGTCTGTTGTAGGTAGGCTGCATCACCTGGCAGAGGTACCAATCTGTCCATGTTGAGGTGAAAGAGCCTGGACAAGCCCATGAGATGTAGCCAGCCACCTATTCAGCAATGAAATTATAGTGAAGCGCGTCCACGGCGTACTCATTCTGCCACGCGATGCTCCTCTTTCCGACCATCCATTCCCCCCTCTCACACGCCGTGTGTGAACAGCCTCTTCCTGCACGGCACAGAGCAATTCTCACTTTCCCTTTGCAGCCTGCCTTCCATAATCCACTTAGAATTTGCAGCTTTTTTCTTTTTTGTAAGCCTCCCTTTAAACTCTTGATGTAGCTCTTTTTCCATCTGTTTCTGCCTATGCATCTTTTCTGCGCTCTGCCTAATGACTTACTCTCGCTAGGAAGAGACTGTATATTAATATTATCATTATAATCCTTCTTTCCACCACTTCAGATCTTGTGAGGAATGTAATTGCTAAAGCAGATTTCAAGTTACATCACGATAACCGAGCAAGTTACAGGGGAGGTTAGACTATCACTTTGCTCAGTAGTTTCAATTTCCCTTCACTGCTGCTTTCTGAAGGACCCCGAGTGCACAGTGAAGGCAAATCCCACGCTAGCAAATTCATTATTAACATTGTTGTTACTGCCGTTATTAAGTTAGTGCCTGGCAGTCCCAATTATGGGCTGAGATCCTGTTGTGCTAGGGGGCTCGTTTCCCATATAACTCCTCTTCCATCCGTTGTAGGTCCTTCATCTTCGGCTAATTCTGCACCCCTGAATTACTCTCTTGCTTCAGCGCGTGTGTTCCCAAGGAAGGTATTTTCCCCTGCCTATCGTTCTTTCCCCGGAGGACCAGAGGGATGAGGTTCTCATGCAGATAACGCGCCCCGAGATGTTTATTCCCCTCCATTGCAATGGAGTTAATAGTCTCCGTGCGTTCCATACCTGCCTAAAATTAATCTTCGTTTTGCGCTAGGGTGAGGAAACCGAGGGAAGTGGCTTTGCTTTCACCCTCAGGTTCGAAGTTAATGGGACGTGGACGAGGCAGCGCAGCCAGTGCAGGGCTTTGCGCCGTCCCAGCCTTCAGCGTGAGCTTCTCCGATGCCGACCGTTTCCTACTCTCTCTGTGCCTGCCGCAGCAGGGCTCCCGTCTTCCCAGGGGCCACGGTCACACTTGGGGACACTCTTAAGTAATACAAGTAACCACGCTGGGGGTGGACTTGGTGATTACTCTGTAGAGGCTGGGGTTAATTTGGAAAAGTCCAGGAGGGAAGGATGCTCTCCCCTGCCCATCTCATGGTTTCCCTCCAGGCCGCTAATGTATCTGCCCCCTTCGGCTGCCTTTACGCTAACAAGCTTCCCCGATGCCGACGGGGTCAGCTCCGTCGGAGAGCTAAGCCTGCCCAGCGCTGCCTGCCGAAAACCCCCGCGTTAGCTAGATTGATGGCTCGAGAGTGCGTTGTACTTATTAAGTGGAACAGAGTATTTTCATTAAGAGACGCTGACATTATTAAGGCCCGTTAAACGTCTCCTGGAGGTGGTGTGCCTGGTGTGCGCTCGGTACAGCGTGTTCTGCAGTTTGGCTGGGACACCCGAAATTCATCCATCAGCCCTCGACTCATTTCTGCCCGTTATCCCTCAGCTGCTGAGTTTCATTTGGGCAGTCCTCCTCTCTTCCTCCTCTAATGCAGTTCCAGGGACTCAGGTGGATTGAGAGCCGGGGACTGAGAGACTTTCATTATTCACATTGTGTGCACCTGAAAATTGCATTGCCTGCTGGCTTCCAAATTGAGTACATTAAATACAATGCATTAAACCTCCGAAATATGGAAATATCCAGGGAGGGACTCAGATTTAAGACATTACCCGGCGGACTCCCAATTTTAGAGACTAGCGAGTTCAGTTAATAGGCGGGCGCGTTGTTGGTGCGGAGCCAGGGAGGGGAGGGGGGGACGCTGGCTGCAGCGGGGTGGAAGGAGGCGAGCCAGATGGGGTCCCGGTCAAAAAGGAGATGCTGCGTGGGATCCTGGCAAAGAGGAAGAGTCGGGCTGGATTGAAATGCGGCAAAACCCAGGCTTCATCCCCTGCCCGGCCATATGTTCCGTTGGCTTTTGTGTTGGGCATCACCCGTGATGGTAGATGATGCTGAGAGCGGGCTGAGGGGGTCCACGCTGTGCAAAGTCCTCGGCTAACCCTCTGCAGCAGAGCTGCTGGTGACATTCCGGGCCGGGCACGCAAAAGACCCACTTTTCCCCCCGCCCCGTTCTGCTTGGGCAACCTCATTAAGTTCCTATGCGCCTTATTGACCCCTCGTGAAACGTGGAGCTCGTTCCTGTGCGCGCAGCAAGGTTTCTCTGGCTGAGGAGTGCTCAGCACTGTCCCTTTGGCCCTTCTCAGCGCCTGTGAGAGGGCTTCGCCGTCACCGAGCAATTAAATATTGACAGTGGGAGGTGGTTGCTGGTTTGTAGGTGGGGAAACTGAGGCAGAGCAAGGAAAACAACCCCTTGTCCAAGGTCAAGAGCCTCAGTAGCAGAGCATGGAGCAAAACCCAGGCGTCTTGCGTTCCCCATATGGAAATCAGGTTGGGCTTTATACCCACCACTCACCCACCACTCACCTGACCCAGCTATCTCGGCATTATTCACTCTGTTACTTTTAATGACATGCCAGTATCTCCCTGAAACACATATTTTTTCATTAAAGACGGCAAAACCGAAGCAGGAGCGCTTGCCATTCAGATAAGATGTTCAAACGGCCTTTGGATTTCTGTGGCCCATTTCACCGCTCACTTGTGACGGATCTCTCCCTGCCCTCACAAGCTCCACGAGCGGATTTCACAAGCACCGCGCACGCAGACCCACATGCAGTCCCTCGGAGAGGCTTCCTCCCCACGTCCCACGCTGCAGCGCTTTCCGGGCTGCGTTGTACAACAGCGCAGCCGTGCAGATCGGGAAATGAATATGGTGAAAATATTGAGTTTCAACTGGGAATTTAATTAACTGGGATTTGATTTAGATAGTGGATTTCCACTTCTGTGATTAGAAAAGCACTGCGGGGTCTTCGGTGACCAGTAGTGATCGAGGCTTTGATTTAAGATTTCATCGTGAGAGAGGAGCCCTTGATAATTTAGCAGCCCTTGGCAAGAGGCACCCGTGGCTCAGAAGAGGACAGCAGTTTCCAGCAGCACCGAGAGGGGCTCCCATTGAAAAAATAATGGCCAACCTCTGTCTTGTTGGCAAAACCTGGCTGCTTCTTGCTTCGCCTCCACCACAGGGCCCCTAAGCAAGGCAGAAAGGTGCCTCTGCTTCTAAGCAGACCCCCTTCACCGAGGAAAATCCTCCTGTCCCCATCGCTTCTGCTTTAGAGAGAGGCCAGATTCGAATCCAGATTTTTCTCCTCGTCTCCAGGTTGTTCCAGTCTTGGGTTTTGTTTTTGCTCCATCTCTGGCTGAGCTGCCAAGTTTTGCCTCGGTTAAAGCCAGTCCCGGTCAGCGTGTTTCCCATCTCCTGGCTGGAAGAGCATCCCGCAGCGCCGCCTCCCGCTCCCTCACACCGCCCTGGGCTCCCACATTAATTGAACAGTATATTTGAATGCCAGGCCTGGCAGCTTGCTCTAAGCGATTGTAAACAGGGAGTCTTACATAAAAGGAGAGACCAAAACATAAAATTTTATGGCTTAATACTAGCAATTAGAGGGGGACACGGGTGTATTTCGGAGCAAAGGTGCCTGCTCCCTCTCTTGAGAGGGTCTGCTTTATTTGCACGGCGTTTCGGGATGCTTCCCCTCCCTCAGCAGCGTTATCCCCGCCTGGTCGCACGCCTGGATCCGGCCCTGGGGATGCCGGGGGCAGCGCAGGTGGCGGCGGCCGGGCACACCTGGCTGTGAGGGAGGGCGAGCCCGGCGCGCAGCGGCTGCCGGGAGCTTGGCAGGAGGAGGCGAGCGGCAGCAGATGCAGACTGTCAAACGGAGCAGACGCCTCATTAGCCCCGGCGCCGCGCAGCAGCAGCCCAGCAACAGCCCAGCTGCGCGGAGGGGGCGGCCGGCAGCCCTCGTTCGCGGAATGAAGTTGTTGAGGGCTCGCTCTGGCTCGCCTCTCTCCGGCTCGCCTCTCTCCGCTTCTCCTTCTCCTTCCCTTCCCCACACCGCTGCCCTCGGCTTGTGCGCCAGCTCCTTGCCCCCTTCCTCCCCATTCCCATCGCGCCCCCGTTGCAACCGTCCTGATTTAACCCCCTGAGCATCGTCCCCCGCCACGTGGAACGGGAGATGCGATGCAGAAAAGGGCTGGGAGCCAAAGCGTGAGCCATTCCTGCCAGCACCCAACAGAGTGGGTCCCCACGGGAGGGGGAGCAGCCTTTTGGGAGCGGCGTTGGGTGGCCCGGAGGGGGGTTGGCGCGGAGCATGTCATCTCCGACCTTATTTCACCGCGAGCTGGATACTCGAAGTGAGAGCCATCGCTCATCGGCTTAAACAAAGTGTAGTACAAGACAATTCAATTAACTGCGAGCGGGAGTCAATAGCGCGGCTCGGTTTGCGCGGCGCTTCCCGAGCCGGGGGAAATCAAACGGCTGCGCCAGCGCCTGTCGGCCAAGGGCTGCGATCCCGGTGTGGGAGAAAGGGACGCTGGAGGGAAAACCGGCTCCTGGAGCATCTCCCACAGTGAAGAGGCAGAGGGATGCTGGAGCCTGTGTTTCTCCGTAGCCAGCTGCGCCCCAGGCCATCTCTTGGGATAAAACGGAGGAAAAGGGGAAGACCTGAGTGATGTTATTAATGAGGGAGAGCCAGGTGGAGGGGCAGTGCTGTATTTCTGATGAATATAGGTGGGAGAGACGGTGGCAGTGGGATTTTCTGGAGATTTTCTGGAGAAACAGCTCCTCGTTTCTGGACAGCGGGCCTGGGACAGATCCTTGCGGAGCTGATATTATCCATCAGGACCTCACAGCCCTGGCAGCTGGCACTGCTCTCCGTTTCTGCTCATTAGCTCACGGCAGCCAGCAAGCAGGCTGGGGCTTCCCATGCTTTGTCCACCTTGCTTTTGAGCACTACCTGCCTTCTCTCTTTACAGACCCACTCCTCTTACCGAACCACTGGATGTATGCAAAGATCCTCCGATTTCACATCTCCGTCCTCGGCCCATCCTTGTATTCTCCTGCGTCTCCCCTGAGTCTCTCCACCCGTCCCCCCTCCAATGTACTTGTAATGCTATTCCCGTGTTTCCTGGGGTTTGCTTGTGTTTGACGAAAAGACCTCATCATTCCAGATTTGTCTTGCGTGAGCTATCACAGGATTAGCGAACTGGAAATCTTTCAGAGTTTTCTTTCAGAAGCTAGTCCCTCGGGAGCACCGCTTTAGTAAGTGATTTTTCTGTTCTAGCCCAAGGAATTGGATCCGCATCCGGTAGCCAAATTGAATTCATTCGGGCAAGGTTAAGAGCCATTTGATACAGTTTTAGATTAGTTGAAGGCAGGCATATATATTTCATATTCTGCGCTAACTGCTGCACAGTTACCAGGGATGGGCCGGCATAGTGCTTATTGACGGCTCCCCAGTGATCCCGCTGTTACAAATGGATGTCGCTAAACAGGGGAATGGATCCTAAATCTTTCCCTGCTGAAAGGTAATGGAAAGAAGACGGAGCGGTAGGCAAAGGGAACGGCCTGGCACTCAATAAAAGGTTGGTGTGGCTGTCGGGGTGGTTGTGGGCAGCTTTCCCCTCGCGTGAAGGGGGTCTGTTTGCATTTGTCCCGCTGGCTTGAGCTCTTGCCAAGAGCCAATGCAGGAAAGCGTGGGACCCTTGTAGAAAAGCCTTGCTGCAGTCAACAGCGAGGTACCGAGCATCGCCGCTGTGTTACCGTAGTAACACGGTGGTGGTTGGGATCCTTCGTGCCGTACGCTCGCCTTCCTGGGCTCGCAAATAGCTGAAGTCAACCGGCGTAGGTTTGTATACACCGATGAGGGAAGGCTGCTTTGTGTCAGCCGAGGATATAGACATGGGTTTGAGTAGAAGGACAAATGAGCTTCTCTGTTTTCTTAAGGTGAGCCCATCCATAATCGTAGTGACGCCTGAAATGCTTGTGCGCGATCGCCATCTGCTCCCCGCTGGAACGATCTCAAGAGCGGTATCCCCTGGGGCTGGAGCCCTTCTTCTGTGCGCTTGGCCCGTTGCAGGAAAAAAAGGGAAAAGCAATTGCTCGGAGGGCTGCAGAGAGCTACTGCTCAGGCTGCGAGCTGTGTCCGAAGACACGGGGGGCCGGGCGTCTCTGGGGTAGCACCCTGTGCGTCCATTTACAGCAGTGGAAAGCGGGGAGAGAAATCGCTCTCATCAGTGCAGAAGAGCTTATATACAGCAGCGCCCTGTGCGCAGGTTTTAGCGCAAGCCACGCTGAGCCTGGCTGATGAAAAAGGGCTTTGAAAAAGCAGCGAGATCTATTTAGGATAACCAAAAGTCCCTTTTGAAGGATGCTAAGGCAAAGGACAGTCGAGGCCCGTAAAATTCAGTACTTATTCACAAATCTTGCCAGTACTCAAGAGCATCAGTCCCATGATGTTTATTGCTTTTCTAAAGGCCCCAGCTCCTGGAGTCATGAAATGAGGAATTCAGTTTTTCTTGCCTTTTGACTGTTTGGTCTTTACTGTAGCAGGGAAAATTTGGAAAACATAACCTTTACGTTCTGCAGAGGCAGGGAGCAAATAAAAAGGACACAGAAGTAGTTTGCTGTTTATTTCTAATTCTAAAAAAACTCTCACAGTTTCTTTTTTTGAAAGCACCTCGGCCTCTCGCGCCTTTTTTAACTGCTCGGAGTGGCGGCGTGTAAATAATGACAGGGGTTAGGCCTTTTAGTGCATCCTCTGAGCTGCTCCTTAAACTGCTAGAAATGAGGCAGATGAGAAGTAGGGAAAGAAAAAGATGCCTAGAGATCTGGTGGGGCACGAGATGAGCACAGAACCTCTCCTCGGAGTGAAGGGAACGGGCGCGAAGTGCGAATGCTTGAACCGAACCCACGTCGCATGAAGAGCGCTCTTCAAAGCAGGAGATAGCAGAGGTTGGGCGTCGTGGCAGCAGAAGTGGCTCTAGAAACGGTGTTCGGTGCCCATTCCTGCTCCGCGTTGTCCGTAGGACATTTGTCAAGGCTGTTCTGGCTGGGTTTGGTAGCCAGAGTCCTGGGAGCTGTAGACCTGCAACTGTGGGAAGCTGGCATTGAGAGGCGTCCCTGCTTTGCCCCCTGGACAAAGCTGGGGACGAGAGGGGAAGGTTGGCACAGCGGGAGGACGCAGGGCACTGCCGCAAGTGGCTGTGGATTGCCACAGATGACAACATTTAAGCACCCCTTTATCCATCTTTTATCAGTAGAAGCCTTCCTCCTCCTCCAACCCTCCTTGGGTTCATCACCCAAACCGCCACTGTGAAATTCAGGGTTTTTTTGGTGCTTCCTCCGTGACCAGCATCGCCTTACGGGCTTTGCTGTGCCTCTCCTTCCCCGTGCTACCTCCATGACGCCTCCTCCCATCGGGCTTTCACATCTCATTTTCCCAGCCGTAAACCTGTTTCTCCCCATTTTCCCCATATATTTACCCTCGTGTTAAAATGGCCACAGGACCGGTGGGGAAAATGGATGGTCTTGTTCTCGTTTGAACCAGGGGAAAAGCGTTCTCCCTATTCACAATCCCTCCGCAAAAGAATTCCTCTGCCGTCATCGTTTGGTTTGTTTTTTTAATAAAACAGTTCAAAACTACAAGGGCTTTTTTTTTTAATTTATTTTGCTTAGAAATGAGTGCAACCCAGGTAGAAATGTCTTAGCTTGGGGGATTTTCCAACCTAAAAAGAAAAAAAATAGAGAAAGAAGTGTGGAGGAAACAAAGCTCAAATAACACAGCGCTATGAATCCCACTGAACTGGGAATTAAACACTGTTCCTTTTCAATCGTTTCCTCGGAGAAGACCAGCCACTGTGAACAGTTATGACAAATGTGTTTATATTGTTTGATGGAAATCTTCTAGTCAGTACTAAAATGTAATATTGCGGGGCAGGATGGGGAGGGGAAGCTGTGCGTTTATCTGTCCTGAAAGCAAATAGCGCACGTTAGGATTTACATGAATACAGGCATAGCAGGACTTATGGGACAGTAGCCGTAGGCCTTGAATTTAGGGTATCTGATGGCTGTGTATCCAGTAGCGTAAATGCAAGGGAGAGCGTTTTCCCTGTTGGCATCTGCATAGACCACAGCAATAAATTCAGGATGAAGCATCGCACTCATCACTGCGGTACCCTGAAGCGATGGCCGGGATGGAGATGGAGATGGAGATGGAGATGTAGATGGAGAATGATGGCTCACCAGGCAGGGCTGCGTGCTCCTCGCCCTTGCCTTCAGCAGCGAAGGCATGGGCAGAGGCTGAGCCTGGCAGGAGCCTTGCTTCCTCCCTGAGATGACCTGGGCTCAGAAAAAAAAACATTTTTGCTCCTCTGCAGAATTCATCTTTTATTCCAGGCTCCCAATTTCCTATCATTTTGAGGAGGAGGCAGGCTTTGGTGCTGACTCTGGATGTCTCCCTAGGCCAGCTTCAGAGGAGGCTGTGTCATCTCCAACCTTTCAAGGAACCCACAAGGGCTTAATTAAAAACTAAACTCGGGCACCGTTATTCAGATGAGACCGTCGGCTCCTCTGCTGACGGCAGCTCAAACTTGTCACTTTGCTCGTGCTGCAGATCTGTGCTGTAAGGTAGGAAATTTCAGCTGAGAGACAGGCCCCGGGCTGGCGTGGGCTGAACCCTTCTGCCGTAATCCTCCGGCTGGCAAGAGTGTGTTGGGGTGACAGCAGCATCCCTGTAAGGGCAGGGAGCAATCAATCAATGACACTTCATTAAAGGAAGCATTGAAGGCAGTTGCTTGACGGAGCCAGGCTGTGGAGGTGACACAGACCTGACTCCAATCACTAGTACTTGAGGGAGAAGAAAAATCTGCATTTCCTAATCACGTTGCTTTGGTCAGATGTCTCTTGTTTTCAGCTCCATTCTGGGCACTTGCTCGCTTGGAAGGAAAAATGTAATATTAACCATTGCCTCCCATCACTGAGGAGTCAGCGGTGAGATAAAAAGGAGCAGCTACAGAGAGAGATGGTTTGGGGGGACGTGAGAGACCCAGAGGAACATGAAGTCGGAGAATGGCTTAAAAGCGGCATGGAAAATACAGCATGTTAATGCAATGGTAGTTTGTGATTCCCGGCAAAACCAGAAACCCAGTACTGAAAAAGGGCAGTATTCCCAGCAAAACCAGTAAAACAGCTACTGAAAAAGGGGTATATTTGTGAAAGATGCTTATTCCTGTGTGTACAGCTACATGCCGTGTAATGGGGCTGTGTGTGAGTATAGCATACCCACGGAAAGGGTGGGAGGTGGCTTCATGGAGGTGTTGCGCCCGTATGATACTGGCAACGCCATGTGTGCACACCTGGAACGTGTGTAGGATGTCTGTCTGCGTATGTTTTTGCATCCAAATAGATGTCAGCCTGCATCTCGGCAAGTTCGCATCCGTGTCCATACATGGTCCGGCGTGCATGCAGGCACGTGCCGTGTGGGCACAGGGACAGGCGTGCAGCATGCATCTGTGCTCTTGCTTGCACGCAGGTGGCACGGCTGTTTGCACAGCAGGAGAAGCTACCCTGTGGAAGAGGTGGCCGTTGCCTGTCTCTTGGAAGAAGGGGAGCAGTTTAGGGACCGTGGTCTCAACAGCAGCCACCATCCTGGAGACCATGGAGAGCTTGTGGAGACCATGGAGAGGTTGTAGAGGCCATGGAGAGGTTGTAGAGGCCATGGAGAGGTTGTAGAGGCCGTGGAGAGGTTGTGGAGACCATGGTGAGGTTGTGGAGACCATGGTGAGGTTGTGGAGACCATGGTGAGGTTGGTCCCTCTCTTGGCTCCACAAAACCACTGGATGTCTGCTTTGCAGAAGGGTCCCTGTTCCAGGAGCATGTAAGCGACGCTGTCCGCACCGGCAAGGCTCTTATTAGCAAACTCAGGAACCTGTAGAGCAATGGGCAAAAGACACTGAGCTAAGTGTAAAGTGACAGCTAAATTTAGACTGTCTGGAGGAGGAAAGAAGGAAAGGAGGAAAAAAAAACCCACCAAAAATGAGGCAAAAACCTTTGTGAAAAAATCCTTATGCCATCCTTAAAAAATGAGAGCGAGTGAGAGAAGAAAGGCCAAGAAAGAGATGAAACAGCTAAGGCAGGGAAATAAAGTCTGAGTTTTGTTTACTCCCTCAAAGAGCTGAGACCTGCTGGAGGAGCTTTGGGGTAACTGATCTCAGCTTTTTCCATTCTGCGGCTGCCCGAACCCGTGCTGATGGCCAGAGCTCAGTGCCACGCTGTCCTGAGGCATCCATGGGTGATGCTGGTGTAGGCACCGACATGCATGCTGGCAGGGGATGAAGGGCATTGTGAGACTGTGCTCCCACACAGAGATGCCCACATGGGCAAACTCATTCCAGACAGAATTAGGACCAGGAAGGTGGGTGCTGTGGCAGGTTGCAGAGCTGCCCACAGGAATCCCCCATAAATGCAGGACGGAGGCATGGTGATGGTGTGCTGCTTCTGCCTGGGGTCCTCAGGAGATGCAGCAGGAGCTGGTCCCATCAAGAGGTCACCAGCAGTTTCTCTGATTTCCAACAACACAGAGCCCCCACGCCAAGCAAACCCCACAACCATTTGCACAGGGGAGTAGCTGTAGGGAAATATTTTCTACATTATTTGTCGCTCAAATGGTGGAAACTAGGTTGGACCTTGCTCAGGTGCTTCCAGAGCAAGGGTGAGGAAAGGACATCCCGTACCACGTCCTGGTGAACGTGATGGACACCCAGAGCAGGAAAATGAGCAATCCTCCCTTGGTGGGTCCTGTCCAGGGTGATGCTGCGTGTACACGCGCATCCTTGCCCCTCCAGCCTGCTGCTGCTGCATCTCTCCAAGGAGATCCCAGCTGCTCTCAGCGCTCCATCTGCAGCCTTCAAACAGCCGCTGCGGGGCGGGGAATAAAAATAAAAATAAAAATTAGAGTTCGATGGCGGGGGGGGGGGGAAGGGAAAAATAAAATAAATTTAAAAAAAAATCAGCTCTTCTGACATCCCGTACATCTCAATTCATTTGTCCCTTTCTTTTTATACAAATGTGAAGGGAAGCGAAGCCGACGCGTCTCCGCTGCGGGTGGCCATGTGTGGAGAGCCTCCCCGGGGGCACTTTCAACATGGCAGGGGGGTGTTCAAGGCAAGAAGCCTTCAGCCCCCAGCCACCTGCCCTGAGAGGAAGGGGATTTGTTGATTTTTAACTTCATTTTTCTCCTCAGGTGCTTTTGTGGTGGTGGTGTTTTTGCCCTCGGGGGCGGAAGGTGCTGGAACACACCCAGGTGGATGTGGGCTGCTCGTTAAGCCCAGGGGCCAGCACTCAGCTAATTGGGGCCCTGAGGTAGCTCCTCCTGATGTTCCCCTCTGCTTTGCTGAGGGAGAGGTTGCTCGGGGTGGCTGCTGTGGTGATATTTTCATGAAGCGAGGTGATAAGATGGGTGCCGCGGCAGGGAGCCCGAGGTCTGTGCGATGGAGGACAGGTACTGCTCTCCCACCCTGCTGCAAAATACCGTGTGGAAATAACGAGCGCTCTCAGGGAAGGCTATTAATGTGTCTTTTGCTGCAAAAGCTGTGTGGTTTCTCCAGTTTCCCCAGTCCTGAGGTGTGATGGTCGGGGTGGTTGCCTTGTGGCTGCCTCTGCTCAGGGTTGCTGGGTGCAGGGGGGTGTTTCAGCGTGCCCTCGCCCCAGGCCTTGCTTGCGGGCTGCCGGCATGGAAATACCTCTTGCAACCAGACATCTCTTTTTGCAGCTTGTTCCTGAAGCTGCAGTGGAGAGGTTTCAGGGTGATTTGGGGATTTTTTGCCGCTCAGAAGAGACAGCTCTGCTTTTCCTGAGCTCTTGGTGGGATTTGCTTAGGGGTTCGCCCTCCACAGCACCTGGATTTGGTATGCTGCGTAGCAGCAGAGAGGTGGGCTTTGGGTCACTTCCAACATGGGGTTGTCTTGCAGGATCGCAATGGTTTGCTGCAATCGCCTCTGTAATCTCTCAAAAGCCTGGGCTCTTGTCGAGCGTTGCTGGAGCTGCTTCGGGTGCACAGGGGAGGTTTCGGGGCATTGCAGACTTGTGTGAGCACGCAGGCTATGGGTGCTGCTGCTCATAACCACGAGGTCACCGGCGCTTTAGCTGCTGTGCAACGTTTCCCATGCGCAGGGTGATGGTGATAGCCTGGTAACTTTTCCCTCCACGTAGCAGGAGCTGGCGAGGCGTGTTTGACACCCCTTTTGCCCTCTCTTCCCGCAGCACTTGTATCCAAGTCTTCATTTTTCCTGGGCTAGGACATTTGCAACTTGTACAGCAGTAATTACACTCTCCATCACTTCCCCATCAAGAAATAAGTGGAAGAAAATAGCATCCCAAGCTACTGGCACTGACCTTCATTTCAGAAGGTTAACAGTCAGCTGGGCTATAATCTAGCCCTAAACTTACCCAAGCCCTTGCTGTTCCCTCGGGCTTACCATGTGCTGTAATGTGGGGCAGCTGCCGGTATTTGCAAGGCTGAGAGGGGAAGCACCAGTGCTATGGGAGCCATTTTCTGTAGACGGTGTCTGCTCGGGGTGGCTTTTTGGGGTTATAGGGGGGGAAAAGCGTGCAGTCCGCAACAGGCGGTGCCTGCCCTTGCGCTTTGCTCTGTTAGCGGCTGAGAGAGCAGGTACTGGGGTCCCCCTGAAGTCAGACATTTAAAGGTCATTAAACCTGTTCTCTTCTGTGGCCTGGCAGAGCCGTGACGCTGCCTGTGTCTCCCTGAAATGTCATCTTCCCCCTACATGGATTGATAAATTTCTTTCCTAAGACTTTCCCTAAGGTGTGTTGCTTGACGTCGCTTTAAAAGAATATGTGCTTCCTTCCCTCGGTCCCGCGTAAAAAGAAAGAAAACCCTCTGCCGGGGTTGGTGGTACCAAGATAAACCTTGGGAAAGGCCAGCATGTCTGTCTGGTTGCCTCCAACCTCTTTTTTTTTTTTTTTTTTTTTGTTGCATGCAGATGTGTGCTGCTGCAATGTGCCCCGACAAGTCTCACCAGCCTGCTGCTGGCTGCAGTGACGGACATGCTCCCCAGTGATGGGGAGACCTTATCGCTCCCTACAGCTGCCTGAAAGGAGCTTGTGAGATGGATGTTGGTCTCTTCCCCCAAGTAGTTAGCGATAGGATGAAAGGAAATGGGCTCAGGCTGCTCCAGGGAAGGTTTAGGTTGGATATTAGGAGAAATTTCTTCATGGAAAGGGTAGTCAGGCATTGGAACAGGCTGCCCAGAGAGGTGGTGGAGTCCCCGTCCCTTGGAAGCGTTCAAAAAATGGGCAGAGGTGGCACTTGGGGATGTGGTTTGGTAGGCATGAGGGTGTTGGGACATAGTTTAGTGGGCACGGTGGTGTTGGGTTGATGGTTGGACTGATGATCTTAGAGGTCCTTTCCAACCTTAAATGATTCCTAGTTTTTACCTTCATTCAAAAATAATCCAGCCACCAAGCTAGGAAACATGAAATTATGACTCTCCCCTTAATTGGTTTAGTGATGGACTTGGTAGTGTGAGGTTACTGGTTGGACTGGATGATCTTCAAGGGCTTTTCCAACCTAAACAATTCAATGATTCCAGTTCCCCTGCCCATAGCCTGGTCGGGGGACCTCTGGGAATGTGGTCACCAGTTTGTTTGTCACCTGGAGCATTTAAAGCTAGCTGGGGAATATCTATTTTAAGGTTATAGACTCCAGGATGTTAGTGTGGTGTCCTCTAGCCCAGGGCAAGCCTTCTCCTTCTCTGGTCTGCTCTGGTGCTGTGATGGTGGGTGGTCCAGCGTTTCTGAACGTTCCTTAGGGAAACTACCAGCCCTCCTGTTATGAAGTTTCAGAAGGGAGGAGACAGAGGTGTTTTTCTTGTGGTGTTCTGCCTAAGAGGGTGGTTGGGGTCTGTGTGGAGTGGATGGCTGTCCTCTGTACCCCCGTCTTCAGTAAGCTGTCCTGCAGGTGAGGGGCTATCTCCCCTTGCTGCAGAAGAGGGACTTCTCCGGGAGGATTTTTAAGGAACGTTGAGGTGAGATGTCTTGATCCCTTGTATCTACAGTTGTATTCCTGTGCCTCAGCTGCCCTAAAACAAGGTGCAGGGCAAGAACTGGATCACCTTTATTCTTCCTTTAGACTTGCTTTACACTTCCCGCTTGCTGCCTTGCGTTCAAAAGAAAGGGGGTGGGGGGGAATAGATGGCAGTAAGAATTGTGTTCAGCTATTTTATTTAAGTCATAATCATTTCTAATCTAAATGTGCAGGAACTGTATTACGCAGCCTAATCAGTCACATATATTGTACTGCGTCTTCAGTTTAGTGAAAAGTAAAAGCCATCTAGAAGGCAGAAATATGTTAAATGAGCATCTCTGAGGCTGTGCACCTTTTTTAATGGATAGAACAGCCCTGGTATCTTAGCTTCGGTGGTTTATGCAAACCAATCCTGCAGGGTATGGATGCATCCTAGGGACACGAGTGGTGGAAGGAACGGCTGATCTGTGGAGTAATGACTTGCTCCGAGTCTACGTAGAGGAGGTGGGCAGCCTTCTGTCCTTGCCGCGGGCAGGGGGTGACGGTGCAGTCCCCTGTATGGTACCGGAGGAGTACAAGCAGCCGGAGGATTTTCTTCAGGCAGCAAGCATGTCTCAGACAAGGGTATTTTATCTGGGCAGACTGCAGTGGGGGTACGTGGCCTGAAAAACTGCTCTTCTCTTCCCACGCGAGCCCCGCCGCAGCTCAAGGTGCAGCAGCGTTGGTGGGATCTATTCCTCTGCATGTAGACCAGGGCTGAGGAAACTGGGACAGCGGGTTTTCCACTTCTGCCCTGGAGTCTGTGTGCTCGTCGTCCTTTAATACAGATTGTTGTCTCTCTTCCCACCCCAGGAGGGCTGAGTCCCCTCAGCGAGGGGATTTGCGTGCCCGAAGAGCGTGCCGGGGTGATGCGAGTGGCCCCATGCACCGCAGGACTCTCCTGCGGGAAGTCCCTGAGCTGGCGAAAGGGAGGGACGCTATTAGGGAAGCTGGAATCCCTCCAGCTTCTCTGATCGTATCGTGTTTGTTCCGTCCGTGTTTGCCAAAAGCACCCTTATTTATTTCATCAGCTAAATGCTGAAAACCAGATGCCTGACTTCCATCAAGGCATTTAATGATGATGATCATTGCTTCCTCTAATGCAGTGTCTTCTAGTGAGGGACGATGCCAATGCAGCGCACAGCTGTTGACCAATGGGGCTCTGTCTGTTTTCTCCAGTATTTTAGGGTACTTATCTATTTTTGTGCTAGGGCTCCTTTTTTCTTTCCTTTTTTGCTGAGTTGTAGGAAGTTTTGAGGTGGAACGTGGCAGCTGTTTAATAGCATGCAGGAGCCTGGTGAGGCAGATGAGCTCAGGGAGCGAGGAGAACCTCCTGCTCCTCTGTAGTGCTTCAGAATGCCTCGCGCGTGCTAAAAACATGGTCCCCGCATCCTCTCGGAAGCAGAAAAAGGATGCTGCTGCTCTTTCCCAGCTAAGCTGTGAGTAAATAACACAGATGAGGCTGCAAGGGGAGTTTTTGGCAGAGCCAGGAGGAAAGATGTTTGCCTTTGAGTTTTGTTTATGGTGCAGAGGCGTGCTTTTCCTTTTCTTGAAATGGAAGCGCCAAGTTGAGCTTGAGAGGACACGAGGTAGGGCACAGGCGTTGGGAAAGGCACAGGCGTTGAGCATGCTGGGATAACCTGGCTCAGGAAAGCTGCTCGGACCTTGTATTTACGCAGGCATGTACCGGAATGTGATTTGAACTGCTCTGTTGATACTGGAATGTTATTCTGAACTGCTCCACTGATTAAGAATACAGATCAAGAACTTGGCTTGAAGAAGCCAAGCTGCTTCATTTTGTCTGGTGGCTTCACCTGGAAGGTGGGAGCAGGGTCGTGTCCTCATATCCCAAGGTGTTTTGGGATGAACGTGCTGCAGGCTGCTGTCGAGGCAGGCAAAGGCCATTCAGTAGTGCTGTCCTGAAAGGTGGCAGGAGACATTTAGGCTGTCGCCATCCTATAGAAAACATCCCTGATGGTTAAATCTAAACGGTGGTGTTGCTTTCCTTCTGGGAAGTGCTATGTAACTTCTGGAGGTATGTTAAAATCTTTTAAGAAACAATTAAGACTTTCAGTATTGCTTTGATATTTGTTGAACAAGATGTTGACACAACGCACCAGGCTACTCGGATTTGTTTTAACTTGCAGTTTAGACTTCAAAATAAAGAGTATGAAATGAATTAGCAAATTATTTTGATTGCTTTGTTCATTTTTCCAGCAAGAAAGCTACCCACCTGGAAAATACTGACTGGCTGCAGGCAGGAGCAGAATTTATTTCCTGAGATAAATGGATCTGGGATAAAAGTCCTCTTTATTTTTTCGCTTCAGCTGCAGAGGATGATATGCCTCTGTTCTGCTCTTTGTGCTGAAGATCAAATAAGAAGGAACTTTGCATAGGTGTGACAGTGCCTTGCAAGGAAAAGTTTCTTCCCCCACCCAACCTTTTCCTCCCAGAAGCAGCACCTTGGACTTGAGATGAGAGCAATATTTAATGTTCCTTTCGCAATAATGCTGGCGTGACTCTGAAACCCAGCGCTGGTGCTCTTACTCGGTTTTCTGGTCCATGCACGCAGTCTCTCTCTCTGATCTCTCTACCTTGGCCTTGTTTTATGGTTTTTTTTTCCCCTTTCTTTCTTCATTTCTCTCACCAAGATGGCTTTGTGGAAGAAGCATAGTTTCATTTTCCCAAAGGTCCTGAGAGGGTGGCTGGCAGATCTCATATGCAGGGTGTCAGCTACATTAAATGAACACACTCAGATCACTGTAAATCCCTATTTACACATAATAAACATGAGGGTATAAAACACAGAGGAAATAATACATTATTGATTACAACAATGGCGTGTAATGTCCTTTGAAAGGCAGGTGGTGCATGCCCATCCATCAGCACTCCTAATGCAGAGCTTCTTGCTCCTTGGAAATGCAAGGCAAGTCAGTTGTGTTCTGCCACACTCCCCTGGTTCTGTGTGGGGAGAGGAGACGCAGAGAACCGTGTGTGGGGAGAGATGAATTGCAGCCTTATGTTATCAGAATCATAGAATTGTTTAGGTTGGAAAAGACCTTCAAGATCATCCAGTCCAACCAGTAACCTCACACTACCAAGTCCACACTAAAACAATTAAGGGGAGAGTAGCAATTTCATGTTTCCTGGCTTGGTGGCTGGATTATTTTTGAATGAAAGTAAAAACTAGGAATCACTAAGGTTGGAAAGGATCTCTAAGATCATCAGTCCAACCATCAACCCAACACCCCCATGCCCACTAAACCATGTCCCCAAGTGCCACCTCTGCCCATTTTTTGAACCCCTCCAGGGATGGGGACTCCACCACCTCTCTGGGCAGCCTGTTCCAATGCTTGACCACCCTTTCAGTGAAGAAATTTTTCCCTAATATCCAATCTAAACCCAGCTTGAGCCCATTTCCTCTCATCCTATTGCTTGTTCATTGGGAGAAGAGCCCAACACCCACCTCCCTGTCCCCTCCTTTAGGCAGTTGTAGAGAGCGATCAGGTCTCCCCTCAGCATCCTCTTCTCCAGGCTGAACACTGCCAGCTCCCTCATCCGCTCCCCACCAGCCCTGTGCTCCAGACCCTTCCCCAGCTTCGTTTCCCTTCTCTGGACACGCTCCAGCAACTCAATGTCCAAGGTGTTTGGAGATAGAATAGCAAAGTGGGATATTTCTCTGGGTGACCCCAAGTTCAACCTGTTGGGCGTGTTTGGATTTTTGTTAAGCAAGCAAATGCTCGAGAGAAAATTTTCCTACAAGTGGAGCCAAAGCATTCAAATCTGGATGGCTTTCCCCCTAAGCACAGGTGGATCTCTCCCTTTTTGTCTGGGCTGCACCAAAAGGAGCGTTTTGTGCACAGGATCATGCGTAGGAGCAGAACTAAAGCACGGTGCAACGTGTGAGGGGTGCAGAAGCACACAAAATAGCTCACTGACTTTGCAGAGAGGAGGATCTGTCGCAGTGGAGAAGAATGGCTTACAAACCCTAAAAATAGTCTTCTGTCTATAAGTAGTATGTGCTCCAAAACAAAGTGTGTGGGGTGGGGGTTTTTGTGTGTTGGTTATGTTTTGTTGATTTTTTTGGGTTTGTTTTTGGTTTTTTGTGGTTTTTTTTTTTTAAATGGTGACCTAAAATGCTTGCCATCTGAGGTGCCTTATTGTGCAATGCTGGCCTGGTACTGGTGTTGCAGCGATGAAGATAAATGTTTTGATGGTTGCTGAACTTGTAGCTGATGACTTCTATTCTTTCTCAACAGCTGGCACCATCCCTAATCTCCCGTGCAATACATGAAATTAATTCCCTTGTCTTATCTCTGGCTGAGGTTGTAGGAAGGTGAGGTCCTTGAGGCTTGACAGGCAATTGGAATAGGTTTTGTTTGGTTTAAATGAGGTGAGAGTTCGAACCCAGACAGGTAAATGGAGTGGTTCTCCTTGCCTTGTTCACTTCTAGGGGACTGCAGACCTTGCTGCTCCTTGTGGTGCTGGCTCGCAGGCCAGCTCCTTGAGTCGTAAGGATTTCTGTGCTAACAGAAAGCGCAGCTTTGGGAAAACGGCATAACTTGAATCGGCACATGGGCAAAGCTTCCCCCCACCACGAGCCGCCCCTGACCTCGCATCTGAGCTGTTTGCTCACTCGTGTGAACTCTACAGTGAAAACATATTAAAGTTCCCTTTTCCTGCGGCTTTTTTCCTCCAGGTATTTAATCTTAGTTTACAGATGAAATGTGCAGTGCAGGGAAGAAAAAAAAAAAAAAAAAGGATGCTAATCACACAGTTGCTGCACTCTGCTCCAGCCACTGAAAAATTTATTACCATCTGTCCTGGATTGGACAAGGCTGTGAGCATCAAGATGTTAACATCTTTGAAGCAGCGGCAGATAGACTCGGCGCTGCAACCGGGCACGGCATTGAGCCGGCGGAGGCCATGCAGAGAGCATGCAGGGAGCTTGCAGGGGTTTGGCACGGGAGAGGCGCGCTCTGTAGTCCTCTCTTTGCTAAGGTCAGAGGCAAGAAAAATCCGTGTTGCACGCAAAACTTCCATCGCTTGGCTGTAAATGTCATCTCGGCAACTTTCTGGTGTTTTATGGTGGGGGGAGTTTTCTTTTTTTGTCAACCACTTAACTAGTTGGCTCTTCCCACCTTTTTTTGGCCAGGTATTGAGATGGCTGTTGCTATTTCAGTGTCCTGGATATGTCATTGTGTCCATCCCTAACAGGTCCCTTCCCTAGATATAAGGGGGACACGTGGCTTTATATGGTCAACTTCTGCCAGGCTTTTATGAAACCAGAGCAGAAGGCGAGGTCAGAAATTGGACCAGGAACGGGATTTCTCAAGTTCCCAGGAAAAGGTGTTTGGCTGCGCAGCTTTCTGAGCATGTCGTAATACCAAATGGTCTTGGAAGCGAAGTGGTTTGATTTTTAGCCTGTCTCTGCCCTCAGTGTATTATTGGACTTACAGTTCAGAAATACTCAAACTACAGCTCCCGTGATGCATCTTAAATTTACAATTTGCGCTTGGCTTTTTGCAAGAGCTGTGTTTTTTCCCCGGCTAACTCTTCCTGCAACAGTACTTTCCCTCCAGCACCAGCAAGTCCAGCTGAATCTTGGAGCATGCAACGGTTTCATAAAGTACCTCCCCTGTGGCTGTGTAGGTTTCTTCTTTTAAAAAAGAACTTCAGACTATTTTTGTAAAATCCCACACCTTGAAAACCCCAAAATTGCTGAGCAAGGAAATAATTGTCAGCAGTGCAAGGAGTACTTGTGTCTCTCCTGCAGCAATTAGCAAACCTAAACGCAGGCTTGGCTGTCTTTCCAATTAAACTCTGGCAAGCTGGAATACATGATGTGATAATGAAGCCGAGAGTTTTGGAGCTACTCTGCTTGCTATTTTGAGGATATGGGAGCTTTAGGCTGTCTGGCTGAAACTAAGCCATTGAAAGTAATGGGCTGGACGATCTCACCCCATTACTTTTAATGGGACTGAGAGAGCACGCGCTCGGGAGCAGCGCGCTGACACTGGGGGAGGCAGGAGAGCTGTTTTCCCGTATCGTTCAAGTTATGGCCAACGCTGGGAAAATGCGCCCCCGGCAGGGGAAGCCAAGCTGCTTGCAGTAAGTGATAGGGTTTGGCAGCAGATCTGAGGAGTAGTAGCAGGGAAGGTGCATAAAGGCATAGATCTACTGGCATGGGCTGCGAGCTGGGGCTGCGTTTGGTCAAGGCACGTCGTGAGGAGGGGAACTGCAGCGTACGAGATCCCCGCTGCTTGCGCAGGCGTTGGGCTGTGTAAGGGCACGAGCAGGGTGCTTAAGTCCTTCCCTTATACTGATCTTCCCTGGTTTACCTTGCTACCTCTTGCCTGTGATAATTGCATCCGTAGGGGTGGAGGAAGTACTTAACGTCGTGTGAACTACTAGCCTTTTTTGCTGAAGCTGGTGAGCACCGCTAGCAAAGTGTTTGCAGTGTGAAGATCCAGCCAGCAGGACCAGTTGCAGAAATTGTGAATTTTCAGGTCAATCAGGAAACCGATAATGCTCTAAAAGGGGAGCGGGGATGGTTGTGAGACAAAGTCAATGTCGCAGGCTTAAAGATTTAGGCTGAATGCTGCAGCCTGACGAGGTGACTGGTGCCGATTCCAACAGAAGTAGCACAGCCTGCAGCTGCTGTTGTAGCAGGATGCCTGCATGGCCTAACAAAATCTGGGTGATGGATTTGTTTCTCGTGGGGAGACCAAATCTGCTACCGCCAGGACATTGAAAGAACGTGGTGCGGACAGGGCAGCAATCAGCCTCCAACAGCTTGAAATTTGCCCATTCACTTCTCTTTCTCCTACCGCTGAGCGTGGCCAAAGCCCTCCCTGCCAGCACACTGTAAAGATTCAATACCTCAATCAAAGCAGCCTTCCTGCAGAAAGGGATGGAAATGTAATGATTAGATAATCCCTGAAATCTTGTGGCTTTCTCCCCTTTCCTGTAATTGGTGCCTTGTTCGTTGGCAGAGGGTAGGGACCTGTTTTCCCGCTGCCCCTTCCATCTTAGCACCGTGTGCTCTTTGAGCAAGTTTTAATGGAAGGGAAAGAGCAGGGACTGCAGCAAGTGCACCGCCAGCTGGGATTGATCTCAGATTGCTGCTCCCTTGCCCAAGTTACTCATCTGTGATGGTCTGGTAACACCACCATAAGCAAGAGTCCCCAAGATATTTAGGTGCCTCAGCTCACATTCAAATTGCTGGGAGGCTTAAGTAGCGAAGGAGGAAAGGTCTCTTCTCCCAAGTAGTCAGTGATAGGACAAGAGGAAATGGGCTCAAGCTGCGTCAGGGAAGGTTTAGATTGGATATTAGGAAAAATATCTTCACGGAAAGGGTGGTCAAGCATTGGAACAGGCTGCCCAGAGAGGTGGTGGAGTCCCCATCCCTGGAGGGGTTCAAAGAACGGGCAGAGGTGGCACTTGGGGACATGGTTTAGTGGGCATGGTGGTGCTGGGTTGATGGTTGGACTGATGATCTTAGAGCTCCTTTCCAATCTTAGTGATTCCTAGTTTTTACTTTCATTATAAATAATCCAGCCCCCAAGCCAGGAAACGTGAAATTATGACTCTCCCCTTAACTGGTTTAGTGGTGGACTTGGTAGTGTGAGGTTAATGGTTGGACTGGATGATCTTCAAGGTCTTTTCCAACCTAAACGATTCTGATTCTGTTATTCTAAATAGGGGTTCACCTGCAGATGAGGGTCTGACCCAAGGTGACTTGTTCCCATCACTCATCTCCTTCAGCTCGGGGCTGGTGGATGGCCCAAGAGGAGATGGTGTAGCGTGGGCTGGTGCTGCACAGTAGGTCTCCTACCCTGGCAAGGCCTGTTGTGACAGGACAAGGAGTGATGGTTTTAAACTAAAGGCGGGTAGATTTAGACTGGATGTAAGGAAGACATTTTTTACAACGAGGGTGGTGAAGCACTGGCACAGGTTGCCCAGAGAGGCGGTGGAGGCCCCATCCCTGGGAACATCCCAGGCCAGGTTGGACGGGGCTCTGAGCACCCTGGGCTGGTTAAAGCTGTCCCTGGCACTGCAGGGTGGGGCTGGGTGGGCTCTGAAGGGCCCTGCCCACCCAAAGCATTCTGTGAGTCTCACCTCACACGTGGGAAGGTAGCTCAAAGAGTTTTCTGAAATTGCTGAGAGTTGGCAAGGAGGGGAAAAATAAAATAGAGGCTGAAGATCAGAAATTAAAAAAAAAAAAATCCTCAGATGCACAAGAATTGCAGCCGTGCTGTGAGGTAACCGGCAAATACAATTTAATTACAAGAGGCACAGAAGTAATGGTGTTTGCGAGGCTGGAGCATGATTTCCCAGTAATAGAAGGACCGCAGGGTTCCCTGCCTCTAACTGTCGTGTCATCTTCAAATGTGAGCGCGACTGTGCTTCAGTGCTTTCCCTGCCTTCCGAGGGGATTAAAGGGCCACAGCTACTCGGAGGAGCCAGGGCAGTTGTCAAGGGTGTCCGGCAGGTGAAGGATTTGGAGCAGCGGGGCGATGGGTTTCGCAGGGTTTGAGGCAGGAGGTGCTGGTGGATGTGGGGCAGATGGGTTTGAAGGCGGTGGCCGTGATTTCCGAGGTCAGGCAGAGGATAGCTGGGCTTGCCGGATGTTTCCAAGGGTAGAAGTGGTTTGTGCTTTCCTGTGCTGTCCTCCATCTTTCTAGAATTGTAAAATGGATGGCTTAACCAGAAACACGTTCCAAGGTGGGAGGTGTGAGATGCCGTTGTTGATCCAGAGCGCTACAATAGATGTGACCTTTACAGTGCTGTGGTTTTATTTTTATTATTTTTCTCTCCAGTGTGTCCACAATCTGTCAGAGCAGCGTAGGGACTTCCAGGGCTTATTGCAAAGCGTTTCCACTGCCACATTCTCCTAGTTGAGCAGACACGTTACGGCGTAGGCTGGGTGGGGTGTGAGGCTGGTCCGCCTCCGGCTTTATGCAGATCTCTACACTTGCAGGTAAATGTGGCTCTCTGTGCCAGGGGAGCACAAAATGTGTTATTTTTTTACAACATGAGATGCTCCCACCAGGCTTCAGGATAATGTCATGCTGCGTGCGTGGCTAATGTTGCTTGGATTGCGATGGGACGTGCGGGGGTCCTCCAGCAGGAGCGAGGAACAGTGCAGTGGCTCTCAATGAAATGAGAAACCAGAGCGTTTGGCGATGAAATCGGGTCTTTAGAGAAAACCCTGTGTTCTTAAGGAATCAAAATATGTGGACCTTGTGTCTTTCTCCCTGTCAGTTTTGTTCCGAGCTTTTTCATTCAGATTTTAGACCATCTTAGAGGCCCTCCTGGTATGTAGGAGCGCACCCTGATGCCAGTGTGATCACTGGAGATGGAGGAGGAAGGCTCGCCCCAGCTTAGACTGGCCCAATCCATCTTCCAAACCGCCCCTCCCCTGGCAGCCCCCCGTTTCACACGGACCACATGTCCTGCAGTGTCTGGGGCTTTCCCAGTCTCTGGGGCATGTCCTCCTAAAAGCATTTTGATTCCCTGCAGAGCTGCTTTCATCAAGCACAATGGAAGAGGTGCTGCAGAAAAGTGTGATGGGTTTCATACGTGTCCTCCACCCTTTCCTCTCTGGTGGGGCAGTGTTATTGTCTGCTCTATGGAGTTGAATACGCAGCTGCTGGTTTTGGGAGGCGTAGAAGGGGAAGTAATGCCGCGTCGGTGCCACCACAGACCTTGTCAGGCAGCTCCCCAGGTGACTGCAAGTTTGGGTCTGAGCTGCCAAGCAGAGTGTGGGGGCAAGTGACAGACAGCCTGGGGCCATCCGGGGCCATTGGAGCCCTCAGCTTGCAAGAGGAAATGCCTGCGAGAGGCAGAGCAGACAAGACAGGGTGAGGGCCAAGGCTCAAACTGCCTGTTAGCCTCCCCTGCCCTCACCATTTGTGCCCCAGAGATGCGAGGAGCTCCGTAGAGTACACGTAGGCTGTGTCGGCTGGTGCAATGCAACCACTGGAGTGTGACCGAGACAGATGTGCCCATCACCTGGCCATCCTCTGGTGGCCCCGGTTGCCCCGCTGACTCCTCAGAGTCAGCGAATGCGGTCTCAGCAGTATGAGTCTCCTCTTGGGGGAACGGTGGGGATGGTGACGCGCCATGGTTTCAGGGGCTGACCTGGGCAAGCATCAAGGAGAGACTGCGGGATGCACGGGGAGGTGCTCGCGTACTGCTTAAATTTCTCTCGGAGCCTTGTTCCTGACCTTCCTGCGGTGGGTGGCTGCCTTGAAACAGGAGATGTATTTTGTGGCTTGGATGGAGCGGCTGGTACAATGGGCTGCAGTGAAAAGCAGATTAAATCCCCGGGAAGTCCTTGAAGTGCAGCTCAAATCCACCAGCGAGGTGAATTGGCCGTAGCCCCACCAAGCAATGCAGACGTCTTCCCAGGGAGGGTCTGAGCTCCAGGGCTGGAGCCAAGCTGCTTCAGAGGGTCTGAGCTAAGCGAGATGAAAGTGGCAACAGGATAGCAGCTCTTGCAAAATACTGTGGAAATCGTGTAAATTGGAGAGAAATGCTGGAGCTACGCCTGCCCGCTGTGAGGTTGTAGAATGAAACGTTGACCCTGCAGGGGCGGAGGGGGCCTGGAGAGGCGTTGCTGTGGGCAGCGGGCTGCGTGTCTCTCCTCGGTGGAGCCTTCGGAGGCAGGGTGAGGAGGCAGCAAGCGGTAACCTGAAGTTGCAGGTGCCCATTTCTTGCCAACACCATCCAAGGATTTGCGATTGTGGGCGGCCCCGCCAGCCTTTCCCAGTGGTTTTAGCAAGGTTACGTAGAAGTCGCTGGCCGCGTTGGTTATCTGACCAGCAGAGCTCTCGTTGGTGCAAACAGGAGATGATCTGTTATTGTTAGCGGTGAAGAAACCAGACTCTGTTTCTACATAAGCTTTTATTTGTTTTTCTTTTGAATAAAACAAAGGCTGTGTGAAAGTTATGACTTCTACAACAGGAAATAAAGGCAAAATGCCTGTGCCTGCTTGCGAGGTATAGTTAAGCTGTGGAACTTGCTGCTACAAAACCTTAGCAAAGGAGAGCGTTTCAGAAGATTTGTTTAGTGTAAATGTGTACCTGTGCATACAAAGGTATGAAAGCTGTTTATGCAAGAAGTTTCAAGTACTGAAGGCCGCCTTACTCTGGGGTAAATTGTTTTTTTTTTTCCCTGCAGCAGCTCCTTAAGGCTTCTTTACTTCAGAGGAAGGAAAAAAAAATAATCGTAAGAATGACTGGATTTGAGGTTTGTGGGGACTCTTCTTCACTTGCTGGATGCTCCCCAAATAGGATAAGTTTGTAAGAGGTTCAGAAAAGGCGCACAAGCCATGGAGGGCTGGGGAGGAGAGTGGGGAACACAGACAGATTGACCGTCCTGAACTTTAGGGACCAAAGGCTCTGTGTTGCCACTAGAGGAATAAAAAAAAGCTCTTCAAAACACTTCAGTGCTGAGTTACAACTTGGAGGTGCCTTTTTTCCCCCTTCGTTAGCCAGGGAACACAGGAAAATAATTCTCTTTGCTTGGCATCATGAATCCCTCTTCCTCCTTCCCCTTCTGCCAGTTGTGTTTCCTCCTAAGAAGCAACTTGGAGGGTTGCTTATTGCGTGGTTTCGCTCGTCTTCCCCTTGCAGCTTTTGGTGCTGGTGTCTTTCAAGGCAGCTTGGATAGCCGGATGCCGGTGTATGACGATATTTTCAGGCACTGTCTAAAGCTGTTTGACCCAGAGAACCTCCTCCTGGGTCGTGGATGGCTCTGGTTTTTTCACTGGGTTGAAACACACTCGGTGAAAACAAGCACGCCCAAGTTTTCCTGTCATTTTCCATTATGGTTTTTATCCCAAAAGAATGTCTGGTAGAAGTTTTGAGGGCCCTCCAGATCCTTCACCCTTCAGCACCAGAAATTCCCCTTAGGGAAGACAGCGCTGGGGCTGGCTTGTTTTGGTGCTGCTGCTGTTTGAGCTGCAGACACGTGCCTCTCCAGCGTTGTTTAAGGCAAATTTAAGGTCTTAGCAGAGGTACTTTGCAAGGCTTCAACTGTGGGGAATTTTCCTTTGCTGCACAAAGTCGAACTGTCCTCCTCAAGGTGGTCTTCACCCCTGTGCAGCGGCAAGAGAGAAGACTGCCACTCTGAAGGCTTCGACCAGAACTGGGTCCTGAATGGGGGCTGGGATTCTGCAGGCTCTGCGGTACGTGCCTTCCCTCTCTCATAGCAACAGGACTTCCAGGTCTGTGGACCATCGGAGAATAGCCCTTCTGCGCAGTTGCATTTTACATCTCGGAGCAATGAGCTGGCAAACACCTCTGCTCCATCTGTTTTCCTTCAGTGATGGATTCTTTAAAGTCAGATTGTGGTCCCACGGGGACACACTCAACTAATCCTCTGCTTTTAAGATTTTATTTGTGCAATAAATGGATGACAAGGTGGTTTGCAAGTACATAACACAATAAATGGGTTTATAAATGCAACTTTTCTGCAGAGCACTATAGACTAAAATACAATATCGCTACAGCATTTAACACTGATCTCTGGTTCATTCATATTTCAAACAGTAATGTGCCCATTTTCTCATCTGGGAAGCCTCTTAGGTTTTTTTAATACATTTTTATAAATTAACCCGGCACAGATTTAATAATAACTTGCGTTTGTATAGCTTTTCTTCATCTCTGAGGATCTTGGATTGCTCTGCAGACTTAGCAGTGTAATACAGAAATTACGCGCCGAAGGATCCATTTGCTCTCTGCCGAAATGCGGCGGTAGTTTGGATTGCTCAGCAACGCTCGTGGATGCAAACGACGTCGAGGGAGGAAGCTTGAATCCAGCACTCGCGGCAGAAGGTGAATTTGGAGGGGAAGGATGCAGCTTGCTTTATGGGTGCTCAGAGCAAAGTCCTCCGAAGAAGAGGTCACAGGGATGTTGAGGAAATCCCCACGAGAAAAGCGGGATGGCTACTGAGCCTGGAAACTAGGATGCTGGAAAAACAAAGAAGAAAATGCTCCTTCACGCGTTCCTCACTTTTGGGATGCATTGTCGCTAGATACGGAGAAGCCAAGAACATGGAAGGACTTGGGAGATTGGTCCCTTCTGTCCAGAACGTGTTTGTTTAGCAAGATAACCCAACAGCAGACAAATTTATCCATCAGGACAGGAAACTTCTAAGCCAGAGCATAAGGTTTCTTAACCAAAGTGGGTTTAAGTGATCCAAAACTCTTGGATTTGGTGACGCAGGGTCTTCTCATGTCGCCTTTGCTGGCCAACTTTGAAACAAAGAGGAAGGTATTGAGCTTCTTTCCTTGGAGACTTTCATGCTCTTTCAAGAGCTCCCATCCAAGGTTTTTGCTTCTGAGATCCCCAGGTGAGATGGGGCTTTTCTAAGCCTCTGTCCTTCCCAGTCGCCATGTTTTGGTGTCGCTGACGCTAGGATATTTGTCATGGAGGTTGCCCATTCCCCATCCTGAAAAGAAAAAGTTTAGAGGGAAGCTCATGTATATAACATGTGATTGGAAAAATATTTACAGATAGCAAATTGCCATCTCTGTAGAAAGAAAAAGTGAGAAAATGGAAACGTGATGTTTATGTTAATATAAAGTTTTAAAATTTTAATTTGAGACCAGCTGTTTCTGCTTCTCTTATAAGAGCTTAATTGGGATATAATGGCATAGTTAATTAAATACAAATCAATAGTTTAAAACAGCTAATTGATATTTAATATGTATGGGAAAATATAACTTAGTTGTAATATAATTAACTCAATATTAAATAAGCAATGGAATTGCAATTATGCCTTTACAATGATTATAAAGTTTATCGTTCTTTAATAAACTTGTAATTAGACAGGATGAGCTGAAAAATTATTAAACAGGTATTATTGGGCTATTAAACATTTATTGTCATTCCTGGTGGAATACAGCTACACAACAGTACACATTATGTGAATGTATTAATAAACCTTTATTACTGCTTTGCAGCTTTAGCCTTTACTGTACCAGTTGATCGGAAACTTAGTTCCCTCTCTGAGTTGTGGGTGGAGGAATTGCCTTGAAATTGAGTAAGGAAATCCCAAATGTTGGGAGAAATGAGGAAAAAGCGGGAGGATTCCATAGTTTGGGCCAGTGAAGAGAAGTCTGTCTTTCAAAGCAAACTTTGCCTGGTCTGTGCATGAAAATCCCTTTCTGGAAGACCCTGAACTCTTCATAGAATCACAGAATCACAGAAGGTTGGAAAAGACCTTCAAGATCATCCAGTCCAACCATTAACCTCACACTACCAAGTCCACACTAAACCAATTAAGGGGAGAGTAGCAATTTCATGTTTCCTGGCTTGGGGGCTGGATTATTTTTAATGAAAGCAAAAACTAGGAATCATTAAGGTTGGAAAGGACCTCTAAGATCATCAGTCCAACCGTCAACCCAACACCCCCATGCCCACTAAACCATGTCCCCAAGTGCCACCTCTGCCCGTTTTTTGAACCCCTTCAGGGATGGGGACTCCCCCACCTCTCTGGGCAGCCTGTTCCAATGCTTGACCACCCTTTCTGTGAAGAAATTTTTTCTAATATCCAATCTAAATCTCCCCTGGAGCAGCTTGAGGCCATTTCCTCTCATCCTATCACTAATCGCTATCTTGTTTTTTTTAATTGACTTTTGCTTTGTTGTCACTGGCTGCCCCTAATGCTGGCAATGTGTGGTTTGAACTTGGCTTGTGCTTTGTCTGATGAGTGGTTCTTCTGCAAGTTTTGAGGTGAATTAATGCAGGTACTTTTGAGCAAGTCAAAAGCATGGTTCTGCCATGTATTTTCCAAACAAGATACTTAAGGTCACACTTCTTCAAAGCGCCTGGGATGATGAACTTCAACTGTAACTAGTTTAGCTCTGCCGGGAAAAATCAATTGCCACTGCAAGGAGATGGCTGGGATTTGTCTTGTAGGTTGGGGACACGCATGGGTTAACGTGTTCTGTTTTCAGTGGTATCTCAGCAGCCCCCCTAAAGCCAAAACATTTAAAATGCTGGGTATCTGCTTAACTATTTTAGCTTTAGGTAGCCACTAAAAGCTATGAAGTGGTGAGATATCCTTAGGCATCAGAGTCATCTTGAAGTATTTTACCTTTTAAAGGCGCTCTCAAGTATTTAAAGGTGCCTTTAGCTATAAAGATTTTTGCATGTTCTCACAAATTTATGGTATGAATTATTATAATGCAGTGCTCTTGTATAGCTCCTTTCATCATGGGATATCAAAGTGTTTTATAAGCATTAATTATAGCACCCCTCAGGGAGGCAAATGGAAGATAGACACCCATACCGGTGCGTGCCGATCCAGGCTCCAGACAGGTAGAAACCCAGATTTCATCTGGATCTGGGCCACGTGGCTCAGCCCTGACAATCCCCCCTCCTCTAAGAGCTAAGGTGTGCCTGGGACCTCCTGGGGAGCCTTGGGTCCTAGCCCCTTGCCACAGCCTCCAAAGCACAACCTCATTCTTGGGAGCACTTCACTCCCTGCGGCTGTAAGAGGAGACCTGGACATCTGAGTGGTGGGATATTCATCCCCCTACCCAAGTAGGCTGCAGCTATTGCTGCCTCCGTCGCCGCTTTGGTTCAGCATGCTCTTGGTGATGTTTGTGGTTGTGGTCTGTGGAGAGCATGGCAGCCCCAGGTCTGCGCGTATCCGGGGGAAAACCCAGCCAGCATCCACAAGCGGGCCCACGTGTGCATGCCGGGATGTACGATGCACGTCTGAATTAGTAAGATAGGAACGCTAGCTGGCTCGACTCCGCTGTGGGCTGCGCTGCCTTGTGTGACGCTAATCTAATTGTGTTGATTTAATTACGCTTTGATACCTTGGTGCTCGTTGAAGGCTCAATAGGAATCGATGCAGTTTTGCTTTCCTATCAATAAAGACATAAATGCCTCTCGCCTGCTTTGCAGGCTCCGTGTAAACGGCCCCGGAGGCTATCGGCAGGCTCAGAGCCACCTGGCCACGTGCGCGTGGGATGTCTGTTTTCACAGGCATCGTGCAACCCTTCGTGGAAACCCCATTTGAAGTTCGGCAAAGTCTTACCGATTCTAGTTATCGGACGGTGCTAAGGGTGACAACCTGTGCTGAATATCCTTCAGCTAAAACCGGCAGACCCTAGCAGCAGTTGGGAGTAGTAGAGGCATCTGATGCTCTGCAAGTCAACACCTTTCTTTGTGTATTTGCCGTTGTTGTGTAGGGATGGTGGGTCCTGTCGCTAAATTGCGTCGCCTCCGTACTGCAGAGCGAGAGGGCTGGTTTCCACCCTTGCATCCGAGATGGGAGGTGGTTGCTGTTTACCTCTTCCTGATAATTAGGACTCTGATTCAAGAAACAGCTGAGGATGTGGGTAGCTGATTCATCTGCCCCGATTTGGCTAATCTCTAGATATCTGTCTGAGTTAGCCACCACCTTTTATGGCCAAAGAGAGAGTTGCAAGCACCCCAAAGTCATCCTGAGTAGGCGAAGCGAGTCACTTTCTGGAGATGCCTATTTCTCTCTGGGGCATTACCCTAGGTAGCAGTGTGGATTTGGGGGAGCAATTAAATTTCAGCCTAGCCTAAGCATCTCAAGAGTCTTTCTTTTGTCTGAGCACCGACTTCAGTGGGATTACACCTGTGATTTGTTTTGGTTAGATGCTGATGGCCTCCCTGATGGGAGCCTTAGGACCGGGAGCTGTCAGCCCTTAGCCTCTTGCAAGGTGGAGCCCTGTTTAATGTTGGAGAAAGTGCTTTAACAAGTCTTGCTTGTAGCCTGAATGTACTGGGGTCCAAAGAAGTCTGTTTTTTCAGGGTTTAGGCTCTGATTCTGCCTCATACTGTGCGCAGGAGGAGGATGCTAGCCCCTGTGCTGGAATGCCATGGCAGCTAGCAGTATAGAATCATAGAATCATTGAGGTTGGAAAAGACCTTTAAGATCATCCAGTCCAACCATTAACCTAACATTACGAAGTCCAATTAGGGAGGGATACTGTATATCTGGGTATATACCCCTATAAATCTGGGTGTCTTCCATGCGCATTGCACCGTGGCGAGCAACTTTCCTCTTCCTCTGGACACGGTCCAGATCTGCAGTTCAAACCCAAGTTTGCATCACGGCGCCAGAAGCCAAGGCTGCCAGGCAGCGCTCGCTCCGCTCTAAAGCTGTCGCTGCGTGCTCAACCCTCCTGCTTCGCCGCCGCCTTCCCCTCTTGCACGCGGCACAACTTCCCGGCGCTCCTGAGCGCTCCTTCCTCGGCAGAGGGGGGCTCTAAAGAGACCACAGCCACATTAAGTAAACATCAAAGGGGCTTTGATCAGCAGGGCTCTGTAGAGCATAGAAGCCCCCGAGGAGCTCTGCAGGTCCACAGGCAGGCAGCATCGGGGACATGGTACCTTAATTTTCTCCACTGTGACACAGGAGAATTTGTTTGAAGAACTAGAGCTTTTTGCCGCTCCGAGATGCGCATGGGGAGAGCACGCATGCACGCAGCCTACTTCTGGAAAAACCCGTGTTCAGATCTCTCTCTGTTTGTTACCGATAGTCAGAAAGCCCCATTAAGAAATCAAGGCATCAAAGGCATGCGCCTCCTCAGCCTCTGGCACTTTGCTGCTTGTAGGGTCACTTGCTTCCTTCTAAAGAGCAAGATGCCTCAAGCCAGACTTATCTTCCCTTCTAAGGGCCGTTTCCCATTTTATTTTGCTGCCCGCTAAGGGAAAAAGGGATTAAAGAGTCCATGTTGTTGCAATGCGCTGATGTGGAGGAAGATGCAGCTCGTTCCCTCTGCTTAGCATAGAGGAGCGCTTAAGAGATGGGCAAGGGAGGGCATGGTGACCCTCCTGTCCCTAGATACACGTGGCTGAGCGGAGCAGCGCAGCAGCAGCTGGAAGCAGTTGGTTTGGGACCCCCAGCAAAGTTCAGCTCTGAGGCTGACCAAAGACTTCGGTTACATGCCTGCCTCGCTGGCTCTTTACTGGAATGGTGTAACCGGCAGGATTTGCTCCCTGCAGCATCCCCGTGTGCTTGCTCTCGTCCCCAGCCAAGTCTTCTAACGTCACTCTCTCTTCTCTTGCAGAACTGGGGCTCCCAGGAAGAGGATGCTGCCTAGTACTGGGGTTCATGTACAAGGAGAAGTACCGCAGGATGACTGAAGGTGAGCAGTTCCTTCACCTTCCATTCTTCCTTCCCCTTTAGCAATCTCATTGCAAGGAATGTCATGTGCTACTGCTAGGAACGTGCTAGGTTCTTGCTCACACTGAGGAGAAAATCCTGCTTCCCCTTCAATCTCTGAAACATCTTAGTGGGTGCGGATGTGGGAAGCCCCCTGCATGAAGCTGCAAGAGCAGAGCAGGAGCTTGTTAGTTCCATGCATCCAAAATCCACTGTCTTTTTCCCATGGAAAGGATTTCTCACATGGGAAGCTCTTCCAGCAATTGCTGCATCTACTCTTTTTATTCTAGTTGGGTGGTAGTGCCTCACCGTGACGCCTTCAGAGTACCAGTTTGCAGTGCCTGTGCACCCCTCAGAGGACCCGTTCCGTTGTTTGTCAAACCCCTGTACTCTGGCAGAGATATCACTTAAAATTTCCCTGGTTATATTCTCGTCATCCCCCAAGTACTTTATGAGCATTGATTAATCCATAGAAATATCATAAATAATTATGAAGCATAATAACTAAACAAAAACTATTTACGCTCGGAAGAATTGGCATCCTTGCTTCTGGTAGCTTCATTGCTTGGCTGCTTTTTCTGGAGCAAACCCTGGTGCGGCACCATCTCTAAAGCTGAATGGGAGAAGGATTAAACATCCCGGAGCCCTGCAAGATGGGAGGGTCTTGAGGGCGCGTCAAGGAGAGTTTGGCTTCTGTGAGGTTTCTCTGGGGACCGCAAACTCGATCCAAATGTGGATTTAATCCTTTCTTTGGGGCTTTGATTGGAAATGATTTGGACAAAGTGTGTGATCGCTTGCCCCACTGTGCCTCACGGTTAGCCACGGGGGTGTCTGCTCTTGCAGGAAGCCTTGTCTTCATGAGAGGAAAAAGCGCATTAGCTGTCACGGGGCGAAGCTCTCATGGAGGCGTTTATGGCTCAAATATCAGTTTAGAAGATCAAAGGTTCCTTCAGTTTCCCAGGAGCTGATAACATGGGGACGGTACTTCACAAGACTTCACTGCGTGCTTGTTAATTCGCACATGCTTTTTAAACATTGATTAGAGTATGTTTTTAACAGGAAGGGGCTTGCCCCTTGGGAGAATGGATGGCAGAATGTCATCTGAGTGCTGTGAGAAGGTGCCATCTCTCTCTCCATACCTTCCTGTCCCTCAAGCCTCTTGGAGAGGCTGCCCGTGGCTGTGCTCAGACGGGCAGGAGCACCCTGGGGATGCTCACAGGGTGTCTGAGAGCCGGCAAGACCGTGGGCGCACCTGGGCATCCTGCCGATCCTTTGGGATCGTTCACAGAAGCTCCTGTCCCCCGGTGGCTTCAACGCCTGCGTCTGCCAACGAAGTGAGCCCCCTTTTCAGGCTGAACGTGGCTTTGTGTGGAGAGAACAAAGAAACATGAAAGGCCAAAAGTAAAGCCTTTGTGTGGGAAAGGGAACAAAGTGTGCCTGCCTGGCGCTGTGCAGCCAGCGAGTTTCTGGCCTCCGCAGGCTCCGGGACCGTTACGTTTAAAGGTACAATCTGCCAAAAACAAAGTCAGGGGATTTCCATGGCTACAAAGACCGCCTAGGACTCGTGTTTTCACCAGAGGCGGTTCTGGATGATGATTGCAGGCCTCAAACCTCCTGGGTTTTTGGTGGATTTCAGTGCGAGATCCACACTGTATGGTGGGCTGAGCTCTGACGGGAGCCAAAGGGGGTTTCAGATGTCTGGTCATCTACAGAGGTACCGGGAAGGTATCTCCTGCCCAAAGTACCCGAGCCAGGCTCTTTGGGCCAGTTACCTTGCAGGGATAAGGAGAGAGACAGCTTCCCTTTTATATTTTTGCCAAATGAGAGCTTTTCCTCTTCTTACTGCGTGATGGTGCTAATGAACAGCCCTATTAATAATTACAGGGTAGCTGAAGGAACTGAAAGCAGAGGTAGGCAGTGGGGCAATCGGATAATTATGAGGTGTGGGGTCTCCGTCGTAGTGGAAATGGGTAATTACAGGGATCGTTAGAACCTTGCTGTCACTTAACGGAGACATCTACAAAATGCGCTCGTAGGTAGAGAAGCACAAGAGGAGTTAGACGGAAGCCTCGTCAGCACGGAGGAATTGCTTGTTGGTGGGAAAGTGCTTCTCTTGGCTATCCCCATGGAGAAGATCCAGGCTGGGCACTTGCAGAGCAGTGTGGCAGCCTCTCCTAGCAGGGTAAAATAAATGTCGTGGCTCCGCAGATGCTCTGTGGCCATGTCCAGCGAGGGTCTTTGGTAGCATTATGTTGTTTGTTTACCAGCTGGCAAGTGATGGGTGTCCATTAACGCAACCAACTGCGGATGTGGGCTCCTCTGGCTGAGCTGTCCTCCAGGGCGAGAAGCCAAAATAAGTGTCTGAGAACTTGCCTCCGTTAGTGTTAGTTAAGGCATATCAGTTCCTCATATCAACATATATCAACCTGTGCCATGGAAAAACAGCTCTGGGTGAGGTGCTGGGGTGTCTCCCAGCAACAGAGCAGCCTGGGCTGCTGCCGGCACCACTGGTGATGTGCAAGGCCAAAATGATTTGGGTGCTGTCCCCTCAGCTGGCATTGCTGCGCCGCGTCGGGTGCGATCGCCTCTTGCTTTATTGCCAATGTTGAAGCCCACACCAGGAAAAGTGCTGGATTTGGGCACGATTCGGGGGTGTGTATGGGCTGGGGAGCGGGAAGGTGCTGCTCCAGTGTGGCTGCTAGCAGCTTATCCCTTTGCTGTGATTGACGATTGCCTGGTCTGCATGCTGGGATCGCTGTCTGGTGCACGGCTGTGAGTTGTAGGGTGAAATTAAGCTGGTGACAGTTGTAGACAGAGGGAGAGAGAGAGGTAGAGCCGTCTGTAATGACGGCCTTGCAATAAAGACGCTTTAGAGTTAATCCTCCACCATCTGTCTTCATTCCGCTAATAACCCACTCAATCAGATGCTGCCGACTGTTTGTTAACATTCAGAAACAGATACATAATCAGGAGGAGCGTGCTGTTTGCTCACGAGGGGCTGGGTTCCTCTTCGGGAGCAATTCTCCCCTGGCCGCGGCAGCGGTTCCGTGGGAGCCACGGCTTGCGGACTGGATGTCCCAAGGCACGTGCCGTGCAACGGAAGGGATGCCGAGGCTGGTGGCGAGCTGAGTTACCCTGCTTTCCCCAGGGCTTGTGCTGCCCTGGCTCAAGGTGATTTTGGAGTAGAAAGGTGGTTTCTATGAGGTGGGTCACCTTAGTCCCCCAAGAACAAGGATCTTGAACTAACCTGAGAACTGGGGCTCGTTTTTCTATTCCCTCTTCCCCTTCACATTCAGCTCTCTTCCCAAGGGAAGGCAAGGGGTGTGCTGTCAAATCTCTCCCTGCTCACCTATCGTGCTTGGTCCCTGCCTGTCCATAGCTGCAGGTCCCAAGCTGGGCTCACTCCACTCTCCTCTGCGGCAGTCAAAGGCAAGCGTTCAGACGTCGATCCTGCTCCTGCTATTTTTCTTCTTCTCTCCTGCCGTTGACTTCTTGCCAGATCTAACTCGAGTCATTAGCAAGCATCACTGCAGCAATTATGGCACTTTTTGGCTGCCATTCATAAAGCTACTAACGGGAACGATTAAGCGCTGAGAGGTGTCAGCCTTCTCCTTCACCACCTGTTCCCGCCAGCCGTTGGCTGCTGGAAGGTGCCTACAACCTTCTCCCCGTGCCCAGGGTAGCAGGGCTGGGCAGCTCCCTTCGCTCCTCTCACCTCCCTTTCCAGGCACTTGGCCGGCTCTCCTGTCCTCGCATGCAGGCGGCATCTCTGTGGGATGGACGCAGTGCTCAGCTTTGTCACTGCACGGAGGGGAAGGGTGGGATTCATCCTCGTGCCCAAGGTTGGGTGGTGAAAGCAGGTGTGGCTGGGAAGAGGGACAGAAGAAGGACTCAGTGCAGCATCCTCCTCCTGGACCAGCTAATGGTTAATGATCTGTGCTCAAGGAAGGACAAATTCCTCCTCTTCAGCTCCCTGCTTGGCTTATAGCCCTGCTTTCCGCTTCGCTCGCATCCGTGCCATCGGTTAGGCACAGGCATGAGGCTAAAATCTGTACCTTAATCTGCAGGCGGTCTCGTCGGTATTGGCCACTGTGGACGCAAACACTGACTGGTGTGCCAGGAGAAGGGCTTGTGCCGGAGTTATGTCTGGCAGCAGCCACCCTCCATTTGCATCGTGGCTGGAAGCAGAACCCTGCCTCTGTAGCTTTCTGCATTCAAGGTGTCTCCGTTCACTGTACGAAGCACTGCAATACCAGCAGTCATTACTGCAGAGCTGCAGCTCCACGTAGCAACGAGTGCTGCTCTGTGTTTAATTGGGAGAGGGTGTTGCTTAGCAAATCGTATTTGCTGGGGAATGACTGTAGAAATCTGCTCGGATAAGGGCTGGCTGCATCCGAGGCAGGAGGTTTTTCTCCAAAGGCTACGTGGATGTTGTGGGGCTGTTGCGTAAGGCAAACCTTGAGTTTTGAGAGTGTAGATGGTGAGAACTCAAAAGTTTTGCGGTCTGAGCTGCAAATCTCACCTTCATTCTTTTGTTCAGAAGGTTCGGGATCTTATTTAAAGGCGCTGGGACTAATGCAAAGCTCCAATGTCTCTTGTTGGGGGAAGATGGAGGTCCCAAAAGGGGACTATCCACGTACCTCGAATGTAGGCAATTCACCCACATACCTGGAACATGGGACACAGGTCAGGGTTGGCCATGGGGACGATGACGATGGTGGCCTGAATTGAAGAAGAGCCACCAGCTTGATCTCCTCGTGATGGCTCGTGCATCCCTGCAGCCCTCGCAGGCTGCAACTAGTAGAGACGGTTCGGATCAGCCCCTGCCTGCCTGGCAGAACCGGGCAGCTGCCTGTTTCTGGCTTTTGTTGTTTCAGTCTTAATGATTCGTAGTCTTTACTTTTCATTAAAAATAATCCAGCCACCAAGCCAGGAAACATGAAATTGCTACTCTACCCTTAACTGGTTTAGTGGTGGAGTTGGTAGTGTAGGTTAATGGTTGGACTGGATGATCTTGAAGGTCTTTTCCAACCAAAACGATTCTATGATTCTGTGATCAGCCATGGCTTTGCGCTCGTGAACTGCGAGCAGCGTAGGTCTGGATGGGGGTGGTTGGTTTGTGGGGTTTTTTTTTTTGTCTTCAACTTTGGCCTGTCTCTAGTCTGCAGATAGGTCTTGGTTCTGCGAGACATGGGGAGAGAATTGTGTGTGCGTATGAAAGCTGTTTTTATGGCTTATAATTAGCTCGTACCCATCCTTAGAATAATTATAGCTCCTCCATTATTAATAATTGGAATTCCAGTCCTTGTCATAGATCACAAAACGGAGAAGAAGCTCAGCCCAGGGTTTGCATAATGTACCTTGGTCTAAATTGAATAATTGGTAAAATGGTGAAAATCGTTAGTTTTTCCCCCATTCCTTGGTGCTGGAATTAGTGAGATATTAGTGCAATTAGCCAGTGCTTCCATTTGAGGCTGCAATCATTTGGTTTGTAATTTAGAATAAATGTAAAAGCCCACTTGTGCTTCTGAACAGATTATTTGTCCTGTTTAAAAGTATCTAATGGGGTGGCTGTCATCTAAGCAAGATACATTTGACCCATTTCAATTTGTTTCCCTTTTAATCTGCTATCTGTTTTCCTGGATCTTTTTTTAATAAAAACATAAAGAAGAAGTGGTTGAGAGAGACCAAAGAGGGAGAGAATAGAGGCGTTATAGATCTGGAGTTTATCATAAGCCGAAGTAACTTGAAATCAAGGCTGTTAAACTGCAGAAAGCAATAAAAAGAAAACACCATTTGGAGATCGTTTAAAGGGCCGAGTGACTTGTCAATGAAAGGTTGCTCTATTCGACTGCCTCTTAATAGCTTCTCAAAGGGAATCTGCAGCTCTTGCAAAAACGAAGGCTGTGGGTACTCTTGCAGCAGCTCTCCGCTGCGGGAGGGAGTGTTTGGGTTAGCAGGGTGCTGGGGTGCTGCGGCAGCAATGCCGAGATGGGTAAAATCCAGTACCGAGAAGAGCAGGGGAGGAAAGGAGATGGATTTAACCCTAAAACTGGGCTTAGGCTTTAAAACACGTCCTAAATGTTGAAGGCCTGGATATCCTGGTAGGCACGGAGGCTGGGTGCATCGCTGCTCTTCGGGCTGTAGGCGGATCTGTGCCCCGCTCCGTCCCCCCTGGCTCCAGGCATCCCCCTGTGCCCTCCCGCTTCTTCAGCAGGGAACAGAGGGACCCTGCGCCTTTCCCTCGCATCCTTCCTACAGCCGTCTGATTCAAGGCTCCTCTCTCTGCCAGGCCCCGTCTTACTGCTTGGAGAGAAACCAGCTGGGACTCTGGGATGGAGTCCCTGCCCTTTTGGGGGAAAAATGGCTTGTTCAGAGAAGCGGGGTGTGCCTCTGCTCCAAATGTCTCCCTGCTTGAATGCCCCTTCTGCCTGCCGTAGTTCAAAGCGGTTTCAGTGAATGCTTTCTGCCAGGAAAACGTCCTATTAGAGCGTGGCAGCGAGACGCGGTGACGCATTCCTGCCTCCCGTTAGCAGCCTGGCAAGGCAGTTGCTGCCTCAGAATTGCTTGGATTTATGGGGACGCTTAATCTGGATCTTGCAAGTGAGCATTACATCTGCAGCAGCACAGGCTGAGCATGAATCTTCCTTAGTCTCAAGGATGAATCGGAGCCAGCCCTTGTTAGCCCTGTAAAAAGTGACCTTTCCCCTCTACCAGATGCCAAGAGGCTCTGTGCTGCCGGGGCAGCTTGCGCTGCTGGAGAAGCTCAAACTTCACCCAGTTCTCTGGCCTGGCGGTGGAAAGGGTCTGTCCTTTGGGACCAGACCTGTAACGTGTTACTTGCTGTAGCTCGAGCAGCGTTGCCTCTGCTCAGCTCGCTTTTGTGCGCGGCGGAGCTTAACAGCCCCTAAACAACCTGAGCATCTTCTTGAGCATCCCAGCATCTCTACCCTCCGAGGCTTGGGCAACCAGTAGGATCCGCTGGTATCGGTCTGTGGCCTGGGAGCGGGATTCCCTGCAAAGCTTTGCTAAAAGCTACAGGATCCCTGGCCCAAAATCTGCTGGGATCCGCTGTAGCGGTGGGTCCATTATTAGCTGATCTCCAAAGCTCCCCATGGGATGCGGTGCGAACGTTGCGTTGCTAACTCTGCTGTCATCGCCCATAAGGTGCTGTCTCCATCGGAGCTTGGCAGCTCTGTGCTGGGGAAGCTCACCTTACCCCAGGCGCTGGCACTCGTGTCTCCATGCGAAGACGCAATCACGATGGATTAGGGAAGGCATCTCCTGTATAAGCTGCATTGAGCCTTTTGTTGTTTAGCTGACAAAGGCATTTGAGAAGGAAGAGGCGAGTGGATGGAGGAAGCTCCGGAGAAGTTGTTAAAGATGCGTTGTTCTCAGCAGAGGTCTCATTGATATTTCTGTGATGCTTTGTGTGTCTGTTAGCTAAACAAGGCAGGGGTGTAAGTGAAACCTGAGGAAAAACCGGCAAACAAGCTGTCTTTTCCTCTAGTGTCAAGGGGAGACTCTGCCTGGGTTGGGTTAGCTGGAAAACTGGGTAAAATGCAGGACCTGGCTGGAGAGGCATACGCTGCTGTGAGCCAAGTCCTTGCTGGTGAAATCCATCGTGCACGTTCACAAGGATGCTGCCAAGGGAAGGATCCCGTGTGCTCTGCGCCGCTCCGGTCGGGCAGGATAGGAAACGCCTCCCCATCCTACTGCTGCTCTCTGCCGCTTTGGAGAGTTTCATCCTTGATGCTCCAGTTGTCTACAGCAGTTGCAGTGCAGCTGAGTAACTCCGCTGGTTATAAATCTGACACGAAGCTTGCGAGTTTTATGGTAACGGTGGTGTTGTAGCAGTTAATGGTCTAAGGGTATAATTTTATCTATTGATTTGAGTAGCGGTCCCCTGTGGAAAGCTATTGCTGCGTGGTCTTAAATAAATGAATACAATACTTCCTTGCTCACCGAGTACCGGATAAGATAATTCAGGAGCTGCTTCTCTTGCTGTTCAGCTGGTAGGTGCGTATGGGAGAACCTGGGGTCATGTGGAATCCGCATGCTGTCCCTTTGGCAGGGGCTGGAGGGCCTGCTAAAGACACTTCAGGAACCTTAGGTGTTGACAAGCATGGATCAATATCTAGGGGGGATTTAGAATATCCTGGCTGCTTGAATTCCATTGCCCTTGCTCTCCTCTTTACATCCTTAACGGCGTTTGGAACGGAATGTGTACCTAAGGAACACAGCAAGCTGTTGGGAAAAACTTGTCCTGCAAAATGTGCCTGAAAAAGGGCAGAGAGCAGGTTATGTACTTCACCTTACCCTGGCTGGCTTTTTTGGGGTTTGGGGTGGCTTATTTTTAAAGTCTGCCGGGAGGCAGGGGGAGCATGGATTAAAGGAGATGGCAGGGCTTCTCTCTGAAGACGGAGACTCTGGCTTTCTCATCTCTGCGCTGCCTCCAGGCTACCTTCAGAGTTTACCTTCGTGTGTGTCTGTTGATAATTTTCCCCTCTCTGCAGAGCTGTTGCTGCAGCCTGGGGGGCTGTTATGTAGCTTTCCTCCCTCGCTGTCCATGGGGACCCTGACAGAGAGGTTGCGGGCAGGCAGTATTTCGTTAGCAATCCAGGTCACACTGTTGACATGGTGTCCACCAGACCAGAACCTGGACATGCAGGTCTGGCTGTGCCATCAAGTCAGCTTCTGATGACGCCATAAATCCTCCCAGCATGGACACGATAGCATGATTGCGTGGAAGCTTCCAGCTTCTCAAGGTATCTGGAAGCCATCGCTTCCAAGAAAACGATCTGGACTTTGATTCAGGAAGGAGGCAGGAGGGTGACCGTATATCCCTACCCAAAACTGGAGAAAGAGCATCTCTTCTGCCATTTTGGGGAGTCCTCCTGGGGCACGGGCACTGCAATGCAGTGCTGCTTTCTACGAAGCACTGCAGGCCTACCCGCTGCTGCAAGGAAACACATGGGTCGTTCCTGCCTGGTCCAGATCCCTCATCTCCCTCCTCTGGAGGCAGATGTGCAGGCACGCTTTCTGCAGGCATAGCTGGGGTCAGAGCTCCACGAACTGGAGCAATGAAGCAGTACCAAGTTACGATCGCTTAGAATATCAATTAAAACCGCTGCAGCCTTCTGAGTCTCGCTCTGAGACATACATGTATTGATGAACAGCCAGGCTTGCCATTAAAATGGCTCTCAAGCCAGCAGAAGTAAATCTACTGCGCAACTGTGAGCAGAAACTTGCCGTGGCTAGAGTACTTCCAACTAAAGCCAGGCTGTGGTGTGGGAGCCCGGTAAGATTGTCGTGAAGATGAAACCCTTCTGGTGTTACAAAGCCTGTGGCTTCGCTGTGCTATGCAGAGGCTTAAAGAAATAGTTTTGAAGCTCTGTTCCCCACTGGTTTCCCTGCACGTCGTTAGGTCACGTAACGTCATCCCTGCTCCGCAGTTGCAACCTGTAAGGTGAAGCTCCTTTCTTACGGGAGCGGTGCAAGACAGCTGTATTTCACAGCTACAATGACAAATCGGCAGAAATTGTGTGTTTGAGGCCAACGCAATGAACCTTTTCCCATCTCTCAAAGAAGCGGGACTTTGTTGGATTTGACTGAAAGGTACTGCGAAACACCCAGCAAAGGATCTTGCTTTGTTTGGGCTGGCTTTTGGGTTGTTTTTTTTTTTTTTAAACCCTTCTAAAAATCCATTCTTATCGTAAGGAAATAGTGAAATATTGTTGTAGAGTATCAAGTTGAATGCTGCAAGTCCTGTTCTTTTTCTTCCCAAGCTATTTGCTGTATCTGGCCGAACCCTGCCATCTGTATTCACTAAAAAAAGCTGAAGCCCGTTAGCAGCCTTCAGGTTGAGGTTGATGAAGACAGAAGGAACAGGCATGGTCAAAATCCTGAAGGATAGGTAGGGAGCACGTGTGAGGGGGAGTGCGAGTGAAATTCCCTTTGGCCAGGCAACCAACACGATGGTTATTTAGTACCCAGGGCTGCCACTGTGATCCTTCACAAAGCAACAAACTTAAACTGCAAACCTTAACAATTACCTCCAGCGCGGCAGCAATCTCGGGGCCTGTATATACATATCCTTTTATGCCCAGTATTTGCTCCCTCAGGTATTTACTCAATCTATAAATGTATTAATGGGGCTAATCTTAAAACACATCCAGAGATATAACTTGAGATGGTTTGGTTTTTTTTTTTTCCCCTTGAACAAAGATGAAGGTTTTAAATAGACGGGGGAAAGAGAAGGGAAGTGAAATGTTCGGTGACTAATGATCCTCATCAATATTCATGAGAGACGGTATGCATTTCGAGATTTAAAACAAAGGAAGGAAGAAAGAGAGAAAGGAATTGACTTCTTTAGAAGCTAAATGAAATATTTAGGTTGACCTGGAGATAAGTATGCCAGGTTTTTGTTGCCATCAGCTTAGACCAGAGTTCGATCAAGAAGTTTTCAAAGAGAAGCTGGGGGAGCCGAGTTGCCGGTGGAGGTTTCTGGAGACGGCGTGGCAGGGAGGTACGAGGGTGTTGGCTTGCGTGGCAGCAGAAGTCTTCAGCCGAAGGTGAAGTCCGTGTTGTGCTAGGTGCTGTATAAATGGGGAGGGAAGTGATCCCTACCCCAGGAACCTGCATCCGAAGCCAACTCAAGCAGGGGTATGGAATAGCAGCAAGGGGCGGTTGTCCGCGGCCGGCGGTGAGGTTGGGATCAGCCTTGGGCTGTCCCAGGTGAGTCCTCGTGTGCAGTGTCCTTGGGAGAGCTCCTGTCCCTGCCATTCCCCGCTGCAAGGCTGCCCTCTTTGGGAAGGGGCAGCCCCAAAGTGGTGGCTTGCAGGGTGCAGAGGACGTTAATGGAGACGTTAATGCCGTAGGACTGAGCTGCCTGGTGCGAACTGTCCCTCGCATGAACGAACGGCTCTATGGACCAATGCCTGTTGGGAGTAGGGGAGCTGATTTGGTTTTGTGGAAGATATCTGTTCTTAACTGAGTGTTTTCTTCCTTTCTCTCCCTTTCTCCCTATCTTTGCTACAGCAGAAAATCACCCCAAGTGTACCTAACTTGAAGGTGGAATTTAAAGCCCCCCAAGTACTTGGAAATGGATGGGGCAACCTTGATCCTTCCCCGTTTCAGTCTTTCATTAGCTGGGGTAGGGAGGAGAAGGAAAGCCTCTGCAGAGAAAATACCTGGCACACGGTTTTGTCAGGAGGATGTTGCTCTAGACGTGCAGCAGTAATAGCAGAGGACGGAAAGATCACCAGGATCTTAATAACCAGATTTAATTGCTGAAAGAGCACATTGGGCCTGGAAGAAAGGCTTCCCCCCAGCCTTCTGCATTTCTCCTCTTTTAAATCTTTTTCCTTTCGTCTTCTGCAAGTTGCCCTTGTCTCCCTCTGCTTCTGAGACTGCTCCTTTTCTTTTTCGTGCCATCCCTTCCCTCCTCCGAGTGACAGCTGTCCCACCCCCGCCAAGGTCGTTTGCCCTTGAGACCATCTTTGATCTGTGCCCTGATAGAAAGGCCGAGTATTGACTTTGGCTTCAGCTTCATTAAGAGGCAGCCTCATTTGTCAACTTGTTTGTTTCGATAGCTGCTTGGGAGACGGCGGGGCCCGCAACCCCTCCTCGCAGAGCTGCGGCATTATTCCAGAATTAACTCCCTTTTCAAGGGTTTGCAGGCAAGGTCGTTGCAGGTGGCCCTGCACAGTCCTCTCCTTCTCATTAATCGATGTCACAGAGGTTTTTTTTTTAAGCAAGGTTAGATCCAGGCGGTTCGTGGACAGGAGACATCTGCCGAGGCTCTGGGCACCGCGAGAAGTGCAGTGCAGGGGCATTAATCCACAGTGCTCCCAGCTGGAAGAATGGGGTTCCTGTCTGCTGGTAGGGAGCTCGGTGGTGGGGTCTCGGATGAGCTCTCCCGGTAAGATCCTTGCAGGAGGTTCTCTAGGGCTGGTTGCGTAAGGATTGCAAGTAATGACATTAATTCCTTTTGTCAGTTGTCATCAGGTAACGTGTCTGCCGATAATAGCTTCTGGTTTTGATCCAGATGGTCAAATGAGGTTAATCAAATAAGTTACCCAGGCTTTTTTTCCCTTTCCTCTTGGTTGGTGAATAATGCATGGGGAGGCGTTTGCTCGTAGCGTTTGATCTCTCCAGGAATTGCCTTCCTGTGCCGCCCGTCCCCAGGGCGACTATCCTGGAGAGGCTGCAGTGGCAGGGCTGGGGCTTTGGCTGGTGGTAGGGTACAGAGGTGGCCAAGTGACAGATGTGCTCCATCTGCTCTTCCTCAAGAGTATTTTGGTGGAAACGATCTTTTCCTAAAGTCACGTGAAACAACTGAAACTCTAGACGTTGGTGTTCCCAGGGTTGGTTAGGGATTTGGAGTGGGGACGGTACGGCAGCCTTGGGAGGTTCATGGCAACGCAGGAGGAATATCGCTGCTTTGCTTAGGTTCAGAGCAAGAGGAAGAAGCTGTGTTGCTGAGGACAGGTGGCTGCAGCGCAGGGCATTTCCAGACTTAGCTGACCTTGTGCAGGAGAAGCAGGTGAAGACAAAAAGCCAAACTCCGCTGAACTGGCAGGCTAGTTTCCTGGAGACCTCAAAGTCCCACCGCCCTCGTGGGGAAGGGGCTGGTGATAGTATTTCTGTACTCCTAAGAAATGCAGTAGTGTGTACTGGGCCTCTGATGGCCAGGAGGTGTGGAAGCATCAACCCGGCCCTACGGTGCCCACGTTAAGGGAAGCAGCTCAAAAAACCAGAGGCGCTGAAGCTGGGTTGTGCTGCAGGGGTTAAAGCTGCTTTTGGTGCTGGCTGTCCTGGGTACCACCTCACTCCTGACAGCGAGGAGGGAGCTGAGGGAGAGATGTTCCTGGCTGTTGCCACGGGCATTTTGCTTCAGCAGATCCCGAGGTAATAAGGCATCGGTAATTGCACCGCTCCACGTGAGCTGCGACGTGACTGGCACCGGAGCGTCGTGTGCGGCGCTGGTCGGGGAGCATGGAGCAAAGCCGGGGAGAATGCTAACTGCGGTGGCAGGAATGGCCCAGGGATTAGAGAGCGGGTTGTAAGAGGAGAGACTGGAGGAGGTAAATTTATATAGTTTAGAGGAGGCTCAAGGGGAGACACGACCAGAGTCTATAAATACACACAGCAATAGAAACCAAGGGAGGAAATTATTCAGAAGAAGGGAGGACAAGGAGCAGTGCCTGAAGCAAAGGCAGGAAAAGTTTATGCTGGGCCTTGCACAGAAGGAGAACAGCTTTCAGCATCAGGCTGAGATGGGGTCCCACTGCTGCCGAGCCAGCCTGCTGCCGCTCCGTGCTCCCCAACCCCTTCTGAAGCCTCGCAAAGCCGGTTTCTCTCAATCCTACCCAGCTCCGCTTGGTTTTACAGCAGCCCCACCTTATTTCTTCCCTGCCAGCCGTTTCGCACGGGCATCTTGCACCGAGCTGCCCCAGCATGCCTTAGAAGGTTTAATAAAACAGATTAAGATGCATTTGGGCTTCTGGCTTGACGACTCGTTCCCCTCGGACAGCAACATTTGCCTTCGCTGGGTGACAATGCTTTGAGCCCGTAGCCTTAGGCGCTGTGGCTTGTTGCTAGTCATCTCCCCAATGAATAATACACGGGCCTGAATATCTGTCTGCATACATCTTCCTTTCCTATAGGGTAATTTAATGTTATCTTTGGGCCTCCTGCTCCTGAGATGAAGAGATTATTTCAAACCTGCAGCCCACAACCACAGCCATTGGTTTTCAAACGTCATTAAGTTTCATTATAACAAATAAACACTGCAATGACATTTATAAGTTACCAGAGAGCACAGAAACACAAATATGAAGCAGATAAACTGCATTTGATCCAAATAATTACTGCAGGCAATATCGAGCTTAGGCTGAGCTGGCAGCCGGGTGCCAAGTAATTTATAGGAGTCCGTAAGGCGCTATGTTGCACATTGCTTCTTAAAAATGATGATGATGGTTATGTGTCTCTCTCTAAAGCCTTAAACAGGTTACGTGCCTGCCTCGCTGAAGGCAGCAAGCCTTTCCTCGAGTCAGAAACAACGGTGGTACTGGCTAAATGCGTGGCTGTTACTAGTTTGGGGACTTTTTCTATCCCCATTCCTCAGGATTTTAGCCTGAAAAGGGACCTGTGTTTGAAGTTTGCTGTGGTTGAAACTGTAAAAGAGGCTTCCCCCCCCCCCCCCAATGGAGGTTTCTATCCCCAGCTGTGAACTCATAAGGTTTCAAGAGGGGGGAGTCCTTTGAGAGAGATTTGCGCTGTAAGAGTGTGTAATATTATTATAATTAAGTTCCTTTCATTTCGACTCCCTGCTCTTAACCCTGGGGAAGGAATCCTCTACCAGCAAACCAGATGGAAAAGCATCTCCCCCAGCTCCCCCCCAAAAAAAACCTGAACGAAAAGGGGTTTTGTTGCCGTGCCGGTTGGGTGAACTCTCGCAAAGCTTCACCTCCCTGCGCAGGGCTGGGTTTTTCTCTGTTCCAGGGTGGCACGTCGTCTCCTAAGTGAGCCGTGTGGAGCTCGTCACGGGATGGAAAGCTTCCGATGTCCTGCAGGCATGGAGGCTCAGCCCAGGAGGGGGTTCAGAAACAGCTGGGTTTATTGACGAGCATCTCTCATTACCTGTTAATTAACTCAGCAGGCTGGAATGTGCTAATCTTCTCTTGGACTGGGGTTTTGCACAAGCAAGCCATTGACTCTGCAGCGGGGACCATTGAGAAGGAGCCCGTAATAAAACAAACAGCAAAGTCTTGTGTTTAAATACATTTGAGCCCCCTTCTGACGCGGTCCCTGCTCCTCCAGCGATAAAGCGGAGAAGTCGCTGGGTCCTTCAGCAGTGGTAAAGCACGGCCACTTCCCCATGGCTTCTCCCAAGGGTGCACATGGGCTGATAAAGCAGTTGCAGGGCTATAAATACTGGCTGAATTCATGTTTCCTCTTGGTTTTTGTGGCTCTTTGGCTTTGTTTGGTAAGTCCCAGTTGAAAAGCGGGACCTGGTTGTTGTAGGCATTGGTGCAGGTCACCGGCCTCCTCCGTGATGGATGAGCATGGATAACTGCACTTTCTACGCATTTCCCTGGGTCTACGGATGCTGTAGCAGCAAGGGTTTTCAGGGGAGGGGAGTTTTTATTAGGTCTTCACACATGGATAGAAAAGTACATGAGTTTCTAAGCGTCTTCCTCAGGTAACGAGGGTGGGCACATGCATGAAACGTTTCCTGCTAAACCCATGATCTGCTCCCTGTCTGTTCGTCTTAGCATCTCTTACCTCCTCCTGTCTTTTCCCCACCGCTTTTTTTTTGTGCATTGCATATGCTTAACTTTAGGCTGTTCTTCAGAATAATTTGTTTTAACTTTAAATATGAATCTTGCACGCTAAAAAAAAAAAGTGCATATATTTACAATCATTTCTGCTTGGAAAAATCCAAACAAACAATAATTACAGCAGAAACCTGCTAATTCTCATTCCACTTCATCTTCAGGCTTGATAATTCACACAACACAACCTGAAGCAATCTCACCCCTCTTCTCGGCTCAGCTAAACAGCAGGGAGCTGGAGCGAGTCCTCAGCCTCAGCACGGTCTTGGTGCATCTGGAGTATCATGTAGCTAATCTGGCCGGGACCCCCCGCAAGAAGCAGCAGGGTAGATGTTTCATGCAGACAGTGGCCTCTCAACGTTTTAGGGCAATAGTAAGGCTTGTTCTCGCATTTTCCTGCCTCGATAGGGGCGGTTTGGTACCCCAGCCCAGGCGTTTCTGACGCGAGGAAGGTATCTGTTGGAAGGCATCTTTGCGTGGTGGCAACTCAAGCACCTGCAAAGATGGAGGCAAAGTCCTGTAGAGAAACTTGGCTGATCGCTCTTTGTGTGAATTCCCAAATCGGTACGGTGAGCATAATGTCTCTCCGACCTGCGGTGAGATTTCTGACACTCAAATTTATTTTGAGAAGGATGTGGGTGTATATGTACTGATTAAAGTTTGGGTTATTTCCTGGTAAGCTCTGGCAGAACCGTGTTTAAAGCAGTGGAAGGTAAAGGGGACAAAACACTTGTTGTGCAGTGGGGTTTTCACGGGGAGTTTGGCTAGAAGATGGAAGACAGGAGCAGAGTTTTTCAGTAGTTTTAGTATCAAATATCTGCATTTTCTGTTCGGAAATGAATCTTCATTTTGATTTCTCTCTGTGACTCAAAGCGTGCAATAACAGGTTTTGAAAAACGAGGATGGAAGTGAAACATGGTGCGACCCAGGGTGAGCTCTTTGGTCTAATTTTCCGCCCCGTAGACTGCACAACTTCCAGTTGCTACTCTTCCTGGGAGCAGAGCCAGACTTTGAAATCTCCAAATCATTTGTGAAATGGATTATTCATCCTTCTCGTTTTCCTACGGACGAGTGTCCTGCGTGCCCTCTAACTCAAAGATGAGCTGAGATTTATAGGACTGTATTTCAAAAGAGCAGCCTTGATCTGGGAACAAAGGGTGGGCTGAGGGGACACGCCTGGATTGAACGTAATCTATGGCTGTGAGGGATCACCTGAGAGATTTCAGAAGGTCGCAAGGGATAAAATCCTTAAGGATTTTACCAGGGAGATGGTGTGGGGAGCAGACTGCTGCCCACCATTTTGAGCATCAGCTGTTGCTTTAGAAGGAAAAGTTCCTTTTCCCCCCTTTGTGGATTAAAATTTTGTATTGTGATTTGTATCAGGAATAGTGTGGCCAGCAGGAGCAGGGAGGTGATTGTGCCCCGTACTCGGCGCTGCTGAGGCCGCACCTGGAATGCTGTGTCCAGTTTTGGGCCCCTCAGCACAAGAAGGACATTGGGGTGCTGGAGCGTGTCCAGAGAAGGGCAACGGAGCTGGGGCAGGGTCTGGAGCACAGGGCTGGTGGGGAGCGGCTGAGGGAGCTGGGGGTGTTCAGCCTGGAGAAGAGGAGGCTGAGGGGAGACCTCATCGCTCTGCAGCTCCTGGCAGGAGGGGGCAGGGAGGGGGTGTTGGGCTCTTCTCCCAAGTAGTTAGCGATAGGACGAGAGGAAATGGGCTCAAGCTGTGCCAGGGGAGGTTTAGGTTGGATATTAGGAAAAATTTCTTTATGGAAAAGGGTGGTCAAGCATTGGAACAGGCTGCCCAGAGAGGTGGGGGAGTCACCATCCCTGGAGGGGTTCAAAAAACGGGCAGAGGTGGCACTTGGGGACATGGTTTAGTCTAGTCTACCCTTGATTGGTTTAGAGTAGACTTGGCAGTGTAGGTTAATGGTGGGACTGGATGATCTTAAAGGTCTTTTCCAACCTCAACGATCCGATGATTCTATGAAAATGGGTGGGTTTAGGTCCCAGGAGCGTCTGTGCAAGGCTCCTGCAGCTGAGGACCCACCAACCACCTTTGCGAGCGCTGTCTGTCGGCTATAAATAGTTAGCATTGGAAAAGCGTCTGTAATTGCCACGGAGAAAGCTGGCTTGGCTGGAGTTGCTGAAGCGTCCCCTCTTCTCCCCTCCGCTCCCTCGCGAGCCCGTCAGCCTGGCCGCTGTGGAGCCATGCCAGGACATCTAAGCCTTGACAGAAGAGCAAGCCGTAATTTATTATTCCACGACAGGTTGCTCAGGAGCGCCGATAACAAAATATTTCTCGGAGTCTTTTGCAATTTCCAGTGGGAGCTGGGACCTCCAGGTAGATCAATGTGAGGAAATCTCTTTCCCCTCTGCTCACGAGAGCAAAGCATCTCCTGTCTCAAGCCGGGGATGCCGATCAGCGCCGTGCCCAGGGTTTCCAGTGCCTTTGAAATGGCTCGTGGTGCTGTTGCCCTCCCTTTCTAGCAGGAACAGGCACCCCTGTACCCCGAGCAGCCTTGGCAGGAGGCTCAGGGCCTGACTGTGGGGTAAGTGCAGCAGCCCAGGCTTTGGGGACGAGTCCCTGGCTCTCGCCCCGGGGCGCGGGGAAGCGCACACTCTTCTTCTGTCTGCCATTAGCTTTAGAAACGCAACGAGCTTTGCCTCCCGCTGACCCGTCCATTCCGCTGCGAAGCCTCCCCTGCCTCTCTGCTGCAGGAGTAAACCCTCCTGTCCTGGCCCCTGTGGCAAAACACCGCCTAATTCAGTTTGCTGCTTCTGTCTCCAACCCAGGAAAAAGGCCCACGTGCCCCAAAGCTCATCCGGTTATTTTTTTTTTCCAGCTCTGTCAGCTTGTCTAATAGAAGATAACACTGCTTCCTACGAGCCCAGCTTTATCTGGGCAGCGGGTACGTGCCAGGTTGTTAAAGCAGAACGGCCAGGAGCCATGCGTTGAGTCTGAATATTCAGTGTAATCCAGTCCATAAGGTCACTCGAATGCTGCTTTTTGGGGACAGCTTATTTTTTATTCCGCGACGCAGTACATTAGTTTGTTTTCTATCAGTGCAGCTACCGAGAACAGGCATTTAATCTCACAAGAGGTAATTCTCAAAGCTGGTTGCTGGGAGGAGGTTGCTAATAAATATCCCACGGTAAGTATACTCTTACACCTTTCCCAATTGGTAGCTAATAACAGAGCAGACGATGACATTTAAGCCCTTTCTGCATGGCTGATCAAACTACTCGCAGTGACTTTGAAAGCAGCGCTGGGATTTCATGTGGGTATCAAAGCGAGCGGAATACTCGATAGTTCAGATCTCTCGCCTGTGTGACTAATAGACAAAAAGATCTCCAAAAGGTCTAATATCTTATTCAAAATTTCTCTGTCTCACGTTTGAAGCTACTTAGTGGACGCAGTGGGACGCTGATGTTTCTTCTCTGAGCGGCGTTAGGAAAATATCTGACGTGGCTGCGGGATGAGCTCAGGGCTGCGTGAGGGCTACGCAGGCTTGTGCAGGGCTGGTGCGTGCCTGGGAGGCAAAGGGTTCTGCAGAGGCCAAGCTTAAACTCGGCTCCGGCTGTTGGCGCCGCTTTTCTTGGCGCGGTCCCTGCGCCCAGCGTCGTTTTGGCTTCGGTTGCGCCTCAATGTAGCTCGGTTCCTCCCCTCCGTAGCTGCGCGGCTGCTTGGTGTCGGTGGGGGCTGCCAGGTTTTGCTTGCTGGGATGCTTCAAGGGGGGAAAAAAAAAAGGGTCCCGTCTCCCTCGGCGTCTGCGGGCAAGCAAAGTACGAGCTCAGCTCCCTGCTTCGTGCGGGGAGAGGGGACGTGTCCGAGGCCAGGTCACACAGCTGGCTGGTCAGCGAGAAGTAGGCTGCTGCTCGCCTTTCCATACGGCCAATTCATGGCTTGACTGAAGGCTGGTGTGCTTTTATTTTTTTTTTTTTTTTTTTTTTTCTTTCAAACTGAGTAATTCAGCAACATCAAGCATACAGAAGCCACGTGAGCCGGACTTATGTAGTCAAACTAAAAAAGGCCAAACTGACATTTTTGTTCAAACAGATTTTTTTTTTTTTTTTTTCCTTCTCCCTCCAAGGAAGCAAAATACAATAACGGAAAGCTTATGCAAGGGATGAGCTCAAGCTACCTTTCTTTTTTCTTCCGCAAAGCCAAAAGGAAGCGCAAGACGCGGCTCTGGCCGTCACCAACAAGAGACCCTCCCTTGGGGACGCTGCTCCACGTCTCCTTGCTCCGGACAGCATCGCTGGTGCGATTCATTGGCTCCTGTCTGGGGAGCCAGTGGTTTTTCGCTCCTCTGAAGCTGCAAGGAAAGCTTGCCTTTGTCCTTGCCTGGGGAAACCCTTGCTGTGCCCCTGGGGACGCTTGGCTGTCCCTTTCCTTTCTGTTCCACGCGTTCTGTGCTCGGCCAGCGCTTGCATGCGACCTGGAGGCCGGGCTGGGTGGCATCTCCCGGCAGGGAGGTAATTGGGAGGCAGGCAGGCAGGTAATGAGAGGCTCTTCCCCGCTCTCCCTGTCTGCGCTGTGCTTCCCCCTGAGTGACAATTCCAGGGAGATTTGTAAATAACGTAACGCTTTTGTACGCCTGCTTTTCCTAGTCATCTGAAAATCAATGCAGGCGTGTGCTTTCGAGCGCGATGGGCCTTATGCAGGGAGCTCGTTGTCCTTGGCTTCTTGCCCAGGTGGCCAAGAAGGCCAACAGCATCCTGGCTTGTATCGGGAATAGTGTGGCCAGCAGGAGCAGGGAGGTGATTGTGCCCCTGTACTCGGTGCTGCTGAGGCCGCACCTGGAATGCTGTGTCCAGTTTTGGGCCCCTCAGCACGAGAAGGACATTGGGGTGCTGGAGCGTGTCCAGAGAAGGGCAGCGGAGCTGGGGCAGGGTCTGGAGCACAGGGCTGGTGGGGAGCAGCTGAGGGAGCTGGGGGTGTTCAGCCTGGAGAAGAGGAGGCTGAGGGGAGACCTGATCGCTGTCTACCACTACCTGAAAGGAGGTTGTACTGAGGTGGGTGTTGGGCTCTTCTCCCATGTAGTCAGCGATAGGACGAGAGGAAATGGGCTCAAGCTGCATCAGGGGAGGTTTAGGTTGGATATTAGGAAAAATTTCTTCACGGAAAGGGTAGTCAAGCATTGGACCAGGCTGCCCAGAGAGGTGGGGGAGTCCCCATCCCTGGAGGGGTTCAAAAAACAGGCAGAGGTGGCACTTTGGGACATGGTTTAGTCTAGTCTACGCTTGATTGGTTTAGTGTGGGCTTGGTAGTGTAGGTTAATGGTTGGACTGGATGATCTTAAAGGTCTTTTCCAACCTCAACTATTCTATGAGAGGGCCCGTTTGAACGAGCGCTGAGAACCAGCCCATTCGTCACGGGATCGATAGCAGAAGCCATGTGGGGTGGTGCGGCGACAAGCCCTTGTCTGTTGGGAAAGCGTGGGCACGCAGCCATCTCTACGCTCCCTTCCCAGTCCTCACCGTGTTCAAGAGACGGCTCCGTCTCCAGGCGTTGCGTAATGAGAAACCAACCCTGAGCCGGGCTGAAACGCCATGGCTTTACACCGGGGCACTTGGTGCTGCGATCCGCTTGGTCTGATGAGGGACCCTTCTAGGATGGCGCGTGGGCTTAGGTTATCAGGCAGCAGCCCCTTGATCGTCCCCCGACCGAGCGTCATGCCGGCTCCGAGTCGAGGGAAGGCTTAGCTCTCCGCATTGAGGGACGATGAAAACGTCCCACCGCTCCTAATCACTGGGCCTTTCATTTCTGAACGGTAATATTTTTACGAGGAGCTTCACAGCCCTCCTTGGCCACTTCTATCCTCTCCTCGACAAAAAGGGGCTAATTCTTTTCAGAACAGAATGGAAATTCAAAGCTCCACTTACATAAAAGGAGCCACAGTGTCTCCGTTTCTAATGAGTCATTGTTCCCTCTGTGAGTCCCTTGCTTCTTACTACAATACTCACTTCTCTTGGGTAATGAAAATTTAACTATCTGCTGTTCCCGGTTGCCTCTTCTCTTCTTGCGGCAAGTTGTCTGCAGGCAGGCTGGTTTTTACACAGGAGGCTGCAAGCTGAAATAATTCAGGCAAGAACTCGTGCAAACAGATTGCGGTCTTCAGAGAGCTTAGAAAGCCGGTCGCCGATTTGGGCTTTGGCGATGGAAGGAGCTTCAAGGTCCTGCTGCGTCGCAGGCGCCCTGCCTGAGCTCGGCAGAGGTGTCGTGTAGGTGCCCCTCTCCGTCTTCTGGGTTGTGAAATGGGATTTTTGGTCCTCCTCGCCATGCGTGGGTGTTGGGACTTCTCTGAAAAGGAATGCTACGGCGCTGGCGGCGTGATTTCCTTTGGAAGTCACAAACATAGCAGAGTCTCAGCCTTTGTTTGAAAGAACAAGGCAACGTTACAGAGAAACACTGAAAAACAGGAGCCACAGGTGCCAAATCCATTAAGGAAATACAAAGAGTTCTAAAGTGGTTCTCTCTTTTCCCTCTTTTTTTTCTCCTTACGCTTTTATGACATGCTTGTGACTTCATAAGGATCCTGCCTGTGATTTTTGAAAGCAGGGTTAGCATTATTGCCTGCTCGCCATTCACAGTGGGTCCTTTATTCTCCCATTTTTGTTCCTGCCATGTAGCATTTCAATAGCCGTGAGAAGTGTCCCCAGCTTTTGTTTTAGAGACACTTCCTCCAGGAAGACGGGCGGTCTCGGGGCCAGAAAACGGGTCACGCAGTCGTCTGGCAGTGTAAATAGCTCCTCAGGGAGCGAAGCAAAGCCGGCGACCAGGAGAAGATGAGGCTCTGAGATCAAGAGCCTCTCACGCCTTCTCTGACACCAAAGCCCCCATCTACAATAGCGGGTCGACCTGCGGCTGACAGCCTACGTTCGGCAGAAGGGCGGCTTGAGAGTGCAGATAGGACTTCGCCATCGCGCTGGAAGGTGGCCAAGAGGCATGGTTAGCATCTCATTTACATAACATTTGCTTTTTTTTAAAAAAAAAAAAAAACAATGAATTCCAAGTCCTAATATTTGCTTCTGCTTGGCGCGTCTCCTCTGTGGGCTGAATAGCAGAAGACGCTCGCATGGATGCTCTTGGGAGGGCAGAGTCGGTGCCGAGCGGCTCCCAGCGACGCTTGCGGAAAGCCAAGACGCTTGTGGAAAGCCAAGCGTCGATCGGGTTCTTTCTTTCGTTGGAAGCGTGCTAAGCCTTTACGCTTGAGAAGAGGAAAAACGGGGTGTGGAAGTAAGAGAGGACTTACACGTGGCGGGGGACGGGGACGTGTGCACGTCGTTGCATCTCCCCGCTCTCTGCGATCGCTGCCGCGGGGCAGAGGAGCACTGCCCGAAACCAGAACGCGGGTTCCCTTCGTGCAGCAGAAGGGTGCTGTAGGAGGTGCGAGGGAGATGGTAGGTGGCTGGTGTGGGTGCCTTGCCTGGACTCCTGGTTGGGCTCATGTGGTCTGAATTCCGATCTCCGCAAGGATTTGGATTTGGGAAGCCAGGTTATAGTTAAAACCGGAGTTTCGGGGCTATTACCCTATATAGTGGAAGGGGAGAGGATGGGAAACTTCTGGTTGACCGACAGCATCTTGTGTGGTCGCTGAGGTGCTGCTTGTGTTTTGTCTTGCAGCCGAACTGCCCTGCTTTGAAACCAAAGCACCATTTTGTAATAACGTTGTAAACGTTCGTGGAAAAAGTACCCGACTGCCGTGTTTCAGCCCATTTTCTTGTAGCTTGAAACCGCTCAACCTGCATTTGTAAATCACCCTCTCCCAATCTCCCCATTTGCAGTTATTTTCTATCAAGTATCTTATCTCCCTTAAAACTTTTCTGCAAATTACGTGTTCCTCTGACATTAAGACATAAGACAGCTGAAAGCTGTAACGTGGACAGGCCTCTGATCTTCCAAACCCAGTTAAACCCAGTAATCAGACTTTAAGGTGATTTGAAAGCTAGTTGAGCTCTGCCTTCGGTACTTTTTTTTTTTTTTGGCTGCTTTTTTAGCTGTGATTTAGGGAGAGATGATCCTGCCGTAGAGCAGGGACTGGGCCAGGTAATGCTCTTAAGGTCCTTACCCCTGTCTCTCCTTTCCAGTGACTGAGTCTGAGCTGTTTGAGATGGAGCCTTGGACCAAAAAAAAAAAAAAAAGGTTTCAAGTGACAATTTTTCACACTGAACAAACAGAGGGAAGGAAAAGACAGGAAACATATGCTATGTTTCTGCTCTGATTTTCCATGGCCATCAGCAGCTCTCTAAAACAAATCAAGAAACAAAAAAAAAAAAAAGAAAGAAAAAAAAACACCCAACCCTAAAAAGGGCTTCATTTCCAACAGCAATTACCAAATGAAGCCTCTGCTTAATGGACATTTTCAGAGGGCATGGACATCACTTTGTGCTTCTGCTTTCTCATTACGACTCTTGCAGCTCCCAGCTGACAACCCGATAATTCTCACCGATAAAACAATCTTTTTGGGTTATTGCTGCGTTCCAGCGCTGTCCCCGCTTGCCTGGCTTGCCTTGAGAATTGTCAAGATTACGGAGTGAGCCGTGAAAACATAGTTAGCGGGTGGAAAATATATATTAAAAAAAAAAAAAAACAAACCACACAACAAAGCAGAATGCCCACTTTTTTTCCTGTGTCCTTTCCTAATTTTCTCACTCATCCCTGTTTTTCCCTAGTATCCTGGTAATGCTTGTCCTTTATGAGTGTCTCAACAAAATACAGAGCTGCTGAATATTCCCTTTGAAACAAAATTTCTAAATCTTAATTCAGTATAGCGAGGGTTTCTGCTGGTAGCAGAGGCCACCGTGACTTCCAGCGAGTGTCTCCCAGCAGAAAGAGCTGGAATCTCCTCGGGAATAAACCTGTTGTCCCTGCAGCACCGCACCAAAAGCCGCCACTGTGGCCTTTTGGAGCCCCTGTGATGAAAATCAGATTTCCTCGCAAATACGTGGGTGCTGGGGGAGCCAGGACCTCAGAAATACCCAGGAATATTTTGCTCGAGGCGCGCCTGGACACGGCAGAGAGGTTTGCAAAAATTTCAGCAGGGCTCTGATGTATGTAAACCCGTAGAAATCCAGAAAGGATGGCTCTGCTCTTCCCCGTGCATCTTTAGCCGGCTAAGAGCAAGTTTAAGTGAAGCTACGCTAAATTAAACTGAAATATAAGCTTTCACGTGGGGTCTTGCATTGGTTTAACTGCGCGAGTTCGAAAATGATTGAGCTTTGTAGCTTTGCCCTGTAGACAAGGCCCAGCAACTCATTTGGAAACAAGTTTAGTTGCCAGAACTTGTGTCACACTTAACCTTGGTTTAGGATTAATCATCAGTCAATGATTAAATTGAGTTAATGTAAATGAGGATTGAATTGATTTAGGGTGGGTCACATGGAGACTGTCCTGGTTTAACAAATTGATTTTAAAGAGAAACTTTTTCTTCAGCCCACTGTGATCCTGTGTATTGAACTGACATTCAGCTGGGGGGTGTGGGCTTTTAATTCCATGCCTGTTGCAGGGCAATAATTCACGCGCAGCAAAGCTCCTGATCTTTAAAACCCCTCGGGTAATACGGCAAGTTGCAATCCAGTCGTTCGGCCTTTCTCCCAACTTCTCTCTTTTTTTTAGAGCTCTCCTATATCGAGAGCGAGACGTTATAGAATCATAGAATCATCGAATCGTTGAGGTTGGAAAAGCCCTTTAAGATCATCCAGTCCAACCATTAACCTACACTACCAAGTCCACACTAAACCAATCAAGGGTAAACCAGACTAAACCATGTCCCCAAGTGCCACATCTGCCTGTTTTTTGAACACTTCCAGGGATGGGGACTCCACCACCTCTCTGGGCAGCCTGTTCCAATGCTTGACCACCCTTTCCGTAAAGAAATTTCTCCTGATTTCCAACCTAAACCTCCCCTGGCACAGCTTGAGCCCATTTCCTCTCGTCCTATCGCTAACTACTTGGGAGAAGAGACCAACACCCACCTCACTACCCCCTCCTGTCAGGGAGTTGTAGAGAGCGATCAGGTCTCCCCTCAGCCTCCTCTTCTCTAAGCTAAACAATCCCAGTTCCCTCAAGTGCTGGCAAAGCGGCTATTCAGATGCTCTGCAAATAACTGACACAAAGGACCATGCTTGCAAGGCGTCCAGATATCGGCAGATCAGCCCAAAATGCCTTTGCGTTTAGGACCTTCCAGCATTAGACTCTGGCACGACGTACGTGTGCTAGCTTGAAGCATGACGTGCCATCTCTCTGAGCTATCCCAGAGGTATATTTGGTTTAGGGGTGCTTTGTCAGTGTTTGTTCTTGCTTTTACTATTTTCTTTACAGGCTCAGATCCGAGAGAAGGGAGTGACCTGGTGCGGTGCTGCCGTGCGCCCCGATCCCCCTTGAACCACAGGGATGTGCTGATGGGCATCCCGGATTCCCACCTTCCCCGACTGAAAACCACAGCACTCATTTTGGAAAGGGAAAAAAACAAACAAACAAACAAACAAACAAAACCACAGAAGGAATTAACACTTTGAATGTTTCTTCAGTCATGGCAAAGTCATGGAATGATGATGTATTTCAAAGAGTGAAAATAAAACATAGTGCCAGTGCTTAGCAAACCCTGGTGTGAAAGAGGTTATGGTGCTTCAGAGTACTTTCTGTGGAAAATGAGAAGTTGCACCTCACACCTGAGGTGTGAGACATCTCGCCATGGCAGGAGCTGACCCAAGGGCTTTGAATTGTTATTGCAGCATTCAGGGGGAGGAGGAAGATGATAAAACACCACATTTGGTCCACCTGTGTCAACCAAGGTGGTAGGTGTCACACTTAAGAGCTTGGCTCATTAGGGTTGGATTGCCCAGCGAGGTGGTGGAGTCCCCATCCCTGGAGGGGTTCACAAAACGGGCAGAGATGGCACTTGGGGACATGGTTTAGTGGGCATGGGGGTGTTGGGTTGATGGTTGGACTGATGATCTTAGAGGGCCTTTCCAGCCTTAGTGATTTTATTTTCATTATAAATAATCCAGCCTCCAAGCCAGGAAACATGAAATTGCTACTCTACCCTTAATTGGTTTAGTGGTGGACTTGGTAATGTGAGGTTAATGGTTGGACTGGATGATCTTCAAGGTCTTTTCCAACCTAAACAATTCTATGATTCTGTGGTTTGTGAGTTTGACAATGAGACCTTGGCCAAAGGCAGTGCTGAACCAGGCCTGTTGCTTCCTTTCATCCCCAGACGTGTGCGAAGCTGCCAGCAAATACAAGTAGGTTACGCTCTGGGAGAAGAGAGAGTTGTTCTCCTGCGTGTTTTGTAGCAGGTTCCTAACCATGCGTCCTGATTTCAGAGAGCACGTGCGGTGGGAGCAAGACTCGGAAGCAGAGGACCAACGTCCTCTTGTATTGGGCGTCATACAAAATATTACTGCTGCGTGAAAACCTGCTGCTTTTCTCTATGTTGATCGTGATGGCTAAAACACCGGCACCACAATTTGGAATAAAATAGTTAGAGGAAATGCTTGGTATCTCTTGGCTGTATCATTTTTTTTTCCTCAGGGATGAAAAACATTGTGCATTTTTGAGTGTATGAGGGGGCAATAAGTAATCACATAATTAAGAGCTGCAGAATTCAACCTCTGGTTTGTGCTGTGGCGGGAGCATCTTGGGCCGTTGCATCCCAAGGCACCGCGTTGAGTGGAAAACCCCCCAAGAACTGACAGCCTCCTCTTTTCTCTCTTGTCCCCCTCTCCAGGTCAAGCATCCTCCTTCACGCAGCAGCCCCAGGACCAGGTGGTGATCGCTGGGCAGCCCGTGACGCTGCTGTGCGCCATCCCCGAGTACAATGGCATCGTGCTGTGGATCAAAGACGGGCTGGCCCTGGGAGTCGGACGGGATCTCTCAAGTAAGTCGCGAGCCCACCCTACCTAAGCAAGGAAAATGGGAGCTCTCCCTGCCCAAAGGTGCAGCCACGGTATTTATTTCAAGAATAACAAGTTTTTTCATTTCAACTGCAAAACCTTCCAGCCAGGTCAAACATAAGCATTGAAACTTGGCATAAACAAAAACTTTTTTCACTCTGACTTGAAACAAAACAGTTGGTTTCCCACAGGTGTGACATGACCCTTTGGAAAGCCTGGCTTTTGTTTGGGTTGACTTTTGGAAACAAATGTCATGTTTCCAAAATGCAGGCTGAAATGTTTTGTAAATGTTGAAAGTGCCTGTTTTGACATTCTCAAAAAAAAGAAGAAAGCCTCTCTTTGCTTTGGATAAATGTGTTTATTGCAATCCAGCGGAGCCCACAAGTACTTGTGGCTTCCTTAAGCTGTACTTTGGGCAAATTATAGTTCGGTAATAAAATTCCCCAGATTTCTTGTTACTTAGTCCCACGCATGCATTGTGATTGAGGGTTTATTGCAACTGGCGAAGACTCTGGAACAATAGTGGAGAAGTTACACAGTTTATATATTTTGCTGGAAAAATGCTCATTTCTTAGTGAAATATTTCACGGGGCTAAGGGAGAGTGTTCGCTTGAGAGCCAGAAACCTGGGAGGGCACCGAGGGCTTGCAGGAGCCGCAGCCTCGTGCCCCCGAGCACAGCAGAGGTTGTTGCACGTGTGACGTTGCCACTGCTCAACTTCTGCCGAGCACGGGAGACCTGAGAGGGGTTTTCGGCATTCAGAAATCAGGATTCGTGTTTCTTGGTCTCCAGGGACCCCGCTCTTCTCTAGAGTGCAAGGCCTGCTTTTTCTTTTCTTTTTTTTTTTTTTAATACATATAATTACTCATTTTGCAGACTTGCCTGAGTGAGCAGTCCCCTCTTCAACTGTTTTTCAAAGCTCCGTGCCACAACTTTTACATATATTAGAGAGCTGAGCTTTCCGTACGAGACCTCGCAACACAAATGGGTAACAACAGCTCTACTGAAGTATGTAGCTTCTGTGAATGACTTCCACAATTAACGGAGCCGGGGCTGCTTTAAGCAAGAGGAACTGCCAGCTCGCATGATACCAGCTCAGCCAGTCATCTAATTAGCTAAATACAAACAAACCCATCATTTGTATTTCTTGCGGTTCAGGAGAGCAAATCCCGCTGTTGATAGCTTGCAAAACAACAAAAACGCAAGAGCGTGCCAGGCTGCCTGCATTACACAGCGCATTAATCACCGGCGTGGGGAAGGATGGGGTGATGGCAGCCTTCCTTCCGCGGCGCTTCAGATGTCTCAAAACGCGGGGCAGGCTGAGCAGGGCTGGCGGTGCCCCCGCAGGCCCCTGCCCAACATTTACGCAGACCTCGTAGTGGAAGTATCCCAGGGTTTCACTACGTGCACGGCTGATTTAAGGAGTTAAGGAAATCCCGTGACAGGTCGCAGAGGAGTCAGAGGTGGTGGGTTTCCTGGTAGAAGGGCTTATCCCTTTTCCTAGGAATTTCAGTGAACACTGAAATCATCAGCACTTCTTTTGTCATAGAATCATTGAATCATTCAGGTTGGAAAAGACCTTTAAGATCATCCAGTCCAACCAGTAACCGCACACTACCAAGTCCACCACTAAACCAATTAAAGGGAGAGTCATAATTAATTTCATGTTTCCTGCCTTGGGGGCTGGATTATTTTTTAATGAAAGTAAAACTAGGAATCACTAAGGTTGGAAGGGAGCTTTAAGATCATCAGTCCAACCATCAACCCAACACCCCCATGCCCACTAAACCATGTCCCCAAGTGCCACCTCTGCCCGTTTTTTGAACCCCTCCAGGGATGGGGACTCCACCACCTCTCTGGGCAGCCTGTTCCAATGCTTGACCACTCTTTCTGTGAAGAAATTTCTCCTAATATCCAATCTAAACATCCCCGACACAACTTGAGGCTATTTCCTCTCATCCTATCGCTTGTTACCTAAACCTCCCCTGACTTTGAATTCTTTTGAATTCTTAGGGCAAAACCTGCAGTCTCCTTCCCAAGTTTGGAAGGCCTCTCTCTCTCTTTTTGGGCTGCCTGCCAAGGAGTGGAAGAAGCTGCCTGGCTCCGGGGCATTTGCAGTGGGGCGGCTGGGGCTCTGGACTCATCCTGTATCCTCTTCATCCCTGGGCTCGTCGGTCCAGCTGCCTCCTGACTGGTGTTTTGCGTTCTGCAGGTTATCCGCGCTATCTGGTCATAGGAGACCATCTGTCCGGAGAGCACCACTTGAAAATCCTGAGAGCTGATCTCCAAGATGACGCCGTCTACGAATGTCAGGCCATTCAAGCGGCCATCCGATCCAGACCTGCCCGGCTGACTGTTCTCGGTAAGTCCCATCTCCTCCTCATATTGGGTGTTATTTGCTTTTCTTTTTGTCCTCGCGGTTGCACTGAGTGACTTTTTGACACAATGAGCGACACAGGAGGATGTTGCATGGGATTGCAAACAGGAGATGGCTCCCAGCATCTTCTAAAGACCCTTTCTGGGTGGGAGATGGGAGAGTAGTGCTGGCAGAGGTAAAGGGTTTTGTTGGCAGGCTGGCCAAGTGGTTGCGAGTGCTCATCAGGAGTGCTGGGAAATGGCAGGGCTGCATCAGTGAGGCTTCCCAGAATGGATGTAGCTTCAGAGAAGTTGATGAAAACGGTGTTTTTCTTGAAAAGCTTGGACAAAAAACAGTCTGCCCAGATACATCCCAATTATTCAACTTCCAAAGTGAAGCTATTTACATATTTAAGTTTGTTTAAAATGAAGTTTGGATTTGTTTTTTTCCTTGTTGGGTTTTTTTAAATTTTTAGGGGGGAAAAAAAAATCTTAAAAGATCCAAACCAAGAGTTTTAGAGCTTTTAGTCAAACCAACGCTAATTAGCCTTAAGCAGCCAAGAAAAGCGAATGAAGGTTGAAGGCGCGCCTTACCAGAGTCTGCGCACCAGCGCGAAAATGAGTGCTAACTTCTGGTTTGTCATTTTCCCCGCATTTGTTTTTTCTTCTCTCCGCAACCCTACAAAGTTACCCTACCCCCAAACTTACACAACTGCCATCTCTTCCTTCCCTGACCCCGGAGATAATGATGATTTTTCTTTTGATCCATCCTTCTGCTCAATCAACCCTTCGCGGCAGCTTGGAGCTCTGACATGTGCCCATACATGAAAGAAGCCTGCAAATGAAGCGGGAAGCCGAACGCGGCTGTCGGGGGCTTTCTCGCGTACCACCAACCTCTGCAAGCTGCGTCGCCTTCCCCTCCTTTGCCCGGGCTCCCTCCTTCTGTTGTGAGAGGCAGAATATGTTGCTGGAGCCAGACAAAAGAAATAATGTTATTTAATTAGAGCTAAAGATTTCAAAACTAATTTAGTCCCAGGGCGCACAGGCGTACGTCAGAGCTCGGAGCTGCTGCAAAGCGTTGATTGAGCAGAGAGATGTTTTTATGGATCAAAAGGAAATCGTTATTATCTTTGGGGTTATGGAATGTGTTGAATAGATGGTAGTTAATGTTTATGTGAATATACATGGTAGTTGCTAATTGGTACATTTACCTAAGATGTTCAGCAACTTATATTTGCAGCGTGTTTTCCTTTGTAGAAAATTAAAGTTATAGCGCATTCCACTTAAGCCCAATCAATAAGAAAATGGGGCTTTGCAACCCGTTGGTAGCACATCTTTCACTTTAGATGTATTTATGCAGATGTTCTGGGGAAATTTAAGGCTGGTTGGGGAGGCACAGGTGATAATCCACACCCTTGGAGAGGGACTGGAAGGTCGTTAGCGGGCAGCAGATCGCACTTTCATACCTTTGCGGTAGGATGGCGCGTCCTGCTGCACCAGGGGCGAAGGTGGCTGTTGCCGCAAGTGGTCTGCGGGCTGCTTTTTAGCCAGCCCCATGGAGGGGAATAAAAATGGCACATTAAGAGTAGACACCTCCAACACCCCGTGCGTTAAGAGCTAGCGCTGGCTCCTGACAGCCGGTTACAGCGTGCAGTGCATCAAGCTAAATTTACTGTACCTTAGGGAGGCAAAGCGCGTGTTTGTACAGAAAAATGGAGAGGAGATGTGTAATGCCACCAGCTGTGCAGACATTTCTCCTCTTCGGATCCGGTGCGTGCCGACTTGGCGAGCCTGCTCTAGTCGTGAGCTGAGCAGCCATCTCTGGAGCGAGGTGGATCTCCCAAATTTCATCTCACTGGCTTAGGAAGGGATGCGTCGGGCTACCTGAGCCGCCTCGTTTGGAGATCGTCGCTTGTGGGGCGTTCCTTTTAGCTTTCTGGTTGCCAGCCGAGGTGATTTGTAAACCCAGGAGGGATTACTTGTTAATCAATTGTAAAAGTCCTCTGCTCAAAACCCAGCCTGACTTGGGCATCCTGCTGCCCGCACTCCCGGGAAGCCCAGGCTGCCTTCTCGGTGTCTCCGGAGAGGGAAGCTGGGCTCCCTCGGTCATGGCCAAGAGGGAGATTTTTCAAACAGGAGGATTTGCTCACGCCTCCAGCATCCTGGCAGGTAGGAGGGGATGGAAACCTCCCATCCTGGAGTCTTTCTGATTCATCTCTGACATTCATCCGAAATCTAAATCATCCCAGTCTGCCCAGCTTCACCTGAGGCTGCAGGCATCGCCTAGGCAGGAGAGGATCCCTAAGCCATCCCCAAATCTGTGTGCAAAGCTTGCAGCTCTCGAGGAAACGATTTGTCGCAGCCGGAGCAGAGCTGGGAGGCTCTCATGGCTGGGAACCCAAAGTGTGCCACTGGGTTTGCCAACAACTCGAGCAGTTCATCGGCTGGCCAGGGGTGTTAGAGGCAGTTCTGGGGAACCCTGTCCTACCCTATCGCGCCCCAGCCTTGTCTCTGGAAAGTACCTTGCCTGTTTTTTTTTTTTTTTTTTTGCATGGGTTGGTGCTGCCTTGTCCGTTCTTGCCAGCTTTTCCACTTTCTTGGTATCACGAAATCCCCTAATGTCTCCCAATTCCCTTTCCAACTGCTGTCATTCATGTCTGACAACAGCTTTACGGGGCTGATGCCTCCTACTTCCCTGCTCAGATGCAGAGCGTCTGCATTAATATTTTAATTAAATATTTAAGGTTTTGTCACATTGTTTTCAAAGCTACATGGTTAAATGTAGTGGAACAGATCATTCCATAGCCTTGGAAGTCCAAACACTCAAACAGATGAGCCTACAAGTGTCATCAGCGTCGGGAGAAGTCTTTTATTTGTGGAGTCTCAGGGACAAATATTGCTCAGCAACCCGGCTAACCCATCCCAAAGCTGAAGGACTCCCATTCTCCAGGTCTCCCTCGCCTTCCCTCCTACCGTTGCCCAAATTGTCCGGGGAAGGAGTCGCTGCTCTCTCTCCCAGGGACATCTGCCCAGCGGGGAAGGCAACAGCTGAGAAAAGCTGATGAGATGGGATTTGGGAGACAGGGAGGCATCCACGTTTTCTGCAAGCCAAGGACATCAGGGCAGCAGTTTGGCAGGGGAACTCGAGCCAGGCAGGCTCTGGGAAGCCACTGGAGGGCTATTTGCTACCTGGTACATTTTTAATGGCAGGGCTTCTTAATTTATGATCTATTTAACTAAGCTGGGGTGTTAATTAAATAAAGTAAGAGCCTGATTAGGACTTGAAGAAATTTAAAAATAAAATCAGACAGCAATCGAGTGAAATTGCAAAGCAAACACTTTGGCTGTAACCACTGGAGAGTTCCCTCCGGTCTTCCATCAAAGCTCAGAGCAAGGAGGGCAAATGCAAGAGATTATATAGCCAACAGATGTGTGTTGTTAAAATATGCATCTGCCAGCCGTGTAGTTTCAAGGAGCCAGAGGGCTAGCTTGTGGATCCTTCTGCACTCGGGGGACCGTGAATGAATTCGAGGCCCCGCCAGCCGAGCTGGGATTTGCAGACACGTTAATTAGTGTTGAGTTCCCAGATCTCGAAGGCAGCCAAGCGAGGAGAAACTTTGAAGAGAGCATTGGCTTCCCCAGGAGGGAGGAGAGGGGAGGGGAAGAGGGGAGCCCCGGCTCGCTGTGCCGATCTGGCAGCGGCATTGCAAAGCCTCAGCCCACGATGGCCAAGGGTAGGTGGGACCCACGACGCCGGGGGAGCGGTCAAGCAAGGCAGATGTACGGCAAGGCGTTGGGCAGGCTGGATGGTAGCGTGGTGGCTCTTCTTCCCTGGTGTCTTGGCGGGAGCATCCCAAGGCTGTCCTGGTCTGTGGTCCTCAAAAGGCAGGGAAAGGGCCATGGAATTGTGAAAACTGATGAAGAGCCATTCGTGGTGGGACAAGCGATCCTTTGCTACGCGCCGCAGGCTCTGCCTTCTGTGGTTTTAAACACTTTCTCTGAGCGTCATGCATCTGCCGAGGCCAGGGGAGGGCTGGAAGGGACCCCAGCACGAGATGTGATGCCTCCAGCCCTGCCTTGTGCCACGGGCTGTCCCGGCAAGCTCCTGTACACCACCAGCTCGGCGCAGGCAAAGGGTTGGTCCCAGGGAGATGCTGGTGGGAACTTGGTGACAACCGGGACAAGGGGACCATGGGGGTGTGAGGAGGGATGCAGAGGAGCTACTTCCAGAGACTTAAGGTGAATAATTGATAGGTAATTAACTTGTACATTCACCTTTTATGGTCTAGTTCCCTGTCTCCTCCCTCTCCACAGCCTCTTCTAATACTAACCCTGCCTTCATGTGTGTCCCATTAGAAATAAAGCTTTCTTAAATCAACATGAATTATTTAATGCTACAGATTAAGTTAATTTGAAGTGAGAACACCTGTCTTTTGAAGATGGCACAAACCAGGGACAGGAGAAAAGGAGGGTCACCTAGGTGTCAAGTGCATTCACGTTCAATCACAACCCTTTTCCTCTTTTTATTTTATTTTTTATTTTATTCCAACCCTCTTTCTAGCCGAGTCTTTCCCGTCCTCCCCTGCAGAGCAGAGTAAGCTGTTTCCATTACCAAAATGATTGCTGGCAGCTTGAGACATCTGCGTTTCCCAGCTTTCCTGCTCTTTAGCAGAGCTTGATCAGAAAATAAAGAGGCTGTGGCCTGGGAAAGGCCATTTTTCAATATTTGTTTGTAATGCTGAGCTGCAATGAGAAAATGTGGACTAGGTGAGGCTTCAAATCCCGAAACAGTTCAGCTTGGAACCATCTCAAGTGTTTTTCTATACTTTTTAACAGAATTCAATTCTCTGAATGCAAAATTCCACCTAAACCGGTGTGTAGAGTCAGGATGTCAATTCAGAGCAAAAAAAGCAGTGATGAAAATGTGGTAATTTTCTTCCAGACAGTCTCCTTGAACAAGTTTGGGTCTTCACGAAGCTGCATTTTCTGCTGGGAATATTTTCAGTGGCAAAATAGCAACTGGGTCTACTGAGAATGAAACAGAAACATCAAACAATCGAGCACAAATCCCAAATAACCTAAATATTTGATGTCATGTCTGAGCAGCTTAAGTTTACAGTGCTCTGAGCCGGCTCCTTTTGATAGCAGAGGTTGGATGGGTTTCCTTGCTAGGATCCCTGTGCAGCTCCTGGGGTGGGAAGGTGTGGCCATGGGCTTGACCGTCCCCAGCCAGGCAAACCCAGGAGCTTTGGAGGTGCTTGATGCAGTACAAATTCAGGGTGAAGGGCAACCCTTGCCTCGTGCAGTCCATAGCTGGGAAAACAGGTCAAAGAGCTAAAAACTCAGCTCTACAGATGGGTCTTCCCAAGTTGGGTTTCACCTGGGCTTTGGGAAATGCTCTTCTTCCCCCATTTTGGAGGGGTTTGCACCCTGCCTGTCTGGAGGAGGAGGAGGAGGAGGAGGAGGGGGAAGGCTAGGCAGCATCCACACGAGCTCTGCTCTCCTTGCTTTGAAGGAGGCAAGCAAAATGGATTCGCTTACATCCCCATTAAGCCCATCTTGGCTGGCCGCGTGGTGCTCGGGTGAAACGCTGCACGGGACATGTCCGCCAGCCTCAGGCTCTACCAGCCTCGTGGCTGTAGCGTAACGACTTTCCGATTACAAAAATATGGGGAGAGGAAAGTCGAGAAAGGGGTTTGTTTCACATTACAGATATACCTGCCGTTTGGCTGCTTTTGCCGCACATTACGCTGTTCTGCTGCTTTTGCCGCGCCGTTGTAGAGCTGGTGAGATAGGGAGTAGCTCGGTGTGCCCAGTCACCATGAAAATGTGAAAAGCCCCTTCCCTAAGGATGCCGGAGGGAGTTTCCCAGTAGTCACTGGGAAACCTGGAGCTTTTGCAAAGACAGCCCGGTTTGCACGCTGCTTGTGACGGCACCCTGATGGGCGTCAAGCCTGTCCCAGTCCAATAGGCACAGGTAATAAGCCACTGCGTGACCAGGAAATTTAAAAATACATATATTTTCATCAAATGCATTAAAAATGATAAATACGTTCCTTCCCACAAGGACAGGGCTGTATCTGAGCAGTGGCTGGTGCTTCATCCCACGGAGGGAAGTTCATCTGGGCTGACCCAGCACTAAGCAGGCTCTGCTCCCTCAAACCCTGGTCCGATGTTACCGGCTTGCGCCATTTTATAAGCAGTCGTGCAAAATTCGTGTTTTCTTAAAGTCCTGAGCCCCAGGGTTAGGTGATGCCATGAAAGTCGTCTTGTTCTGTACGTAAATTAATGGCTAGCCTTTGGTGCCGCGGAGCCGGGCTTGAATACCGAGGGAAGATTTGTGTGCCTGGAAGCCCGTCTGTTTTCTTCGAACTGTGTCCCTTGGTCTACCAGCAGATACCACCTCTCCCGTCGAACTTCACCTTGCTTATATCCTCCGAGCCGCAACAGCATTCCTACCTGAATGCTGAAGACTGAAGGACCGCAGGGTAAATAGGAAGAGACACGGTTAGAAATGATTAATGTTAGGATTCTTCCGCCAATCTGTGATTTCTTGTCTTGATGCAGGGAGGGCCTGACCCGTGGTGTTGTCGAACACGAAGCGTTTGGATTCTCTGTGCAGAGCCTGCTGGTCTGTACCGAACTGATGGATGCAAAGCACATAGAGCTGATAAACAGCCTTCCTGATTCTCTGTCGTCCCTTCAGATGCAGTGGTGGCTGCATCCCTTTACCCTCGTCCTGGCCCCCCTTGCTGGCTCTGCCCACCTCCCTGCCCCTCGCGCAGGGGCCGTGAGCAATTACTCCTGGCTACGACAGCCACGAAGTTGCCACGAAATGATGCGGGGGGTGCTTGCTGTGTGTCAAAATCCCTCCGTCCTGCTGTGCTCATCCCTTGTACCGCCGCGGCTGCACCGCCTCCTGCTCTGGGCACAAACCTCACAGCATCTCACCCCCAAATCCTCCCCAGTTTGCATAAGGCACTGTCGTGGTTCAGCCCCAGCAGCAGCTCAGCACCACGCAGCCGCTCACTCACTGCCCCTGCCCTGATGGGATGGGGGAGAGAATCGGAGGAGTAAGAGTGAAAAAAACCACTCCTGGGTTGAGATAAGAACAGTTTAATAATTGAAATAAGGTGAAGAATAATAATAATAATAATAATAATAGTATAATAATGATAATAACAATATACAAAGCAAGTGATGCCCAATGCAGTTGCTCACCACCCGCTGACCGATACCCAGCCAGTTGCCGAGCAGGATCGCTGCTCCCCGGCCAACCCCCCCAGTTTCTATACTGCCCATGATGCCGTATGGTATGGAATGGCCCTTGGGGCAGTTGGGATCAACTCTTCTGGCTGTGCCCCCTCCCAGTTTCTTGTGCCCCTGGCAGAGCATGGGAAGCTGAAAAGTCCTTGACTGGCATAAGCAGTGCTGAGCAACAACTAAAACATCAGTGTGTTATCAACATTCTTCTCCTACTAAATCCAAACCACAGCACTGTGCCTGCTACTAGGAAGAAAATTAACTCTATCCCAGCTGAAACCAGGACAGGCACCCGGGAGCCAGTGCCTCCCTCTGCACCGCACGAGCCTTCCCGCTTTGTATCATACGCTGCATCACATGGCTCCTGCTCTGCACGATGCGTGCGGACAGGGGAGATTATTCTGTTTTATGCCCTTTTGGATCGCTGACACCTTGCATTCCGCATCGCACAAAAGAAACCCCGCGCACGTGCAAATCTCTCTTTGCTTTGCACGCCTACGCGCGTTTCTCCCTCTTGCCGACCAGGACAAAACTCCCCCATCTGTATCCTACCCGCGCTCCTCGCTCTCCGCATCATATGGACGCGCGGCAGCTCCTTCCGTGCCTCTCACGCATGCATGCGCAGATGCAATATAGATTGCAGGGCTATGCATCGGGGCTGCGCTCGGTGGCTGCTCAGCCGGGGGATCCATCACCGCTGGGAACTTGGTGGGTCGTTAGTGACCTGACAAAAGTATTGACTCCCTCTCCCCTTGGCAGCTGGCGGAGAAGAATGAGGCCCTCAGAGCGTGACATCACCTGAGCGACAGCCCCCACTTTCTTATCGATCCCTCCTAATGAAAAATGAACCCGCGGCTCGGCAGGGGCAGGGCGAGTGGCGAAAGCAGAGAAAATGCTTTGGGAGAGGATGCACGAAGCGGCTGTTGAGGTGTTCCTGCTGCAGGATGCCTGCCCTCCCCGCATCTCTGCTCGTGGCCAGCCTGGAGGGATGCGTTTTCTTGGGTCCGAGAGCTTTGCCAGCCCTATCCTGGGTTGCTTTTTGCATGCCTTGCGTTTCCCCGCCCCCTCCTTTAAGCGTTGCCCAGCCTTGCGCCCACCTGGCCTGTTTCTGAGCTGCTCTGCCAGCCGTGATAAGAGTTCAGGCTTCCCAGCGTGGCTCCCAGCTGCGACCGGCGTCTTCCCCAGGTCATGGTGGAGAAAGGGTTGGCCAACCCTGCGATGTGTCAGGAATGGTGTGGCCAGCAGGAGCAGGGAGGTGATTGTGTCCCTGTACTCGGCGCTGCTGAGGCCGCACCCGGAATGCTGTGTCCAGTTTTGGTCCCATCAGTACAAGGAGGACATTGAGGTGCTGGAGCGTGTTCAGAGAAGGGCAGCAGAGCTGGGGAAGGGTCTGGAGCACAGGGCTGGTGGGGAGCGGCTGAGGGAGCTGGGGGTGTTCAGCCTGGAGAAGAGGAGGCTGAGGGGAAACCTGATCGCTCTGCAGCTCCTGACAGGAGGGGGCAGTGAGGTGGGTGTTGGGCTCTTCTCCCAAGTAGTCAGCAATAGGACGAGAGGAAATGGGCTCAAGCTGCTCCAGGGGAGGTTTGGGTTGGATAGTAGGAGAAATTTCTTTACGGAAAGGGTGGTCAAGCATTGGAACAGGCTGCCCAGAGAGGTGGTGGAGTCACCATCCCTGGAAGCATTCAAAAAACGGGCAGAGGTGGCACTTTGGGACATGGTTTAGTCTAGTCTACCCTTGATTGGTTTAGTGTGGACTTGGTAGTGTAGGTTAATGGTTGGACTGGATGATCTTCAAGGTCATTTCCAACCTAAACGATTCGATGATTCTATGAATCTCTCCTCCTGTTACAAATCCGTCGCAATGCAATCCATTCCTGGCGTTTCCGAGCGGCGTTTGCTTTTGATGGATGTCAGCTTCCCACCTGATGGTAGGGCGGGGATGGCTTTGGGGCTGTGGCATTCCTTTTAGCTCAACTTGGGCTTCAAAACTGGATAGCTGCGTCTTAATGACTGACCTGTGGCTGTCCTTTGTAATTGATAGGCGAATATCCTCCCCTGCCCTAGGATATTCATCTCGTGCTAAGGTAGAGGTTGGACAAATGGCCCTCTGGAAAGGGCTATTACTCTTTCTTGACGTGAAAAGGTGCCTGGTGTGCTCAAATTCGGAGTTGACCATGCAGACATCTTAAAGTTTGTTTGGGATGACAGAGACCACCCTGCTGCTTCCCGAGAGCCTGCCTTGGGCCGGGTGTGCAAAGAGTTTTGGCTGCGGGCTCCATGCAGTCCCTGCCGCGGCTGGCGTTAGAAGCTGCTGTGAGGTGAGCAGTTTCACAATTCGCTAGCGGGTGCCTTGGGTTTGCAGTTCTGGGCGATGAATGTGGGTGCTGAGGTGTAGGAGGAGTACCCCAGACACTGCAGAACACGCACGGTACCTAAAGGGATGAGGTTCGGTGATAAATCACAAACGAGGGACCGCTTTAGGTGGCCAAGAGAGGTGGGCAAGCGTGGACATGGCACTGGATGGCCCATCCAGGGCCCCTCTCTCCAGCCTCCTCCCTGCTCCTGGGAATTAGAGTGAGGCTTTCCCCCCGGGGGGCAGGCATGAAGCCACGCTATCGGGTTCCTCTAACGTGCTCAACTCTGACCTCCACGGAGAGAAACAAGGGATTCACGGCAAATTATGGATTTAACACCTATGATGAATCTCTATTACAGCATGAAATGAGAAAGAAAAACGTAGCTAAATGGAAGATCTCCCCTGGGCAGCAAGAGACTGCAACTTATGAGAGGCTGGGGGAAAAAAAAAAAAAAAAATGTGTGTGTGGGAAGTCAGGAAGGAGGAAAGACCTCATTCCTTTAAATATTGTAAAACCTTTATAAGCCGCTGCTTGCAGGTTAGTAGGGACATGGATTAGAAGCCAGGGCTCAGACCTGTGATGCATCAGAGGTTTCCAACTCCATCCCTTCTGCTTGTCATGATGAGTGGAAATGAAATATTGTCGGGTACTGGTCCCTCGGGTGCTCGGGACTGCTGGTCCCCAGCACCTGGGACCAAGACCTACCCTTCATCACACCACTGAGCGTAGCCTGGCCCTGCATCCGTCATCTCCCTTTAGGAAACGCCGATGGAGCGATTTCCCTGGTAAGTGTGCCGATGCCTTTCAGCTTAGGCTGGGCTCTTGACTCCCAACCATGGGGCTCTTGGGGTCCCCACCACTGTAGCATCCACCCCTTGCTGCCCACCGCTTCAGTGGCTGCTTCCGTAGAGTTAATCCCTCTCCCGGGGCATCAGCGCAGCCAGCTCTCCGGCAACGGCAATGACCCAAGAAGCGATTGATGTTTCCGAGGCTCCTGTTGAGCTGGGTGTGGGAAGCAGAAAGTGGAGTGGAAGCCTCACGCTGGGTGTAATGCAGCTGGAGATGAATTCCAACCGGGAGGAGCTGTCAGTAGCTGGCGGCCGGGTGGCTTTGCTGGAGATGCAGGAGGGAAGATGGGCTTTAGCGACAAAATACGGGCTTAGCATTGGTGGGAAAACCAGGGAAGGGGCACCCAGCGCACTGCCTGCTTGGCTTGTCCTCCTGGCTATATGGGCGGAAAGGGAATCCGGTGATTTATGGCCTGGATGGAAACACGAGAGTCCCGGGTTCATTTCTGTGCTGCCAAAGCCTCTGTGCGTGACCTTGAGCGAGTCCTTCAGGCTCAGATCCCTCCCTTCAAACAAGGAAAAAAGGACCAGGGTGAAGTAGAAACCGGAAACTTTGGGTTATAAACATGATCTGCCTTGTACCCTGCGTTCATTGCGGTTACAGCTGCGATGCGGATGACATCCAAGAGTTTTTTCTGTGGTCGGTTTTTTCTGGGTTTGGGCAGCGGCCGAGCAGAAATGCCGCAGAGTCCTAGTTTTGGAGACAAGTGTCTATATTCTCCTTTGAGTCATAAATCATGTAGGAACTGAACTCTCCTCCCTGCAACCCGGCGGCACACAAGGGATCCTCGTACTGTCCTTAACTCACGGCAGCGCAGCGGGGAGGTGCGCCGGACAGCTCGTGACGGGTTCGGATAATCCAGGGAGCATCCACATACCCAAGGTGGCTGTTTCTTATTCAGGTTGTTGCTAGGGAAAGTCTGCAGAGATTTCTCATAGTGGGTGAGAAGTGACTTTCAAATCAGAGACAGGATGAAAAATTGCAAGGAGAAAATAAAAGTCTTTCATGATACCACTTTTAATTGCTAACAAAGACAAAAGTCACACCTCCCGCATTTGGTTCGCCAGCGAAAGCCCAGATACCAGCTGCCCCGTTCCGGATTTGATTCCAACTGGTAGGTTTAAAAGATGCAGAAGGTATTTAATGATAATGATAATGATTTACATTTATATAGTGCCTTGTATCCACTGGGATCACAAAGTGCTTTATATATCTATGGATAAAAATATACTGGATAACAGGCACTCCATCCATCACCAAATCACAGCCACTTCCCCAGCGAGGCAGCAAGCTGTTCAGGAAAGAGTTGCTGCATTTCCAGAGCTGCTCTCCCTCCTCGCTGCTATGGCACTTGGGGTGCCGTACGGTAATTTTGTAATAAAACCAGGTGATAAAACCACTTTAAAAACAACAATGTCATAAAAAGGAGAACCCTCGCTGTCATAAAACTGCACGCAGCGGAACAGGAGGGGAAACTTGAAAGGGAGAAGGTTATAAATAGGGAGTGCTGCCGTCATGGAAATGGGCTCTGGAGGAGAGATGTCTTAGAGCTGCGCTGGGTTAGAAGGTGAAGAGCTTGGCCAACAGCGGCATCTCCAAAGGGCAGGGACCATCAGAGCCGGTGGGTGAGAGAGGGACCTCCCAGGCTTCGTTTGGAGGTGGCAACGCAGGGAAAAATCCCAACAGCTGAGGCTCAAAAGATGCTTCTGCCTCCGTGCCCTGCTTCGTCCTGCTGCAGAGCAGGTCCGCCATCAAATCATGGAATGCTTTGGGTGGGCAGGGCCCTTCAGAGCCCACCCAGCCCCACCCTGCAGTGCCAGGGACAGCTTTAACCAGCCCAGGGTGCTCAGAGCCCCGTCCAGCCTGGCCTGGGATGTTCCCAGGGATGGGGCCTCCACCGCCTCTCTGGGCAACCTGTGCCAGTGCCTCACCGCCCTCACTGTAAAACATTCCTTCCTTATATCCAGTCTAAATCTATTCTTCTGCAGTTTAAAACCATTACTCCTTGTCCTGTCCCAACAGGCCTTGCTAAAAGCTTGCCCCCCCCTTCCTGCAGCCCCTCTCAGCGCTGCCAGGCCGCACTCAGGCCTCCCCGCAGCCCCCTCCTCTCCAGGCTGAGCACCCCCAGCCCCCCCAGCCTGGCCCCACAGCAGAGGGGCTCCGGCCCTCGGGGCATTTCTGTGGCCCTCTCTGGCCCCGCTCCAGCAGCTCCATGGGCTGGGTGCAATCCAGCTCTGCCAGCAGCACCGTGCTTTGCCGGCTGAACGCCGGTGTCTGTCCTAGGAGACACGGAGCCTGGCGAACCCAGCATCCACCCCCCTGCCAGGAGCGGCCGGCTCGAGACCCTTCGGTGGCAGCGCCTCGCTCGGCTGGGTGCGGGAGGCAGGCGAGGGGAGGGGAGGAAGGAAGGGAGAGAGAAAAGGAGGCTCTTAGAGATATTCATTCAAAATTCATAGGCGCAAAATTGCAGTCTGCATGGATTTGTTTCCTTTTGGAAATTACAGGAAACTACAGGCACCAACAACTGTTATTCAAATAGCCACTTTAGATGATTAGGATGGCAGGAGGCTGTACTTACACATGCAGACCCAATATAATCAGGCGCGAGGCAGGGTGGGAAGGCAAGGCCAGGCAAAGGGAGGCTGAAGGAGCCTATAAGCGTGAGCAGGCAGCAGGGCAGCTCCGCGGGAAGGGGCGCAGGGCCGAATCCAGCCCCGGCGTGGCGCGGGAGCGGCCCCGTCGGCTTCCCCGGGGTTGGCGAGGCGGCGGGTTTGGGATGATGAGGGGAAGTGCGGAGCTGGGCGGCGATTCCTGGAGGAGGTTCCTCGCCCCGGCAGGCTGCGGGCAGGCAGCGCCCGGGTACGAGCACCCTTCCCTCCTGCCCGCCAGCAAGGGCTCTCCTCTGCCCTGCGCACACAACGCGGCGCAAAAACACGCACCCCTCATCCCCTGCCCTCTTGCACAAGCGTGCGTGGTCACTCCCCAGCCCGTGATAAATAAAGGAAGAGGGAAAGTTTTGACCCGCCCTGAAATTATTTAAATAAAACCAAAAAAACCACGCGCGCGCAGGAAACCCTGAGCAAATATTGTTTTGGGGATTGGCCTGAGGGTCAGCAACAAAATGCAGGCAAAACATCTGAGCCACTGAAGGATGGAAATTGCATAATAAAAATAGACTCTGCAGCACGAGAGGAGAGACTCCTAGCTTTTTACCCAGAGAGCTTTTGCTTTTAAAATGTTTCTCTGGGGTATCAGCGGCGCCGTGCCGTGCAGAGCACCTAAGAGCATCTCATCGTCTTCCTCGCCGCTTCGCAGCAGCGTCTCCCCCATGGGCAAAGCCTCTCTTCGTGCCGCCGAGGCTCCGCACCCGCTCCTTCCTGCGGATGGACAGCTTCCAGCAACCTGCCGCGTCTTCGCGAGTCGCTCAAGGTGTTTGTAAATGTTTGCACACAGGCGAGCGTCCCATCTGCGGGTGCGCTGGGCGCGCGTTGGCAGCCGCGAACGCGTGGCTTGGCAAGGTTCGTAGCTGGCAGCGCCCGCAGCGAGCGGCAAGGCGTGCAGCACCCAGCGATTCGCTGCGGGGCCGGGCCCGAATACGAAGCCTGCGGGGGCCTTAGCTTGCCAGACCCACATCCTCAGCCTTGGCAGAGCCCTTCTCGGCACTGAGCTCCTTTCCCTGGCTGCCAGGTCACGGAGGACTTTGCGTACTATTAAGGTATTTTCCTGGCTCACCCTGGCAAGCGAGCCTTGTTCTACAGCGCCTTGGGTGACGGAGAAAGCTGGACGTGCACGTCTGAGAAGGGAGGGAGACCTAAAAGGTCAGAGCAGGAGGTCTCGAAGGGGCTGACTTTCAAGTGCAGCCAACTCAGAAGCGTTGACGCCTTGAATGGGTAAGGAGCCCTTCCCAAAACCTTGAGGCTCTCCTTAAACGCGGGCAGCAATCAGCTAGACCCCTGCTTGCCCCTCCATGGTGCTTTTTGGGGTGACCTTCAGCGTGTGTTGGCCAAACACGGATGCTGACGAGCTGCTTTGCAGGCTCTGGCTTCCCTTTCTTGTCTTTACAAGTGCTTTTCTCTTATCTGGTAGTATTTTGCAAAACTTCACAAGCTTTTAGTGGCAAGACTTTTGCTAAGAGGCTGTTGATAAATCTGGAGTAGGCGGCAGGAAGGCTTTAGTGCTGTGTTCTCTTCCTTTCCATTGGAAAAAGCGGCTTATCTGCTTCAGAGAATACAGGTTCTTCCTCCTTATCCAGGCTGAAATCTTATCTAAACTGGTTCAGGTGGCGGAGCCGAGAGAAGGAAATAATTAAGCAAGAGACAGGTGAAATGCTGGCATTATTATTACTTAAATGGCCCAAACCTTTTACCTCATGTATTTTTTTTTTTATTTTCCTTTTTTTTTTTTTAACTGCTGGTGACACATAACAAGGGAGAAATCGTTTTTTCCAGGTTATCTTACTCATCCACACGCACGCAACTTGCCCCCCCTCCTCCCCCCCCACATATAAATCTCGTTTAACTGGTTCTGTTGGCAAGACAGCGAAATAATTAAGGCGAAGGTGGCTGAAATGTTGATGTTATTACTGTAATGCAGCAGCCTGTTTAGTTTCTTTGCCGATGAAATGCAACCAGGGGAAAATCAGTTTTAAAGATTACCTCCCAGAGATGCAAATTGAGGAACGGAAACCATGTAGTCAGGAAGAAATGGTCTCAAACTAGGAAACATTTCAAAGTCTGTGACAGTCTCTTAGGGGCTTTTAAGACCACAATTTACCTTTTGACTGCATTCTATTTTCTCTGAAATCCTTTATTTCCTTCTTATTTATTGACTGGAGAGACAGCACAAAAACAAGAAAGTGATTCTCCAGCCGCTGGTCTTAAAAATCCATAGAAGAAAATTATTCTCGCGAGGGTGGGTTTTTCGTTGTTGTTGGGCGCTTTTTTTTTTCCCCCTTACCCCCTCCCCTTCTTTTTTAGCACTCTCTGTGAACCAGGGCTTAATCGAATCACTTTGCCGTAGAGGGGCCTGGAACAGGAAGGTGTCGAGCTCAGCGCCGTCTCAGGGCGAGAAGTCCGGATGAGAGAGGTGGGAACCGTGGTGATCACGCGGTGGGATGCGGACGCCGGCCTCTCCATCCGCAACGTGTTGGGAGCCGGCGGCTGAATCGGAGCGATGCGCTCCGAATGGGCTGGCTCTCCTTTTGGGGGTGGCACTCCGGATGAAGAAAACGTGTATCTATGATATCTGGATTAGCATCGTGCTCTTGGATTAGGGTCGAGCTCTTGGATTAGCATCGTGCCCTTGGATTAGGGTCGAGCTCTTGGATTAGCATCGTGCCCTTGGATTAGGGTCGCGCTCTTGGATTAGCATCAAGCTCTTGAATTAGCATCATGCTCTTGGATTAGCATCGTGCTCTTGAATTAGGGTCGAGCTCTCGGATTAGCGTCGCGCTCTTGGATTAGCATCCCTCTCTCACGGCGGCAGTAGGGGATCGATGAGCCTCCATGCCTTGCTTTGCGATTCGCGTTGTTACCATGCGCTCCCCTTCCCCCCGTACGCATCTCAGGGTGGTGACTGAGTCGCTCGCTCGCCGCCGGAGCGAGAAAGCCCTCAGCTCTCAGCGGAGATGCCGGGGCTGCTCCCGGCCACACGCTTCGCCGTGGGACGGGGAGCCGGGCTGGCCAGTTAGCTCGGGGATCTGCGAGGTGCCGGTTCACTAAGGGATGCTTTTCAGCAACCCAAGAGGTGACCAAAAAGCTGTCCCTCACCCACCCCTTCCCAGGTCTCTCCAAGGCCTCAAAATTCCTCTTAGGAGCATGCGCATCTCCATCCTCATCTCCCTTCCAGCTGGCTTTAGCTGCAAGCCTGGTCCCAGTCTGGTGCCAGCATTGCATCCCCTTGGCCATGCTCCTGCTCCCTCCCGCTCCTTGCGCAGCCGTTCTCTGCCCCCCACGCACGCATGTGTGTCGCGCACACGTTTCTGCCTGCGCGTGTTCCCTGCCGGGAATGATATGGAGACGCGCGGGGGGAAGGAAAAAAAAAAAAAATCATAAAGAAGTCCCGCAGTGCTGGCCTAGTTAGACCGTCCCCAGCTGCGAGCTAACTCTGCTGCCCAAGCGAGCCCCTGGAGACGGCTCTGCTTGGGAGGAAATAACTAGATTAAAAAATAGTGCATCAGCTTAGGCTAATATGGGTCAGAATTGGTGCAGCTCAGTAATTAAAGCCTAGATCTCGGAGGTGAAATCCTTTTAGGCCATCCGGTCCGTCTTTCAGCTGGCTGTGTTTAATTATTCCTAGCTCCTTGCGGCCCTGCCGTCGCAGAAAGGATCGCGTTAGGACATCTCCCACTCCTCCGTCGCTAAGGTTGCCCGCTTGTCGACGCTTTTCTGCTTAGTTTCTGAGCTTGCACCAGCAAAGATCTGGGCAGAGCTGCAGCAAAGCCGTGCCTGACCATGCTGCAAAGGTCGAGCTGTGCATCTCCTCCTTCCTTCCCCCGAAGCACTTTGGGTGGTTACCAGGGCTTCGGTCCTCGACAGCCAGCACGAGGATGTCCGCAGCGGGATGGCGGTGGGGTGGGGAGGACAGGGAGCACCCGCTGCCCTGGGTGATGCCTCTGGGAGAGCTGCCATAGGGGTTACAGGCTCAGGAAACCTCCCGTTAGATCTGGAGCAAGGCTTTCTGTGCGCAGGCTCCTCAGGTCGGGCTGCTGCGTTTTCTGGCTCTGTGGCTTCCCGTCTCGGCTTCCCAGGCAGAACTTGGAGGTGTTTTGCTTCCTAGTGCTGTTCAAAGGTACCTTTGACTCGTGCAAAGGCAGCAAGAGGGGTGGAGGAGTAGAATTGCAGAGGTTTGGAAAGCTTCCCTTCAGGAGCGAAGGATTTTGCTACAAGTGAACTGAAAAAAAGACTGGTTTGGGCAAGATGTCTGTGAAAACATTTCTTTCAAGCCCACCTGCCTTGAAAATGGCCACCCCGGGTGTGCATGTCCCCATTTGCCTCCCTGGACTTCGACATCTGCCGTGACGCGCTGCGGCGTGTCTCGCTGGCCGAGAGCCCTGGGCTCCCTCCTGGAGGCAGGAGCTGGATCACGGGAGAGGTTTGGGGGGGGGGGCCACGTCCTTTTAACGACGACTGAGAAATGAAATCGGAGCCTTTGCCGCACATTGCCCAGCTTTCGGTGTAGCCTGTCTCCTGTTCTTCCTAGCTCCGCTACGCTTTATCTCATTTCTGCTGCCGTTGCCAGCCCTGGGAGGAAGAGCATCCCTGGGGGTGGGGGTTGAGGCAGCGGGACCCCTCGCCCTTCAAGTCCCCCGGCGCCAGGACACCCCGCTTCCCTCCGTGCCTCCATTGCTGTGCCGAGAGCACCCTCTCCTGTCTCAGCCTGCCTCACTGCATTTTTTTTTTTCCCCTGCTCCCTTCCCTCATGTAGAAACCGGCACCGGGGTTCTCCATCATGTACCGGGGTGAGGACATGGGTCCGGGGACCCAGCAGCCCGGGTGCCGGGCTTGGCACCCACACCTTGTCCCGGCATGGCGACGGTGTGCGACCCAGGGAGCCCCCGACAGCGGCGCCCAGGTTCGTTAGCAGAACTGGGGGAAGAGTTAAGTAAAAAACAGTTTCTAGGCAAGGTCTGTTATAATTACTAATTAGATCTGGTTGTAATTATCTCTCTTTGCAATCCCATACCTGCCGCAGAATAGCTCCAGTTCCTCCTAACAATTAACAGAGAAAGTCCTTTATGATACACAGGGTGATTACATTGCAATTGCAGCCTCCGTGGCGAATGCTGACTTATTAAAGAAGGGCCGATATTTACAGAAGAACGTTGTGATCAAATTAGGGTAAAATTAACTGGAGTAAATTAAGAATACCCTTTTTTTTGCATCTGCTTCCCTGTCTTTTCTGCCACAGAGTCGCCTCTGGGTTCGTTCATAATGCTCTGTGTTGATTGCAGTACTTGACTGGGCAAAAAAGATACGGAAAGCGGCAACAACCCATTTCTCTGCTTTGCCTTTGCAGCTCCCTCTCGCTCATCCTCCTCCTCCTGCTCCTACGGTGCCAAGCCACAGAGCTACAGGGCAGGACCCAAACCTCCAGCGTCTGCAGCCCCCCCCCCAGCTTTAATAAACTTGCTTATTAATAAGCCGGCTCTGCCTGGCAGTCTCTGCGGCACGGAGAGCCGGCTCAAAGCGCTCATCGCACGCTTCCTGTTCAGGGCTTGGGTTTTTCTCAGAGCAATAGCAAGAAGGGGGGGATTTCCCCCAGCGATGCTAAACCCAACGCTCGCTTGCACTTACGGCGCGCCTTAATAAGCCCGAAGTGAAGGCTGGGGCTCAGCGTTAGGAAGAATCACACAACAAGGAATTTTTTTTTAATAGCGGCGAGCCAAACAAAATAATCGTCGGATGGTTTAAGGGGTTTTTTTCTTTTTTCGTTTTTTTTCCACCACAAAGGGAATTATCGGTGAGCAGAGTGTGATTTCTAAGAGAGTTGATTCTATCCATAGGTATCCAGAAAGTAGCTGATGCGGACAAACTTTTGGCTGTGGCAGTGTGGGGTGCGTTATGTCGACTGTGGCTTTGCTTCTCCCGAGTAGGAGGCTGAATCATTCCAAATAATAGTGTAGCAGAGGATGGTAATGAATAATACAGTCTCTGGCCCAAGCCTTTGGATAAGTTATCCTTCCAGTTAAAATTCATGAATTTGACGGGCTTTGCAAATTGCATCTTATTACAGATTCACCAACTTCTCCACCTTTACTTGGTTGCCTGGTCCCTAATCCTCCAGATCAAAGTCGCGCTGGACGTGAGGTTCCTTATTGCATCTTTAGCGACTCCTGGTTTTTCCCTTAATCCGGGAGCTCCACCCTGGTTCTGGCTTAATACTACCTAGAATCATAGAGTCATAGAATCATAGATTCCCAGATGCGTCGGGAGGGATGGAGTAGGAATGGAGGAAAAACTGTCTGCCCAACTGGCCTTGTTACCACTGTAACTATGCAATTCATAGAATCGTTTAGGTTGGAAAAGACCTTGAAGATCATCCAGTCCAACCATTAACCTAACACTGCCAAGTCTACTCTAAGCCAATCAAGGGTAGACCAGACTAAACCATGTCCCCAAGTGCCACCTCTGCCTGTTTTTTGAACCCCTCCAGGGATGGGGACTCCACCACCTCTCTGGGCAGCCTGTTCCAATGCTTGACCACCCTTTCCGTGAAGAAATATTTCCTAATATCCAATCTAAACCTCCCCTGGTGCAGCTTGAGCCCATAAACTACCTAAGTAGTGCCTGCAGGCTTAAACCTATGTCCGGGTAGCTCCACTTTGAACTTGAATTCCTAGCTAGCCCCTAGATGTGCAAAAAACCCAGGCCAAGTACTTCTGCAGTGGCTAAAGATGCTGTTAACGTGGACCGTGCCGTCGGCGTTTGGGGGAGGCAGACACAGGGTGTACTTCAGGTGGACTTTGGGGAGATGCTTTCTAAAGATGCCATGGTTGGGATGAAGGCTTTTGTGGCGAACAGGTCAAGACGCTCTCTTTTGCCTCCTTTGTTTCAGTGGAAGAAGCTCACATGAAGTCTTTGATAAGGTTTCAGGTTTTGTCATCTTCTTTCTTCCACTTGTTTCCTCCAGAGAGAAAGGAAGAAAGAAGAGAAATGAGTGAGTCAAAATGAGGGGAAAACCCTTCCTTTTTTCAGCTTTTTTGTCATTGGAAAACTGAAAAATTCCATATTGTCTGCCCAAAATGAATCGTTGGAGTTTATTGTCCTTCCTAGAAGGCATGGTGATTTCTGATGAGCTCTTTTGCCTGCTTTTTTCAGCAGCCGCAGAGCTGGCAGCCAGCGGGGATTGCTGCCCGCCGCTCACGGGGTAACGGGACAGGGCTGGTGCCGGTGGCACAGGTCGCTTTGCCCCGTGGTGTGTGTGATCCCTCGGTAGGTGCCAGGGCGGAGGTACAGGTACCGAGATAAGAGAGGTGGAAAGGGCAGAACCACCCTCAACGGGTGTTTGTGCTGCTCCCATTCCTGCACCCCAAGCGTTTCCTTTCCCATGGCTCCAGCTCTTCAGAGATGAGCTGGCGATGGCCACGTTAGAGGATTTTCCTCCCGCACGTCCCGCCTCGGGGAGTCAGAGTAGGAAAGCGAGCGTTCGCTATTCACGTCGCACCTGAATATTCACGAGAGCCGCAAATTAGCCAGCTACATCACCCAGGCTGGGCTGGCACGTCTTTCTGGAGTCCCACCTCATTCCTCCAGCAGCCTTGTTGCAGCGAAGGGGAAAATTAACAATGTGTTTTGCTTCGGGGACAATTCTGTCATGCAAATCTTTTTTTTTTTTTTTGAAACTGGCAAGTGTTGAGGGTTTTTTATTTGCCGAAAGCACGCAGGGGTTTGGTGGGAAGAGGAGGCCGTCTCAAGCCAGGTTTCTAAACTGACTTGTACCACCCCAGGCACTATGGAGGGTCTGAAAGAGGAGAAATCAAACCCCCTCCAGGCGCGGCAGAGCCAAACCCCTGCGTAAGGTTTTCTCCCTGCCCTGTTTCTCAACCTGCCTTTGCATTAGTGCAGCATGACGAAGAGTTAATTGAATCGGTAAAAAAATAAGCCCAGGGCAGAGGCAGCAGCATCCTTTTCTCTGTTGTAATGACTCATGCGTTTTCTTAACGTATTCCCGCTCCTTTCGTGCTCTCCTGACCTCTCCGCGTTGCTGCACACCCCGCTCCCAGTTAGGATCTCCAGACGGCCTTTGTAGCGCATTGTCAGCCCTAATTGCTTTCTGCTTGGGCCCGTAACGCGTGCGGTTCAGCGGGGCTGCGAGAACAGAGCAAAGGAGGACAGAGGAATCGGCGTACTAATCCCTGGCTTTGCTACGATGCTCGCGGCGCTGGGCATCCCTGCAGAGTTCACTGACACTCGGCCACTCCTTTCGAACAAATGAGGACAGCAAGGAGCGGTCAGGGTACGCCGGTCCCTTTCTCTTTGGGAATGCGAGACCGAGGTTTCGTTGGAGGCGAAATCGCCGGAGAAATCATTACAAGCCAATTAGTGGCTTGGGTGAGGTGGGGGTGGCAAATCGCAATGTCACGCCGTGGTCCTAATCAGCTCGTGCGAGCCCCTCAGAAGAGGGGCCGGCAGGACCTGGCGCAGCCAGGGTGAGCCGCAGCCTGGGAAACCTGGGGGCGATGGTGGAGGGGCTGCCGGGCAGCTTGCCGGCGGGCGGCACAGGGCGTGGGAGGGACCTGCGGGGACAACTTGTGCGTGCGGAGGAAACGCGGAGGCTTGGAAGGATGCTCGTGTGTTTTCTGCGCGCGTTTTCTGAGCCGTAAGCTGGCACGGTGCTTGTTTTGGGAGTCTAGGGACCAATAGCAGGGCTAAGATGGCAGCTGGTACCTGCTAATATCTCTCCAGCAGGTAAAAGCGGCACCCATTGCCGCAGCCTCGGCATGGTCCGAATATGTAGGTGACATGAGATTGGGGCCATGGGTCCGTCGCTTCCCTGCTCTCGCAGGACCAGCCCTACTCATCTGAATTTGCAGCGTAGTCCAGCCCGCGGCTCCTCCCAGAGTTGCACTCCCCAAAAACCAGTGGCAGTCCAAAATTTCCCCTGCAGATTGAGCTTTTCCTCAGCTGTCCCACTGCAAATGGGGTGAATTCACCCGCAGTGTCGCAGCCAGGGCTGCAGCACGGGCCGGGGCGGCTCGTCTGGGGTGGGATGCGGTGGGGACAGCAGGTCGAGCAGATGCGGGGACCGTGCAGGCAGCCCCACGTCGGCGATTGCAGCGGGGATGTGTCCTTGGTAGGCAAAGAGAAGGAGCATGCCCAAGCCTAGAGCTGAGCAGCCCAAAATGAAAAGCTCCTCGGTGTTTTTTTTTTTTCTACTTCACAAACAGTCCCCAAAACGAGCTCCGACACAAGCGTGGCTGTTTGCAGCTGTGTATAACCTTTTTTATTTGAGGCTAGGGTTTGTTTGTGAACCTGCTGCTTCGAGGTACCAGGATGAATGCCATCGCAGGGAGGCTTAGAAATGGCTGCGATGCACAAGAGGCACTCCAGAATCAGGTGTCAGGTCCCCAAAGCCTTGAGACTGCATGAAAAAGTGAGGGAATTTCTAGTGGAAATAAAAATGCTGTGCTTCTGTTATTGGTGGAGCATCCCAGGGTCACGTTCTGAAGCTTTGCAGTACTGAGGACTAGAAATGTGTTGGTTTTTCCTGTGATGAAAGGCTCCGCTCCTCCTCTCTTTGAACGGATTTAGGAGCGGGGCTGTAAGAAAATTGAGAAACGATGCGACAAGCACAGTACAGCTGCTGCGGATTTGGTGACGCTGAGTTAGCTGGCAGATGTTCGCTGCCCGTCCCTTCCGCCCTGCAGAAGCCGAGCAAGGCGTTTTGTCTCTCAAAAGCGATCCCAGACCCCTGGGAGCTCCCTCAGCAATGCCGATAGACCCCATTCCTGGGAAGGGGATGACTTGCCAGGTGGGCAGCTGTCCCCTGCACTCCCCGACCCCTCTCTGAGGTGGGAAGCAGAGCCCAAGGCGGAGGGACCTCCTTGTTTGAGGATGTTTTGCCCAAACCGCGATGCCCGGCGCCTGGCAAGTGCCACCGGCACGGAGCTCCTGCCCGCAGGCAATTCGGGAGCCTGCGGTGAGTTGAGCCACCTTCCCCTCCGCAACCGATTCCCCTCCATCTGTCCCCCCACGGTCCCCCTCCTCTGGTGTCAACACAAGCTTAATGAAAGAGCGGCAGATGTTCCTTTGGTTTCAATTTACTCAAGATTTTAACCTAACGCGAATGGTATTTTGCATCCAGCTGTGACGAGGCAGTCTGGGCTGAGTCCCGGCATCCCTGCCTGCAGATTCCCTACCTGTCTCGCCGACTTCACAGCAGCAACTCGCTCCCAAAAACCTTCTCCCAGAGGTTGTCTCTGCCAGGTCTTGGGAGCGGCTCTGCCCCGATTCAAGCTGTGCGAAAGGACTCGCAGCAGCTCCTGCACGCTGGTGAGGCGATGGCGGGATCTGCGAAAGAGCATCGTTTTGGCCCAGGTGGAAGGTTTTGTGTGTGTTTTGGAGGTTTCTCGCAAAATGGAGTAATAATTGAGGAGAACAGTCAATAGTGAGTAATTCATCTGCCAGATTTAGCTTAGCTTTCCCCTCTAGGATTGCAGCAAGCCAACTGTGATTTCCTGACCTTATCTCCTCTCTGAGTGGGTAAACAACAAACAAACTCTTTTGTCGCTGCTTGGAGTGGCTTGAAGATACTCACAAGCAGAACCAGCTTGTTTGTCACCAGATGGGAAAGATGGGGCTTTCTCCTCTCCCTTGCGTTTTCGCCACCTGAATTTCCTCCGTGTGCGGACGTAGCTCCCGCAGGCTCTCAGGCGCCCGGGCGTTGCTGTTGCACTGTGGGGGCTGTGACCACCAAGGACAGGGTATCTAGGACGTGCAATGCCGCGGTCCCGGCCCGCGTTGCAAGCTCAGTAGGCTCGCTGTGCACGGAGAGCGCCTGCAGCTCGCTCCCGCCACCGGCTCCGGCAAACTCTCCGCCGCCGGCATCATTCGCTCTCTCCTGAAGGACTTGGTACCATTCCCAGCCGTCAGGGACCAAAGATCTTTCAGCGTGGGAGGTACGAGCCCAGGGAAAGCGCAAACGCGTCTCATGGTCTTCACCGCTTTCTGCTTCCCTAGGCAAGGCAGGAAGGGGAGACGACATTTGGTTTTTTTCCCTGCATAACAGGGATATGAATATGCGCTCTGCAGAGCCAAAACTATGGCTTGCCTCTGCCTGCGCTACTTTTCAGACCGTTATGGTAGTCTGCAGACCAAAAAAGAAATGGTGCTCCAGCCTGCAAATTGTGCTAGTCCGTACTTCTCCTGTTCGTGGAGACCCCTGCCTCCCTCCCACCAGAGTCCTGCAAGCCAGTAACGGGATGAGGATGGGCAGGAGGGGAAGGAAAAGTCCTCACTCACTGGAAAAACACCCCCAAATTTCCCCCCGGAGCAGCAAAGCGTGGGAGGAAGGAGCATGGACGGCATGGAGCCCATCAGAAATCTCAGCCTCTCCGACACTCAGCCTCATTACGAGCGGTGATCCCCTGACACGGAGCGGCAATTTAGAGGCACCATTAGCCCATGCCGGAGATAGAGAGCTGGTGAGAATGTCCTATTTTCCGCACCTCCTGTGTGCCACACGATACACGAAGGATAAAAATAATTAGCCGGCGAGTCTCAGGGATGATTGGCAAGTGCCTGGGGGCTGGGAGTTCCCCTGATACGCCGTCCTTGCCTCCAACGCTTCGACAGCGAAGGAGAAAACTTTGCTCCGTGGGAGCAGGCTGCACGGAAGGCAGCTCTGCCCATCGTTCGCGTGGTGCCCCTGCCTGCGTCTGCAGGGCTGCTGTGGGACGCAGCCCCTAAATTTGCTGCTGCCGGGGCGGGCTGGTCCCGCGGGGACGAGCCAGGCTGTGGGTCTCCCTTCTTGCAGCAGGTAGGGCTCGGCTTCCGCCGTCTCTTCCCTCCCCAGCCCGCCCTCGTCCACCTCTGAGAGGCCTCTTTGCTTTTGAACTTCTTGATTTTTTTTTTTTTTTTGCAGTTAATTATTAGGCTCGCTAAATTGCGCCGGCAGGCTGTCATTAATAAGGGAGAGGGTTCAGGGACACGGCTGGGAGCCGCCTGCTCGGCGGCAGCGCAGCGGCACGGGGACGAGCGGGGAGCGAAGGAAGGAGCTTTGCCTCGCTCCCCGCCTCCCGAGCCCACGCACCCAGCCAGGACCCCATCGTTCCCAGCCGGTTTCCCCACCAGCCACCACAGGGTCCCCTTTTCCCAGCTTTTGGCCTCTTCTTGCTCGCTCTCCACCATTTAACCCGGGCCAATGTGCCCTGCCTGTCTCTCTGCTCATTAAGGCACAGCAAGTCTGAAAATGAGAGCTCATGAAATGATGGAGCCAGTGGCTTTCCAGCACGGCCTTCTTTGGGTCCAGAGCTGGGTGACTTTTTTTTCCATCGCCGACAAGTTCACCGGGAGCGATTTGTGGTGTGAGTCAAAGCTGGCAACGCGTTTCAGCTGGGAAAGGGCAGCAGAGGGATTTGCATTCCTGAAAGCATGCACACGTTTCACGTGAGCCTTTCCAAAATGAGAGGTGAGGCTTGGGAAAACCCAAAACCTCTTGTTTTGACATCTTCCAAACGTCCCCTTTTGGGCTAACCCAGCACTTCTTGTTTAACAAAACTGGCCTAAAGTCTTAAGAAATGTTCCCTTCCCATGCAGCACAGCCTGAGCTCCTCTCCTGCCTTCCCCCTTCAGCCGCAGGGCAGCCATCGCCGCAAAACCCTGCATGCCCTCCCCGCCACCTTCCCCCGGCTCCTGCCCCTCGGACAAACTGACTTTGTGCCTTCTCATCTCTCTCTTCCCTTTCCCTTTCCTTTCTCCCCGTCATCCGACGGCAGCCGGGACCCGAGTGATTAAAACCTCAGAAGGCAGGAGGGGGACTTTGATGGATGCTTTTGGTAATGCCAGTAGCATCTCTATCTGAACGCCCTGCCGGGGAAATCCATCTTCCACCACCCAAGAGCTATTGCAGTGTAACGCGAGGGCTCCCGGCAGCCCTCAGCACGTGTCCGGCTGTAAGTTGGTGCCGATGGGACATGCCGAGCATTTTAAGTGGCCTCCCCGCTGCGGCGGGAGGCAGGTCCAGCCCTCCTCACGGCGATGCCATAACGGGACGGCTTGTGTCCCGTCCCACGGGAGCGGCGTGCACCGGGGGTGTCCGATGGCCAGGGCTCCAGGAACGCATCCCGACCCCTCCGGCTCTGTGTGGAGCGGTGTCCGCCACCAGAAAAAAATAGCTGTGGCTGAGGTTGGCCAAGGCAGCACCTACAGCTCATGCTGGCTTTGGCTGTGTCGGGAAGAGATCCAAACCAGCTCGGCGTCGGGGCGGCACCCCGTGAGCATTGCCTTGGGGCTCCGACATGGGCCAGGGCTCCCGCGCTTGTGTTTATTTTTCTTGTTCGCATTTATGGTTTTATTATATACTTCTATTAATGCCTTTGGGATGCATTTGTGGGTCAAACTGAGAGCTCCTCATGCACTCGGTGCTTTTGGATAGCGGGAATAACGTGAAAAGTCTGGCAGAGCCCCTCAAAACGGGCGTCCCCTCCCCAAGGAACGAAAAGCTGATTCTCCATTAACAAAAATATTACTGGTTTTGCGTCCTCCGAGACTTCTGTGCTGTGGCTGACGGGTCATTTCTGCTCAGACCTGTGACAAAACCCAGGCTTGCTGAGTAAGTATCTCTTTTTTTACCTTTATTGAGGTGTAGTTAGCGCTGTCCCACCTGCGTTGCTTTGTGCAGGAGCTGTCGGGGGTAAAGAGTCACATCTCCGCTCTAAGGAGGAGCACAGACTTTGGGGAGTTGCTGCTTTTCAGCCCGTACTGTTTCAGAGATGGTGGATGGAGGAAGACTATCTAGAACTGCAAGAAAAATTAAGCAAAAAATCAGAAGAAAATGCAACTGTATCTGCCGCAATAACTCATGGGAGTTGTCATTCAGACACCTTGCGCTTGCTCCACTTCTCTTTCCTCGCCTCATTTCCCAGGTCAGGCCAAACCTGCTCGGATGCGCCGTCACCCTCGCCCTCCAAGAGGAATGAGAGTCCCTGACCGAAATGTTTCCCCTGTTGACGTGCCGTTGCCTTTTTTGCTATTGAGTCCTTAATTAAAAAAGACTAAAATTCCACCGAAGCAGACATTTTCCCTGAAACACTTCATCAGTCAAAAAAAAAAAAAAAAAAACCCAAAAGAAGAAAAAATCAATATCCTATTAAGAAAAAAAAAACAGTTGGAAGAGCAGATTTTGGAGCAGCCCTAGGTAGTACCTCCCCAAGAGTAGGAGCGAAGGAAGGAAACGCCGTGTCCTGCAGCGAGCGGAGGGCTCCGGTACCTGACGAATTACACATCCTCTCCCCGGTGAGCCTATGGGCACCTCCCGCATCTCCCTATTTTACCATTGACAGTTGCCGAGCTGTAGGCTGCTCGTAAAGCAAAGCATCTTTCGAAATCAATTTATCGGGGGGATGGTAGGAAACCGTAACGTACCATTTTCTTCTGGGAATGTCAGGGTCTGGCTGGCAGGATGGGCTGGGAGGAGACGGCGTGCTGCAGGGAGGATGCAATTAGCTCAACTGTACTCCCTTCTGCAGCTGCTTTAGCTCAACTTGTTTTGTTAGCTCTCTTCCCACGTGCTCCAGCCCCTTTGCTCTTCACTGTCTTCCTTTCATCTGGTCTTCTCCCACAAACCCAAGCATTTCTATTGAGGTTGTCACCATTTTGGGAGGGCTGAAGCCCAGGGAACCTACCCATCGCTTTTTCACCCTTTTATTTTCCTTAAAAATCTCCCCTTTGGGGTTTTGAGGGGTAGGTTAAGCTACACATGAACCCCTGTCCCTAGGGATGGGGTGACACCTGTATCTTTGTGCTCCTCTCGGAGAAAACCCCTTGCGAAACCACCGAGACATAGCAAAACCAAAGCCATTATAGAATAGAATCATAGAATCATAGAATCGTTTAGGTTGGAAAAGACCTTTAAGATCATCCAGTCCAACCATTAACCTAACATTACCAAGCCCACACTAAACCAATCAAGGGTAGACCAGACTAAACCATGTCCCAAAGTGCCACGTCTGCCCTTTTTTGAACTCTTCCAGGGATGGGGACTCCACCACCTCTCTGGGCAGCCTGTTCCAATGCTTGACCACCCTTTCCGTGAAGAAATTTCTCCTACTATCCAACCTAAACCTCCCCTGGCGCAGCTGGTTCCTTGGGAGAAGAGACCAACACCCACCTCACTGCCCCCTCCTTTCAGGGAGTTGTAGAGAGTGATCAGGTCTCCCCTCAGCCTCCTCTTCTCCAGGCTGAACACCCCCAGCTCCCTCAGCCGCTCCCCACCAGCCCTGTGCTCCAGACCCTGCCCCAGCTCCGTTGCCCTTCTCTGGACACACTCCAGCACCTCAATGTCTTTCTTGTATTGAGGGGCCCAAAACTGGACACAGGATTCCAGGTGCGGCCTCACCAGCACTGAGTACAGGGGGCAATCCTTATCCTCAGGATCCTTCTGTCATGGCTTTAAGCAGGCACCAGGAAGGATTCCTGCCATTGCAACCCAATTTTTCTACTACTGTGCGATTTGCAGGCTACCGGGGCAAGCTGTATTAATGGGTATAGGTCCGTGGGGGGACCTGAGGGTGAACAGCAGCCCAGGGGAATTCCCTCTGAACAGAGGTTTAAAGACTTGGGTAATTTATCTTAAAAAGAGGATCTGCTAACGGTTTATGCGAGGATGAATGATCTCAGGGAAGGCTGCGGGACGGGAGGGCAGACAAGGGCATTCGAAGTTTGCGCCTGCAGGGCTGAACCTTTTCCGTACGGCGTGCGATTGCGCTGTGCCGCTGCCTGATAACCGGCTTCGGAGCCGGCCCAGACACGTGTCAGCACTGGGAACGTCGTGATCGATTGTGCTCCGGCCTGGAAGGGCTGGTTTCCTTTGAAACATCTGGCCCCAGCCAGTGTCGGAGATAAGGCATTGCAGTGCATCGATCAAACCCCGTCTGATGGTTGCCGGATTCATCCGTAATGATTTGCTCGGCCCGTATTGCTGCCGCGGCTGAAGGAAGGTCTGCAGAGCCCGTGACCTCTGCAACTTAGGGACACGCGTCCCCGGCATTCGGCAAGCCCCGCGTGGGACCCGTCCTCTAGATAACGTCGTCGGTGGGTCGGCTTGTTCGATTTTTAAACAGAGCGCTGTGCACGGCACTTAAAATATAGCTGGGGGGTGTTTCTTGTTCACTGGGGGAGGATGTCTGGCTGCAATCACACTTTTGCACAAGGAAAGGCGCGACGGGGCTGACTTAGCAGCCGGTTAGCGCGGCGTGCCGCAGGAGTCCCGCTGTCCTGCAGGTAGGAGTGGGGTTAGGACGTTCTCCAGCACGGCAGTGGGATGATTTGGGGTGTGAGAGGCTGCGTAAGAGACTCAGGTCAGTCGTGTCAAGCAAGAAGCGTTTTCTAACCTGCTAGAGCGCCCGTGCTGGATGCTGCGGTGGTTTTGAGTCCAGCTGCTTTGCACGGCCGCAGTGCTGGGGAGATGGGAGTGAAGAATAGCGCTGACAGATCTGGGACATGGCAGGGGATTAGTCTCTTTCTAAGGCCTTCATTTATTATTTCTGATGGCGTCTTACACCCAGGAGGATTCGGCTGGTACCCAGATCAAAGCTCTCCGCTCCCAGCTAACCCCTGCGTGTGTCGTCCTTGTCTCGGTGCTACTGCAAGGCAACTGCTAAGCACCGTATTTCCATCTCCCCAGCGGGTCTCCCTGGCATGAGCTGCCATGGATTCTGCAGCAGCAGCAGCAGGGCCAGGGATCTGAGCGGGAATCTCCCCTGAGGGAGGCTGGAAAGAGCATCGCTGAATGCGATGCGCTGCCCGTTCCCACCTAGGAAGTAGGGATCTCTGAGGACTTCCAGTGGCTGACCTGCAAACAGGAGTATTGCCCTGGCCCAGGCTGATAGGTGCTGGAAAGGGATAGATCCGACATGGCTGTACTTTGTTTCCAACAGCCACAGCATAGAGATGAGCTGTAGGCAACACCCTGTGTCCATCTGTCCTCATCTGATCTTGCGTTAGCCCGTCTCCATCGCAGACAGCTGCGCTTTCAGGTCCTGGAAGCCTCTCCATCCCTCCAAACTCAATCTGCGCTGAAGTCAGGTGCTCAGCGCTTGGGAGCAAGCATCTGTGCCCGAGTACGGATGGTTGAGTTGAGATCTTCTTCTCATGGCTGCCAAGGTGAGATAGGAGCTTTCCCAGCGGCTGGCAGGGCTAACCCAACGTGTGCAGGGAGAGCGGCACAAGCAACAGCGTAAAATCCCACACGCTACCCTTCCTAGTCACCCGAAGTCAATGGGGGTGCAACACCTTCATCCTTTCCTTCAGTTTGATTCGCTTGCTGTGCAAACAGCCGGGAGGGAGAAACCACAGGAACAACCAAACCGGCATCACGCGGCCATGAAAGAGCAGTAACAGCTCATGTCCCAGGCATGGGCAGCGCCGGGGGGATTTTTTCCCAGCCTGGCCCAAGGTCATGTCTTTTCTAACCCTGCTCCTGTTCCCAGCTTCCTCAGTGACAAATCCCAGCAGCCAGATCCAGGCTTTCTGTCTCCTTCTCCAGCCCTGGGCCGGAGCTGAGAAAAGCAGTAATAGCCAACTGCTTTGAGGGGTGGGCATGGTTTGAAGGGGAGCATGCGATAAAGCTGTGGCCTTCAAGAAAAAGAAAAAGCATCCTTTCACCTTTAAAAAAAAAAAAAAAAATTCAATCTTGCCAGACCCAAAGTAGAAAAAAACCTCTTCAAATCGCAGTCTAGGCAGGACAAGGCACGCCTGTGATTTCTCAATCAAGTGACAGAGTGCCCGGCATCGGTGGGAGCAGGCAGGGCTCCTCTCCCTCATCCGAGGCCAGCTGAGCCGGCTGAAAGCAGGTACCTGCGAATCCCAGCTGGGCAAGGCTGAGAAATGCCACCCGGAGAGGGCAGAGAGCCTCTGGGACTGCACGATTGCGTCAGCACCAGGGCCACGACAGTGAAAATTAGCTACTGAGCTGGAAACGCAAGCGCTTTTTTTTTTTTCTTCTTTCCCCCCCTGAAAAGCAGGCAGGAGCCCGGAGGATTGAGGCTGGAGATGCAGCAAGGCTCGAAAAACAAACCTCCCCTTGCTATCCTCAGCCTGCAGGGAGCAGGGAAGGGCTGTGCCCATCCCCGGGGGATCTTACACCCATCGTCTTTCCCGGACGTAGACTGAAATCATAGACTTATCGAATCGTTGAGGTTGGAAAAGACCTTGAAGATCATCCAGTCCAACCATTAACCTCACACTACCAAGTCCACACTAAACCAATCAAGCATAGACTAGACTAAACCATGTCCCAGAGTGCCACCTCTGCCCGTTTTTTGAACACTTCCAGGGATGGGGACTCCACCACCTCTCTAGGCAGCCTGTTCCAATGCTTGACTACCCTTTCCATGAAGAAATTTTTCCTAATATCCAACCTAAACCTCCCCTGGTGCAGCTTGAGCCCATTTCCTCTCGTCCTATCGCTAACTACTTGGGAGAAGAGACCAACACCCCCCTCACTACACCCTCCTTTCAGGGAGTTGTAGAGAGCAATAAGAGATGGGGAGTTTTCCCCGGCACCGAGCAGTGGGAGGTGATGCCCTCCCCGCTCTCCATACCAGGGCAGGGGGATGAATCCTTCCCCTTTCAGCTCCTTACCTTACGCATTTGGTGCTTTGCTGGTGCACCGGGCTCCCAGCAAAGCCCACCTGAAGGGAAGTGCAGGGTTCAGCTCTGCCGGGTCTGCTGTCCCTGTAAGGGCTCAGCACTTGCCATTAGGCTAGTACATACCTGTGGCTAATTAACAGAAGAGGTGTTGGCTAACGGTGGTCAAGGCACTTGCAGCCTCGGGGTGCATCCAGATAATCAAGCCCCTAATCTTAACAACTGAGTCCCAATCTCCCATTTTTTCCAGCTGTGCCATTCTCTTTCCATTCTGTGTCCATCACAGAATTTCCATGGTACCTCCTGGTTTCTACAGGACCAACAACACCGGGGCGCTGGGGACATGTGCCCAGCGAGCGCACCAGGACGGTCACCCAGCGGGCATTTATTTTCCAATTTGCTTGAGTGCCGTAAATTTGCACTGCAGAGCGCAGCAGGGATGCAGCGCTCTGCAGGTGAGACCTGCTCTCGGTAACAGGCGAGCACCCTGTGAGCGGGTGAGAAGCGGGCAACGCGGCTCTGACGGGGCTCGGGGCTTTGAACCTTGCTGGAGCAGGCAGGATTTCTCCCATCCATCCCATCCTGCAGAAGATGAGATCTAAGAGCAGCTCCCACCAGCAGCAGCTGGCTGAAGGAGAGGGCCAGTTCATGGGGTTTGCTCCAGAGCTTACTTTCTTCCCTTTTTTCTTTCTTTTTTTTTTTTTTATTTTTTTTTAATGAACAGTAATAATCCTCCCTTTTTTTTTTTTTTAAAACAATTTGAAAATATCTGACATACCAGAAAAATAATGAATTCCATTTTTCGCCTGCATTCTCTGATCTGTCAGTCTGCACCCAGGAGCCATGCACGCAGGGGGAGGGGGAGGAGAAGGAGGAGGAGGAGGCAGGGGGTGCTGGCCTACATTGGGTAGATAACAATTTTCCTGCCTATCCCCCCTTCCAGGAGAAGGTTCGGGCATGTCCTGCAGTTGGGAGGAAGACAGGCTATGCCACCGGCTTTTGCTTTTTCTATTTCTATTTGTGGGAGGGTATCCGAGGCGGTTTGTGGCTGCAGTGAAGAGGGATGTGCTTGGAGGACCCTTCTGCAGTATGGCTCTTCCCTGGTGCCCATGGGCTTGGGGACTTGACCCACCAGGTCCCTGCTCCTTCTCCATGCCTGCTGGCTGGTTTTCGGTTCCGAGACAGATGAACCCAAGGCTGTGCTGTTTAATTTTAGCATCGCCCCCAAAGGTATCTTAAACTCTAGCCCAGTGTAGGATTGCTGAAGATGCTGCAGCCTCTGTGGAGCCCGGAGGGAGGGCTGCGGTTTGGGCATCCCGCATGAAGCAGACAAGGGGCTGATCCAGCTGGGAAAGCCTGGGATTCAGGGTGACTCCACTTCCAGTTAAGCAGACCACATAGTCTGTCTGTGCCTCAGTTTCCCCTCTTTGAGATACACAGGGATCATGTTAATGATCCCTGGAGATGTTCAAAAACTGGGTAGACGTGGCACTTGGGGACACGGTTTAGTGGACATGGTGGTGTTGGGTTGATGGTTGGACTGATGAGCTTGAGATCCTTTCCAACCTTAGTGATTCCTGGTTTTACTTTCATTAAAAACTAAGCCAGGAAACATGAAATTAATTATTACTCTACCCTTAATTAGTGGTGGACTCGGTAGTGTTAGGCTAATGGTTGGACTGGATGATCTTAAAGGTCTTTTCCAACCTAAACGATTCTATGAATTGCATAGTTACAGTGGTAACAAGGCCAGTTGGGCAGACAGTTTTTCCTCCATTCCTACTCCATCCCTCCCGACGCATCTGGGAAGCTTTACGCTGACCTTCCTCCATCCCCTGACAGGCAGAATTGGAGCCGTTACTCACGATTGCCACGGGTCACGCATCCACCTCTCCCCTTCATTGTCGGCAATACCCTTTGGTTTAAGGAGAGCCAGGGCAATTTATTGTAGACACAAGCAAAGCAAAACAGCTCCCTCCAAAGACTTCAGGACCCAAATTAGGGTTTGGCAGTAGCTGTTGACATGATCCATCCAAACACCAACTTGCCTGGGAAAATTAAATGAGGAAAACTGGCAAATGCAATATATTTGCTGGGGTTGTATTTCCTTTTCAACTGGAAGAGGAAATTTTAAGTTTCTTACTCTTTGCGGAGAGACTATTTCAAGTAAACAATCAATACCCGGCCAGCTAGCTGTCTGCCTGCATGCACAGCATCTGGCTGTTTATTAAAGCTTGGAGGGGTTTGCCAAAACTTTTTTTTTCCCCCCCGTCTCATATGAAAGGCTTTTCAATAGAATACAAATGCTCACTTATCCTGTGTCAGGTCTGCTCATGTTTTCTCCAAGAATGGATGCTGCCCAGAGCCAGGTCTCGCAGAGGATTTCAGAACTTTGAAGTTTGGTTTAATTCCAATCCAACATGAAAATCAAATATTTAAAACACTCTCTAGGAAAGAATTGGGGACCAAACCCCGCCTCAGCTTGAAAAAGCAAAGAGTATTACAGTGATAGCCCTCCACATGACCTGGAGAGGGATTTGGTGGGGGAAGACCAGCCCCTCCGGGGCAGAGTGGGAAAGGAGAGGAGAGCTGAGCTGGCGAGTTCAGGCAGAGCCTTGCTGCAATTAAACGAAGCCATCTCTGCAAAGCTTTTCTGGGTTTGAAGAATCTGGATTCTCCAGCAGGACACCATCCCACCGGTGAAATCCAGCCTGCTGACCCAAAGGAATCTGGAAAGTGTGGGCCTTTCCATGGCTGGATGGAAAGAGAGGCAAATCATTGGCAGGGGGGAAGGTTTTAGGAAATATTAGCGGTTTTTTCCCCGTGAGCTTCTTAATGTGAGGAGGGTCCCTGCAGCACACTCAGCTGCAGAGACAGACGGACAGGAAGGAAACAGGGATGCTTTGGGTGCTGAGCTGTCACCCTCCGGCAGCTGCCAGGGCCGCGTGGCTTGGGATGGAGAGGAGGCATCATCGCTGGCAACCCACCCGCCCTCCTGCTCAGACACGCACCCCAAAGTGCCACAAGACAAATAGGACCGAGAAAAAGATGCACTATTTAAACTTTCATCACTATTTTTCTCCCTGCTCCCCTTGTTGCTTTTGATTTATTTTTTAGCGTGTTTTCCCCAGGCTGTGCTGTTCACCTGCATCTGTTTCCTCTCCTTCTTCACTCGGCAGCAGCCAGGCGCCTTTCCGAGGGCATCCACAGCCACCCTGCATTTTTCAGGCTGTCCAGGCTCAGCTCCCTCGGGTCAGCGAGGAGAACAAGGCAGCAGAGCAGCATCAGGCTGGGGTAGATGCAGGCTGGGCACGGGGGGACAGCTGAGGACCTCTAGACGTGACATCCCCCCTCTTGCTATCCCTCCCTGGCTGAGCAGGGGCTCTGGGGCAGCTCGTTAAGACTCATCTGTATTGTACGGACCAAGCGATTGCCACCCAAGGGCCCCATCCCCTTTGCCCCCTTCCTAGGGTGGGTGACCCTGCCAGGGCTCGGTGCAGGAAGGGTGCCAGTCACGTAGGCATCAAAGAATAATTTAGGGTGGAAAAGACCTTTGAGATCATCAAGTCCAACCGTTCCTCCAAATGACCAGCCTCCCATCCCTTGCCAATCTCAGCAGGGCCAGAGGCTGGCAGCACCCCGGTGGGAGGCTGCACTCTTTGAAGCAATGCCAGCGTCGGCACTGTAGCCAGCGTGGCCTCTGTAAATTGACAGCGTGCAACACAGGCTGAATTTTTTCAGCTTGCCTTAGGTAGGGAAGGAGGACATAGGCAGCTTCGCTGATTGTTTTCCTTGCAGAACAGCTGAAACCTTGTTCTGCTGAGCAGCCTGCAGACAGAAATGGTCTCCAGGTTTCGGATGTAGGATGCAAAGGAAAAATCTGGTCAGTCATGCTTGGAGGGAATATTACGAGTTGGAGTCAGGACTCTCAGCCCTGCGACTGACCCCATTTGCAAACTCAGAGCACTTTGCTCTGTATTGTCCCTTTTTCCTTACCTGCCAAAGCTCCTCATTTGCAAAGGGATTGCAACCCTAATTGCATCGTGAAGGGGAGAGGTAGAATGGATGCCTGTCAAGATGGTTGAGGGGAAGATGCAGTTGCAGTCCAGAATTAGGTTTCCTCCAGAGCCCAGGTCACTGAGCCCCACAGATTTGCCTGGTTAGTCCCCGGTTAGTGCTGCCCTGAAAAACATAACCTATGACAACACCCCCACACAGCAAAATCTCAGCCTTTATAATAAAGTGTTGGGCAAAACCTAAGAGCCTGTTTATATCCTTCCTAGCTCTGAAGAACTGCTGGAAATCTGAATCCTAAATGTGTAAAGTCCTGATAAATGAAAAGCTAAACGTTGGTGTAGCTGTAAGCTGCTCTGCAGTGGTTTAGGCCCTCACAATTTGTAGCCTTCAGGCTTGATAATACAGTGAGATCCTAGGCAGTCTGCTGGAAAACTACTGCCAGAAACACAACCACTATAAGGGGATTCTTTTATCCAGTGTAGCAAGCTCCATCCTAAAAGCAGTTTTGGTTTCTAGCCCCTTTTCCTCCTCTTGGGAAGCTATCCTAGATACATGATGAAAGAGAGAACCTTCTTTCTTCCCCTGTGTCCAAATTTTCCTGCTTTTTTCCCCCCTCGTCTTCTCCCAGCCTTCCCCCAGTTCTTTCACTGCAACCAGTCATAGTCCCCCAGTCTTCATTTTCCCAAATTAAAGAAGCCAATCTCTTCTGATCTTACCTGGTAGGAGAGCTGCTCTTTCCTTTTGATCAGCTCCACAGCCTTTCTCAGCATCTGTCCCAAACTCAGTTCAATGTGCATGAGCGTGGCCAAACCCCTCTCCAAAATCTCAAGAGCATCTTGCAGAGGAACGCCACTGGCCTCTGCAAAACCCGTCTAAAGCTGGTGGGGAAAGCAGACTTTGATTTCAAAGAGGAGGCAGTTCCCTGCAGTTATCGAGGAGAGGATGTTCCAAGTGGAGCACAGAAATGATACAGCAGCTAATTAACTCAGCATTTTGCTGAACGTCATTGGCACCGAGCTTGTCGTCAAAGTCACACCCCGCCAGTCTTGCTACATTGACCACTTGTAGAGGGCAAGTGTCCACTCCTTTTTGGAGCAGGCCAGGATCTTCCTGGGAAGGTAAGGAGACCACAGAGGCTGCGGGTTGAATACTGCTTCTTTCACAAGCTCCTTGCCAGCCAGCAAACCTGGACTCAAAACGCCCCAGCGTGGAGCAGAGATTGGATTTGCAGTGGAAAAAAACTCTTTGCGGGGTTTGTAGTGCAAAAACTTGCATGCAGATGGGGGCAGCGCTGGGGTACAGCCGCCCAGGGCAAGTGTACAATGATGCCCTCATAAGCTTGACTTGTCTACAAGAGGCAAACATGCCTCTTTGACAAGCCTGCGGTGAGATGTCTGAATACACAAACACTTCGCCGCACCAGAGCAAAGCTTCCAGATCCACCCTCGCTGCACGAGAGGGTCAGCTGAGCCAGCTGAATCCCTCCAGGCTGTCTCCCTGGGGCTCACCACGCTTTCCTTATTGTAGAGGCAAAATACAGGAGCAAACGTACCCTTGTTCGGCTTGGCTTCATCATCTCCGTGGGGCCTTGTGTTCTCACTGAGTGCCGGCTCGCTGGAAGGCAGCTGGCCCACCAAGTGCTGTTAGCAAACCACCGTGGAGGGCTGGGGATGCTTTTGATCTACGCTTAGACTCGCAGCTTTGGGGCTGGGAAGCACCTTCCAATGGTTTGTAGCATGGGACATGGTTTAGTTTTGGGACATGGTTTAGTCTAGTCTACCCTTAATTGGTTTAGTGTGGACTTGGTAATGTTAGGTTAATGGTTGGACTGGATGATCTTAAAGGTCTTTTCCAACCTAAACGATTTGATGATTCTATGTTGTGATCACCAAGAGCATCTTCTGGTCACTGGTATTTGCTTAACACACATGTAAGATGAGCCCAGAGTACCACAGAGCCCGTAGGGAAGATGAGCAATGCATCAGCGATGCCTTACCCACGGATCCCATTCCTCAGCGGAGGGGACACTGGTGCCGACTCTAACATCAGCTGGGCATTACTTGCAGATCCATGGCTCAGAGCAATCCTCAGGGGCTGCTCGGTATCTGCCTCTCCAGCCCAGCAGCTGGGTGGCCCTTCCCCACCCGTGAGCATTTGGGGGTTGCATCTCTTCACGCTGTCCCAAGAAGAGGAGGTTTGTTACGCAAACCCAGCGGCGAGGAGGTACCAGCCACAATAACAAAGCAGCCAGCCTTAATTAGGAAGAAGTACCGGTGGCTGGAGGGCTTTTTGCTTTCTCCACTTCTAGGAGCTGACTCCTGCCTGGAGGATCCTGTTATCTCAATAAATATTGCTAATAATTGAGGCTCTGTCTGCTCACCACAATGCTGTCCGGCTGACCAGCTGCCAGCAGCATTTAGAGACATCTATGTTATTTCTTAGTCAAAGCTGCAGTGTTAGCCTAGGGTATTAGTTCAGTGCTGAATAATTCTGCATGGTCTCCTTGATTAATCATACAGTTCAGTCTTGCAGGGCAGGACTGTATGCAGGAAAGCCTCTAACTAGCCAACTAATTTAAGAAGTTGCTGAATGCACAGCCCAAAAGCAACAGACATTTATTTGTATTTCTTTATGCTGAAGTGCTGTAAAACAGGCTTTTCCCAAAGCACTCCAAAGGGCAAGGAGCAGAGACCCCGAGCTGTCCTTACTCATCCAAGCAGCCGACAGTTATGGAGAACAGATTAACGCCTGTCCAAGGCTAGTTTGAAAATATTCAGCAAGCCCTGTGTTTTTTGACAAAAATCAGGGGTTTGATGGGGTGACGCTCATCATTGTCTCTTTGGAAAGTTTTGTCTGCAGTGAAGAGAACAGTTCTCCAGCTGAGGTCCTGTGAGGAGCAGGAGACCTTCTGTGAGGAGTTTCACCTCCCATCCCAGAAGGTCTCAGTGCAATGTCCATTTGGGGGTAATCCATCTGGATTCCCACCCCATAAGCAGCTGCATGTCTTCCACCTCTCTGGCTTGTTCCTACTCCTGTGGGCTTGAGCCATCATGGATCCCTTCTCTTCCATTCTCTTTTTAAACTTTCCAGGCATGTAAAGGTTAACTCCGTTTTCTTTGCTGTCAGGAATAAACCCCCGCCCAACCCCAAACAACTCTTCCTATTTATATCCCTGTATTAATCAGAAAGGCTAGCACTTCTACATCTACATGATTAAAAATTAGGAGACCGGATTCTGTAGTGGTGCCTTATAATAATAACCAATCCTGGGAGCACAGCGGATGAATAATGGATCACGGCTCTATGCTACTGGCTTCTCGCTATCCCTTCTTTCTTCTTCTCCTCTTTTTATCTTCCATTCTTCTCTTCCTCCTCCTCCTTTCCCAGGGTGGAGTTTGAGTTTGGGGAAGGAATACATCCATCCTTCATTTTGCAGAAGTTAGAGCTGTTGAGAGACATTGCCGATCCCTATTCATCAGACCCTCTCCTCCCCAGCCAGATCCCCTGGTTAGTGAGCCTGGAGACCATCAATAATTCATGGCTCCATGAATAGCTGGGGGATGACAACCACTTACTTGGGAAGACATAATCAGGACCCATTCTCTCTTCTTCTCATCTCCTTAAGCAGTTGCCCAAGTCTTGCTGCTAATCCCATAAGAGGGAAACAGGAGCAAAACAGCTGGTTGGAAACCAAAGTTTTCTGGCACGGGGAAGACAAGCGCCTCCATGCATGAGATTGTTCCCTGTCCCATGTCCCCGAGGTTTCATGGGCAGCTAGGGGACAGGCTGGACTTCTTTGAGAGGGTGATGTTAAGCTAGTGACAGCCAAAAAAAAAAAAAAAAGCCTTCAGATATCAGCCAGTGGGACAGGACACCAGTCAGGAATATTAAACAACCCACCGTAAAAGTCTCTTCATTTAATTTCAAGATGCTCTTCAGTGAGAGGCTTGTGGGTTGGTTTTTTTTCCCTGCTCCACAAGATGAATTTCCAATATTTTACAAGCTGAGGTCAAATTCAATTAATAGCTTCAGTGAGGGGAAAACAAACTATTGAAAAATACCGTGTTTTTTTAAAAAACAGTATAAACTCATCCAATGAAGGGGCTGGTTTTTAAAAAGTGGAAAGAAATACTTCCTTAATAGTTAAATAGCATCAGAATTAAGCAGAATTTTCCACATTTTCACATTTAGGGGCTGACACATTTTAACTAACCCAAACCACAGATTTTTTTCACATTTTTTTCTTCCACTCTTGTGGAAAAATGTACATTTTGGATCCATGTAGAAAAGCTTTTTTTTTTGCCCCCCCTCAGTCCCTGGGTTCCACCCACTGAGCTGAAAAATCCCATTACTCACAGCGTTTGGCAGATGCGTATGTGACCAGCCTTGTGTGCAACCAGCACATCTGCCTCGCCTACAAATCCTGTGCCGATGCAGGCAGCCACCTTTGAATTGTCAGAGAACATAATCCCTTCCCATCTCCTGAATTCTGCCCAGCGCTGGAGGAGCCAGCGAGAAGTTTTTAAATATTTCTCGTCCAGCTAAAACGCCGGGGCAGCTCAGGAGCAGCAGCAGAGACGTACTTGGGGATTGCAGAGCCCGACTTGAGCATTCACTTTGCATGGCTCAGCCTGGTGCCAGCAGCACCGACTTGTAACAAAAGCAGCTCCACTTTGGTGGAAAATTGGCAGCTTTCCCCCAGCTGCATCCCCTCGGTAGGGATGCTGAAGGGTAGGAGGCTTTTTCCTACTGCTCCTGAGCTGGGTGCGAAGCAGTAATTTCTTCCTACACCCTTTGCTAGCACGAACTCTTCTGCTTGGGCAAGAGGGGCTGCAGTGGGGATGCTTTTCCACTGCGTCCTCCACATTTCTGCTGGCTTCCCTATGCTGCGTGGGCCTCAGGAGCTCCTGAAACAGGCCATGAGGTGGCTGGGCAATGTGTCTATCCGTAGCAAGATCTGCATTTGGTTGCCCAAAGGACCTGGTTGGGAAGAGCTAGGCTGACTGCTGTACAGACCTCTCCATCTTGAGAGCAGGTCTTGGCTAGAGCAGACCCAATCAGGGTAGCGGAGATGAAAGGTCCTCTCTGCAGGATGAGAGGGCAACCCCTCTCCCCAGCTGAATTTCCCATCTTTTACCATGCTAGGGGTGTTTAGAGATGCCAGGCTGCCGGAGCTAGTCACAAGAGGAGACCACGCTCAGGTGCCCCTCATCTCCCACTTTTCTATTTCCATCCCTCCTTGTCTCCGGTTTGAAGTGCTTCCCAAGACAAGAAAACAGAGATGCCCGGGGGCTGTGTGATACCAGCAAAGCCACATCCTGTAATGAGGATGCGGCCTCACACAGGCTGTCAGGCTGAGATGGTTTCAAAAGGAGGTTGAGATCTTAAATGTCTTCTTGACATCCCCGGCAAAATCTGCTTTCACAGAGGGAGACGCTTAAAAGACTCGCCACGGTGAGAGGGAGTCTGGCCGAATGAGAGGAGTTTCACACCCCTTTGTGCTGTGAGACAGCAGCACAGATGATGAGCAAAAGCGACAGGGAAATGAAAGCAGGGCAAGGGAGTGCTCTGGGGTTCCTCCATCCCTCCGTGCTGGAGGGCTAGCAAGGGAGCCCTCTTCACAGGCAGGCGGTCTGGAAATCACGCTCCTGATGCCCATAATAAGCTGGTTTTCCCCCCCATGAGTGCAATAGGTAACAGTCCAAACCCAGCTCCCTTGCCCTTGTCCTCCAAATCACGCTCAGCTACCTTCCAATTTGCAGTCAGAGGAATGGGGGTCAGATCAAAGCCCCTTCGAGCCCCATATCCTGTGTCCAGCAGCAGCCAGTTATAGTCGCCTGGGGAGGAATAGAACAGGGCCAGCAAGCAGGGATATTTCCTTCAAATACTCTCCATCCTCCCACAGTTTGCAGCTCAGGGACATCCTGAGCCAGAAGTGCTTCTGAGTATTTAGTAGCCCTCGGAGGTTTTCTCTACCACAGGCTTGATCCTTCGTATTACTGCAAAGCTCAGGCAGCCACCCGGCCCGTGTCCCCTCTAAAACTTCAGCCGGTTTCTGCCGCTGTACTTCAAACCCGCGGCACAGTTTTCATGCAAGCAGCAAAAGACAAGCCGGCTATAACGCAGTGAGATGGGGTTGCACGCTGCCACAGCCCCATCAAAGCCCTCTGCAGAGGTTTGAGAGGTCACAGGCTGGTCCTGGCAGCCCAGACCCCACAGGTACCTCCAGGAAGGTTGGTTTAATGCTAGCAAATGGCATTGTCTCCTCTGTGCTATTTCCTTGCAGTTCCTCCAGATGATCCTGTCATTATGGGGGGGCCCATCATCAGCCTGAGAGCAGGAGACCCCCTCAACTTGACCTGCCACGCGGACAACGCCAAGCCAGCAGCCTCCATCATCTGGATGCGGAAAGGAGAAGTCATCAACGGAGCCACCTACTCCAAGGTGAGGCAGGATGGGGCTGGGGACAAAGGCTGTGCTCTTCTCTTGCTTCAGAAAAGTGTAGCAGGCCTGACACTGCTCTTCACAGAGCCCCAAAACATCTAGGGCAGTGCCTTCAGCTCTGCGGAGCTGAGACTCGCCCAACATCATCCCGTACAGCCTTCCCGATGGAAGGGCTGGGAGGAAAACGGGAGGATGCAAGTGAGAAACTACAAACTCTCACCAAAATGGGCTCCGCTCCAAATTTGGCTGGCGCTCCATACCCTCTCACGGCTTATAACTGCCTGGCATGCCCACTTCTCCCCCCAAAATCCCACCTGGGTGTGGTGCTAATATTGTGTGCAGCAGCACACGGCCAGCAGCAGAACCTCTGGACCGAAAGGAGGTCACGGTGGCATATGTCCCCTCCTCCAACTGCAGTTTTCCATGAAGAATTGTCAGGGTTGGTTGTTGGCGTTTTTTCATTTAAGCGGAAAGCATTTATTGGGTCATAAAGGAAAACATCAAAGAGCAATCAACAGCATACTCAGAACTGGTACCCACACCTTCTCCTGTTTATAGACACCTGATAAGTGCTAAAGGTTCAGTAACGCTTGACGTTTCCAATGAAATTTTCTAAAGAACAAAATTCGAGACGTAAAATGGGTCAGTTTGCAGCCATTTGGAATGCAAGCAAATTTCAAAGTCAGGAGTCAAAGGCGTTCCTCTCCAGCTCCCGAAGGTCTTTTAATAAACATTTCACCCTCTGCTACCACCGTGAAGCCTCCACCCAGCTTCGTTCCAACAACATACCGATCCGCTTGGAAAAGCAAAGGAGCCAAAACACCCTCCGCTCCTCCTCCCCGTCGCTCGGCAGAGCACGCCGATACCTCAGCCGAAGCCGAGCCGCTTCCGCGTAGCTGATGGATGCGAACAGAGGGGGGAATTGCCCCATCTCCCTGTGCGCAATGCAAGAGGCAGCACTAATTAAAGCCAGAGAGCGCTGACCTCTCCCTCTCTCAAATCAAGTGGAATTAATTAAAAGCCAGGCCATTGACATGCAGTTGTTTATAACTTATTTTGTTCAACCCAAGCCTTCCTCTCCACTGCTCAGACCGGGCCCTGGGGAGCCAACATTTAAGCCCTTTCCCTTTCAGACCCAGAAGTAATGGGTATCAGAGAAGAAAGTATGCATCTCCTTTATTTTTTGCTTTAAAATATTTCCAACAAAAAAAAATTCTTCTGAAGCAAAGCTTTCAGGCTGCAGCTCCATCTCGCATGCAGTAGAGAGATTTCTGTGGCATTTTAAGCAGCTGTCAGGGATGGTCTGAAGGGGAGTCCTGTTCTGCATGGGGGAAGCATCTTCCCTTTTTCCTAGGGTCAGGGGGATGGAATTGACTGATTTGGTGATGTTGAACCTCAGTTTCTCCTGACTTCATGGAGATTTTCACAAGGCCCTTCCACAAATGCTTCCCTGCCACAAGCAGGGAAGAGCAATACTCCGGGGCCAGGCGTGCACAGGGGCAGTCAGCCAGCACCAGCTGCGTCAGAGCTTGTCACCTCCAGCACCACAGAACCCACACATGCCTGAGAAACCCTAATTTGACCATTTTTGTGATTGTCTTAACCTTGGGAAACATTAAAAAAAGGAAAACACCCTTCAGAAAAACTAATGGCCAGTTTTAGCCATTTTTTGAATGGGAGGTTTTGATTTTGGGGGGGTCTGAGAAACCTTTCCCTTTTGAGACCCCCTTTAAGATCATTCCTCCATTTCCCTCCTTCTGCTTTTCCAGTAAAACTAAAACCCAACTCATATTTCATGCGCTCCAGATATTCCAGTCAACCAAGAAGAAACACTGTTCAGGTTACCGATTGCCTGAAACCATTTCTACTGAGTGATAATTTCTTTGTTTCTCTGAATTTCCAATCCGCCAACTGATTAATATGCAGCCCCCCTGCAGTCACAGCCAGGCAGTACAGAAGAGCTATAGCTGACTGAAAATCCTCATATTTACCCCAATCCCTATTGAAGGGGACAGGGAACAGTTCCTGTAGCCATATTATAGGATGCTGCGGGGTTCAGAGGCTAACCCAGAGCTCAGGGACACTGCCAGGGGAAGGTCCTGCAACAGGTTGAGGGTTCACCACATCCTCAACACCAAAAACAGGGCTGTTCCTCAAGGGAAGGGCACACAGGGCAACAAGAAAGCAAGCACAGGGCAGTACCCTTACCACCAAGGGCACAGCACCAGAGGAGCAGAGCAGGTTTGGTGGCTGTAGCAGGGTCAACCACAGCAATCTCCAGAAAGTCCATAGTGATGAAGCATCTCTGAGCTCAAGCCAAAAAATCCAGTCTACCTCAGAGCCTGAGCTTAAATACAGCTCCTGGGCCTATGGGTGAAGAGCTCTTGGGTAGAGGCCCCAGATGAGGTTCGTCAGGGAAATTAAGGGCTGTTGGTGCACTCAGGCCCTGAAGGTCATGAGCTAATAGGTCTTGGTCCTGCTTCTCCCCAGCTTCTGGGCCAATTGTCGTGACAATTTCTCAGCGCCGTTCCTTGTCTAGTGCCTGACAAGAGACACAAACCTATATGCATGGATGCTGCATCACGATGAGCCCAGGTGGTGAAAACATTAGTCTTGCTGCCATATGTTCATAATTCAATAAAGCACTTGGCTTACATTGTGAGGAGGCAACTTGAAGGGTACAGACTGAGAGAGAAAAGCTGCCTGGCAGGGTCCAAAATACGTAGTTATGGGGTGGGTGTATCCGTGGGCATTTACCACTGTTATCAACAGCTGGGAAAAGCTGTGTTTCTGGCATTTCTGGTCCCTGGAGGACGTTGATAAACTGGAGAGAGGTCAGAGGGAAGCCCAGAGAATGATTAAAAGATTGAAAACCATGCAACATCTTGAGACCCTCCGAGGGCTCTGATCGGTTTAGTTTACCAAAGACAGGGCTACGGGGTGATGCGACCATGGTCTGTAAGAACTTTCAGGAGGATTAGGAGTTTGATAAGGGCGGGCTCCTGGGGCTCGCCGATAAAAGCATGGCAGGGCACCATGGTGGGAAGTCAAAGTCAGGTAAGTCCGGGGAAAAAACAAGGTGCCAAGGCTGAGCAGAGAGAGCTGGTTAACTGCTGTACCAGGCTCGAGGTTTTGGATCTCCGGCATCCTCAGGTGTCCGTTAAGGTGATCACCAGCACGAGGCAAGCCAGAGTGGTGATGATTTACCATGGGCTGGACCGCTGCACGGCAGCCAGGCACCCATGGCCAGGATAAGTCCCATGCTGCTGGCAGCCAGCATCACCGCTCATCGCTGTGTAAAGTGGCCCAGGCAGCTTTTTGCTCTCAGCTGGTGTAGGTGCAGAAGGTGACAGCAGGTTCCCTGTTGCCCTGTCTGGCCCCAAGCTCCATTTTTCCTGGGACGGTGGGTGACACGTATCTTGCTGGAGCAGTGATTCCCAGGTCTAAGGCACAGCAGGGCTGGAGGGAAGCAGATGGGCGTTAAGTGCCCAGTTCCCAGGGAAGTGCGGTGAAATTTGTCTATGCTGTTCCCCTAAGGTTTCTTGGCAGATTCCAGCCAGAGGAACTGTTATTGCAGAGAGCGCTGCTTGGCTGAGAAACTCGTATGAGCGAGGGCTGGCTGTGTGCGTGTAGAGCCTGGCGCGACTCTTGGCCGGGGGAAGGGGCCCCTCTCCCATAGGAAACTGCATTTGCTCATCTCTGTTTCTCTCCCCACAGACGCTCCTCCGTGACGGCAAGAGGGAGAGTATCATGAGCACCCTTTTCATCGCCCCCTCTGACATTGAGAACGGGGAGAGCATCGTCTGCCGCGCCACCAACAAAGCCATTCCCAGCGGGAAGGAGACCTCCGTCACCATTGATATCCAGCGTGAGTACGCGGCCGACTGAGCAACCTCTGGGTGCTGTGTGATCCCAGCCTCCCTGCTCCCTCCATCACTGCCCCAGGGCTGCCCGCACAGGAGTGGGATGCTGGGATTTGGGGATTTCCCATTACTGGGATTTACGGGTGCATTGATACGGTGAAGGCAAAGACAAGAGATCTCATGTGCCCCAAGCTCCCTGGGACACCAGACGGACACGAACACCCACGGGGAGAGGCTGCTTCCCAGCTTTTGTGTCTTGTGTCCGTGGTTTTGAGCAAAAGCAGCACCGGCTGCCATGCTCTGGCTGGCCAGTGGGCATTGCATGTGGACGGACTGTGTGCCCTGATCCAGGCCTCTGGGGTCTGTGGAGCAGGGATGTATCCCAAATGTCTTTAGCATTAAGATTTCTGGTACAAAAAAGCACGTTTCCAGTCTTACAAGCTGTTCAACAGTAAGTTTTTTGTATCCTTCTCCACTGAGGTAACATGTTAGACACCTAATCGGTGGGAAGTCTCCCTCCCATGAAATACAGCTCGTCTCAATCACCATCCGATGGGGACGGGTGTGTGTCGAGAGCCATATCATTTACCCTTTACTGTAAACCCATGAAGCAAAATCTTCCTCAAAAATTCACGTTTCGCAGATCTCTTCCCTCCTCCCCTGCAATAGCTGTTGCTCTCGGGCTCCTCCTGACCTCCCTCCAGCCGGGCTTCATTTGCACACATGATTCCTGCAGCTGTATTTACCAACAATTTGCAAATGCAGGGTGTTCAATATTAGCATGCCAGCTGCTTTCCAGAGTCCAATTAAAACTGGCTGAACAAACTCAAGCACAGCAGAAAATTCACCATTTAAGACTTCCAGCTTTTGCTGCCGGAAGATTAACAGGCTCTTGGGTCACTGGATAGCATGTCCTGACAGAACCGGCCAGATAAAATGAGATAATAGCATGGGTTATTTCACAGGCGGCAAACAGTTACAATAGCTGGAGACGCACACGCATTCTCACAAACAACGCAGAGCCGGAGACATCATTACGCTGTGCTGTACAGTGCGGGGCAGGAGACGTGAGCTGAATCCCTGAGCCTGAAGGAATCTGCTTTGAAAAGGGAAAGACCCAATAAAGAACACCAATTTCCACCCTGAGCTACTAAACACTCCATGCTGGGAAAGTAATAATAATAATATCCTATCCAGCTATTAAAAGTATGTTGTTCTTAATGGGCTCTAATGAGGATATCCATTTCCCAGTGCTGGATGGGTGATGGAGGGATAGAAAAATACCAAGATGGATTAACCAGCCCGCGGTGGGGTGGGTTTCGTCCCGGATGCAAGAGCCTGCTCTTGCTGCTGCCAGTCCGATAGGTTTCACTCCCAACCTGCTAGGCAACTGGCTGCTTTCACTTTGTGAAGAGCTAAAAGTATTTTTCTGAAGCAAAAATTATCTGCGCCACTCGTTTCTCCTGGGGAACTGTCCTGGGTGAGGCTGGCTGCAGAGGCAAGGTGGGCTGCATGCCCTTCTGCACCACCCCGGCGATGAAAGGAGGTGCTTCCCGTGGGTCTTCTTCCAACAGCTGGCAGAGAAACAGCACCTTGATGGAAAAAAAGAAGTGGTTTCTGCAAGGATAAGGAGGTAGGCAGCAGGTTTTGGCTGGTGGGCTTTCCCCGGCCCGGCGCAACCTGCTGCATTTTGCCATGGATCCTGCACATCTCTGCCTCCACTGTTCACACCCCAGCAAACGCTGCCCGGCTGCACGGTTTGAAAGAGACGGCCTTGCAAAACAACCCCAGGGAACCAAAAAGAATCCCTCCCAAGAAACAGCAACCTGGTAAATCATAAATCATAGAATCATGGAATGCTTTGGGTGGGAAGGGCCCTTCAGAGCCCACCCAGCCCCACCCTGCAGTGCCAGGGACAGCTTTAACCAGCCCAGGGTGCTCAGAGCCCCGGCCAGCCTGGCCTGGGATGTTCCCAGGGATGGGGCCTCCACCACCTCTCTGGGCAACCTGTGCCAGTGCCTCACCGCCCTCACTGTAAAACATTTCTCCCTTATACCCAGTCTAAATCTATTCTTCTTCAGTTTAAAACCATTACTCCTTGTCCTGTCCCAACAGGCCTTGCTAAAAAGCTTGTCCCCCCCTTTCCTTGAAGGACTGAAAGTCCACACTAAAGTCTCCCCGCAGCCCCCTCCTCTCCAGGCTGAGCACCCCCAGCTCCCCCAGCCTGGCCCCGCAGCAGAGGGGCTCCAGCCCTCAGGGCATTTCTGTGGCCCTCTCTGGCCCCGCTCCAGCAGCTCCGTGTCCTTGTGCTGAGGCCCGGAGCTGGGCGCAGGGCTGCAGGGGGGTCTGCCCAGAGCGGGGCAGAGGGGCAGAATCCCCTCCCTTGACCTGCTGCCCATTCTTTTGATGCAGCCCAGGATGGGGTTGGCTTTCTGGGCTGCCAGCGCACATTGCCGGCTCGTGTCCAGCTTTTCATCCCCCAGCACGCCCAAGTCCTTCTCCGCAGGGCTGCTCTCCATCCCTCCATCCCCCAGCCTGTGCTGATACCGGGGGTTGCCCCGTCCCAGGTGCAGGACCTTGCCCTTGGCCTTGTTGCACCTCATGAGGCTCACACAGCCCCACCTCCCCAGCTTGGCCAGGTCCCTTTGGATGCCATCTCATCCTCCTGGCATGTCAGCCGCACCCCTCAGCTTGGTGTCATCTGCAACCTTGCTGAGGGTGCATCACTCCTCCTGCTTTCATTTTCTTTTGCAACTCAGAAGAGCATCAAAAGTGCTTGTGCTCAGCAAAGAAACGCCAGGGTGGGGGTTAATTGCTACGCAGGGTGTATGCGCGTGCTGGGAGAGAATATCCTCTCTCAGCTGATGCAAAGTTGAAGTTTGGCTCCCATCAATCTCATGCAGGCACTGCCTGACCGTCTTAGCAGCAAAGAAATAGCTGAGTCATAAACCCCTCCCCTTCCAAAAAAAAAGAAAAGCGGGGGGGGGGGGGGGGAGGGGAGGAAACTGAAGGAAAAAAAAAAAACAAACCCAGAGCAGGGTCTGTAATGGAAACACTAAGCGTCTCCAGCTGGAACATCTGTTCAATGTGATTTCCGTTCCACCAGCCACATCAAAGTCAGCCTCCTGTGAGTTATGTGCTGAACATCACAAGTGGGATTAAAATCATGTTTAATAGTTTGATATGCCATAAACTATTTATACTGCCAGAGCCCGGTAGCTCTGTGGCAATGCGCATCCAGCATGCCGGGATGGGGAGGAGCAGGGTTATTGCTTATCCAAAGCCATTTGCTCCAAGCTTCTGCACGCACATGTGCAGTTGCTCATTTTTACACCTTTTTTTTTTTGGTCATGGCAAGAAGGGTTTTGACTGCATCTGTAGTTGTGCAGGAGGTGGGAGTAGGAGAAAGAAAGTGGAGGGTCTGTGGACCAGGGTGATGAGCAAACCGAGGGCCACGTCGCCGCGGTGGAGGGTCTCCTGCTGTGTTTATCCTTGTAGTGCTGGAGTATTTTATTCCCTTTTGTGCTTCCCACTGGGGAGTGTGAAAGCCCAGAGCTGTAGAGGCGTCTTAGCCTGCTTCCAGCCCCTCATTCCTGCTCGTTTGGCCCACAGGCTGCTTTTGGATTCAGGGTAGAGGTTTGGAAGGGCTTGTTGGGGGGGTCTGGAGGGGAGAGGAGCATGGAGCGGGGTCTGCCCGTGCCCAGGAGACAGCAGTGCAAGAGCCAGCACGGTGCCTGCCACCCGCAGAGCTCAGCCCGTGACCCCAGCGATCACTTCCCAGGTGCTAATTTCAAATAACAGGAGCGGAGGGGTTTGCTCAGGTGCCTCGCTGGCTGCACGGCTGGTGCGGAGCGATGCCGGTCCCCCGGTGCGAGCGTGCTCGCAGGGATACGCTGTGCCTGGGTGTGCGAGCATTTGCATGCACGCTCTCCTCCCGGCTGCCTGTAGGCTAGCTCTATCTGATTCCATCATTCAAATTAATTACAAGAAGTCAGGCAGGAATTATAATTGTAACCGAGTGGAATTACATTCTGATGAGTTACAATTTGTCTCTTCTTTTTTAATTTTCCCCCCCCTGTCTTTAAAATACCGCAAAACACACTCGCATACACAAACCCACACTATCCGCGGCACCCGCTGCCTCGCGGGGAAGCTCCCGCAATAATAGAAAGCCCAATCCCATTTGCGAAAGGCAAGATCAAAGACTTTAATTCATTTCTTCTGCTCTTTCTTTTTTTTTTTTTAATCTCTTTTTTTTTTTTTTTTTTTTTTATTTTGAGTGCAGGAGGGAGCCGGGCTCATTTTAATACAAAGAGGCTCCTCTGTAAATCGTAGGCACAGCTACTAAACCATCAAACAATGGGGAAGCTACTAAGGAGAAGTGTGATTCATACTTAACAAAAGAAGGTGATTAGCTGTTGTTGTATAACAATAGGGAAGTGTCAGGATGCCTGCAAATGAATTAGGAGCCCACCATATATCTCTGGGCTGTTACGTTGGGGAAGCTCATTTATATTCCCAACTGCGCCCATCTTTATTGTCATTTGAATTGCACATTTTAAAATGAGATTAGGGTAAATTGAAAATACCTATAATTTCCCCGTCATAATTTCCCATCAGGAAGGCAGGTGGCTTTGCTCACAACAAAGCGGGGCTCTGGCTGGTGAAATATCGGGGGGCCTAATGAGGTGGGGACCCTGCGGAGGAGGAGGCACGGCAGCACGCTGCCGGCCCGCTGCCTTGCCCTCTCCCGTCTCACCCAGGCTGCCACCCCGCCAAGGTCTCTGCCGAGGCCACCTCAGAGACTCTGGCTTCGTCCCCAGCCAGTGGCCTCGCTGCAAGGGGCAACCCATCCCAACCCAACCCATCCCCAACCCATCCCACGCCGGGAGACGGGCTGGAATAACGCAGGGTGGCTTTGGATGCTGCCCTGCTCTCTCAGCGCACGGGCAGACTTTCTGCTTTCCTCTCCTCTCCCGCAGCTCGGCCAGCGCCAACCCTTCCCGTGCCTTTGCGGACCGCGTCGCTTTTTCCTCCTCATACACGTGAAGTTTCACCCGTTGGCATTAGCTGTGCGAAGCGGTACCCAGCAGAGAGGTGGCAGGCAAGCTGTTCTCGCATCCATGGGCCAGGTTAGAGCCCGTACCCTCGAGCAAAGGCATTGAGCGGTTTCCAGAGAGCTAGGTCTCTCCAGCGGGACCCTGATTTGTGGGTGCTGGAGGAAGCTGGTGGAGGGAGAAGCCAGCAGGGAAGCTTTCATCTCTATTAAGCCCAATGGCACTCCTTGAGCTTGCGTTAGAGCCATGGCTTCACAGCGTCCGAGCAGTAAGTTGAGCATCATGGAATCATTTCAGTTGGAAAAGACCTTTAAGATCATCAAGTCCAATCGTTAAGCTAGCAAAGTCCACCACTAAACCAGGTCCCTAAGGCACTAAACCATGTCCCTCGTGCCACCTCCAGCCCTGCGACGCTGACCCCCTCCTCCCGCGCTGGGTTCCAGGGTGCCCACCCACGCATGATGCTAAGGGAGGTGCCCTGGGCTGGTGGGTACCAACCAGCTTCGCTTCCCTCAGGTCGGCAGGGCTGTCCCCCAGCCCCAGCTGCTTGGGCGTTGAGCGGGAGGGCAGCTGCTCAGCTGCGGCCTTTCCCCGTGCTCCAGCTGGGAAGGGTGTTGCTGAGGTATTTTAGGAAGAGGAGAGAGGCAGCCGGTAGAGGTGAACACATAGCACATCCTATTTGCTACTCTCCCCTTAACTGGTTTAGTGGTGGACTTGGTAGTGTGAGGTTAATGGTTGGACTGGATGATCTTCGAGGTCTTTTCCAACCTAAACGATTCGATGATTCTATGATTTTAGGAGGTATTTTTGCATATGCTGCATCAGACTCCCACGCTAAAGCCAGGAGAGCCCCTTCCCCAGACCGATGAGCTGGCCTCTGCTCCACTCCGCAGCCACAACGCAGTCTCTAACAGGTTCTTCAGGCACTTAGAAAAACTCTCCACGAGGCCATTTCTTTCTGCTCTTTCCCTCAAATAAGGTCCCATCCTTAAAACCTAAAGCTGGAGGGCTAACACTGCCTCTCAGACATCATTACAAAGTAAAACAACTCTGGATATTCTTATTCCCCATGTAAACATCGCACCCTTTTGTCTTCTCGCTTGCTTTCATCCATTCTCTCCTAAATTTTGTTTGCCACTAAAGCATTTAGATGCTTATCATGTAAAAAGGAGAAAAGAAACCGAGCACCGGAAGAACCGAGAGGCCTGTGACACCAATAAGGACTTGGCAGATGATTAAGCTGATGAAAGAGCAGAAATGCCACTTTCAAGTTAACGGATAGACAAAAGATCATCATTACCCAGCGAGATATTAAATGGGAGCTTTTCAAAGGAGGCAAGTTTATTTCCTTAAACGGGAATCAGAGCCGGCGTTAACGTTTTTTAAGTGAAATGCTGCATCGAATGGTGTGCGTGGCTCCCCTCTGTCTTATTTTCTGAAGCCCTCCAAGACAAGAGCGGTGTGCATGACATGAGCCTGTCTTACAAAGCTCTAAGCATTCTATCACAGCATCAATGTGTCTTAGGGCTTTTGCCATGTTTTCTTACGACCAAATTTTGCTTTCCAGACTCAGAAGCCTGGCAGGCAGCGGGCAAGGGGATGCCGTGCCACGTTTTTCAGACACTCATGGGCTTGTCACTGTCTCTTTGCAGATCCACCCCTGGTGAACCTGTCCGTGGAGCCGCAGCCGGTCCTAGAGGATAACACTGTCAAGTTCCACTGCTCCGCCAAGGCCAACCCTGCCGTCACCCAGTACAGGTAAGGCGGCTGCCGCACTTGCTGCCACCGCACATCTCGCTCCAGCCCTCCGCTGAGAGCTTCTCAGGTTCTCCACTGTGCAAAGTTATTTCCTTCAGGTGACTCCAGAGCACTCAGCAGCTCTGGCTGCGCTTTCTGGTGGCTATTCCACTTGCTGCCATGTTTGTTAGCACTGCTCAGTGCTTCTTCTAGCTCATCCCCATGGCTTCTGCTGTCCTCTGGCCAGGGATGCAATGGCTGGAGCCAGACACAACCCCTGATCCCCGTGGAGCAGCAGAGACCTGCTGTGGCACCGGTCCTCTTCCCAGCATCCCTGCTCCGATGGCTCCCCAACGCCGCTCTTACCTTGATGATCATGTTACACATTGAGAGGCTTCAACTGCCTCCGCCTTAGGCCGTCTGCTACGTTTTGCTGCATGCAGCAAGTCCTCGGTCAGATTCACTGCTGCTTTGGAGTAGATTAAGAGGCCTGGCACCGAGCTGGCGGAGCCATCTGTTTGGGGACATAACGAGCAAAGCGCGCCGAGTGAAAAGTCTATTATGGGAAAATTCCTTTTGTGGTGGTTTTTCTTTTTTTTTTTGCATACTCTTTTATGATTTGAACAATGCAACTCCATTGCCGGCTCCATGTAACCCTTAAGCAACTGCCGTAAGCCTCTCTAACCCCAGCAGCGTGGAGCAGAGCTCGGAAGAGGTCAGATCAGAGGTGCCTGGGCTGGAGACATGAGGGGGGCATAAGGGATGGGCTCTCCTTGAGTGGGATGTTCTCCTTGAGGTTGTCACCACTAGCTGGGGTCTTCAGCACCCTTCTGCCCACCATGGTGATCTCGGAGCAGGGCACGTGCTGTTGAGGGGCTGTTTGGCATTGATGAGGGCATTGCAAGGGGAGAATTGCAATTGCAGGAGGAGAAAATGCATCGCTTGCAACTGCAGTAGGTCTGGGCTGAAGGCATGGGGCTCCCTGCCTGCACCCCTACACTGAGGCAGTCCCGAGCCTCCCTCGGTCAGCACTCATCAGGATACCACAGGGATTGACGAGCGGGACTCCAACCACAGCCGTATCCTGCGGCGCCGAGGCTCGTTGCTCATCGTGTTGCGTTCAGTCGCTCTTGTTCACTGCAGAAGGTGAGCAGATGGCTCTGCTGTGGGCTCTTGGGTATGGGTATGAGGGCTGCTAACATTAGAAAACACCCCTTCTCTCAAAGGTTTTTCGCTCTAAGCAGACAAAAACACGGGTATGGGAAGCAGGGTGGGTTGTCGTCACACTTTGGGGGAAGAGAGCATCATGCTCAGCCTCTTGGCTCCAGCTCCTGGGCAGGAGGGCCCGTGTCTGAGCGTTTCACAGCAACCAGGTACCTCCCCTTCCCAACCACTGCGATCAGCCTCTCATCGCTCCTGCCTTGAAGTTAGGAGCGTGCACACGCAGGCAGGCAAGCAGTTCTGGTTTTGCAACAGCGTCAGTTGATAATAACAGAGGAGGCACCTCCGGGGACAGGTTACCATGACCCGCCTCCTGTTAGGCTCGTACAGCTTAATTAGTACAATCGAGTTTGCTGGTAGGAACGATTCCTTCTGGCTGGATATCTGCTATCAGCACAACAAAGCAATAATTGCATTCCTAGTTACACAGAAGAGTTATTAATTTGAGAAGTCAATTAATGTCAAAGATACAAATAGCCCTGTTTTCATATTTACAGTTAGGAGGAGAACGAAGTACGTGACAATCTGGGGAAGGATCTGGGCGAACGTCCCACGTGGGGTCTTACGCCGTGATTGATTCTGGTACAGGCGAAGGCAAAACAACCGTCTTTGGCCAAAGAACCAGATGGCGGCCAGAGCCTGGCAAAATTTCTGCTCCGAAGACAGGGCATCCAGCCTGATCCTCAGCGATAGGGGCTTTCACATCACCCCTGAACCCCCACTGGCCTCATCCTCCGTACAGCGGAGCAGCCTTGAAGGCTCCCATCTGGGTTTTCTCCTTCCTCTTGGGTGTTTCCACCCTCTGGGTACGTGGCTTTCCCTGGCCAAAACAATGCTGGATTATTTTTCTGCACCCAATAGCAGATGGACCCGCCACACTTCTCCCGTCTTTGGTGCCGTCTCGTTAGCGTGGAGTTTTTGCTGTCCCCTGTAGCGGCCAGCGCCGCCTGCAGCCCTCTTCTTTCCTCCTCGCCCATCCCAAAGCCACGCGTCTTGTCACCCTTCCTGTTGCCTGAGCACTGGGATTTCTGCTTTGCTGCAAAGTGCTTCGTGACTTGTTTCATGATGGACTTTCCTGTCAAAACTAATTGCACCTTTTTTTCAGGTTGTGCTTTCTCATAAAAGGGATTTTTTTGGGAAAAAAACCCACAAGGCATGAAAAATTCAAGCATTTTGGGTTTCTCATTTCTTAAGTTCCCTTAACATGTTAATATCACACAAGGCTTTTTCCCTACCACTGTGACAAGCAAACGGGATTCAGCAGTGCTCGGCGGTGCTTCCTTCTGCTTAATGGCTCTGATGGATTGGGGGGCAATTCATTTCCCTTCCAAAAGATCCAGAAGTTCTTCACTAACTATGTAAAGGCAGAAGATGTTTTGGCACCGAAGCTTGGAGTCCTCCAGAGCGGGGCGTCCAAGCCAGGAGCCCCCTGCACCTCGCCACTGACTGGGAGGGAAGGTGGGTGGAGGGGTGGGACGTGTAAAGCCCCAGGACTTGAGATACTTGGAGGGGTGAAAAGGCAGAACGTGAGCTGGGTGTCACCCCAGGGCCACTCAAGACCCCATCACTGGTGAAAATGAACTTATTCTGCCTTAAAAACAAACAATAGAGAGGATGTGTGATTTTTTTTTTTCTCCCCGGGGAGAGAACCACTCTAATATATCTCCTATGGCTTCCCTCATCCTCAGGTAGAGATACCACATCTTGGTCTTCAGCCGACATTTATTTTTAATTCCTCCCAATATGTTTGTCCGTAAACAGCTCTGAACACAAAGGAAAAAAGTCTAACCAACGTAAATCCCCTTTTCTGGACATAAATCCACAGCCAGCTCTGCAGGGCAATCCCTGCTTCGAATACACGAGCAAGCCGTCACCTGGCTTGAATTTGCAAGGGGCGATAAGTTTTGTGTCAGGTTTGCACCCCAGGTTTTTCTGGCTGGGGAAAGCAAGCGAGGTCGAGCATCTCACCTAAAGGCTTCACCCAAAGATGCTCGGCTGGGAAGCATCCATGAACCGTGCTGCTCATCAGCAACAAGCCACTAAGCCAATCCCGGGGTTTTAAGCACAGACCCCTCACTTTCTTTGTGAGGGTGGCAAGAGAAAAGAAGCAAAATTCAACAAAATTTCCCAGGAGACAAAAATCTCCTTCTGCCCCCACCCTATAGACACTATAGCTTTGATGAAATGATGAAATCAAGGCAGCTGTTTTTTCCTTAAGAGGTTTGCTTTGTGCTCTCATATAATACATCACATATGTGTGATTTTTAACGCAAGGAAAACCCAGTTAGAAGGGAGACCTCGGAGCAATCTGCTCCCAGAGCCAGAGTGGAAAGTTACAGCCTGCGCCGCATCTCCTCTTCTGGGGCGGGCGGATTTAATGACATTTTGTCAGAATTGACAGGTTTCCGCAAAACGTTTGGCCTCCATGGCATTTTCTAACCGGAGGAAAAAGCCACAACCCCCCTCTGCCCTAAAATTTGCTGACATCTCGTGGTGTCGGGGGCTGGCTGGGGCAGGGGGGTCCATTGCTGGAGACCTAGTTCCTCTGCCCCTTTTCTTAGCTGAGGACACCCTGCAGCTGGAGCTGGAGCTGAAATCCCAATCCTCCTCCCTCGCTGGCAGCCACAGTTCCTTGACGAGACGCGTATTTTTCCCCGGGGGGTTTGTTCGCCTGTGATGTCACCTGGGCTGTCACTCGCTTTTGGACACAGGACAGGCCAGTGTCACCCACAGCAAGCGGGGGGAGTTGGGCAGAGGGCTGGCGAGGTGTCACAGTGAGGCATGAGTGGGGTTTTTTTGGCATAGGTAGGGATGAATTAACCCTGGCAGCAGGGGTGTTGCTCATTTGCATGTTTTCCCTCTCACCATGTAGAGCAATCTTTGCACAGACATATCCTATGGCCTCTATAGGGTCTTGTACTCCATCTGGCCCGGGTTTATCCCATCTCTGCCTGGGAGCATGTTCCCTTTGCAGCTAAAGAGCAGCTCAGCCCACCGAAACGCCACTCCACGGCTCCTTGCTGCTGCCGCCAGTGCAGCATCTTCTGCTCGAGAAAGGCTGCCGGGGAGCTGGGCTGCTTGGCAGCACGTCCACGGACGTGTCCCCATCTGCTTTATCGCCATGGACATCGGGCTGAGAGCCCAGCGAGGCTCCCCGGCGTCCCGACGACGGCGGGGGAAAGCTGCCCCGTCCTCTCCCCTTGCCTCGAGCCGCTGCCTGCCTCTGCCAGCTCGTTTGCAGGCAGCGCGTGGCGTAGCTGCGGTGCTGGGCTGGAGGAGCGGCAGCGAAGGACTCCGCCGGGCAGCGAGCGTATGCGCGGGCAGATTGCACCGCCTCGCCTTCCCCTCATAACGCGCTTCCCACGTGCCTCTGCCTCTCGGTGGACGATTCTGGGATGAGGAAGTGGGGCGGGGGGGGGGAATTTGGGAATTTACTGACTTGCTTTTGCTGCAAGCAAACGGGCAAGAAAGGGAGAGCGAGAGAGAGTAATTAGCTGTCGCCGTTGTTCTGCCACCTGTGATGGCGGGTAAAATTAATGGAAAGCAACAGAAGTCGGGGCTACGTGAACCGACTCACAACCAGGCCTCCTCTTTGCTCACTTCAGATCTCTCTATTTGCCAATCTTCTCTTGGCTTTTGATGTCTGTTGTGTGTCTGTGGGGTGTTTTTTTGCTGTTATTATTTATCACTCGCAGTAAGAAAGAGAATCTTTAAAGTGGCAGAAGAAAATGGGAAAGTTTAATATTGCAAGAGGCAGAGTCCCTCAGCCTTTTGGGCTCCTCCGATGATGATTATTTTTGCAGAGCGATGGGGAGTTGGTACAGGCAGGGCAATAATATATATCTTGCTCTTGCGCATTGATACAGTGCTCACACCCCCAAGGCTAGCAGAGACCTTTGCAAATAATGTTATCTTTGTAGTCACGGAGGTGGGGGAACATTTCGAGGCACCCTCCAGCATCAGCTGCGGTTCTGGGGAGCGTTGCACTTCCAAAACAAGGCGTGGGACTGACAGACAGACAAATGGATATAGATGGAAAGGGGGAGCTATCCTGTCCTAGCTGCTGCGTCTGGCTTGGCGTTGTGTAGAGCAGCTGGGAACAACGTGTGCGACTCTCCATAATTGTGTAGGACATAGCAGAAGATGCAGCTGATGCTGCCACAGAGGCCAGGAGGAGCTGGGAAGCATTTATTTAACAGCCACTTCTTTACACCACTTCTTCCCCATGCTATAGCAGCAGGGGGATTGCATTTTGTGTGGTCCAAGCAGGCTCCACCTGCCCCTGTTGAGTTGAAGCCAAAGGTGCTGCCTGCCCAAATATTAGTGAAGATCTTCCTGCATCAACCAACTTGGTGAACCGCAGCTGCAGGTCAGGGTTTGAACCATGCCATCTTCCTGGATCACAGGGTGCCTGGTCAGGCTGTGCTGGAGCTCAGAGCCAGCCCACAGCATCCCTCTGTCTGCAGCCCCACTGTCATCGCCGGTGCAGCACGTGGCTCGGCTTGCAGCAGGAGCGTTGTTTGTTTGTTGGCTCAGTGGGCTCCGGTCTGTAGAAAAGACCTTCTTGTTTGGCCCCTTGAATGCACCTGATGGGGGACAGCGTCCTCAGCTCCCTCTGCCTTTGCGCAGGGGAAAACAGAAAGATGTGACTCGTTGCTGTTGCAAAGCGGCAACAACAGGGAAGAGCTCCAGTGCTGGGCCCGTTCCTCCAGCCTGCTCCACAGGATCCCGGCTGTGGTTGGGATGCAGGGTGGGCATTTCCCACCCAACCTCAGGGGGACGTGTGGATGAAGAGCCCAAGCACCTTCGGCAGATCCGTTGTCTCCAAGGGTTGTACGTCATGCCCAAGTACAGGTCTGTGAGCATTTTGGCTGCTGGCCTTGGGCTGGAGAAGCGGCAGGTTTGTTGGGGTTTAGGTAGATATGGAAAAATTGCCCCTGATATTGAGGAGCTCTGAGAAGAGAAGGAGAAAATAATGATACACATCAGCTGTGCTTTGCCCTGCCTGTCTTACGCTGTGCCATCTCAGAGGCATTCGCTCCGTGGAGACGCATTCCCACATTTTGTTGTAACAAACCCAGAGGAGACGTTCAAACTCCACAGAGCATTGCTGCTCTTTTTACTTTGGGTCTCGTCTGCACAGTTCTGGGACCTGCTGGCATCTTACCAGACTTATCCTTGACATGCTTCAGGCTGCCACGGAGAAGTCAAGTCTTCTGAGAGCACGTGCCCCATGTCCTGCTGGAAACAGCACCGCCGCGGCTTGGAAGTTTGCTCAGACGCTTGAACCAGCTCCCTCGTGGCTTGGCATTGCTTTGCTGCATGGCAAAGGGCCAGTTGATAAGAATCATAGAATCATGGAATGCTTTGGGTGGGAAGGGACCTTTAGAGCCCAACCAGCCCAACCCCTGCAGTGACAGGGACAGCTTTAACCAGCCCAGGGTGCTCAGAGCCCCGTCCAACCTGGCCTGGGATGTTCCCAGGGATGGGGCCTCCACCGCCTCTCTGGGCAACCTGTGCCAGTGCCTCACCACCCTCACTGTAAAACATTTCTTCCTTATACCCAGCCTAAATCTATTCTTCTTCAGTTTAAATCCATTACTCCTTGTCCTGTCCCAACAGGCCTTGCTAAAAAGCTTGCCCCCCCCCCCTTCCTGCAGCCCCTCTCAGCACTGCCAGGCCGCACTCAGGCCTCCCCGCAGCCCCCTCCTCTCCAGGCTGAGCACCCCCAGCCCCCCCAGCCTGGCCCCACAGCAGAGGTGCTCCAGCCCTCGGATCAATTTTGTGGCCCTCTCTGGCCCCGCTCCAGCAGCTCCGTGTCCTTGTGCCGAGGGCCCAGAGCTGGGCGCAGGGCTGCAGGTGGGGTCTTACCAGAGCGGAGCAGAGGGGCAGAATCCCCTCCCTCGCCCCGCTGCCCACACTGCTGGGGATGCAGCCCAGGATGGGGTTGGCTTTCTGGGCTGCCAGCGCACATTGCCGGCTCATGTCCAGCTTTTCATGCCCCAGCACCCCCAAGCCCCTCTCCGCAGGGCTGCTCTCCATCCCTTCATCCCCCAGGCTGTGTTGATATTGGGGGTTGCCTCGTCCCAGGTGCAGGACCTTGCACTTGGCCTTGTTGAACCTCATGAGGCTCACACAGCCCCACCTCTCCAGCCTGTCCAGGTCTAGAGCACGTGCTGCTGGGTGACATTGGGTGGAAGAGAAGCAAAGCCAGGAGCATCAGAAGACTGGGAGAGCCTCATCATAGGGATGGGGAATGGAGGAGGGGATGAGCAGCTGGCCAGCCCTTGCTTGGCTGGGGTTGTACCTTCGCTGCCCCGGTAAATGTGGCTGGCTGGGCCTACCGATTGCCAGAAGAACATCCATCATCAGTCAGTTGGTCATGGGCTCAACACATAGACCCAACTTCTCCAAAACAGATCCCCAAGGCAGGAGAGATGAGACAGCCCCTGCCCTAGGCGTCTGGTTATAGCAGAGGAGGAAGCTCAGAGTGAAGGTCAGCAAGCTGTTGATTTGTGTGCGGTACCCAGGGATTCCCATCCCTTATTCCTCATGCTCCCTCTTCAGGGATCAGTCCTGTTCGGATGGGCCCCCCCGTGCCAGAGGGCTGCCCCCAGGGATGTATCCAAAGCAGGATTCAAGGGAAGGGTGTCAACCCCCATGTCCAGGCAGTGAGGACAGCGGGGCTGGCAGACGGGTGCATCCTATTTCGGCTGACCATGATGAAGCCACGTGCTTCATCTACAGAGCCAAGGAATTTGGGTCTTAGGGAAGGAAGAGTCTCAGGAATTGTTTCCTGCTGCCAGGACCACTAAAGCAGAAGAAGAAATCACCCCAGGCACTAGGAGCACATCTCCCTCTTCCAGCTGGCTCTCCATAGCTCCTTCACTTGGTCAGCTGGGCTTCTGGATGCACACAACATCTCTGTTCCTGGGGTGAGAGGCCAGGGAAGGCATATTTGAAGGTTAATACTTTTCCATGACACCAAAGTTGTCCCTGCCTCTTCCATTTAGCAGCTGCAGAATAGTTCACAGATCCGTAGGCTGTAAAGGATCATGGGAAGCTGATGCAGAGATTCAGGGCGATGCATTTCATTGGCAACTTTTGACAGAGAAGTGGCAAATGATCCGTTTAACGGGCATGCCTGGTGCTGCCTGCAGCCAAGCCACAGCAGTGGCCATTTTCCCTATTCTGGCACTATGAGACCTGAATATATTTTAATATGAAATTCAGATGGCTTTGAAAAATGTCTCCTGGGAGCCGGTGTGTTTGGTATGTTGCTTGCGTTCTTCTGCCAGTTCATGAAAGGCCCAGAATAAAAGTGAACATCCTCCCTGTACCCTGCATTCCCCAGAGCTTCTGATCACTGAGACCACTACCTAAATGCCACATTTTTTGTCTCCCCAGCCGTCTGCGCCAAGCAAGGGGGATCTGCGATATTAAGCTCTTATTAAATGACAATCACATCTCTATTAATATTTAAAAGGGACTGTCAAGGGTTTGAAACAAACTGCAGAGCAGCCAGCGACTGCAGACAAGGTGTGGAGTCCGTGGGTGCATGGGCACGCTCGCCCACGTCCCTCAGGCTCAGTGTCACACTTGGACGGGAAAAAACACCCGGACATCTCTGCTGGGGACAGCAAAGGGACCTGGGGCAGCCGGCACGGTCCTGCGGACCTCAGGGGTCCCTGCTGACCAGGAGGCTGGTCCAGGGAGCAGCTCACCAGATGTCTGGTCCAAGCAAGAGGCACCTCAGCATCTTCCAGTGGAATGGTCGCTCTGGTTTTGCAGCCATTTCTTGGCACGCTTAGGACCTTCTCCCCACCCCGAAGCATCCTCCTCCTTCAGTCCAGCTTGGGGAAACTGCTCGTTTATGCCAATGTGCAGGCTCTGGCCCCCTGCGCTCCCGGTTTTTGCTGCCTTCCTCCCATCTGCTCCCTCCTCTCTCCGTCTGTCCAGCGGCAGGACGCTGCGAGTCCACATGCCGTCCCTCGGCAGGGCTGTCACCTCTCCCGCTGCCTCCCGCAGCCAAACTTGGCAAGGGAGGCAAGAGAAGCCGGAGCAGGGAAGGGGCCTGCAGGCATTTCACAGCAGCAACAGAATAAATCTAATTTATAGACATAGCAAAATGCAGCTGAAGCGGGAGTTGAAATGAATGCAAAGCACACAGGGGTCTCAAGTTATCGTCACTGTAACATTTTTCCTGACTATCTCTGTTTTCCTGCCCAGGTTTGTCTTTGTAGCTTCCTTCCAGACAACTGGACCTTTGCTCTGAAGTGAAAATGAAAGCTGGGGAAAAAAAAAAAAACAAAAAAACGAGGAATGAATTCTTCAGATCTCCTTCATGATGCATCAGCCTCATCTGCCAGCTCCCTCTGACAGGGAGCGGAGTGTGGCTGGGTGGCAGGTGGAGAGGGAAAGACAGGCTTAAAAATAAATAAATAAATAAAGTAATATAAAAGGCACAAATATCCTTGCAGCTGGGAAGCGAGGCTGGGCTGCCGGGGGGGCTGCGCCAAGGCACACGGCTCCAGGTGAGACTGGGAAGATGGGGTTGGAAGAGCCTCCCTTTGTTCATGGAGGTGTGAGGACGGGGAGATTTGTCTTCCCGTTCCCTGGCTTGTCAGGATAATGGGAACAAGCGGGTGGGAGATGTTCGGAGGCAGCTCGAACTAATTGGGAGAGAGCGTAGAGGAGAGAGACTCTGATGGCTGGAAAGGGGGAAAAAAAAAAGGGGGGGGGGGGGCTGGAGGAAAGCGCTTTGTACTCTCAAGCACCGCTCCGTGATGTAGAAATGATTAAAGGTACCAAATTAAATGAGTGACGAAGCAGCCGGTCCCAACTGCTGTGTTGGATGGAGCCTCTCCAACGGAGGGGGATGGCAGAGGGGTTTTGCTGGCGTGTTTCGGGAGGGCTCGCTGAAACGTGGGGTGCACCATGGTTGCGGCCGTCCCCAACCAGCCAGGACCACCAGCATCGCGTTGGGCAGGAGCTGGGAGCCCCACAGGTCTTGAAGACTTTGCTCATGCACTGCAGTTTCCCAGTGGCGGAGTGAGCCTGTCTCCAAAGCCTCGCATTTCCAGCAAACTTTGCACCCAAATCTTGGGGTGGTAGCAAACACCTTACGGTTTGCTACCAAGCCAAGCTGCTAATGCTTCTTTTAAACATCCGTAGGGTGGGGAGAGATCCGAGGGTTGTGTTTTCCCAGCCTCATTGGTCACCTCTCTTTCGAGACAGGCTCGTGGTGACTGGGAGGGTGCCTGGGAAGGGAGCATCATTGGCTCCTCCAGCCAGATCTCCTCTCCTTTTGCAAGGTGGCAGCTTCTCAAGCCTAATTTAGCAGTCTTTAATCTGAGTTATTCCGAACCACACTTGCCACTTCCTTCATGCGTTCCTGCAGGATGATGGGCTGATTTCACAGAATGAAAAGCCTTAAGCAAATCTTGTCACACAAGAAAATTGATTTTTCAAAACTGACTTTTACAAGATTACTGGCGTTTTTCCTCCCCTCATCTTTCTTCTATATCGTTCCCTTCCAGTCTCACGAGGTGGCTTCAGATCTAAGGAAATTAGAGATGCTGTGACTAAATTGAAAATGTAAAAAGAGGGACAAGGAGGGGAAAAAAAGACACCCAGCACTCAGCACCTTCTCTCCTGCTGCCTCTGAAGGATACGGCTGCGTGTGCTTGTACTTGTGAAGTAGCGGAGATGCCTCCTTCACCTCTCCGACTGCCATAACCTCCATGTGACGTCAGGGAAGAGTCTGTAGAAGGGTTGTGCCAGCATCGCACAGGGAACAGCCCCCGACGCGTGTTCCATGGTGATCCTAAGCTGGATCACAGGGGTTTTTTCTTTCTCTCCCTCAATCCCTCCATTTTATTTTCTCTTTTGGATGAAAAAGAGAGTTTCCTCCTGCCACTCAATTCAGTGACTTCTCAATGTGTTTTGTTAAAAAAAAGAAGAGAGAGGAAGAGCTGCCTTGAAGTGGTTTCAAACAGCTTGAAATATGCTAAGCTTTTGTGTTTCTGCGATATAAATAATGACTCCTCTTACGGCTTCTGAGTTGGGAAAGACGTTGATTTAAGAGGCCTTCAGCTCTGTTTGAGGTTTTTCTGCTTTCACGCCAGAGGGTGGGGAACGTGGCCAGGGACAAGCAAGGTGTGAATGATGAGGCAGGGGATGCGGGAAGGACCCGGGATGGGGACCGGGGTTGCACCCGCCTCAGCCCTGCAGGTGCTTTGCTGAAGGATTTCACTTCTTGATTCCCTTTTTGCTCCTTTATTGCAGTTTTCAGGGGCTAGAGGGGGGTTTAAATGGAGGACGAAGTTCTTAGCATCTACCTGTCACCGTCTCTGCTCCGGTAAACCAGTAGTGATTTGATGATTGCAGTCGGCCTCAATTATTGATCATTTGTCTAATTACCCAGGCAGCGTCCTTGGAAATGTCTCTGCCTAAAAAAGTTGTCATGATCGCTCCAACATGTAGGCCAACATGCATGGCATGAGTATGAGAAAACACAGTGGATGCTGGTGTCCCAGAATAAACCCATTGGGTCCCACTCACCCCCCGGGAGCACGTGTCCCGATAATTTCCCCAGTACACATGACTGGTCTTGGACACTGGCAGTCAGAGGGCTCATCCTGCCATATGTAGGCTGTTGGCGTGTGGATCTGCTGCTGAGCTTGGGCAAACGTCGCACCGGCTTGCTCAGCTGGGAAGCAAGGCTGGATTCATCAGGAAACAGCAGATCTAGGGCAAAGCAAGGGAAAAGTTGGCACAAGGTGAGCTGGGGCAGTTTCTGGCAGGAGAGCCTTTCCTCGGCAAACCTGGGGGACTTTGGTAGCTGTGGCGAGGACACGCTGTGCGTGCTGAGCCACCTCTCCACCTGGCATGAAGTTGTCTTGGCATGCTTGTTTGTGGTAGACAGCACCTAGCCTTGCAAAGCCCATCCCAGAAAGACCCAGAAGGGATTCTGGGCTCATCCAGCATGAGATCATGGAGTAACTCTGTTCTTAAGTTCAGGTCTTGAATTTATCCTTGGGTTTCTGTTCCTTAACTTCAGGTCTTGAAGTTATCCTTGGGTTTCTCTTCCTACTCAAACTCTCTGGAAGCTGTTGGCAAATATTAAAGCACAGGAAACACGCAAGCTGTTGTCTCTGGATTAGAAGGCCATTTGTCTGTAAAGCATTGAGCAATGCTTACTGCTCAGCTCTGCTTTGTTATTGAAGTGCGTAATTAAGGACTTAATGGTTTTTACTTTTGGAGACTTCTTTTTTCTGGAAGTGCTGTTTCTTGCTGGTTTGTACAGAAGTCAATAGATAAGCGCAAAGCTCTTAAGGGTCAGTCTGTTGTTCCAGTATGCAGCCACATTTGATTATTTTCTCGTGACATGGCTGAGAAGAGCAGTGCTGTTACCAGGGTAGTATAAGGGGATTCAAGAGGCTTGGCCAAGAATAGTGACTTGAGCATAAATTTGGGAATGGATGGATGGATGGATGGATGGATGGATGAATTTCATACTGAAAAGATGAACAGTGAGCTTGCAACTTTATTCTGCTTCGCCTGTGTGTTGCCTGTATATTTGCATTAGCACAGAGGGAATGTGTTTCTGGATATTTCACTTGTTACTCCTCCTTATGAATTGCAAGATCCCCATCTTACTCACGGTTCAGCCAGCAGGAGCCCATGTTGGCTTGCACAGAAATCGCTGCCCTTGGCATCTTCTGCAAGAAGATTCCCACATAATTAGGACTCAACCCGTCTTCACCTGGGGTGCATGCCTCCGAGCACAGTCGCCTCTGTTGATAATCCTAACTTGAATCATTTGATCTAGACACAGTTCAGCCCTGAATAATTAACTGTTCTGGCAGGACCGGCCAAGGAACCTGCCAGAGAAGGAGCTGTGCCTCACACCAACCTGAGGATGTGCCAAAATTCAGACAGATAGAGCCTAAAAAGCGAGCCTGAACGGTGGGATGGCGACAGCAGCTGTCATGGAGAAGGAAGGGCTTTAGGGGCACTCGGTGAGTTTGCTCAGAGCTGGGGCTGGAAAGTCAGAGGGAGCTGGCTCAGGCTGGTGGGCACCATGTCCAAAGCTGGGAGCATCGCCTGGCTGTTTGGCACGTCCAAGGTTGGTCACCCTCCTTGAATCATAGAATCATAGAATGCTTTGGGTGGGAAGGGACCTTTAGAGCCCACCCAGCCCAACCCCTGCAGTGACAGGGACAGCTTTAACCAGAGCAGGCTGCTCAGAGCCCCGTCCAACCTGGCCTGGGATGTTCCCAGGGATGGGGCCTCCACTGCCTCTCTGGGCAACCTGTGCCAGTGCCTCACCACCCTCATTGTAAAAAATTTCTTCTTTATGTCTAGTCTAAATCTATCCTCCTTCAGTTTAAAACCGTTACTCTTGGAATGGTTAATAGAAACTTGTCCCAAGGTCTGTCTCCTCTCTCCATGCCAGCAAGAGGTCAACCTGGTGCATGCTGAAGCCCTCTCACACTACAGAGATCAAAATGCAAAGCCCTTGAAAACATCCCAAAATCAAGCCCAGGTCAAAACCTTGGAGGAACTTTAGGAATCAGCCAAGAAAAAGAAAACCTTTGAGAAGCTCCAACCACCCGACAGCTCTCCGGCCATGCATGATTTCCGTGCGCAGGAAGGCAGGAGCCATTCCTGCCTGCGTGCCTGTCATTTCTGCCCCAAAGCTTGCGGATTTGGTAGCTTCAGTGATCCAAAACATGTGATCCCAGCCCAGTGCCGGCTCCAAGATCCCTCTGGCAGCAGATTTCTTATGCTGGTGAAGGGCTGGGGTTTTCTGTCTCATTTACCACTGTTTTTTTCCCTGCAAGCCCCAAAGGAATTGCACCGCAAGTTGTAAAGTTGTAAAGGCCACAAGCATGGGTGATGTTTTTTAGGTGAAAAATAAGAGCTGTAGTAGAGGGAAAGGCAAGTTTGAACAGCTTCACTGCACAGATTCACTTTGCGCTAAGCAGGAGGATAAACACGCCGGAGAATTAGCGCCTCAACATGCCAGCATCCATAAATCTGTCTAAAGAAATTCTGCCACGGGGGTGGAGTGGGGTAGGAAGACCCCAGAAAGGACTAATCCCGTAAACATTTTGAGGAAACACAAACCACGTGATGAAATTGGATTACCCGATCCACGCAGAAATAATAGTGAAGCTATTAGTCACGTCTATTGTGTGGCAGGATATGTCAAGATGATGTAGGCAGGAGAAATGAAATGCAGCATTGCTGCCGAAGGGGTAAAATTCCCCCAGGAGAAGGGACACCTCCAAGCTCATCCAGGACTAGGGGTGACTCACATTCCCAGTATTTCCCCAGGATAAGTGGTTTTGACAGCTGGCTGTCATAGCCTGCTTCTTCAGACCCATCTGAATGGTTTTAAACTTTCTCTGCACCTAGAAAAATCAGGACTTTTAACGTTAGTAATTTAACTTGGAGAAAAAAATACAATTTTCATAGGATCCCATGAGCCTGGGGCCAAGGGGAGAGGAGTTATTGCAAAAGAGGGTGGACTTGTGAAAGTGGAGGGGAAGAAAAGCATCCATGGTGGTGAGAGAAGTGCCAAAAGAGCGATTAATGGGGAGAGGATTGGTGCACAGCCCTCTCGTGTGAGGGGGTGGAGGAGGAGGGGGGATTTCAAACAGCGGGATTAAAAGACCGCCAGATCTAAAGCGTCTGCATTTTGTTTTGATCTGTCAAGAAAATGGCTCGATTTGCAGAAGGAATCACCCAGCCAGTGAAGTTTTGTGCTTTTCTTTTAAAATAGTAATAGTTTTTCCATCAGCGCATCTCTGGTTTCCTTCCGAGGGGGATGAGCATCCCTACCAGCCCCTTGTGCCAGGGAAGGAGCCAGGGGGGCACAATGCTTTGGCCAACGCGTCCCTGCTGCAAAAGCCAGCGTCCGTGATCCTCTGCAGCGCTGCGAATATCAGCAACTCAGGCACGTGGTCCAGCACGGAATGCACGTGCACCGAGCAGGGATCGTTTTTTGCCGTCCCCCAGCCAAGGCACCCGTGGGGTCCGTGGCCATCCTGCGTCTCTGGCGTGCGCAGAGGTCCACGCGGCACGCTCCCAGCTGGATCTTCTGCAGCTCCAGCTGCAAACCCCGATCCTGCCCGGTCCTGGGGCTGCAGTGCGTAGCGTTACGCCATTGATTATCTGCACGGCTCATCAGCCGGCTTTAACTATTTACAACGGTTGATCAGTCAAGTCATGGACAAGTTAACAGCTTTGTTTACTTCCTCCCCTCCGCTTCTGCGGCCAATTTGTTCTGATCGCTGTGCTAAGCAAAAGGCTATTTTGATTGTTTTCTCACCAAAATGAACCACGGCTTGTACAGGCTGTGCCGGTGCACAGCTTTAATTGTGCCATCTGGGAGAGAAAAACCCTTTCACCTTGGTTTCCCCAGGCTCCCGTGCCATGGGCAGCGCAGAATTAGCCCTGGGGTGTTCTTGTCCATCTCTGCTCCAGTGCCCCGATGCTCTCCAGAGAGCTGAACTCTGGTTGCACATCTTCAGGCATGATTTGGGGAGCTCTAAGTAGCCCCTCACTGATTTTCCCCTCTCTTGGGACCTGCTGATGGCAAGGAGGAGATGCAAAGCCCGTGCACCTCCCTTAAAGACTGCAGGTTGATGAGCAATCAGGCTCATTGCCGGCCTCCTGACTTGGCAGGAGGTGGAACGGTGAAGCTGAGATTAGATAGGAAATCAAGCCAGAGGTTTCTTCTGCACGGGGAGGTGTTATTATTATCATCAAAACCCCAGAGTGTTTAAAAACAATCAAATGCCAGTAGCAGCAACTGGTGTATCGCAGCGAGCGCAATCAGACACCAAACATGTCCTTGTCTGGGATTCAAGTCTGAACTCTCGAAATTCGGGAAAAGGTTGCAAACTTTCTCGCTGTTTATTTGTTTCTGAAAAAAAGCCACATGGCAAAAAAAAAAAAAAAAAAAAGGCAGGGGGAGATTAGCAAGGCTGGCACGTCTGCTCCGAAGTGCAGCAGCTCTGATGTTATGACCTGGAGCTCACTTTCATAGAATCATCGAATCGTTTAGGTTGGAAAAGACCTTGAAGATCATCCAGTCCAACCATTAACCTACACTACCAAGTCCACCACTAAACCAATTAAGGGTAGAGTAGCAATTTCGTGTTTCCTGGCTTGGGGGCTGGATTATTTTTAATGAAAGTAAAAACTAGGAATCATTAAGATTGGAAAGGATCTCTAAGATCATCAGTCCAACCATCAACCCAACACCCCCATGCCCACTAAACCATAGAATCATAGAATCATTTAGGTTGGAAAAGACCTTTAAGATCATCCAGTCCAACCATTAACCTACACTACCAAGTCCACACTAAACCAATCAAGGGTAGACTAGACTGAACCATGTCCCCAAGTGCCACCTCTGCCCGTTTTTTTGAACCTCTCCAGGGATGGTGACTCCCCCACCTCTCTGGGCAGCCTGTTCCAATGCTTGACCACCCTTTCCGTAAAGAAATTTTTCCTAATTTCCAACCTAAACCTCCCCTGGCGCAGCTTGAGCCCATTTCCTCTCGTCCTATCGCTGACTACTTGGGAGAAGAGACCGACACCCACCCCACTACACCCTCCTTTCAGGGAGTTGTAGAGAGCGATGAGGTCTCCCCTCAGCGTCCTCTTCTCCAGGCTGAACACCCCCAGCTCCTTCAGCCGCTCCTCATAAGACTTGTGCTCCACTTTGCGGTGGAGCCGAGACGCCCACAGCAGGGACGGAGAGGTCTGGGCAGAGGCTGTCGCTGCAGCAGCCGCGCATGATGGAGGTTTGTCAGGATGGGAGCTGGAGGCTTGGAAGCCTTTCTTTGACTGTGGTGGGTACCATCACTTTTGCTCCCCCAACCCACATGCTCGAGGAGCAGCCAGCCATCAGCAAGGATGCTCAGAGCTTTGCTCAGGGCTCTGCCCTCCTGAACTTGATTAAACCCCAAGCTGGAAGGCCCAGCCGTGTAATTTAGATGGCGGAGAGATTACCTATTGCCCGCGCCGGCTGATAAATGAACCCGCTGCATTGGCACGGAGGGAGGACAGCAGACGTGCGGCTGAGGAACTGCGCGGGGCCTACACGTCTTCATTAGGGAGGGAGGAGGCAGGAGAAGAGGAATAACCCCATAGATCACCATTATGGAAATTTACTCTTAATAAAGAAATAATTTGCGCGATGCATCACGCTGGAGCCATGCAGGAGGGGTAGGGTAACACCGCTCAGGCCCCGTTGCTCACTCGATCATTTCTCACAAGACTGTCACTCACGGGAGCTGCTCTGCAAACGTGGAGCTGCCAGCACAAGCCTTCGGCCGTCCTGGCCCGCCACGGACCTCCGAGGGATGCCAGCGCATCATCCATGAAGCACCATCCTTCTCCATCAGCTCCTCCCCACGGGGGACGGCAGGGTTACGGGGGCAGCAGAGGGATGCAGGGCGGTGCTGGCAGCACCCTGCCAGCAGCCGTCGCGCATGGGGACGGCTCTCGTCTGAGGATGAGAGGGGACTGCCACATGACGGCACTGGGAATCGAAGGTACTGCTGGCAATAAAGCAACAAAACCCATTCTCTGAGCAATTTGTAGCAATTAATAGCCATTCCCAGGAATGAAATGTTAATTAATTCGTTCCCTGAGCCATGCATTTATTTAAGGTATTTGTGGGTGTTCTTGGTACTTTTATTAAGCAATTAAAATGCGTCCAAGAAAATATTTATCTATTTTAAGTCATTTTGTGACTGTAAGCTGTAAACTGTTTTGTGACTGTCATTTTGTGTGTGTAAACACAATTTATATGGCAAGCAACTGCTTTATTTTGCATTGTTAATTAAAAATTACGATACACTCCACTTCCCTGGGTTACACGCCATCAGAGCAGCCGATCTGCCGGGAGGTCTGGTTCAAGGAGTGCGCGTGCTGCTGGCAACTGCAAAAAACTCCTTAGCCAGGATCCACGTAGCTGGCAGCACAGATTTAAGTGGTGCTTGATGGGGCATTATAGAGTTCGGAGAGCCCCAGCATCCCTGTGCCGAGGGGTGGGTGGTCGTGATGCCCTCGGATTGTTCAAGAACAAGTCTGATGGGGAGCGGCTGAGGGAACTGGGGTTGTTCAGCCTGGAGAAGAGGAGGCTGAGGGGAGACCTGATCGCTCTCTGCACATGAAAGCAGGTTGTAGTGAGGTGGGTGTTGGTCTCTTCTCCCAAGTAGTCAGTGACAGGATGAGAGGAAATGGGCTCAAGCTGCATCAGGGGAGGTTTAGGTTGGATATTAGGAGAAATTTCTTCACGGAAAGGGTGGTCAAGCATTGAAACAGGCTGCCCAGAGAGGTGGAGGACTCCCCATCCCTGGAAGTGTTCAAAAAACAGGCAGAGGTGGCACTTTGGGACATGGTTTAGTGGGCATGGGCGTGTTGGACTGATGACAGAGGTGCTTTCCAACCTTAATGATTCCTAGTTTTACTTTCATTAAAAAATAATCCAGCCACCAAGCCAGGAAACATGAAATTAATTATGACTCTCCTCTTAATTGGTTTAGTGGTGGACTTGGTAGTGTAGGTTAATGGTTGGACTGGATGATCTTAAAGGTCTTTTCCAACCTAAACAATTCTGTGATTCTATGATTCTGTGATTCATGTGCCGCTGGCAAGTGCTGGAGAGAGCCATGGCCTGATGAAGAGCTTTATAAAGAAGAGCATGCACGAGTCCTACAGACTTCCCAGGGCCATAAAGTAAATAGCTTGTTCACGCACGTTGTTTGTTGAAGAATTACAAGTCCTTGTACCACAGGCAGAGGAATTTATTTGTTACAGTGAGCTTGGGCAGCGCTCAGGCAGATGAAGTGCTCGCTAGCAATGCTCCTCTCCGTACCGATGCTCTATAGGGCACGTCATGCTCCTGTTGCGAACACGGTTGGCTCTTCAGGGGCTCCACAAGCCTGGAAGCCCGGCCAGAAACAGGGTCCTCGAGGGGGAGTGATGGAGCTGCTGGGTTTTTACCCCTTGCGCAGGAGAAGACTCAGCTGAGCATCTTCCACTGAGACCCTGGGAGGAAGCACGAGCACTTCATCCCAGCTTTCGGCAGGTTTCCTTTGGAAACCAGAGCAGGTCGCTGAAACACTGACGTATGAAAACCTAAACAAAGCCGTGGCGTTGCTTGTGAGCTGACATATCCCAAGCTGTCCTTTCTTATTTGCTTGCGGGCACTCTTAGCTGGGAGGTGATCGATGGAGTCTGAAAAATGCTATTTCCCTGGAGAATGTCTCCTTAGAAAAGTCCCCCCCTCTCTTTTTATCTTTAAGTGTTAAAAGAAGCCAGTACAGGTTAGGTTTTTTTTATTCTTTAATCACTGTTCTTTCATTGCTGTCTGTAATAACCCCTTTGAAGCTTGGATTGAAATATCTGTTTCCTGCTTGAAATTTGTTTTCCTCCATCACCCGGCTGGATTCAATTTCCAGAAGATACTGAATTGGGAGGCACTGGGCACACCCTCCAGAGAGGCCAGAGAAAAAAAATAAGGCAGGTTAGAAATATGGGGAAGAAAATAACAAAATGAAACTCAGCCCGGAGGGAAAGAAATACCCATCTGGGGAGACAGGCTGAGATGGTGCTTGGTGAAGAGAAAGGAAGATGAGAAAATGTGCAAAGCCCAAGGGGATGAGGGACAGCAGCGGGTAGGATGCTAGGTCTGCGTTGGCCATACAACACGGGGTAGCGGGGAGAAGTGGTGAATTTGGAGCTAGGTCCTCAAAAGGTGCCTGATGGTGGTAGAGAGCGGGCAGTGAAGGCATCTCACAGTGATGCTGCCACTGTCACCCCGTGGGGACCACCCGAGAAGCTCAGGGAGGCTGGGATGCGGCCCGTGGTGTCCCTTCTGCCGTGCCAACCTCTGAGTCTTTCCCTGCGGCCTGGCAAGCCCAAGAAAATCATGGGAAGAGGTCCTTTGGGCAGGATCTCCAAGGGCAGACCCTCGCCCCTCTCCTGGGGCAGGCTCAGGACGGGGAGGGCACAAGGATGCCGTGCTCCTCCTGCACAGACCTGTCCCTGGCTTAGGGGGAAAACCAGCAGCAAAAAATGACGGCACGTGAGTTAGCGGCTGTCATACGAGGAGAGACTAAAGGAGGTAAATTTATGTAGTCTGGAAAAGACCCTGGGTGACACATTTGCAATCTATAAATAGCTTCAAGGCAACCATATAAATGAAAGAAGCCCCTGCTCTCCAGGGCGGCAGGACAAGGAGCACGGGCTGGGAGCCAGGCTGCGTGTAGTAAGGCTGGTGAGACGTGAGGAAGAAATCACAAAGAGCCAGAGCGGTGGAGGTGGTGGATGGGGCTGCTGGAGCATCCTCCACATCTTCCCGGCTCCGTTTTATTCAGATTCTCTTGGTAACTAATTACTGAAAGGTTAATAGGTGAGTAAGACATGTTATGGGCTTGTTAAAAGCATGAGTAACTTGCCTTCTGGCTGTCCACAAGCACATCACGGGAAGCTTTACAAGAGGGTTACCAGCTGTCGTTATTAAAAACCAATTTGACATTATAAAAGATCTATACTGCTTGTTCAGCCACATTGATTTAGCAGTGTTAAGCCTTGGAAAACTGGAGCAAGAACCTTGATCTCTGCTGAAGCACGAAAAATTGCTGTTTGTGACACATCTCCGCGCTCGGGAAATCCAGTTTTGCGGAAGCGATCGGTTTTGAACAAATAAATAAAGCACCATGCCACGGTGCGTGTTTTCCCAAGCTGCTGCAAAGTCAAACAACTCTTGGAAACCTTGCCCTCCGTTTTTCTTTCTTTGGCAACATGGAGGAGGATCTCACCTGAAGCCTGCCCAGCTCGAACCCACCTCTGGACACTTCCCCGTCTGGTTGCCAAGCCCCGGTGCCCTCCACGTCTCTTGCTGGGAGGAGGATCTGCAGGCAGGCTGTGAGACCGTGATCCAGGAAACTCACAAGTCACTTTTATCCTCATCTTGAAACCTCCTTCTTGTCCTTTGCAGAGCAGGGAAGGTGGTTTTGTGCAAAATAACAAGGAAAGTGCCAGGCACGAGAGAAGCGCTGGATTCCCCCGCGGGTTTGGTGCCACGCTCACCCCGTCCCATTGACTGCTGCAAGGAGATGGCTTCGTGTACCTCGTGCCTCCCTGGAGCCCCTGCGCAGCAGACCAGGACCCTTCAGAAGCTGGGAATCTGCTTGTGGCTGGGATCCTCCATGGGGATAAAGTTGTAAAGGAGCAGAAACACTCCTGGCAAAAAACACAGGGTATTTCTGTGTTCACCAGGTGAAGTTTCCCTGTCCCTCCAGCTTTCTACCTTCCTTCCTACTTGGTTTCGTTCATCAAGTTGCTGAGGTGTGGCTTTTTGACTGGCGAACCAAACAGGAGGAGACGAGGACGTGTCTCTTCTCCACCCCACAAGCTGCGCAAAGCTTCAGGGACGAGATATCGGAGGTCTGGCAGATCCCCCCCGGCTCTCTCCTGCCGCGGCCCAGGGAGGAGGAGCATCCCCAAGGGACGAGCTGCTGCGGCACTGCTCGCAGATGCTCTCTGCGATGGGCAGCAGCGTTCCTGAGGAAGGGAGGCAGCAGGGAAAGGCAGATCCCATCTGGAGGCAGGGAAGCGTGATGCTGTGGTCAGCCTTGCTGGCTGACCTCTTGCAAGCCCCTCGGCTTGGGTTGCAATTCCCTCTGGAAGGAGAAAGGCATCACCAAAGCATCGGTGAGCATTCAAACCTTTGGAGCAGCACCTGGAAGGTGTTGCTTGTGCTGGTTTTTCCATGCGAGGAACCTCCCTCGTTAACACACGAAGCCCTAGAAATAAAAGCCGCATCTCCTGATTAATTATTGAAGGGGGAGCCCGGGGAGGAAGGGAGGGGAGGGAAGCTGAAGTGGCCAGTCAGCATCTGTTAGAGGTGCGAAGATAAATGAAATGAGAGGGCAGATAAGTGCGTACAAATCAGCTCACATCTGAACCGCTAATACATCTCTTTCAAAACGCTTGTGTCATCAGATGGTGGGTGAAGCCTTGCAGGGAAGCTGTCCCCGTTCACTTAGGTCCACGTTAGCAGGCGCCGGAGCAATTTGCTGTAGCAGCACTGTCAGAGCGTTTTGCAGCCTGCCGCGGACCGGCATTTCGCTCTTGCTCCAGCCCTGCAGAGGCATTTGGGGAAGCCGTCCGTGCCCACAGACCCTCTGTGTGAGTTCACTGGAGCTCCACTTGTCTTTGGTTGCCTTTGGGGCAGCACGAGTCTGGCGTTAAAGCACAGGGAACCCATAGCAGAGCGGTGGGGATGAGCAAAGAGAGCAGTAAAGGCAGGAGCAGGAGACCTATGGGAAGACCATGAGCAGATGCTGTTCACCTTGAAGGGGACAGCTTTCCCAAAACCACCCCACCGACCCCACGTGGGAAGCAGCCTCCATGGTTCATCTCTCCAGAGCCTGATGGGGCATGTCCAGCTCCCATCTTTCCCCAACCCAAACACCCCAACCCATCCAGCACAACCAGAGGAGGGCAGCCCCAAGGCAGCAGGAGCAGAGATTCCTCAGGGGAACCCTCTTCCCTCTAATTTACCCATCAGTTGTTCTGGGAGGATTATTATAGGGTTTTTTTTTTCCCCAGGCTGCTGCCTGCGCTTTCTTTCCCTTCCCCCAAAGAGCGGCTGGAGTTTCACGCCGCCTGACAGCATCTCCTGCCTTTCCCACCCACTCCGGAGTGGCAGGTTGCCAGATGGTGCCCCATTAGGTCACATTTGCTCATTGTTTGGCAAACAGCGGCTTAATTCAAGTGCTGAGTTGACAGCTTGTTCTCCAAGACAATTTGCAAGTTGCAGCGTTGCAAATGCCAGGTTGGCTTTTCAGGGTAATGTTATTTCAGCTGCCTTAAAGGGATGAAGTTGTCTTTGATTGGGGAGGGGAAAAAAAAAAAAAGAAAACAAACAGAAGAAAAGGGTGAAAGTGGGGGGAAGCTGAAAAGGTTTTTAGTGGTTTTGATGCGGAATGACCAGCAGTGTTGGTTGGCAAGTGTTCGGAAAGGGACTGCTCTCCTGGCACTGTGGTTCCCCATCAGCAGAGACTCTCTGTGTCCCGTCCCTCCTACCATTGAGGTCTTCCACCCACGCCCCACAATCCTAAGGAATGAGGTGTGTTTGCAGTGAAAGAGGCTTTCACAGGGAAATAGCAATTTTGGTTTATTTTGGAAAGGTTTCAGTAGGGTTGTACGTACACATCCCTTTAATGTCTCCTCTCCAAAACCTGCGGTTATAATCCCTACATCCCTGGGGATGCGGATGATGCTGAGGACAGGTGCACGTCCCTCCTAAAGTCAAGGGCAGCAGCAGGCACCCAACGGTGTGCTGCGCCCCGGTGCTACAACCTGTGTGCTGGGCGAGCGAGTCTCCGCCATTGCACACATGTAACACCACGATGACACTCTTTCTTCTTCAACAGGTGGGCAAAAAAAGGCCAGGTTATAAAGGAAGCATCCGGTGACTTCTATGAAACCGTCGTGGACCACACCTTCTTCTTTGAGCCCGTCTCCTGCGAGGTCACCAATGCGCTGGGCAGCACAAACATCAGCAGGACTGTGGATGTCTACTGTAAGTAATCCGTCAGCTTGAGACTGGCTTCCCAGGGCCAGCAGGGCTCCTGAAAATTAACGGGAAGGGGACACGGCAAGGTCTGACTTGCCCAGGGTGAGCAGGACTTGCTGGGCTCTCTTGCAGCTCAGACTTTGTAGATGCTCGGTGGTGGGACCCATGGTTTCCTCCTGCCTTATGAGCACACAGCTCATGGCGATGGTCCTCGGGGAGCTGGTCGTGGAGCTGGTCATTCTGGGGTTGCAGCAGGCACCTGTCTCAGGCTCTTCTTTATTTGGGGGTCTTACATGACTGTGACCCATAGGCCCATCAAGACCTACCACTGCTTCCTCTGACACAGTGGCCTCTTTGCTTTGAGGGTTTCTGGTTGGTGCAGCCAATCACTGGGAGTAACTCCCGTCTCTTCTGTGCAGTTGGGCCCAGGATGGCGACAGAACCACAGTCCCTCCTCGTTGACCTGGGCTCGGATGCGGTCTTCAACTGTGCCTGGACTGGGAACCCATCTCTCACCATCGTCTGGATGAAGCGAGGCTCGGGCGTGGTAAGAATCGCCACCGGGGCAGTGGGGAATGGCACCTTCAGAGCATGAGGTGCTGCGTGACGCTCCCCATGGAGCAAAGCCCATACCTATGGGCTGGGAGCTCCTGGCTGGACAAATGCTGGACCTTCAAGGCTCCTCCAAATGCAGGGGACAAGGCGGCATTGCAGAGCAGTGGCTCCCAGGCTGCAGATCTGCGAGGCTGCAGTCAGTGTCCCCAGCTAGTCCAGAGAAGTGCGTTAAGCAGTAAAGGTTTTATTGCCTTTGTGATATTTTGGATGAAAGCGTGCATGAATCCACAAGGCTTTTGGATGGCAGGCTGGAAAGTCGGGCCTGGAGTCCCGTTTGGGAGAGGCAAAGGGAAAACCAGAAAGCTGAAAATCAGCGCCGTCACTGCCGCAGAGGAATTGATGGTGGCGGGTTGTCTGACCCTGCCCCGTGGAGTCCTAGCAGAGCCACCTTCCAGAGCACACGCAGCTCTTGCCCGCAGGAGATGTTTGCAAAGGAGTCATAGAATCATAGAATCGTTTAGGTTGGAAAAGACCTTGAAGATCATCCAGTCCAACCATTAACCTACACTACCAAGTCCACACTAAACCAGTCGAGGGTAGACCAGACTGAACCATGTCCCCAAGTGCCACCTCTGCCCGTTTTTTGAACGCCTCCAGGGATGGGGACTCCCCCACCTCTCTGGGCAGCCTGTTCCAATGCTTGACCACCCTTTCCGTAAAGAAATTTTTCCTACTATCCAACCTAAACCTCCCCTGGCACAGCTTGAGCCCATTTCCTCTCGTCCTATCGCTAACTACTTGGGAGAAGAGACCAACACCCCCTCCCTGCCCCCTCCTGTCAGGAGCTGCAGAGCGATGAGGTCTCCCCTCAGCCTCCTCTTCTCCAGGCTGAACACCCCCAGCTCCCTCAGCCGCTCCCCACCAGCCCTGTGCTCCAGACCCTTCCCCAGCTCCGTTGCCCTTCTCTGGACACGGAGCCCTAAGGGAAGGACGAGTGATTCCCATGATGATGGCCATGAGGGTTGAACAGAGGCCAGAGAGCATGACTTAACCTCTCGCTGGCAGGGAGCGCTTCTGCAGATCACCCACACGTGGTCCTTTCCGGGACGGTCCTTTCCGCCCTCCAGACCTGTGAGCTCACAGCCTAACACGTTCACCCCAGCTCACCTCCGCCATGGGCTGGAGCCTGCTCAAGTCGGGGGAGTCTGGATCTGGCCCGGCAGCCTTCTCCATGTCTCTTTTGTCCTGAAAAGTGTAAGGAGCTTTGCAAATCTTAATCGCGGCTCAGTCAGCCCAGGGAGCGCGAGATACTCTGATCCCCTCTTTACCGATGGGAGGGCTGAGCAAAGCCACGTTAAGAAGCTAAAGGAGGGCCGAGACGTGAAACTCGTCCGGAAGGCACACGCAGGTTTTGGGTTTGAAAAAGCATCTTTCAGCTTTGTCTGGGCAGATGCGTCCTGAAGTCGATGAGGCAACGCCGACTTAGGCAGCTCGAGACCGGGTGTTGTCGGAGAGCTGGACTCGCGCGGGAGCGAGATGAAGGGGCTGAGTCGCTCTCCTCACCTCCGCTCCCCGGCGCAGACCGAGGAGGGGAGCAGACATTGAGGCATTAACTGCTGGGGTATATTTTCCAAACCATAATGACCTCGGCGAAGACCGTCTCCTGGGAAGTAATTACAGACTTGGGAGAGCTGATGGCTCAAATCAGCTAAGGAATCCCAGTGGGTCAATAATCCCTGGGTGGTTTCCCATCCTGCAGCTGCGGCGGTTGTTTCGCTGGGTTATTATCGTTATAGGCAGTGCTCTCACACCGTAGCCTGCTATTTCATTTTCTCAAAGCCGCTGGAGTGTGGAGGGCAGCTGAAAGGAGCCGTACAGAGCGAGGACGAGGGTTTCCTGACCCTCGCCATCCAGCCCCAGCCGCACATCAGGGCTTGCCTTCGCTAACGGGCAGCTCCCAGGCAGCACGCAGGCAGAGCAGCCTTCTCCCATTTTTATTTGGCTTGCTCTAGCTGGCTGGTGCTGGCTTGGAGCACGTCAGGGCTCAGGACGGACCCACCGGCTGGTTTAACCCAGCAGAGAGGCTTGTGCTCTTCAGCAGAGCCGCCTCCATCTTCCCAGAGGGATGCTGGTGCAGTGGGATGTGGGAGCAGGGCTGCTTTTTTTCCCAGCCCCTCCGCTTTCGGAGCCAGGTCAGGCTCCCACTATTACCTTCTTTCCTCCTAACTTCGTCAGAAGGAAACAAATCAGAGACAAAAAAAAGGATGAGGCCAAGTAAGGCCAGGCATTTACATGGAAATGTTGGTAATCGATGCTGAAACAGTGGGTTTAAAAGGGATTTGAAACTCTGTGCATCTGCCTCATGCCAGGTTAGGCGTGAGACCCCCATCTTCTTGCTGCAGGGAGACCCAGGTATGTATCCAACCACTGCTCAGGGCACCGAGGGCTTTGCAAAGCGTCAGCAACAGATTCCCAGAGGCATCGGCTCTGGGAGCAGCAACCAGCAGAGCCGGGGGCTGGCTGAGCAAGTGGGTGCTGGGAGGAGGAGAGGCGATGGGCTGGCCCCAGCCTGCAAAGTCCTGGGGGAGAGAGGCAAGGGCAGCCGGGAGGAATTAGCCCCCGGGCACACATTTCCAGCACGGAAATCCATTGCTCCGAAAGCCGCTATTTGTTTTAGACCTGCCACGGTTTTTTAAATACCACCAGTGCCGGGTTTCTGCTGACAGCCTCAGCCCAATCCCTCTGCTTCAGCAATTTTCAAGGTTTAATAACGCTGCTAATTGCACTGCCGGGGCAGGAGGGCAGCGTGGCTGATAGCCACGGTGCAGGCGGTCTGTAGGGAGGGCTTGCCAAAAGCGGCTGAGATTTCCCCGGCTATCCCGACCCGGTTCCCAGGGGCCTGCCAGCTCTCCGGGTTGGTCTCCCACCACTTCTGGGTTTGAAATCCCTGAGTCCATCCTGGCAGCCTCCCCTGCACCTGCGAGCATGGAAGTGCAAGTGTGGAGCATGGTTCTGTCGAAGGCTTTTTCACTCCGGGTTACAAGGCAGTCGCGTCACTGCAGCCACCAAAATTTTTCTCTTGTATCTGGAGCTTCTTGCAAAACTGGAGTTTGTAAAAATTCAAATGAATAGGAACAGGATTTATATTTCCCCACCAAACTGGGTCATTTCTTTATTCCTTGGTCAACAGCAATAAGTGGTATTTCCGTGCCATGTAAGATGTTGGGCTCATCTGCTTCACTTTCTCCGGGCTGCTCTGGAGCTTGTAACACGAGTCTAGTGTTCAACTTCGCATCGCGTCCCTCTGAAAGCCACCCCTTCCTCTCTTCCAGGTCCTGAGCAACGAGAACAAGCTGACCCTGAAGTCCGTCCGCCAGGAAGACGCTGGGAAATACGTGTGCCGAGCCGTGGTCCCGCGGGTTGGCGCGGGGGAGCGGGAGGTGACGCTCACCGTCAACGGTACCTCTTGCTTTCCTACTGCGATTCCACCCTGCCGTCTCCTTGCGTTGTTCCTGTTGCTCCGACGGCTCACGCTGCCGAATTATCCCCTCGGGTATTTGCTTACAGAGCAAATCCCACCCACAACTGGATCCTGGCCTGCAGGCAATACGAGCAATTAGGATTTTGCATTCATTTGCTTGGAGATGCATGGGTTAAAGGAGAAAAAAAAAAAAACCCAATGTTACCTAAGACCTGCTTGGTTCCTTATTATCAACAGGGGTTTATTGAGTAGTTGGGAGCCGGTGTCTTTAAATCTTTAATAGATTTATCTTGCAAAACCCTTGCAAGGTCGGAGAGCACTGTTGTCTCTGTTGTACAGCCAGAGAGCTGGGAATTGAGCCTGGATGCGAGACTGGCAGCCTAATCACTCTCTCAGAGCCCACGTGAGGATACCTGTGCGAGGCAGCCGTGCCAGACAGCTCCTCCACAGCTGCTCGGGGCTCACCCAGCACGGTGTCAGGATGCGGCCTGGACCCTCACCCATGCCCGGGAGCTGGGACGTGTTCTAGAGCCCTGGAGTTTAACGATGATCTGGCCAGGACCCCGCAGCAGCCGATAATGAATTTCAGCCTAAATATGGAAGGGAAAGAGCCAGGCGGGCTGCAAATGGTATGAACAGGGTATGGATTTTGCGTTGTCTCTCACCTGTATGACAAACTGACAGGCTTCAGTCCCCGCTCACTGTCACAAAGAGAAGAAAATAAGCGGGGAAGCAGCACAGGCGGCGGCAAGCGTTAGTTTTAAATGCAGATAATGCTAGAAAGGGAAGCCAAGGGCAACGCAGCAGGGGACTGAAAACCAACCACTCCCTTGACTTCAACTCAGCTCCTCAGCGCCTGCATGCTCCTTCCCTGGCGGCTGCTGGGTTTTAATTACAATTAAACTAGCTCACGGAAAACAAAGCAACAAATTAGCACAAACAAAGAACCTGCTCCTTTTCTGACACCTACCAGGCACACGGCCGCCTTGAACGCTGAGCAAAGCGCTCAGCAGGCTGCGTTTGGAGCGTGCGGCATGGCAAAGCTTCTCTTAAGAGTGTTGCGGCTTGTGCCGCCGCTGAGCTTTTCGCCTTGCAGAGCTGACAGGGGAGCAACTGAAATCCCTGAGGTTTGCCGCTCAGCTTCGAGCATCTCCCGGGAGCCGACTGCCTGTGGCATCCCATCCCACTCGGACGTGCTGCTGGGAGATCCGCTGCTGGGGCTTGGTGCAACCCCGAGGTGACAACGTTGGGCAACGCCGTCACAGGCGTCAGACCCTACACCAAGGGAGAATTGGTCTCCTGGCTCCTCATCTCCTCCTCCAGGTCGAGATGGTCTCCTGGCTCTCTGAGCTAGGAGAACCAAGATGGGCAAGGCCCAGAGCAGCGGCCCCAGGTCCGACGTCCACCGGGCACCGGGGCTTGGCAGCCCGCCCTGCAGCCGGAGCAGCTCCCGGCTCTGGGAGCACAGCACGGTGTGTCTAATCCGGCTAATGAATTCTGCTGAAAGTCTTTTCCGCTGTAATTTGAGAGGGAAGTTGAGCACTTCATATTTTCAAGTGATTTTAAATCCAGAGGGTGATACAATTTTCTTGGTATTACCAGGTGCCTTTCTCTGTGGGCTGAGATGCGTCACAGTAAAATTTGGCATTTAGAAGTGTGTGTTCTGGGCTACCTGCACAGACCCTGATCAGTGCACGCGGGCTTCGAAGGGGCTGATCCATCCCGCTGAAAGCACAGGGACCCTGCCTGAGGGAATCTTCATCCAACCCAGCCTGAGCATGCAATCCTGCCTGTAGCCGCCCATCCGCTCTCAGAACAGTCAGAAATTGCGGCAGCACGATGCTGGGGTGGGAGAGCATCCTCCTGCCCTCGCTGCAAGCGGGTCTCGCTCCCCTCCCCGCCGGCAGCCTCGCCGGCCAGGTCTGCGGTTGCAGAGAGGGGCTGGCAGCCCATCCCCAGCCGGAGCGCGAGGCCACCAGCCTGAAAGGAAGCAGATATGATTCAGAGTCTCGTTAATGGGAAGGAGGATTATGCAAATGAGCAGCATTTGGCAGGGCCGGAGCAGCAGAGGCAAGAAGGAAGCGAGGAACTGTTGGTGCCATCATAAATCAGCAGCAGTCAGATTTACAGCCCCTGCACGAGCCAAAGCCTCTCAATGCTCCTGACTGCGCACAAGCCTGGTTGAAGCTCCCACCCTGGTAGGAGAAGCGCCCCAAGACCATAGAATCACCGAATCATGGAATGCTTTGGGTGGGAAGGGACCTTTAGAGCCCACCCAGCCCAACCCCTGCAGTGACAGGGACAGCTTTAACCAGAGCAGGCTGCTCAGAGCCCCGTCCAACCTGGCCTGGGATGTTTCCAGGGATGGGGCATCTCCCACCTCTCTGGGCAACCTGTGCCAGTGCTTCACCACCCTCATTATAAAAAGTTTCTTCCTTATATCCAGTCTAAATCTATTCTTCTTTAGTTTAAATCCATTATTCCTTGTCCTGTCAAGATCACCTCCGCAGCGGGATTGCCCACGGTACGGTCTGTCGATGCATCATCCGGGCTTGGCAGGGGCTGCTGAGCCGGGACCGCCACCCCTGCCCATCTCGCTCTGCAAGAAGAGGTTTGTTAGAAGGGCTGGATGACCCCGGGTGGCTAATTCAGGATGGAATTCACCTGGGATTCACCCCAACAAGCCTGCCGGTGAGCTGGGAGCACAGGAGGGGCTGACCTGCTGTGCTGCTTGGTCAGGAGAACGTCACGGTGTCCCCTCAGCTCACACCTGCGGCAGCCCATTGAGGGCTTCACCGAGCATGTCTCCACCACCACCGGCAGGTGGGGACGTTGGGATGGTCCCTTGCAATACCGGGCAGTGCGAGCCAGCCCAGGGCTTCTGCTGGAAGCAAGGAGTTAAACCAAACTCTCCTGCCAAACCACTGCCAACGTTGCGAGGGCTTGGGAGGAAGGGTTCAGATAGACTCAAGCAGGCTGGAGAAGTTGAGGCCATCCTTTCATTCCTCCAAGGCTCCCGAGTCAGCAAGCTGCCTTCTCTTTTGTGCGAGCCGCCAGGACCGCACAAATAAATTGGCACCGGCATGCTAAAAATAACCGCAACCAATAGCTCCATCATTTATATCCATAGCAACATTGTTTAAAGCCTTTTTCCTGCCTGTGGGCTGTCTCACACTTAGCGCTGAATGCCAAGCCGGAGATTGGCAGCTTTCATAAGGAGCCAGAGCCTGGTGGAGAATCAAACGCCGGCCCCAAATGTGAAGAGGCTGCAACTTCATGCTATTATTTCTGGGCATGTTCATCTCACAAATGGTCTTTAGTCATAGGCTATTATCATGATGATAAGCCTTCGCCTCTGAGCTCCTAAAGCAATAATAAAACCCAAAGCCGTTGGCATTTGTGCCATTTAAAATCCACTCTCCTTGGGGAAAATGATCCTTTTAATGATTATTAAGCCATTTTTCTCCAGCGTCACCCAGTCTTGGAGAGCTTCCAGAATTTATAAGTAACACACAACCGTTGAAATAGAAAGAAGATGGTGCCTTTTTTTTATTATTATTTAGGCCTGGCCTACAGATCCCATCGCCGCTCTTGCCTCCGTTGGCTTTGGGTTCATCAGCGATCGGGGCAGGCGAGCAGGAGGATCGCCTAGCACGTGTTTAGTTAGCCAAGAAGCTCATCCCAGATGCCTTGTGCCACCCTTGGAAGGTGATGGGGCCAAATGGGTCCCTATCACGTGTCCTGTCCAGGAGGAAAAAGCCCCAGCACACGTTTAGGGCCATCTGCCCATCACACCTGGCTGTCGGCGCGGTTCTGCTCTTGCACCGGGCACGGGGAGCGAAGGCCAAGGCTAGCTGATGCTACCACCTTGGGCACGCTTGGAAAGAGCAAGATGTTCTTTCACGGAGGCAGGATGTCGTTTGCATCCTCCTGAAGGGAGGCAAAGCAAGGAATCAACCGAACTCTCCTGAGACCCTGGCCAGCACTTCTGAAAGATGGGCTTTCAGCGATGGATAAATGAGAATGCACGCCTTAGGAGCGTGCCTAGAACATCTTGAAGAAGAGCATTTGGGCAGAAAACCACAACAAAATGTCTTTTTTTTTTTCCCCCTGTTTCTGATATAAAGGAGCACAAAAGTTTCCACTAACATACAGCTATGACCATGACATCAAAACGAGTCCTGACCTTCTCCTTCACGCATGGCTCCTGCTATTACCAATTTGGACAGCGGCTCACTTTCAGCAGTAATTTCCCGAGCTGCCAGAACCACGTTTCTGGTCACTGGTCAGTGAAGTGCGCTTCACTGAGCTGGTTCTCCTTGCATCTCACCTCGGAACATCATAGGGAAGGAAGGATAGGGCTGTATCTCGGTGGGAAGCATTTGGGGAGTGGGAAAGTTTGGTGCAGAAAGGTGTTACTGGGGTCATTTCAATAGGCAACTGTATGTATGGAAGCACCAGAGTGAAGAATTTAGCATTTTGGTACGTTTTTGCGCGTTCTGCAAATTCATAAATGGGCCATTTGGATGAGAACCAGTCAGGAATACCCAGGCAAATCTGTTTCTCCCCACTTCACCCCAGATCCCTGGGACTTTTCTTAAAGGAACGCATTGGCCGCAGGGGGGAAAAAAAAGACATTTGGGAAAAGTGTCTCAAATCCAGAAAGGATGGATTGATGGGAGAGAGGACGAGCACAGCAAGCTCTCCCATGCTGACCATCCCGGAGACCTGGGCTCGAGACCCACCTGAGGTTGTCCCCAGCGGCACTGGCCTCTTGTACCAACTCCTGCTGCAGCTCTCCCACTCCGCATGGCCCGTACGGAGCCCGAGGGTGTTCGCACATCGCTCCGAACACGCGTGCCTGGGTGGGCATGACGGCAAGGCTGCATTTTCTGATAAAGCCAGTGACAGACTCAAAACCAGGAGTGACAGCCCAGAGCAAACATCCGAAATAGCCGAGCTGGGGCAGGGGGAGCTCTGCCAGCCCCTGCCTCCTCCCTCGCCCTGCCCTGCACTGCTGCCTGCATCCCTGGTGCTGCTTTCTTTTCTGCCGGCCGCAAGCCACCCGTAGAAATGCAAATCTGCTTTAAATAAGGAGGCTAATAAACAGCAATTAGGATCCCAGCTCTTGTGCTGCTCCCTTGGGGTGATCCCCTCCTCAGGGGGAGGTCCCCCACCCAGGGCTGTTGGAAGAGTGGGGGACACGCCGATCCCACCGAGCCATGCTCTCCTCTCCAACCTTTTTTCTCCCAACCTTGCCTTCAGGATGTCCACCAAGGCAGGACAAGGACATTTCCCTTCACGAGCTGGCTCAGCTGGTGCGTTCAGCCTCGTATCGCGCAGGGAGAGCCTTTCCCAGCCAGGCTGGCCTCCTTCGGGATCTGAATGGTGCAGGAGAGCCCAGGTGATGGGGTCCCAAGGTTTTTTTTCCAGCAGAAATTTCTCCACCGCAGCAGGCGGGCTGATTGCAGGTCAGCAATGCGGGGCTTGCAGGTAGCAGCTGCCCGTCAGTGCCTCCTCCTGCCCTCCTACGGCTTCCTTAAGCCCCCGGGGAGCAATTAGTGTGTAACGCTCGCTTAACAAATCTGGGAGAGCGCAGAAGAGGAACACCAGGTGGGCTGGGCTCTGGCTTTGCTGCTGGAGCAAACAGCCCTTCTCAGAGGCCAGGTTCACCAAGGAGATCTCCGCAGGGTGATTTCATCGCCATCCAACACCGGGGATGGGGGAGCAGAGATGGGGAGATGCTGGCGCTTGGGGGGGGCTTTGCGGAAAACCAGCAGAGCCTTAAAGCAAAGCCCCCGCTCTGTGTCCTTCCACGTCATGGGGATGCAGAAGGAGCTGTTGCTCCATCCGTCCCCCTCAAAGGGGGACTCCGATGTCCCTCCCCAGCTCTGCTAACACCCCCCCGCATCGCCACCAGTACCGTGTATTGCAGCCACCCGCGCGAGATGCCAGCAGCCCTCTCCTCTCTCTTGCAGGGCCACCCATCATCTCCAGCACCCAGACGCAGCACGCCCTGCATGGCCAGAAGGGGCAGATCAAGTGCTTCATCCGCAGCACCCCGCCGCCAGACCGAATTGTGAGTAGCAGCCCATGGGGCACAGTGGGTGCCTCGCACACTTTAGGGTGCCCTACGGTGGGCAAACCCGCCCCAGGCTGACCCCTCTCTTGCTTGGCAGGCTTGGTCCTGGAAGGAGAACGTCCTGGAGTCTGGGACCTCCGGGCGCTACACGGTGGAGACGGTCAGCACGGATGAGGGCGTCATCTCCACGCTGACCATCAGCAACATTGTCCGGGCCGATTTCCAAACCATTTACAACTGCACTGCCTGGAACAGCTTCGGCTCCGACACGGAGATCATCCGGCTCAAAGAGCAAGGTGGGTATCGCTGGGGAGCCAGTGGGGGCTGCCGGGCAGTGGGAATTAGCACCTGGCCGGGCTGTAAGTGTCGGGAGATGCTGTGAGAGGCAGGAGATGCTCGGAAAAGCTCTTGGGATGTCAAAGAGAAAACTAGGAAGGGCGGTGAAAATGCTCCAGATGTAAGATTGCATCCTTAGGGTTCCTGCTCCTGGCGGAGGGTCAGGAGGTAGGACAAGCCCTCCAAAGTCTCTGCTTGATACGGTTTTGCCCCATTTTGCCTGTCCTGCCGAAGTTGGAGGGCAGGGGCCCATCCCACACCCCTCGCTCCCTGCCCCATGGCACAAGGCGATGCCGCTGCCACAGGCTGGAGGATCCTTTATAGCCTTAGAGAAACAGGAACGGCTGCTCCTGCGGTGGTGGGAGTGAGTGGGAGGAAGGCGTTTGGGCCGGCGGCAACCCTCCACCCCGGCCACCGGCCACGATGCCAGCACGTGTTTTGCAGGGCTGGGCTTTACCTCGAAGGCACCTCGAGCAACTCTTGGGGGATGGCCAAGGGGTTTTCCACTCCCGGAGCTTTCAATAGCAAGGGAGGGAGATGGCTTTTGTGAGGACCGCTTAGCTCCTGGAGGGACTCCAGTTCTCTTCTATTTTATTAAATGCCAGGGCAGGCAGGTGGATTGTTCTCATTAAGCCGTGATTTATAGGCGAGGCTGCCGTCCAGATTAAATCAGAGCTAAATGAACCCCTTAAAATTAGCCTTGGGCTTCTTCCAATGCAAACAGAGCCAGTGGTTTTTCTAGGTCGCCTGCCAGTCAGCGGGAGCGCTCAGCGGCAAGCCTGGGTCCTGGGTCCCGGCGGAGGGTGGCCGGGCAGCCGAGCCGGGTCGGAGCTGGCGACGCAAGCATCCAAGTCGGCAGCCGGCTCCGCATCCCAGATCCGAGTGTCCCTGCTAGGCGATGCAAGGGGACGTCCCTGCCCTGGGCAGGGGGACGCCGTAGGGTGGCTGAGGATGCTGTAGGGTGGCAGAGGACATCCCCTTCATGGGGACATCCCTGCGCTCGGAGCAGAAAGCGGAGCAGAGGGCTGAGCGCTCAGGAAGACTGACGTGTGCTCTTGGGCTGTGCAAGGCTGTGGACACTTGCTTTATTTTCAAACAGGTACGGAAATGAAATCAGGAGCTGGTATTCAAGCAGGTATGGAAATCATTGAGCTGACGGTGAATGTGAATTGTCCCCAGCCATTACCACACCTGAGGACCCAGCGTCCTCCTCCTGGCCCGGCAGCTTTCCGGCAGGGCCGGGCAGGGCAGGAAGGGGCGTAGGAAAACTGCAGGGCAGTGAGTGGGGCACGGACTGGGAAGCAGGAGCAGTCCAGTTTCCGCTCTGCCGCTGAGTCGCTCTGCAAACCAACACTTTCTGTGCCCCAGCTCCCCAGCTGCTGAGAGTGGGGGATAAGATTACGCAGCCGCGTTTTAAAGTGCTGCGACGTGCTATCAGGGGGCAAAAAAGAGAGAGGAGTAGAAGTTTCCAGGGTCACTCGCAGACATCGGCTTGTCTCAGCACCCTGGGAGCGTGCTAGCCAGCACCCAGCGCGGCCAGAGCAGGGCTGAACGGGTGTTTGGGCAGGCGCTGCGGGGTGTGCTGCCCTTGCGCCTTCCTCATCCTCTGCGCCAGAGCAGGGATCGTGGGGGAGCGCGTAGCCAGCAAACTGGTCTTCATCAGCTCGCCCTTCTCTTTGGGACACGGTTTACCCTCCCAGCCGCTGGTCCCTGTCCCTTTGCAGTCACCTTTTTTTGCAGCCCAGGAGAGCCCCGGCCACATTCCCTACCCCGTTCCCTGCATGACTGTCCACCATCTTCAAGCGGCACCATTCACCATCACTACCGGCTTCTCACTCCGCTCTGCACTGCAGGTCTCGCTCCCTCAAAGCTGAGAGCCAGCAAGCACTCCCGGGGAGCCCAGGCTCCCTTTCGCTCTGTATTCCCCTGGGAGAGCCAAAAAAATCCCACGACGAGTTACCACCATCGCGGTACCCACAGCTTTGGCGTCCTGCAAGCTACCTGGAGAAGAAAATCCCAGTTTCTTCTTGCTGTGGCTCAGCTGGTGTGCTGGAAGATGGTGGTTTTAGGATGAGCTCCTTGGTGCAGCTGGAACCAGCTCCAGCATCTGCCACTTTTTGTGCCGCTGGAGGCTGCAGGGCGCTCAAGGTGTCTTGCCTTTTCACCGGGGGAATTCCCGCACCGCCCTGGTGAGCGCTCTCAGCAGGTTTGGCGGGCTGCGCGGTGCTCCGTGAGTCACGGCACCAGCTCGAGCGACAAGTGACACGCCAAGGCACCAGCAGGCCCAGGCAGAAAATTCATGAGCAAGCCAGAAACTGAAAAACATCAGCATAAACCACCAACCGAATCGCTTGAAACAGCAAGCTAAGCGGGGAAGATTAAAGGCTCTTTTTAGATCGAGTGTGAGCAGAAGAGGCTAAACTCAGCCAGCGCCATTTATCACCCTGCAGTTCTCAAAGCAGGGCTCAGGACCCACGAGGCCCCATGGCCACTGCTAAAGGGTAACATGAAGTGGCTTTATAACTCCCCTGCCCCAGCTGGGATGAGATAGCAATGAAGAAACCCTTTGCGGACTACACGGGAAAGGTGCTGGTAGAATTAGGACTCCTCCCAGTCCCACCAGTAAGGAGCTGTGCCCTTTAGGAAGGCTGAAAGGCACCCTCAGGATCGGGGATCTCAGGTCCAGGATGAAATTCGTGGTCAACACCAGCTCCACGCCAGTGGACGATGAGAAATGGTTTCCTTATCACCCAGTCGTGTGTCAGCCATCGGGCTGCCGGGCTTTGCTCCTCAGCTAGATTACTGATATGTCCCCGCAGCATTCCCGTTCCCCGCCTGCACAGGTGAGGAGGAAAGAGGACCACCTCTCTGCATCCATTTTTTCCTAAATTCATCCCATCCGTTCGCAAGGCTCCGAGGAGAAAACACACGTTGGAGGTGTGCAGGAAAGCAGTGAGGACACGCTTAGCCGGCCATCCCGGAAAGGGTCACCCCTCTTTTTTGCCCGCTGTGGGTGCACAAGAGCCTACGGGGTGCTTAGAAAGCACAGGACTGGGGACCTATAGGTATCTGCTACTTTTGGGGAGGGGGTCTTCGGGATGCAGTTTATCACCCCAGCCAACGGAGGCAATACCCACGGCTTCGGCGTCCCGCGAGCAAGCGCTGCCTGTTGCTGCCCGGCAATAATCCAGCGAGCAGGCACCGACCCAACACTCGCCGTTAAGTAGGAGCTGCGCTTGGAGGGACCGGAGGAACGGAGCAGGGAGATAACAAGGCTCTTGGGCTGCAAATCTGACCCTCTCACCATAAATGTGATTTCATACTCCACCCTCCCCGCACCTTGCAAGCTGCTGCCTGGATCTGCGCAAATAAATCAGCTTTGCTGGCTGAGCCGCCGCCTGAAATCCCCGCCGGGAGCCCAGCTACAAAGTTATTGTAGGCAGAAGGACGTGAGCACGTAACCCGTGCTCTGCAGCATGCTCTGCTCCCCGGGGCTGCCTCCCGCAGACCCCTGCCCGCCCATCCCCACCCCGCAGCCCTCGCCCACCGCAGCCGCCCAACCTCTGCTCATCCCGGCACAGGCCATCGCTCCCGGCCCAGCCCTTGTAGCAGCCTCAGGGCTGCGGGGAAGGATGGCAGAGTTGATAAGCCAAGGGAGAAGGCAGGAGATTGGGCTATAAAGCAGGCAGAGGCTGGCAGTGATGGCTCTTGGGTTAATTCATCCATATATACTTAACAGCGCCTGCTGAGACGGCTGAGCTACCGCCTCTGGCAGGCAGGCTCGGTGCCTGACTCCATCCCTCCATCCCAGCTCTAACCTTTCTCCCAGCCCGCTCTGATGCCGTCCCTCTTTCTTAATAATATTAACACGCCGTCTTCTTTCGCGCTTTTCATCCCGTAGCGATACTCCTTCATTAACCTGCAGGGCGCTAGCGAGAGCGGTTGTTAACCCGCTCTTCTGGCTCCCTCCTCTCCCTCCCAGGGGAAACTGAGGCACAGAGAGAGCGGGGTTTGCGCAAATCGCAGCGCCGGTGTCCCACGGGCAGCCCGTGCCACGCAGGGATGAGGGAGCGGGGAAGGAGGTCCGTTTGGCCCCAAAACCCTCCCCAGGCTCATCAACGAGCCGCTTTCCAGTAGCCGGGGGTGGGTCCCTTGGGGAAAAGCCCCCTTTCCAACCTTCACCCCGGCTTCATGCTCCCTCTCCTTCCTCTTGCAGAGTCGGTGCCGATGGCGGTGATCATCGGAGTGGCCGTGGGGGCTGGCGTGGCGTTCCTGGTGCTGATGGCCACCATCGTCGCCTTCTGCTGCGCCCGCTCCCAGAGGAGTAAGTGTCTCCCCCGTCCCCGCTGCACCCCTTCGGGCAGGGCTGGGGCTAAAACCTTGGGGTGGGGGGCGAACAGAGCGGGTCAGGAAGAAATGAGTGGCTGAATTTACTGACGTCCGCTCCTCGTGTTGGTCTAGCAAATGTTCAGCGCCCCTCAGCTGCTAACGGCAGCCCTGCGGGAAAAGGAAAGGGTTTCGGAGCGCATGGAAAAACGTGCCAGGGTAAACGCTAATCCCCGTTAGCAGCTCGGGAGCAGTGCCAGGCTGTCCTGGGGACAACAGGATTGCAAAGGGACCTGCTCTTAATCCCTCCCTTGGAGAAATCCAGATGTCCAAGAGGGAGAAGCATCCTCGCCATGCCACGCCGGCGCTTAAAAACCCTCCTCGGTTTGTGCTCTCTGTTCTGCTTCTGGTTTAATTCCATTTTTCTCGACATAAAACGCGTATTTCCTAGTGGGAAATTACAGCCAGCGGAGGGGTTTTACGTGGGACGTGTGGGTTTTGAAGCCTGGCTGCGGTGGGAATGCAAGTTAAAGCGACGTTAGAGACGCAGGTAAAGGAGAAGGAGGGGTAGACAGTGTGGCATCGTGTTGCCTCATTAAAAAGACACCGGGAAATTAAAGGAGGATTGTTGGCTAAATGAAAAGGCATTAAACCAGGAGGGAGAAGAGCGCGATTGTCTGGAACATCTCAGGCCACGGGGGAGAAGAGGAGATACTCGACGGTGCTCCCAGCTCGGGAGACGCCGGTACGGATGCCGGGATGCCAAGCTCTCTGCGTGTGTGCCAGAAAACCCAGTTGTTTTTCTTTTCTTTTTATTTTTCCCCTCTCTTGATCGTTTGCAAAGCAATCAAAGACACCGGGCTCCTCTTGGATTTGGATATGAACGCACGGCCTCCCGCAGCAGAAATATGTTTAATTTTAAGAGCAATAATGATGCCTCTCCCTGGTTTATCGTTGAACTCTTGCAGCCTCCATTAGCAAATATTAACAAATTAAACGGGGTGCAGTCATTAATCTCGCTTTTTGGGTGCGGATTGCTGATGGACAGGGCCCCAGACCAGGCCAGGTCAACATTGCGGAGATCATTCAGCAAGGACGGACGTTTCAAGCGCCTGAAGAAAGCAGGGGCCAAGCCATGTCACCATGTCAATGGTCGGATGTAATCGGCCGTGCTTTCCCCACGCCGCATCATTCAGAGCCAGGGAGAGCATGTGGTTCATTATCTTCCACTTATTTGGTGTAACCAGATGGTGCGGGCTTCTTTACAGGACATACACTTTAAGACTAATGCCGTGACAACGGATCACAGATGTGGGGCAATGCCAGGTTTTAGAGTCCCTCCCGAGCTGGGAGCGTGCAGAGGATGGGCAGCTCTTTGGGGGAAAAAGCAGGGCTGGTCCTTCCAGGAGGGGACAACCACATCCCACCCAAATGCCTTGTGTGATTCACCTCTTGGATTCCCAGTGGTAAATCAGGGATAAGAGGCATTTGCCTCGCCAGGGCTAGGAGGATACGCATTGGGAAGAGGGTACTGGGGACGTGGTGGCACGGCAGTGTTTCCAGTCCCTTTCCTCCGCTGTGTTTCCAGTGCTGTCCCACTTAGAAAGGACTTTTTGGTCTCCTATATGCACCGAGCTGCTGGGTCTGGGCTCCTTCCCAGCATGCTCACTGCACCACTGCTGTTCTGCAGCTCCTCCTGCAGCGTAAGCCATAGAATCATAGAATCATCAAATCGTTTAGGTTGGAAAAGACCTTGAAGATCATCCAGTCCAACCATTAACCTCACACTACCAAGTCCACACTAAAGCAATTAAAGGTACAGTAGCAACTTCGTGTTTCCTGGCTTGGGGGCTGGATTATTTTTAATGAAAGCAAAAACTGGGAATCATTAAGGTTGGAAAGGATCTCTAAGATCATCAGTCCAACCATCAACCCAACACCCCCATGCCCACCAAACCATGTCCCCAAGTGCCACCTCTGCCCATTTTTTGAACCCCTCCAGGGATGGGGACTCCACCACCTCTCTGGGCAGCCTGTTCCAATGCTTGACCACCCTTTCTGTAAAGAAATTTTTCCTAATATCCAATCTAAACCTCCCCTGGTGCAGCTTGAGCCCATTTCCTCTCATCCTATCGCTAACTACTTGGGAGAAGAGACCAACACCCCCCTCCCTGCCCCCTCCTGTCAGGAGCTGCAGAGCGATCAGGTCTCCCCTCAGCCTCCTCTTCTCCAGGCTGAACACCCCCAGCTGCCTCAGCCGCTCCCCACCAGCCCTGTGCTCCAGACCCTTCCCCAGTTCCGTTGCCCTTCTCTGGACACGCTCCAGCACCCCAATGTCCTTCTTGTATTGAGGGGCCCAAAACTGGACACAGTCCCCGTTTGCCGTGCCCCGGGGAGAGGTCTACAGCATCCCCGGACCAGAGCACAGGTTCCCGTGCTTCCCGCAAGGCTACTTTGCTGTTTCGCTTGGGGATCAGAGCAAGCCAGCAGAAAGAGCTCATCCAAGAGATCAGCAAAGATCCCTGCCCTGATCTCCCTTCCCTCCCCAAAGTGAAATAGGGGGAGGAACAGCTCGAGCTTTTCCGGAGAGCCGGACCCAACCGGGGGTGCCAGCTCGGTAACAGATGCTTTGCTGGCTGCTCCCCAGGGCTGCTGCTTGGGAGGAGCAGGGTGCCGTGGTGCTAACGAAGCAAATTCTGGGTGCGGGTGGGGTTCCCTGGCCTGCGATTCATGCAGGGAGCAGGGGGTGCTGCTCGGTCCCCCATCGCGTGGCTCCAAAAGCCACTTGGAGCTGCCAAAACAGGGTCCCTCCTTGTTTTTTGGAGGAGCTGGGAGCATCAGCAGCTAAACCAGCCCACGAGTGACACTCGCGGTGCAAAACCCTGCAGGAGAGGACTTGGCTGTCCCAGGGCGACGGGCTTTTATCCCAGTTTTGCAGGTGCTAATGCAAACGGGATGCTGTGGCCGCTATCTCCAGCGGCAGGTGAGTGTTCGGAAGGAAGCAACACCAGCCTGGGAAGGTGAGGAAAGGACTTGCATCATGGCTAGCGGTGCGAAATCAGCAGCGGTATTACAGAGATCAGCTCAGGAGTGATGGGGCCAGCGGAGCGCTTTGATACCAGGAGAGGGACTCATTTCCTACCAGGATGACTGCAGATCCCTCTCCCAGGACAAATACCGGAGTGTTGTTGCCTCATTTAAAACAACAGCCTGCAAACAAAACCCCTCAGCAGGCTGCGGGGATGGCTCCGCACGGCAGAGGGGACAAGGTGACCCAGCAGGAACTCTGGAGAAGGCATCTCCCGATGGCTGCAACCGGCAACCGCGGCTAATGGCACTGGGGGAGGCGATTCCTGGCCTTGCTTTGGGGCGATGCAACAAAAAAAATGCACTGGGTGCAGACACACCGAGGCTGGAGGCTCTGGAAAAGTGAAAAAATAAAATAAAAAAAAAAGATTTTACTGCACATCTGTTGTTGTATCTTCGGTGACTTAATGGCCCAGAGTTATTTAAGGGGGAACACTCCTGGGAGAGGATGTGCAAGACAGTAATTAGCTTCTCCTTGTGATTAAAGACGGAGGCTCCAGCACCAGGAACGTGGTCCCAGCAAGAAAAAAAAAAAAAAGAGCGAGCAGTGGTAACTTCCCAGCGAAACCCTTTGCCTTGCACCCTGAGACTTGGAGATGTCCGCGGGTGACAGCAGGGCTGCAGATATCGAGGGCGCAGGACGCTGAGGTGGAGTAACTCAAGGCTGGAGCTTCAAGCCTTCACGCTTCTCGGTTGCATGATTCAGCCTGGTTTGCAGACAAAATCCCCATCTCCTCCTGCGTGGTCCAGCCTTTGCCGGACTGCGTGGGCGCAATCCGGGCTTGGCAGGGCACTGCCGGTTCTTTCAGCTGGAGGTAGATCTGACGAGCCCGGCGGTTCGAGGCAATTTTGGGGCCGGGGGGGGGTTGGCGCAGCCATCCGAGGAGGTGAGAGCCAGATCGTAGGCTGAAGCCCGGCTTCAAAGCTGGGAGCTGTTTAGATCTCGCTGTTCAGATTTGCATCCATCTCTGCTTCTCATCTCGGATTCACCTGGCCGTTTCTGCTCCTGCTGCTCGGCGTCTTTGGTTTAATTTTGCTAAAATGACTTCTTTGAAGCACGCCTGACACCTTCAGGGAAGGCGGAGAGTCGCTCCAGAAATGTTTCTCTCTGCCCTGCGTGAAAACAGGCTGCTTGGAGCAGCAGCCAGGGATGATTTTGTTGTTCCCAAAGCCCTGGCTACGTCTTTGTTCCCTGCTTGGCCTTTTCCATACGTCTCTGCACCCCAACCCTGGGGAAGGCATTTCTCAGGGGCTTCCCAGCACCAGGGAAGAGCTGCTATGGCCCTCAGGAGCCGCATCCCATGGGCTCCCCGAGCAGATGCTGTGGATCAGCAGGCTGGACAAAGAGCCCACCATCTGTTTGAGCAGCCCTGCTGCGGCCCAGCCCCGTTAAAAGCCCTGTGAGTATGGCAGAGACTTCACCAAGCTCCCAAGGGAATTAAAAGAGAAATCTGAGCTGCCTGGAGGTGGTTTCGCATGCCCGTACCTCCTGGCAATGCAAACATTGCTCCCCCAATTCGCAGATGCGCTTGCTGAGCCCGGGTTAATTTTTCCCGGTGCTGCTGGACGTCCTCGGCAACCGGTCGGGTCCCCGCAGATGCTCCGCCATCGCCTTTGACTAACCCCTTCTCCATCTCGCTCTTTGCCCAGATCTGAAAGGTGTGGTTTCTGCCAAGAACGATATCCGCGTGGAGATCGTACACAAGGAGCCGGCCTCGGGCAGGGAGACGGAGGAGCACCCAACCATCAAGCAGCTGATGGTAAGGATTTACTTCTTCTCCCCATAAGCAATTACTCTGGGTAAGTGTTTGACGGTAATGAGCCCAGGCACATGTAGTTCAGTGCCGTAATCCCCACTCCAGGCGAAGATGCTCTTCCAAAAATCTTGCTCTTGAGATACACATTCTCCTGCCATAAAAGCTCCTCGAGTGAAACTTTGCTAATGAGGAGGGAGAGCTGGGAGAGGTTTATTGCAGAAGCCCAGCTGCCCGCAGGGCTAATTGCAAAGCAAATTTGCCACCTCGCGTGGGGAAGGAGCTGCAAACTGCAAGTAGACACGCAATAGGTGAGCGCAATATAATAACGAGCTAATTAGCCAGCAAGAACCGCGCTCTCCTGGACGCAATTTAGAGAGTTATATGTGCAAAAATAATGTACGTGCATGTGGTTGGTTGCAGATTGCTAACGCCGGGGCCAGCCTGGGCCTGGGTCTGTAAGAACCTGGGAGGTGTCACCTTCCTGAGGCCTCTGCCTTTGCCCGAGGGCACCAAATGACGCAGGCAGGGCAAGATGCTGAGCACTGAGATCCCAGGAAATTCAGCTTCGGTCCATGGACCGGCGGGCGCATCCTTGCAGCCCGGCCGTGGGCTGCCCCTCTCGCTGGTGTCGCCGCTGTTTGCCGCGTCTCAGCCCCCCATTTGCCTTTGCTTGTTCTTGCTGGTGTCGTGTCGTAGGTGACAAATAGAAGCTGAACGAATGGCAAAGAAAGGCGAGCGGCCATGAAAGGTGAGAGGAAAGAGCAGATAGGAAAGGGGGAAGGACTGAAGAGGCTGGAGGTTGCTTTCTAGGCTGCTGGGTGGTTTTTTCCTGCTCTGGTTTTTTGGGCAGCACTTGTAAGCACCGGTATGGCCGGCCTGCAAACAGTGTTTGATGAATTGCCGGTGGAAGGGCAAGGTTGAGGATCATGGGGCGGGCAAAATGGACGTCTGATGGTGCACGTGGACAGCAAGGGAGCCTCAAAATGAGAAGGCAGGAGGAGACGGAGATCTGGCATGTTATCCCAGCACTGCTGAGGTTTCTGCGCAAGACCCTTCATTCCCAGTAGGGTTTTGCCCCGAGGAGGCTGCAAATCCATGGCGGGATTTGCAAGGCTTTGCTCAGTAGAAGGACAGAAGAGGCTGGGACTTGGGTGTGGAGTGATCTGCTCCATGAGCCGAAGGGGGATGAGGAGCTTCCTCTCCATAGGATGCTGCACCACGAGCTGTATAGACAGTGATCAACAGCGCCAAGCCCAGATCTGGCTTCCAAAGGAGGGGCTAAGGTCAGCCCAAATTCTGCTCAAGACCTTAACCACCAGGCTGGAAGCAGGCACGAAGCCTCAGCAGAGGAGACGTATGAGGAACATTTACCACCGCCAAGTAAATGAGGAAGAGGATGGTTGTGGGAGGCCAGGCACAGGATCTTGCAAGACAAAAAATGTGTAGATGTGGCACTTTGGGACATGGTTTAGTGGGCATTGGGGTGTTGGGTTGATGGTTGGACAGATGATCTTAGAGGGCCTTTCCAACCTTAGTGATTCCTAGTTTTACTTTCATTAAAAATAATCCAGCCACCAAGCCAGGAAACATGAAATGATGACCCTCGCCTTAATTGGTTTAGTGGTAGAATTGGTAGTGTTGGGTTAATGGTTGGACTGGATGATCCTAAAGGTCTTCTCCAACCTAAATGACTCGATGATTCTATGATTCTGTGATCATGGGGCTTTGCCTCGATTATTTGCCAGAGCCAGAAGGTGATTTCACATCAACGCGTGCCCTTGATGTGGCCGGTACCGGAGCGGTGCAGAGCTGTGCTGTGCACATTTCAATAAGGATGCTGGCAGGATGGAAATGGTGCAGGAAAAAAAAAATTACAACATTTATTTGATAGTCGGGGAAAAAAAAAAAATGCCTTACGGGGAGAGGTCTACAGAGCTCGTGTTTTAGCTTATTAGCAAGACTTCTGAGGGGGGGGGGTTCGGTTACAGCACGGTGTAAAGGGGCTGTTTAAGTGCGAACAGAGTAGGCAAAGCCGAGCGCTTTTTGGCTGCAACATGACAGGGAGGCTCCGAGTTTGCCAATGAAATGATGGCTTAAGTTAAAAAAAAAAAAAAATCATCCTTGCTAATGATGGTGAGGAGACCTCTGCAGCAGGAGCAGGGGGCAATGCACAGCACCCCTTGCTTGCTCCCTACCCTCACCCCAAGACTTTCTTCCTCTCCCTCCTCCCCGTACCACCATTATTCCCACCTCTGCTTCTCCGTTTGCCTTCCCTAAGCTTCTTGAGCTCTTTCCAGCCCGGGCTCAACCTCGACGGCATCCTTTGAAATGATCTCCTCGCCCTCAACAATGTTCATAACGCCTTGCTGTTTAGTATCAACTGCGAATGTCATTAGCGTGCTGGGAGCTCGCGTGGCGTGCTCGTTAATGCAGATGTTAATGAAAAGCAGGCCATGCTTGCAAACTGCTCCCACCTTGCTGCTTCGCCTCAGCCTTTTCGCTCCCCATCCTGCACCCTTGGCCAAACCCCTGAGATCCAGCACGGCCCAACCTGCTCCTGCCAAGCTTCGGGAGCGGAGATCCACCCTCCGCACCGTGGATGCCACCTTTGCTCCTCGCTTTCCCGTGGCGCCTCTGCCTTGCCGGAGAGTTTCTGGCTGCAGAGTGCCGGCGTGACTCTTCCTTCCACACCGCCCCCCTCCCAAATTCTATTGCATTTGTTATTCTCCAGCCATCTGTGACCTCCGCAGCTCGCCGTGCTTTTCACAAATAATTATTCATGCATCTATAAATTCATTAACACCTTAGGATACACGTCACGCTGTCTGATTTGCATATGTTCACATTGTCTCAGTGCCGTCTCCAACCCCCCCGCTCCGTTAGCTGTTCTGCCAGGCGCTGCCTACGGGCAGGGAAAAGGCTGCCAGCACGCAGGGGCCAGAAAGCAAACAGCAGCCAGTGGCTGGAGGCAAAAGAGCCCGTTAAAGGGTCCGATCCTGGGAAAAAATAAATCCCAACAACAGCTTTCTCTGTCCTGCCCAGGGTGCTTTGCACCGGCACGCCGATTCGGCTGAGCCCGCTCTGTGAGTAGGAGCTTGAAGAGCGTGGTCAGCTCCGCCGCGGCATCGCCTCCTCTCTCGGCGTGGCTGGGGGACTGGGTTTTCTTCCTGGCTGATTGGACTCCATGCCTCGGTTTCCCCACCTGTGAAATGGGGCTGATGATCCTAAAGGAGCTGTCCCCACTGCCAGCTGCAATCCTAAACGTCTTTAGACTAAAGAAGACTAGACTTAGGCTGGATATAAGGAAGAAATGCCTCACAATGAGGGTGGTGAAGCACTGGCACAGGTTGCCCAGAGAGGCGGTGGAGGCCCCATCCCTGGGAACATCCCAGGCCAGGTTGGACGGGGCTCTGAGCACCCTGGGCTGGTTAAAGCTGTCCCTGGCACTGCAGGGTGGGGCTGGGTGGGCTCTGAAGGGCCCTTCCAACCCAAAGCATTCCATGATTCTATGATCCTGATAGAAACAATCCCAATGTGCCTGGCAGGCAAAAGCATCCCAAGTCAAAGGGGGTCCAGTGCAGCCGGGTAGAGCCAGGCATCGCCTTTAGTTCATATTTGGGGTGGAACAGTCAAAATGACCCATCCGGTAGACAGGCTGATGATCTTTTCCTTGCTCACCTTTACTTTCCTGTTTCCCATCTTGAAACCCATCCCTCTGCTCCGAGGGACATTCCCAGTTTGTTCACAGCCTGCAGATCAACACCAGACACATTTTCCAGGGTCTGGAGCACAGGGCTGGTGGGGAGCAGCTGAGGGAGCTGGGGGTGTTCAGCCTGGAGAAGAGGAGGCTGAGGGGAGACCTCATCGCTCTCTACAACTGCCTGAAAGGAGGGGGGCAGGGAGGGGGGTGTTGGGCTCTTCTCTCAGGTAGTTAGCGATAGGATGAGAGGAAATGGGCTCAAACTGCACCAGGGGAGGTTTAGGTTGGATATTAGGAAAAATTTCTTCATGGAAAGGGTGGTCAAGCATTGGAACAGGCTGCCCAGAGAGGTGGTGGAGTCCCCATCCCTGGAGGGGTTCAAAAAACGGGCAGAGGTGGCACTTGGGGACATGGTTCAGTCTGGTCTACCCTTGATTGGTTTAGTGTGGGCTTGGTAGTGTAGGTTAATGGTTGGACTGGATGATCTTAAAGGTCTTTTCCAACCTAAACGATTCGATGATTCTATGATTTTCCACTCAGGAGCTCAGCTCAGATCCCCACAGAAGAGGGAAAAAAATCAAAAAGGCAGAGGTGAGATTCAGGGTGTGGCTCGTTTCTCCCTGCAGCCCGGCTGTCACAGCATCATTGTCTCTGCCTTTATCCCCGAGAAATGCTCCAAGTGCCCGGCGGCCGGTGCCACTGCAGCCCTGGGAAGCACCAGCAAGCCCCGAGCTGGCAGATAGAGGTTTATCTCCACTTAGCAGGGATATTTGCCCTGCGGAAGGTCTGGATCAGAGCTGGGTTGCACCTCCACAACATCCGACGTGGCTCGGGAGGCTCAGGGCACGTCCATCCCACGCAGCCAACACCTTCCAGCGGCACCAGCACCGGCGACGGACGCTGCAGGTACCAGCTTGGGCACAGCACCGGGCCAGCATGCCCGTGCTTCCTCCAGCCAGGGAGAAGAAGACTCACCCAGTTAAAAAAAAAAAATGTGATTTGGGGACCTTTGCAGCTCATGGCTTGGGCTTCACGGGGTCGCAGCAGAGCTGGACCACCACGAGGTTTGGAGATCTCCGGTGGCGAGCTCAAGGCAGGTAACACCTTTGGGGTGGTCGGTGCTGGTGTGCATCCGAGGGAGCAGGGAGAAGCCGGCGTCTGCTGCAGCAAGCTCCCGGGAAAGGGAAAAGGATGCAAGAAGGACGGCAGGACATAGCGCAGGCTGACCGGCTCCACCGTCGCCTTGATCCATCCAAAAGCGACGTTTTGGGGCGTTGATGGACAGCACAGGCGGTGGGAGCCCACGTCACCGGCCGGTGGAGGCAGGAGCTGGCGTCTGAACGTGCTGAACCCTTGGCTGGATGGGAAATCCCAGCGGGGATATTATTTTTTTTTTATTTGTGTGCTTGTTTCCATACCGGCAGCCAGTCCCCGCTGGGAGCAGAGGAAGCCGCTCTCGGGGGAATCTGTTAAACAACATCCCTCGCCCTTGGTAGGGTTTGACCCACCCAAGTGTCTAAGTGCAGCTGAGTGGCATCCAATTACCCGACAAGCGGGAAAAGTTATAATTAAGCAGGGTGCGAGGGAGGGGGCCGCACCTCGCCCGGAGCCAGGGGCTTGCCCTCGAGCCTGCCAGGTCTGGATGGATGCCCAGGGACCCAGCCGGGGATTCCGGAGGGAGCAGCGTTTTAAAAAAACATATTGTCTCTGCTAATGAAAGCAAAGAATTTAATATCCAGTCTGTCGGATTCAACAGCCGCGGCTGAAAGCGGCTTCATTTGGCGGCGTTAAATGAGGGAGTGCTCCGGCAGGCGGGGGATTAGGCGGCATGGCGCTGGAGCCGGCCACTATTTTCATAATTTAAGCACCGTTTCCCTGCCTTGAGTAACCTTGAGACATCGCTTTGCTTCGCCAGGATGCGCTGCCGGGATGGTAGGAGCCAGCGCAGCAAAGCTGAGGAGATGCTTCGCGACGGGGGGGATCACTCTTTTTGCAGCAGGGGAAACTGAGGCAAGAGGCGCCGGTGGTTACGGATGCAGTTCGTCGCATCCCTTAGCCGTGTTGGTCCAGGAGGGATTGGCGAGGTTTGGGCCTGGGAAGCGGGGACGGCTTTACGCCGCAACCGGGATGCCTGACCGCAATGCGCACTGCTCTTGGGATGGCGAAGGCTCCCGGCGCTGCCAAGCAGGGTGAAGTCCTGGCACGACGCTCCCGGGATCGGGCCGTGCCCTCGGATCCGGCGGCACTGGCAGGAGGGAACGGTGGGCACGCGGCTCTAAGAGGCGGCTTTAGCACCAGCCAGCGGTGTGGCAGCAACGCGGCCGAAGGACCAAAGCATCTTGGCGGGGTAGCCCGGCCGGAGCAAAGCGCGGCTCCGGAAAAAAGTCTGTGCGCGATGCTGGAGCATCCCGTGCCGGCATCCGCGAGCGCGTTGCTGGCTGGTGGCCGTGCACTCGGCCCTTCCTGGCCTCTTTTTTCATGTATTTCCCTCTCTCCCGCCGCTCGCCGATCAATGGCGAGATTGCACCGGGGCTAACTTGAAGAAAGTTCGCGTTCATGGCCGGCAGCAACGCCGGGAATTGGAAATCGAGCGAACCAAGCGGCGCGACGGTGCTTTACGGACCGCGCTCTTGGCCGGCGCGGGGGCTCGGTGCCCTCTGACGGCGCACGGGCTCACTGCAGCCCCCAAATCCGCGGGGTGCAGCCGAATCCACGGCACCCCTGCCAGCCCCGGGGAAAGGCAGGGTCCCCACGGGGCTCGAGGAGCGTCCTGGTGCTTGGAGCACTCCAATCCTTGTTGCAGGAAGCGCCATAAAACGGCTTCAAATACCCCGTCAAACCCAATTTAGCAATTCCAGGCAGGTTTTGCCACCAAGGACTGTCCCCTTGGTTCTCGCCCGCTCTCGTCCCCTCTCCATCTCCAGATCCGGCCTCTGACTGCGTCACCCACGCCGAAACCCAGCCAAGCCCAAGGAGGAGAAGCATTTTCGCCTTTTCTTTCTGCACCGGGCCCTGTGAAACCCTTTCGATGGGTGTAAGACCCGTCCCGTGCCTTTAGGGGATCTAGGGTGCCACTGGGGCTGGCGCGGCAAAAAGAAAAACCCCTCCACACACCTTTTTAGCTGCACGGAATTTAATCCTCGGCGACACTTGTATTTACCCTGGTAAATCAATGGCTGTTACAGGCTTTTTTTTTTTTTTCCTAGGAAAACTCAGGTACTTTAATTTATTGCATTTAATAGCCATATCAAAGGCTTTCAGGAGATGAACGGAAAGTGCTGCAGGGTGAATTTCCACAACCACTTACCGTTTTAAAAAGGGAGAAGTTGGGCAATAAAAGGGAAATTTTTCGGGCTGATTTGGAGGCTGCGATCAGAGCGCCTGCGAGCCCAGCGCCGGGGGCAGAGAAATGGGGCTGGAGGCGTGCGATCAATACGGGAGAAGATAAAAAAAAAGGCAGCCGAGAAATTGGTTGATAATTATTCCGCTTCTGCACAACCCCACCTCGCTGAAGGAAGGGTAATTAAAGCCGTGGTCTAATTAATGTGTACCTTGCCCCCCTGCTCACGGTCAGCCTTCAAAGGGAAATTAATGAGGCGGAGAGCGACGGGTGAAGGCAGCGCGGCGGGGGCGGCAGCAGCCATCTCCGGGGGTCTGCAAAGGAGCAGCGGGAGCAAAAAGTGACCCAAATCAAATTAAAAAAGAGCTTTTCCGGCCCACCCGCCCCCTCCTGACCCGCTGGGCCGGCACAGGGCCCAGGCTCCAGGACTCAAATCTTTCAAGAAGAGCCAGCGTCAGGGGGGGGAAACAAAAAAAAACAATTGAAATTAAGGCTTTCACATTAATTACAGTGTCATGGCAATGCCAGAACCTAGCTGGGCTTTTGAGATGTTAGTGGCCAAGTTCAGCTTAGGAGGAAAGGATGAAAAGAAAGAAGGGGAAAAACAAAAAAGAAAAAGATTTGGGGGGTGTTTTTTTGGGCAGGCGGGGGTGCAGCCCCAACACTTGCTGCAGCAGATGTACATAATTCACTCTCCACATCGGCCTGGCCTTTTTAGTCCCAAACGGGGGGGGGGGGGGGGGGGGGGGGGGAAGAAAACCAAATTGGACCGCAGGGAATGGCGTGGCTTTCGGGCAGGCACCCAGCTCCGCCGCCCCGCTGACACCCACCTGCATCCTTTCCCAGATGGACCGGGGGGGAATTTCAGCAGGACTCGGTGCTGAAGCAGCTCGAGGTGCTCAAGGAGGAGGAGAAGGAGTTTCAAAACCTGAAGGTGAGCTGGACCCTTGGGGACATGGCCCCTTTTTCCAGCCCCCACGGGGCTCAAAGCCGCACGGGCACGAGGGGCCGCGGTGCCCGGCCGAGGCGGTTGCACCCCGGGGTGCTGAGCACCCGTCCCCGTGCCCGCCGCAGGGCAGGACGGGGCTCGTGTCCCTCGCCTGGCATTGCTTCTTCCAGGCTTTCCATCCGTGTGGCCGCGTCCCCTGGCGTCACCAAACCGCGGGCCCATACTCAGAGGGGCTGTCCAAGCGCCGGGCGGGGGATGCTCTGGTACCCCCGGTGCTGTTTTCTGGGCTCAGCACCCTTTGGGGGATAAGAAAAAGGTGCGTGCCGGGACAGTGGGGTGCAAGGGGCGCCCGTGCCGCCCGCTGCCCCGATTTGCAGGGGGCTGAGCCGAGCGGGACGCATTGGTGGGATGCGCGGACGCTGCATGCAGTAGGGCAGCTGAGAGCATCCTCCTGGGCGGATGAGCCGGCTGGGTGCCCGGAATGCCGGGGCACATAGGAAGGTGGGCAGCACCAACCTGTCCCCCGCTTTTCCCACCCCACAGGACCCCACCAATGGCTACTACAGCGTGAACACCTTCAAGGAGCACCACTCCACGCCCACCATCTCGCTGTCGGGCTGCCCGGCGGACCTGCGGCCCGCCAGCAAGCAGCGGGTGCCCACCGGCATGTCCTTCACCAACATCTACAGCACCTTGAGCGGGCAGAGCCGCCTCTACGACTACAGCCAGCGCTTCGTGCTGGGCATGGGCAGCAGCTCCATCGAGCTGTGCGAGCGCGAGTTCCAGCGGGGCTCCATGAGCGACAGCAGCTCCTTCCTCGACACCCAGTGCGACAGCAGCATCAGCAGCAGCGGCAAGCAGGACGGCTACGTGCAGTTCGACAAGGCCAGCAAGGCCTCCGCCTCCTCCTCCCACCATTCCCAGTCGTCTTCCCAAAACTCAGACCCCAGCCGGCCCCTGCAGAGGCGGATGCAGACGCACGTTTGAGCCCCTCCGGGGACGATGGGGACCCTCCGGAGCGCGGGCGCCGTGGACAGTGGCACCCGCCGGCGAGCGGCGGTGGGAAGAGGCCGGACACGGCGGGGCTGCAGGGTGGGGGGACCGGCCGATCGTCCCCCCGCCACCCCGGCCCCGGCTACATGCTAAAGCACAACCCGCCGAGGACACGCCGAGCCCCGGGGAGCCGTCCCCTCCACGGGGCTGGGGACACCCCCGGCCCGACCACCCCCCCCCAACCCACCCCCCCTGCGCCCCACCAGCCGTTCGCTTCCCGCTGCCCTCTCCCAGCCGGCTCCTTCCCTTCCTTCTTGGTGTTCGGTGTCCATACTTATAGAGTCCGTTTTTGGGGGGTTGGGGGGGGGTGCCGCCGCATGGGACAGCGTCAGGGGTTGGGGGGGGACCATCAGTGGGACGGGGACACCCCCCCACCCCCGGGAAGGGCCTCTCCGCGCTGTATCGCAGCGCCCGCGGTCAATACAAGAGGTGTTTCTCGTGGCACGCCTGGGCTGATGGCCGCCCTGCAAGGACGCCGGCTCTTTTGGTGACGCTTTGCCCTGGCGTGGAGCCGGCCTGGAGCTTCAGGGGTGCCGCGGCCTCACGGCGGGGTCCCCAGGGCGGGGAGGGGCCCCCCACCGTGGGGACATGGGTGCAGCGGGTGCCCGGCGGCAGAGGGAAACTGAGGCACGGGGCAGCCCGGCCCCACAAAGCCCCACCGCGGGAGCCAGGACGTCACAGCAGGGACACAGCAGGTAAAGGCCATCTGCAGGGACATGGGGACACGGGGGCATGGACACAGGGATGTGAGCATAGGGACACGGGCTGGGGCGTTTGGGGACATAGGCACAGGGATCTGGGCATGGGGACACAAGCTGGGGCCTATGGGGACATTGGCTGGGGCAGTTGGGGACATGAGCTGGGGTGTATGGGGCCATTGGCTGGGGTGTATGGGGACATGGGGACATTGCCTGGGGCAGCTGGGGACATGAGCTGGGGTGTATAGGGACATGGGGACATGAGCTGGGGTGTATGGGGACATGGGGACATTGCCTGGGGCAGTTGGGGACATGAGCTGGGGTGTATGGGGACATAGGGACATTGCCTGGGGCAGTTGGGGACATGAGCTGGGGTGTATGGGGACATGGGGACATGAGCTGGGGTGTATGGGGACATGGGGACATTGCCTGGGGCAGTTGGGGACAGGAGCTGGGGTGTATGGGGACATGGGCTGGGGCAGTTGGGGACATGGGGACATTGGCTGGGGCAGTTGGGGACACAGGGACATGGATCTGGGCATGGGGACACGAGCTGGGGCGTATGAGAATACAGGCTGGGGCAGTTGGGGACATGGGGACACAGGGACAAGGGCACAGGGACACAAGCTGGGGTGTATGGGGACAGGCTGGGGCAGTTGGGGACACAGGGACATGGGCACAGGGACATAGGGACACAAGGACAGGGATCTGGGCTTGGGGACAGGAGCTGGGGTGTATGGGGACATAGGCTGGGGACACGGGGACTTGGGCTGTGGCATTTGGGGACACGGGGACATGAGCTGGGGTGCATGGGGACATTGGCTGGGGCAGTTGGGGACACAGGGACATGGGCACAGGGACATGGGGACACAAGGACAGGGATCTGGGCATGGGGACACGAGCTGGGGCCTATGGGGACATAGGCTGGGGCAGTTGGGGACATGAGCTGGGTTATATGGGGACATAGGGACATTGGCTGGAGTAGTTGGGGACATGGGGACACGGACATGGGCTGTGGCATTTGGGCACATAGGGACAACGGCACAGGGACTTGGGCATGAGCATGGGGACATGGGTTGGGGTATTTGGGGACATGGGGATGTGGGCACAGGGACAAGGGCACAGGGACACAAACTGGGGCGTTTGGGGACACAGGCAGGGCAGTTGGGGACAGAGGGACAAGGGCATGGGGACACGAGCTGAGGCCTGTGGGGACATAGGCGGGGGCAGTTTGGGACACTGGGACAGGGACTTGGGCATGAGCACAGGGGACATGGGGACACGAGGACAGGGATCTGGGTGTGGGGGACAGGAGCTGGGGCGTATGGGGACACAGGCTGGGGACATGGGCTGTGGCATTTGGGGACACAGGGACATGAGCTGGGGTGTATGGGGACATTGGCTGGGGCAGTTTGGGACACGGGGACTTGGGCATGAGCATAGGGGACATGGGGACACAAGCTGGGGGGTACGGGAACACGGGGACATTGGCTGGGGCAGTTGGGGACATGGGGACACGGGGACACGAGCACAGGGACGCGGTCCAGCCACACTTGAGGACACAGGTGTGGGGACAGCCTCACCAGCTTGGACATTTGGGGACACAGGGACACAAGGGGGGTGGCCCCGCTCCCCTGCTGTGCCACCCTCGCCCCAGCCTCACCAGGGTCCTTACTGGGGGCCAGCGGGAGCCCCCCACCCCCCCACCCTAGAGTCCCCCCACGGGGGACAGAGGGGACCCTGCGCTCAGCCCCCTCCTTGGGGGGGGATGGGGACACCCCCAAACGCCACCCCCCTGGAGCCGAGCACCCCACCACCCCCCCGAAGCCCACCCGTCACCGACACCAGCGGCACGCGCGCCCCAGGGCAGGCTCCACGATAAATTAGCTTTTAAATTAATTAAATTAAACCGACACCACACGCAAACAACACCCCCCCCCCCCAAAACACCAAAAGGGCCTCGGTGGACCCCAAAACCAGGCACCCTGGGGTGCCCTTGCCCGGGGGGGCCGCGGGGACGAGCCCCCGCGCCAGCGCTAAGGCACGGGAGTAAAAAAGAAAATTTAAAAAAAAAAAAAAAAAAAAAAAAAAAAAAAGGGAGATGGGGTGGAATTAAATATTTCGGGGGGGGGGAGGGGGGGGAACCAGGGCAGGGAGGAGGGGATGGAAGCCCCTGAAGGCTTCTGCTCCCTGGGGGGGGTCCTGGGACCCCCAAAATCAGCCCCTGGGCGGGGCCCTCGTCGGAATATGAGGGAATTAAGGGAAAGAAGGCCCAAGGGCGAGGGCTCCTGCCCCCGCCTCGCCCCCCCAGGCCCGCTGGGAGGGAGGCCCACACCCCAAAAATCCCCTCCAGGTCCTCGGTAGCTTTAGTGCGTCGGTAGGAAAAGGCGGGGGCCGCGGCACGGCCCCGCGGGGCTCCCTGCACCCCCAAGAGCCGCCCCTCGCACCCCGGGGGGGGACCCACGGTCCAGCGCGGGCCCCGGCCCCGTCCCCTCCAAGAGTCCCGGGGCGAGGTGGCGGCGACGAGGATGCTCTGCCCTCGCCCGGCTCCGGCCCTGCCGGCGCGGTGTCCCCGCTCGGCGGCGGCGGCGGGGGGGGGGACGCCGTCCCTGCGCGGCCCTGCTGCCCTCAGAAGTAGGTGAGGTTCTTGATGAGACCCAGCTCCAGCATCCGCTTGATGGCCACCGCCTCGTGCGAGACGTTGTGCTCTGAGGCCTGCAGGACGGGGAGCAGGGGGTGACGGCAGCGAGGAGGTGCCACGCTTTTCCCTTCCGCTTCCTCCCAGCCCTCCGCCTTGTCCACCCCACCAGTGTCGAGTTGGCCCTACGCCTTCACCTGAAGCGAGGAGCCCGCCAAAAGGCGGGAGAGGAGCCCCCCAAAAGGAGGGACGTGACCCTCCCTGCCCAAACCCCCTGGCCGTGAGCCCTTCTGCTCACGCATCACCCAGATCCAACTCTCCACCGTGTCTACAAGGACAAGCTGGGTGATGACCATCCAAAAGGTGGACCCCAACGCCCACGGTGGAAGGGGAGCGAGCCCATGGGTAGAGCTTCCCGCGCCGCTCAGCGCCACCAAACGGGGCAGGGCACCTCTCCTGGGCTGTGATCGCCCCTGCTGGGGCCAAAATTGGGGGTAGGGAGGACAAAAAGCGGGGGTAGATACTTACAGCCATGGATTTGAGCGTGATCTGCTCGTAGTAGTGAATGGTCTGCTTCTTGTTGGCCGAATCAGGGTAGCCAAAGCCGGCGATGTGCACCAGGTCGCAGAAGTGTAGCGCCAAGGTGATGGCCAACAACCCTGTGGTGGGTTTCTGGACGGAGAGGGTGGAGGAGATGTGTGAAGAGCCGTGGGCCTTCAGCGAGCTGCACGGGGACGGCCAGGGGGACAGCAGGGAGGAACGTCACCCCTCAGGGGTGCGCAGGGTGCCCGGCCATCCCCACCCCTTACCTGTTTGACCTTCCGTGGTTGCTTCATGGGGAGGTTGAGCAGTTTAGCAGCAGTTACTTCCATGTAGTATGGGTTGAGGACACGCACTTGCTCCGGGTCGGCGTCCCAGATCAACGGGGGCTGTTTCCAAAACCCTTTCCGAACCTACAAGAAGATGATGTCCAGCGGTGTCCCAGTAAGAGAGGTAGGTCCCCAGGGTGGGGTGGGATGAGGGTAGGGTTGGACCCCGGAGCAGTCAGGGAGGGGTTGGACCCGGTTCCCCCGCCACGTTTACCCTCTTCTTGTCGTTGAGGATGGCCTCCATCCACTGGAAGTCCATGGGCTTGAAGGGCACCAGCACCAGCAATGTGTCGGGGTTGTTCTCTGTCCTGGGGTTGAAGTGGGCCGACTCGGGGTAGAAGAGGCGCATGGTGGTCTTGGAGCCCACGTCCTGCTCATAGCCATGGACCGGGGCGTTGTTCAACCTTTGCGGGGGGGGACATGGGGACATCACAGGTGTCAACCCCATGTGCAGGTGGCAGCAGGGAGGGGTCGACGGGACGGAGCCAGGGCTGTACCTGATCACAACGTCGTACGTGTTGATGGTCTCCCCCATTGAGCTGTTGCGGAGCCGGTGGCCATTGCCCACCACCGCGCACCTCCGGCACTTCAAGCTGCGAGAGAAAAGCCCCGCCTCAGCCGGACCCGCTCTCAAACCCAAGTGGTTTTAAGCCCCGAGGCGGGGTTTAACCCTGCATTGCCCACTCTACAAAGCATCCCATGCTCCATCCACCATCCCTGGCTCACAGAGGTGGCCAAGAAGGCCAACAGCATCCTGGCTTGTGTCAGGAATCGTGTGGCCAGCAGGAGCAGGGAGGTGATTGTTCCCCTGTACTCGGTGCTGATGAGGCCGCACCTGGAATGCTGTGTCCAGTTTTGGGCCCCCCACTACAAGAAAGACATTGAGGTGCTGGAGCGTGTCCAGAGAAGGGCAACGGAGCTGGGGCAGGGTCTGGAGCACAGGGCTGGTGGGGAGCGGCTGAGGGAGCTGGGGGTGTTCAGCCTGGGGAAGAGGAGGCTGAGGGGAGACCTGATCGCTCTGCAGCTCCTGACAGGAGGGGGCAGGGAGGGGGGTGTTGGGCTCTTCTCCCAAGTAGTTAGCGATAGGATGAGAGGAAATGGGCTCAAGCTGCGCCAGGGGAGGTTTAGATTGGATATTAGGAAAAATTTCTTTACGGAAAGAGTGGTCAAGCATTGGAACAGGCTGCCCAGAGAGGTGGTAGAGTCCCCATCCCTGGAGGGGTTCAAAAAATGGGCAGAGGTGGCACTTGGGGACATGGTTTAGTGGGCATGGGAGTGTTGGGTTGATGGTTGGACTGATGATCTTGGAGGTCCTTTCCAACCTTAATGATTCCTAGTTTTACTTCCATTATAAATAATCCAGCCACCAAGCCAGGAAACATGAAATTGCTACTCTCCCCTTAACTGGTTTAGTGTGGACTTGGCAGTGTGAGGTTACTGGTTGGACTGGATGATCATCAAGGTCTTTTCCAACCTAAACGATTCGATGATTCTATCATTCTGATTTTGCCAAATCTTGGGCCCACAATGTGCAAGTTTTCCCCCTCCCCAAGACAGCAACGATGCAAAGACAGACAGAAAAGCCCCCAAACCCACCCCTGCATTACCTCTGGATGCTCTCGGGCAGGGAGTAGTGAGTGATGGACAGCAAGCGCAGGAGGACGTCTTCTGCAAAGCAAGGGTGAGGAGAAGGTGAGCAAGGCAGCTCCTGCCCGCTACAACGCCCCGGGTGCTGCCCCATCCCTGCCAGAGCTCCTCCTGCCGTTAGTCCCAGCTCCCCCCAGATCTGGGCAGATAATCCTTGGCTGGGGCTTAGTAAAGCCTGGCCCACCCTAAACCTAAAAAAAAAAAATCAAGCAAACAACTTGCTAGGGAGGAAGAAAAAAAGAAAATCGCCCCCCCCAAAAAAAATCAGACCACAAATGTTTTTAAGAAGGACAGAGAGAAAGCCACGGCGATCGCTGCCGAGGCTTACCGCTTCCTTTTGTGCCGTAGGGCAGCTCGTAGAAGGACGGCGTCTTCACCCAAAAGTAGTCCTTCAGCTGCAAGAAGAGCGGGTGGTCCCTCGTGTAGCTGCCGAGGAGCAAAGGGCCGGTGAGACCGGGCACGGGGTGGGGAGGGTCCTGGCTCCGCGTCCCCCCGCTCCTCGCTCCCGACCCTGATACTCACTTCCCGATGAGCTGCGCCGCTTTCTTTTCCACCTCCCCGAGTGGACACGTCGTCTTGTTTTCTTGCACGGGGAAATAAAAGCTGTAAAGGAAAAGATTAAAAAAAAAAAAATAATAATTACGCCTGCCTCTTTGCATCCTGCTCCTGGCAAAGGGGGGTCCGGCACCACCGCAGTGGGATTCAAGCCGTGCCGGGGATATCACCGGCCAGATTTAAGGCCAGCTCTGCTCTGGGTATTTAATTGCTGGGCTTGCAGCCTTGCATCGGAAGAGGTCTCTCTTGCCCTGCCCACAGACCTCACGTTCTCCCCGTCGTCACCAGCATTGCCAAGACTGGGAAGAGAGTTGGGGTTTCGCTTTCTCCCAGGCCCGGAAAGACACCGGTATTTACCCAAAACCCCGCAGAGCCCAGCCACCGACACGCGCCGAGGGGGAAGCTCGTATCGCGTCCCCCCTCCTCCAGCGGCAGCCGAGGGTGCTGCCGTCTCTCCGGTCCCCCAGCATCCAGCGAGACGATGCTCCGGCATCCCTGCGCAGGACGGGCGGGCGGAAGCCGCCTCCCGAGAGCGAAGGAAAGGGCAGGAGCTCCTTTAAACTTTAATAAAAGCCACTCACAGCTGTATGTACCTGTCTTCCCGGTAGATCGAGTACCAAACCATCACCAGAAACAGTGCCAGGACTCCAAGTATCTTCCCTCCTGGGCGCCCAGAGAGCAGGGGGAAAAGGAAAACACCGTCAAGCCAGCACCCGGGGTTTGGATAATGGGATGTTGGGGACCTGCAGCCTCCTGGGGACGTCCTGGTAGATCCAGGATTGCGGAGCCGTCCCTGGCAAAGCCTCCCCCCCACCGCCAGCTGGCACGGTCCCCCCGAGAGGAGCGGCTCTGAGATGGAGCCAGGTTGGTTTTGTCCCGGGTCCAAAAGCTGCCGTGCCATTTCCTCCTGCCCACCTTGCGTCAAAGGCCGCACAAACACATCCCTCTTTCCGGGTGCCTCCACACTTTTTTTTTTTTTTTTTAAACCACAAAGCCCGAGGGCTACCAGATGCCCGAGCCCGGAGGATCAAGGACCCCAAAAATCACCCTCCCCGCCACGACTTCACCCGTGATGCCCCAACGCTGCATCACCCGGCTGGAGCCGCAGCAAAGCAGCGTCCTACCCCTAAAGCCGAATTTCCAAAAGCAAATCCTTCTGGCACCCCTGTGCCTGCTTGGAAAGAGGGAGACAGCCCCCCCCCCCACCACCACGGGACTCACGAGACTTGTTGATCATTTTTATCAGCAGGAGAGGCATCAGGCGAGGGCCGGAGCTCTCATTGCGGCTGCCGCCGGTCACCTGGAGTGGGAAAAGAGGGAAAGGCACGGGATGAGGTCAAAACCCACGGGAGCCACCCCTGAAAACCCCGTCCAAGAGGCATCACCCCCCCCCGCCGCTTGCCCCATCCGCACGCAAGGGATTTATTTCCATTTAAATTCACATTTCTCTGCACCGCAGCCGCCAAAGGTTTGATTTATAGAGTTTCTAAAAGCCAGGCAAGCAGCCACGGTTCCCCAGGAGCCTCGGCCGTACAGGTTAAACACTGAAACTCCAGAGAAAAGAAAAAAAAAAGTGAATTAAAGAGGAAAAACGAGCCCCCAGCGGGGTTTCAACCGCAAAACCCCCAAGCGCCCAAATCGATGCCTGTGGCGACGACCTGGGGGGAGATTTGAAGCCCAGCCCCGGCTCAAGCATCCGAGCGGCACCAGCCGCCACGGGGAGGAAGCCAAACGTGCCGCCACCGAGCCAGGCAGAAAGGAGCAGCCGAGCGGGATCAAAGCGAAGAGCACCACGTACTTGGGGAACTTCCAACGCCTTCAACTGAACCATCCCGGCCCGGGGAAAAGGGGGACGCCACAAGCTTAATGCGCGCGCAAACGCCGTCCGGGGAAGCGGGGCGAGGTTTTCCTTCCTCCGAAACCTCTCGCTCCTGGAATAAGGCAGCAAAGAGCCGTGGTCGGAGCCACCCCAGGACCAGCTGAACCCCATCCCTGTCGTGACATGGCAAGGATGGAAAATTAACTTACCAGCTGGGAGAAGGTTTGGGGGTACAGGGGAAGCTTTTTCTCCCCGATAAACTGCTCTCCGAGGATGAATCCTAACTCTAAGGCTGGCTCAGAGGTGGGCTTGGCTTTGCCACCCTGCAACCGAGCGGCTCCCCGCTCCAGACCGGCCACGCCTCAGAGGAGAAGAGGGCGAGGAGGTGTTAAATGTCCAGCCAAGAGGAAAGGTGCGTGCCTGGGCTGGGCGATGGAAGCCCTGGTCTCGAGGGATTAATCACCTTGCAGTGGGGCAGGGGGACGGGGACGGACCCATCTCGGCACCCCACCCTGCCTAACAAAGCGCTGCGAAGGAAGCCGGCACGGGCCGCCTGACGTCCTCGCCCAGTCCAGAATGAGTCAAGAGCAGCGGGTTTGGGGGCAAAATATGTCAAGGAAGAGGAGAAACAGGACCAAAGACAGTCCCGCAAGAGCCAGGCTCTTCCCTTCCTCGTCACCGGGCTCCTGAAATTCAAAAGGGGCAGGAAGGGCAATTAATTAAAAAGGGGCAGGAAGGGCAATTAAACTCTTCTACGAGCAACGGGATGGGATACAAAGCAAAACCGTGTCCGTTTGACAGCAAAGCAGCGGGCTGGGGACGAGGTGGTACGCTGGGAAAGCGCCTGTCTCCCCCAAACCACTTCTCCTCCGTAAAACGCGGGTATCAAACCCCTTCCTGGTGAATCGTGCCCGGGCTCAGCCCCGGCATCGCCTGGGGAACCCGGGAAGGGGAAGCAAAAGCCGCCCCCCCCGCCACTCCCCGATTTGCACCCTGGCTCTCATCCTGTGTCAGTATTTCTGGCTCTGCGAGTCCCTCCTGGCTTGGGAAGGAAGGGGAAGACTAAACCCACGATTGCATCTTCAAGGGTTGGAGCAAGCCGGGATGAGGAGCTGAGGTTCTCCCTCCTTTGTACATTACATTTGCTTGAAAAAAATAAAATTAGGGGAAGTGAAAGGCAGCTTGTGTTATCTCGGGGTTTGGTTTTTTTTTTTTTTTCCCCCCTAGCAAAACCGGCCATGAAAGTCCCCGAAGGGAAACCTGCTGCCACAGCTGGAGGCTGGCAATGCTCCTTGGGGGCCTGAGCACCCCCACTCACCCAGGGCGGGGGTGCTGCTGGGCATCGGGCCCCAAATTTAGCACCAAATTCACCCCCCAACCTCTCTCCTTCCATGCCAAATCACCCAGCTGAGCTTCCCACCGAGCACGCATCTCCTGCTGGCTTAAGACACTGGGAAAAATCCACTCTCACCCCCTCTGTGTTTGCTTTTACATACCAGCTTTTTTTTTTTTTTTTTTTTTTTTAAAAGGCTTTATGATCTTTTCCCAGGCTTGCACGCACAAGCTTGGCCTAATGTATCTAACAGAAACACCGTTAATAATCCCCAAGGAAAACAAATGCTCTTTAACGAAGCATTCAAGTGTTCGGAGAATGTGGAGCAAAACAGAGCACACCCAGGCTGCCCCCAACGCCCGGGCCAAGGCAGAGGTGCTTTTGGAACGAATTCACGCTCCTCCCAGCCTTGCGCTACCAGATCCACAGCCGAAAGCGGAAAGATCCGAGCGCCCTGAGCCAGCTCCCTCTGTCCCGGGGACGCAGAGCTGGTGGAGGGAGCGATGCGAAAGGGCCCTGCCGGTCCTCGCAGCATCCCTGGTTCCACAGCATCCTCGGATTGTGCGGCATCCCTGGTTCCCCACAGCATCCTCCAGTCCTCCCCAGCATCCCTGGTCCCCTCCCTGGCATCCCTGGTTCCCCGCAGCATCCTCCGGTCCTCCCCAGGATCCCTGGTCCCCTCCCTGGCACCCCTGGTCCCCCGCAGCATCCTCTGGTCCTCCCCGGCATCCCTGGTCCCCCCAGCATCCTCCGGTCCTCGCCAGGGCAGCATCCCCGGCCGGCGGGGTGAGATTCGGTGCTCGCCCCTCTCACGGAAGGGATGCAGACGTGCCTCGACCACCGCTCCTGCACGTTCGGTCCAAGGCATCGCCTTCGCCGCCAAAGCCCCGGAGCTGGGGGGAAAGTCCCAGGTGGATTCGGCTCCCCACGCTGGGAAGAAGCAACCGAAAAAGCCTCTCTCTTTGATGTCTGAGCGACACGCCTCCGAAGCACCCCCGGGATGAGTATTATCGCCGCATAAATTGCTCGAAAGCCCCGCTGCCGCTCCATCTTCGCAGCCAGGTCTCCCCTTCCCCAGCCTGGCGTTACGGGAAACCCCATCCCCAGGATGCTGCGAAACCCCTCGCCGAATTTCCCCGTCTCCCTCGGGCCCAGGGTTTTGCCTCCCAATTTCACCACGTCCCGGGAAAGCCCATGGGAGATGCCAGCACCAAGCACGGGGACCGACCCTCCTGCTGCATGGCTGACCCCAGGGGAGCCCATCCCTGTATCCCCATCCATCCAAATCTGTCCCCGTGGCTTCGACAGCTCCAGCCGGCTCCGGCATCTCCAGATTTAAGTCACGTCAATCCACAAAGCGGCAGCAGGCAGTGGCAAAGCTGCTCCCAGCCCACATTTGGGGAAAAAAAACCCCAAAAAAGTATCTAAAAAAGCAATCACAAAGGTGGGGGTGATTATAAATCCCCCCACCCCATCCCAGCGTGGGCGGATGGTGATCCCAGCCACCCGCTGCCATCCCGGCAAAGCATCCGTGGACCGGCAGGCCACGCAGCAAACGCTCTTGGTACTTTTACGTTTCCACGGTAACCCATGGATTGGGAAAACGAAGCCTACACGAGGTGAGGACACCTCTCCCATGCTCCCACCATCCCATCCCGCACGTCCACGGGGCACGGAGCTGCGCAGCCCAGCTCTCCCGCATGAGAAGGATGCTCATCGGAGAATGAGCATCTCTGATGGTTCACCCCCAAAAAACGCATGTGTTTCTTTTTAACGGGAGCAGAGCTGGATTTGAAGGGATCACGCCTGAAGAAGGGATGCACCAGCAATCCCCAGGAATTCACTCCCGGCAGTGGGAGCCAAAGGGAGACGGACAGACGGCTGGGACAGCACAGACCCCTTCAAGCCCAGCCGGACCATCTCTCCCGAGCCTTCAATGGACCAGAAGGACGGATCCTGCACTCCATTTTGAGGACAACAACCAGGATCGTACCCAAGGAAGCAGTTTACAGCCCCAGGATCTTCCAAGCCCCCATCCCACGGGTTTTCTCCATGCGGTAGGGCTGGGATTGCCAGAGGAGCCTGGCAGATGCTGGCTTACCCCCCACGCTGGCTCAGCCGCATCCTGCCTCGGCAAAACCATCACGTGCCGGAGCCTGAACGCAACCTGGGAGGTGGCTGGGGGCGATCCTCTGGGGAAATGATCCGGCCAACTCGATTGCCTGGGCTTGGCAGAGCATCAAAGGCACCCAAATCCTCAGCCTGGCATCCCAAAGCTTCCTTGCACCGGCTGCTGTGAGCTCCAGGTGCTCGGGGATTTTTTTTTTTTTTTTCTTCCTCCAAGCTGGGAAAGAAATTAAGACCCATAGCAGGATAAAAAAACCTCGCGGGATTGCAAACAACCACCGGCCTAAGCCCAAAAGGCAGCAGGGCCTGGATCTGATCCCCGGGATGCTGCGGGGGATTGGGAATGCTGCGCTGGGACGGGGACCGGGGATCCTGCAGGTGCAGGCAGGGCTGCCTGCACGAGCCAGAAAAAGGCAGGGCAGAGCAATTGCAAGAGCACGACCTGCAAGCGCAGCGGGCTGGGCGATGCAGGAGGTCACTGGCACCACAAAAATCAATCCTGTTCAGCACCGGCCATCGCCCCGTCAAGGGCGCAGAGAGCCAGCCCATGCCACCCACATGTCTCCTATTTTCATAGAATCATCAAATCGTTTAGGTTGGAAAAGCCCTTTAAGATCATCCAGTCCAACCATTAACCTACACTACCAAGTCCACGCTAAACCAGTCGAGGGTAGACCAGACTGAACCATGTCCCCAAGTGCCACCTCTGCACATTTTTTGAACATTTCCAGGGATGGGGACTCCACCACCTCTCTGGGCAGCCTGTTCCAATGCTTGACCACCCTTTCCATAAAGAAATTTTTCCTAATATCCAACCCAAACCTCCCCTGGCGCAGCTTGAGCCCATTTCCTCTCGTCCTATTGCTGACTACATGGGAGAAGAGCCCAACACCCCCTCCCTGCCCCCTCCTGCCAGGAGCTGCAGAGCTATCAGGTCTCCCCTCAGCCTCCTCTTCTCCAGGCTGAACACCCCCAGCTCCCTCAGCTGCTCCCCACCAGCCCTGTGCTCCAGACCCTGCCCCAGCTCCGCTGCCCTTCTCTGGACACGCTCCAGCACCCCAATGTCCTTCTTGTGCCGAGGGGCCCAAAACTGGACACAGCATTCCAGGTGCGGCCTCACCAGCGCCGAGCACAGGGGCACAATCACCTCCCTGCTCCCGCTGGCCACACTATTCCTGATACAAGCCAGGATGCTGTTGGCCTTCTTGGCCACCTGGGCACACTGCTGGCTCATGTTCAGCCGCTGTCGACCAACACCCCCAGGTCCTTTTCAGCCAGGCAGCTTCCCAGCCACTCTTCCCCAAGCCTGCAGCGCTGCATGGGGTTGTTGTGACCCAAGTGCAGGACCCGGCACTTGGCCTTGTTGAATCTCATACAGTTGGCCTCGGCCCATCGATCCAGCCTGTCCAGGTCCCTCTGCAGGGCCATCCTACCCTCCAGCTGATCGACACTCCCACCCAGTTTGGTGTCATCTGCAAACTTACTGAGGGTGCACTCAATCCCCTCACCCAGATCATCGATAAAGATATTAAACAAGGCTGGCCCCAAAACAGAGCCCTGGGGAACACTGCTCGTGACCAGCCACCAACTGCACTTAACTCCATTCACCACAACTCTCTGGGCTCGGCCACCCAAACAGTTTTTTACCCAGCAAAGAGTACGCCTGTCCAAGCCATGAGCTGCCAGCTTCGCAAGGAGAATATTATGGGAGACTGAGTCAAAGGCTTTGCTAAAGTCCAGGTAGATGACATCCACAGCCTTTCCATCATCCACCAGGCAGGTCACCAGGTCATAAAAGGAGATCAGGGTGGTCAAGCAGGACCTGCCTTTCATGAACCCATGCTGGCTGGGCCTGATCCCCTGGTTGACCTGCACTTGCCTGTTGAGTTCACCCAATATGAACCGCTCCATAATCTTTCCCGGCACCGAGGCCAGGCTGTCAGGCCTATAGTTCCCGGATCCTCCTTCTGGCCCTTCTTGTAGATGGACGTCACGTTGGCAAGCCTCCAGTCATCAGGGACCTCCCCTGTTAACCAGGACTGCTGATAGATGATGGAAAGTGGCTTGGCAAGCTCCTCTGCCAGCTTCCTCAGTGCTCTCAGGTGGATCCCATCTGGCCCCATAGATTTGTGAGCATCCAGGTGGCGTAGCAGGTCGTTAACTGCTTCCTCCTGGACTATGAGGGCTCCATTCTGGTCCCCATCCCTATCCTCTAGCTCAGGGGCCTGAGTACCCTGGGGATGACTGGTCTGGCTGTTAAACACAGAGGCAAAGAAGGCGTTAAGTACCTCAGCCTTTTCCTTGTCCTCAGTGATAATGTTCCCTCCCACATCCAGCAAAGGATGGAGATTCTCCTTGGCTCTCCTTTTATTGCTGATGTACTTATAAAAATATTTTTTATTATCTTTTACAACAGTGGCCAGATTGAGTTCTTGCTGGGCTTTTGCTTTTCTAATTTCCTCCCTGCAGGACCTGACAAGATCCCTGTACTCCTCCTGAGTTGCCCACCCCTATTCAGCCAGGCCGGTTGTTTTCCCCGCCGGTTGGTCTTACGGCACGCGGGGACAGCCTGCTCCTGCGCCCTTAAGACTTCCTTCTTGAAGAAGGCCCAGCCTTCCTGGACCCCTTTGCCCTTCAGGACTGTCTCCCAAGGGACTTTCCCAACCAGGGTCCTGAACAGGCCAAAGCCTGCCCTCCGGAAGTCCATGGTAACACTTTTCCTACCCCTCGTCTTTCTTTACATCACCCAGAATCAAGAACCCTATCATACCGTGGTCGCTAAGCCCAAGACAGCCTCCTACCACAACATCTCCCACAAGCCCTTCTCTGTTGGTAAACAGCAGGTCAAGCGAGGCACCTCCCCTGGCAGACTCGCTTACCAGCTGCATCACAAAGTTATCCTCCACACACTCTAGGAACTTCCGAGACTCTTGCCTCTCTGCTGTGTTGCATCCCCAGCAGGTGTCCGGCAAGTTGAAGTCCCCCATGAGAACAAGGGCTAGCGATTGCGAGACTTCTGCCAGCCACCTGTAGAATGCTTCATCTCTCCCTACATCCTGGCTGGGTGGTCTATAGGAGGCTCCCAACAGGACATCTGCCTTGCTGGCCTTCCCCCTCATCCTTACCCATAAGCACGCAACCTTATCATCACCACTGTCGAGCTCCATGCAGTCAAAACACTCCCTAACATACAGAGCCACCCCACCACATCTCCTTCCTTGCCTATCCCTTCTGAAGAGCTGATAGCCCTCCAGTGCAGCACTCCAGTCATGAGAGTTGTCCCACCACGTTTCTGTGGTGGCGACTAGCTCATAGCCATCCTGCTGCACAAGGGCTTCCAGCTCCTCCTGTTTGTTGCCCATGCTACATGCATTGGTGTAGATGCCCTTGAGACGGGCTATCCATTTCGCCCCCAAGGTTGCCATGCCGCCCCACAGGCTCCTCACTAGCGGGCCCGTTTATATCCCCTTCCCCCTTCAAACCTAGTTTAAAGCCCTCTCAATGAGTCCCACCAACTCACGGGCGAGGATCCTTTTCCCCTTTAGAATCATAGAATCGTTTAGGTTGGAAAAGACCTTGAAGATCATCCAGTCCAACCATTAACGTAACATTACCAAGTCCACACTAAACCAATTAAGGGTAGACTAAACCATGTCCCAAAACTAAACCATGTCCCCAAGTGCCACCTCTGCCCGTTTTTTGAACTCTTCCAGGGATGGTGACTCCACCACCTCTCTGGGCACCTGTTCATCAGGTGAGTTTTCCCAGTCCTTCCAGCACTCTTAACTGCCACTGACGGGATTGAGGAAAGCACTACCTGCGCTCCCGATCCTGCGACCAATCGCCCCAGTGCCCTGAAGTCCCTCTTCATTGCCTTAGGACTTCTATGTGCAATCTCATCACTGCCCACGTGTATAACCAGCAGCGGGCAATAATCGGAGGGCCTCACAAGGTCAGGGAGTTTCCTCATAACGTCCCTAACCCGGGCCCCAGGGAGGCAGCAGACTTCCCTGTGGGATGGGTCCGGGTGGCAGATCGGGCCCTCAGCTCCCCGCAGGAGGGAATCACCCACCACAATTACCCTCCTTTCTTTCTTAACAGGGGCAGTCGTAATCCATGGGGCTGACTGACTCGCCCTCGGCAACCCCCTGGCTGGACCTTCACCTTCACCTCCCTCCCCGCTTGCCTGGCCCTCAGCTCCCAGAGCCCCGTATCTGTTGTGTAGGGGCAACTGGGGAGGTGAGGGAGGCCGGGAGGGGATTCGCCTGCCTCCCCGGGCAGGGACCTGTTTCCATTCCCCCCCGTCTCTTGGATCCCCTCCTCCTGCTTGCCAGCAAGAGGGCAGGGGATCCTCCGCTCCTTGTGGGGCCTCTGCCTGCTGCCCTGGCCCCAGGGACGGTCGGGTGCGGCTCCACCAGTCTGTCTCCCTCTCGCACTCCCTGATGCTCCTCAGCCTTCCCACCTCCTCCTTCAGCTCTGCCCCAGGCTGAGCAGATCATCTCCCTGCTCACAGCCAAGACATTTGCCGTCTCCGCTGCCCTGCGGTACGAGCGACAGGCTCAGGCGCTCCCTGCAGCCGGCAACCTGGACGGCTGCGTGTTTGTGCGGGAGCTCCGTCCAGGTCGCCACATTCCTTCTGGCGGGGGCTTTCGGGCGGGTGGTGACCATGGCTGCCAGGCGTTCTCCTGGGCGGACGATGAGCACTGCCTGAGCTTCCCTTTGGAGCGAGGAGCATAGGCACTCGGCCTTCCCCACGTGCCCTGACCGTGCAAGCCGCCGCGCCACATCCCGTTTGCCCGCCCCGCTCCCTGGGGGCCGCTTTTGTAGGTGTTGGGGTTCGGCCGCCGTCGCCGCTGGCCCCGCCGCCGCCGCGTCAGAGCTGCCCCGCATCAGCGGCTCGCCCCTTCCCACTCTTCCCTGCTCCCGGCGAGGGGCTGGGCTGCCCGCTCCCGCCCTGCGCTTTTTGCCGCCTTAGCGAGGGTGCCCCGGCGCCCGCTCCGAGCCCTTCGCCTCGGTGACTTTTAAGAGCCCTGCGAGTCACTTGAAAGGAATCTTAATTGCCTCTTAATAGGAAAGGCAGCGTGGTTTCCTTAGCCCGTGGTATCCAAGGCGCACAAAAACCCCGCCAAAGATTAACAATAAGGGAGGGGGGAAAAAAACCAAAACAAACCCCTCGCCGGCATGCAAGCCGTAACAACGCATTTACCCATGACGAAGGTGCAATTTTAGAGGTGGCAACAGCAAATAAGCTCAAGCAGGGCAAGTATTTCCACAGCAGCAGGACCCTGGAATAAATCCCAGCTGCTCCTGCCTTTCCACGGCACTGTTGGGTTTAACGTGCTCAGGAGCTGAAACCCAATTTGGGCCGGCGCTGCCCACCACCCTCTTCCTCTCCCGCCATTTCTTTTTAATCCTTGCTGCAGGAAAAAACACTGGGATGGGACCCAAATCCCTTCCTATGGCCCCGAAACGCCGGCTGCGTGGGTATGCCATGCCTCCAGGGTAACCCCATGCCATCAAAGGAGCTACGGGGCTCCTCCTCGGTGCATTAGGCTACGTTATTATAGGTTATATATTATTATTTGTATTATACAGGTTTAATCGCTCTTTTAACTATTTAAAGAAACTAAACTAAAGACCCTTTTTGCCCAAAGCGGCTCGCTATAACCCGGAAGTCATAGCTGAGCTGCTGGAGGAGAGGCAACCCCACGCTAAGGAGACGAGGGTGGGCACCTACCGGGGACGATTTTGTTATATCCGCGGCCTCGAGAGCCCCCGGCGTGGGTCCAGCCACCCCCTCCTCCTCCCCGCCCCAGCCGGTCCCCGTTCGCCGCCACCGCCACCTCGTTGCCGTGTTTATTCGCCGGCACCTCCGTCCTCGGGGACCGCCCAGGGATGTGGGTGACAACGGCGAGAGCGGCTTTGGCAACGTAGCTTTGCAGCCGTGCTTTGGTCTAACCGCCCCCGCCCAAAAAAGCGGCGGAAAGGGGAAGGCAGCAATCTTGGGGTGCAGGCAGGGTGAAGGCAGCCTTGCCCTGCTGCCCGCTCCCCCGGGCGCGGCGGGCAAAGCACCCGCTCCCTTACAGCGGGGATGCGAACAGTCCAGGGAGGTAAAAAACTTAAAACCATCAAGGTGCTCCAGCCCATCCCCAACCCAAACCCAAGCGACGCCTGGATTCAACCCCAGCCCTCCGGGAAAAGCCCGGGGTGGGGCGGGGGGGGATTACAGGACCTCAAGCCCCAGGGCTGAGTTATCCCGCAGGCAGCTACCCTCCCCGGCGGCTTTGGACCGCGGGGGTCCCCTTCTGGGGGTTCAGAAGGCGCCCGCCCGGTCGCCATCCCCTTTGCAAGGCTCCCAAGTGCCACCTTAAGCCCCAGCCGCCGCAGCCCCGTGGTTTCCTTGCCGCTTCCTCCACCCCTCCTGTTTTGCACCGACAACCGGGACAGTTTAGGGGTAGCGTTAACGCCCAGCGCAACCCCACCCTCAAGCTGGAGTCCTCCGGCCCCGAAACCTCCAGGGTGAAGCAGCCGGATGGATTTACCCCCCTGCCCCTGCACCAGCACGCTCGTGCATCTCCCCTGCTCTCGTCTCCCGCGTTGAGCGCCGTGGAGGAAAAACATCCAGGAAGATAACCCGCTCCACCCCTTTGCGCCCCCAGCATCGCCTCGATGCTCCGTTAACCCCGCCAGCCGTGCCGGGAGGAGGATGCTCATCTCGGGGAGACCTTTTCCCGTGTCCCCGGCAGCGGGAGAGGCTGAAGCCGGTCCCCATCGGGGCGGCGATAAGCTGGCAGGAGGTCACGGCTACTTACGGTCCGTCCTCTTGGTCCAGGCAGAGCAGGCAGGAGCTCGGCGGGATCTACGAGGCCATCCTCTCTTCCCCTGGCAAAGGGAAAAGGGAGAAGAACATCCTTAGGGCTACGGCCACCCGCACCGACGGCACGCGAGGGACACTTTGCTTCGCGGCCATCCGCCTCCGGAGGAGCCGGTGGATCCCTATCAATCCCCAGGCAGGACAGCTCCAAGCGCCAGCGGCAGAAGGACCCGGACAAGCCAAAACGGAGCCGTAGGGGATGCGTGTGCGCTCCGCAAAGGCTGGTGGCACAGCAGGCCCAGCTTGCAGCTGCTTTTAAGGAGGCGGTGCGGCAGTTCTGAGCCCAGACCTCACCCCAGGTTTCCCCAACACCTCTTGGCCTTTCCCGCTGAAATCCCCTTCCATGACTCACTCGGATTTTTAGGAAGCAGGCGATGCCCTTTCCCAGAGAAAGGGGGACACAGCCCTGCTCATCCCGGGATGCTCCGCAGCTCTCCTGCCTTCCCGTGCGGAGGATGCTCCTTAATCCTACATCTCCAGCATCCCCAAAACTTTCCAAGTTAGGCATCCTCACCCAGCACGGTCACATCCTTACGATTTGGGGAAGGAAAAGCCCTGCCAAGGCACTGCCATACACGGAAACCCTTCTGCCTCTCAGAGAAAAGCCTGCCTGCAAGGCCAGCTGCTCTGCATCCAGCTTAATTACCTCAGCTAATGAGCAGCAAGGTGGGTGAAGGGGGAAAACGAGCCCGCTGCTGTCTCAGCAGCCAGGAGTCGGCTCTGCTCTTCCCTCCGTGCCAGCGGGATGGATGGGGGATGGTGGGAGGCACAGCTCTCCACCCCGCAAAAAAAAAAGCCCCACACAAGGAACAATCTCAGCCCCGCTCGGTGCAAGGAAGGGCAAAGCAGGTGGGGAAGGGTGGCCCGGACAGGACCAGCAAGGCTTTCTCCGCAGCCAGTGCTCGAGCCCAGGCGGAGAAGATGCTTCTGAGGGGAATCTGAAGGGCGGGAGGTTTCCTTACCTCTCTTCATCTCCTCCAGCTGGGAAAAGCGAAGACAAGAGGTGCACCAAGCCGGTGCAAGCCTTCCCCAAGGCACGCTTTGCTCTTAACGCCCCGTTAATTTTAACGAAGAGGCTACGTCCCCATGCAAGGGGAAGGCAACCACCGAGCATCTCCCAGATGCCTTCTCCCGTCACCGAGGCCGGGCTCTTCTCCCCAGGGACTCGGCTTTCCTCCGTGCCCTGGGAGGATGAGGGATGGCTGCATCCTGGTGCCCCATCTCCAGCCAAAGCAGCTCTGCTTTCTCCTACCTCCACCATTGGCTAGGGGGGAGCAATTAAACCAGAGGGCTCGGGGCAATCAACAGCCAAAGCAGACACACTTTGGGGCCGCTTCGCCAGTGCCCAAAAAATTCACCTTCCTGCATCAGGGTCTTTCCAGCAGCCCTGAACCCACCGGAGCATCCAACATCGCTGCCGACAAGGAGCTTTTTTTATTTAGAGCCGTGAGTTATAGGATTCGCTAACAAGGTTAAACTCTCCCCGGGGAGCTGAAGCACTTCACGGCGCAGCATCAGCCCCTGCCCGTAAGGAGGAGGAGGAGGAGGAGGATGCTCGGAGCTGCCTGGGGGTGGGCAAGGGGATGCTCCATCCCCACAGCATCCTCCCGGCACGATGCCGCAGCCCTGGATCAGCAGCAGACTGCGATCCCTTAAACCGCATGGGCCCTGCTGGGGAGGATCCGAGGTCTTGCCTGAAGCTGGTCCTTCCAGCTCGACTGGAAGAGCTGGGAGCCGGATCGCTGCCGGCCTCCCCGGGATTTGTTTTCCAGCCTCCCGAGCGGCCCCCGCCGCCATCAGCCGAGGCAATCGGCCGTTCCCGGCCCAAGGTCCAGAAAAAACCATCATGGTTCAGGCATCCGGCAGGTCAAGAGCCGCCGTCTCTGCCGCTCGCCGCGGGCGGCTCAACCCATCTGGCAGCTCATCCTGGCAGGAAACGAACATCCCATATCCCAGAGCCCTCAGAAAAACCCTAAACAAGCTGAATTTTGCTCCTTTTTCCTCCCCAGGGTCCCAGCTACGCCGCCCGCCTCGGTTTCCCCTCTTGCCTACCAGGCTGCGTTTAAATAATAGTTTCCAGTTTTGGAGGCGGGGGAAAGGCACCTTGTGCTCGCTCCCCAATGTCTTCCCCTCCGGGATGCTCGTGGCTTTGGGCGGAAGAAAACAAAAACCCAGCGGCCGCGTCCCTTCCCCTATTAAAGGTTAAAGCCAGGCAGGGTCAGTCCCTGGGGGGGCTCAGCCCCAGTGCAGGAGCATCCCCGGGGGGCACAGGCATTTTGGGGACTGGCACGGGCAAGAGGGGCCAGGGGCAGGGTAGGGACGAGCCACCGAAGCCCTCCCATCCATCGCCCTCCCCATGGAGGAGCGGACCCCCCCCGGGTGCTGTTAAAAAAGAGGAGCGGGGCGCGGAAGACGGCGTTTCTCCTCCTTCTACCAGCCAGACCTGAAGCAAGGCAGCCATCCGTCCGTCCATCTGTCGGCGCTCCATCGCCGGCGCCAGGCTCCCTCGGTTAAAATTACCTCCCGAGGTGGGAGAGAGCAAAAGCCGGGCTGGGAGGGGAATAAAATTCCAGGTGAGCTCATCCTCCTCCTCCTCCTCCTCCTCCTCCTCCGGAGAAAACATCTCGACTGGGCACGAGCGAGGTGTTTCCAAGCCCAGCACATCCCTCACGTCACCCCGATCGCTATCGCCTGGGGACCGGGAGCTTATTCATCCGGCAGGTATTCAGCGGGAGATAATCCAGCTGCTTCCCGGCCGGCCAGCGGCCGAGCCAAAGGTGGAATTCCAGTGTGGGATGCGATTTTTTTGATAAGAGGTTTCCCTGCGGATCCTCGCCCCAGCATCCCGGCGGATGCTCCCTGGCCAGGAGAGCACGGCAGAGCTACCACCAGCAGGACCCCACCCTCCGCCCCACCTGTTTCTTTACGAAATTAATGATTTATTAAGTTATTTTATTAAAAATGAAAGCATTTAATAAACCTACTTCGACGTAATCCCCCGAGAATGGGAAGAAAAGCAAAGCTGCCCAGCCAAGCCGGATTATCCGGAGCAGCGACCGACCTAAAAATAAACGACCGCTATTTAAGGACGAGCCTCCCACGATAAACCGCCCCCCCGCCCAAAAAAAAAAAATAAAAAGGAAGAAATAAGCCTGAGAAATCGCCGCCGTTTCCCAGCTGGGGCGTTCAGCATCGCCCATCAGACCAAAAAAAGCCTCTTTTTCTGTTTATTTCTTAGCCAAACTCTGCGCTTCCAAGAGTAGAGCATCCCCAGGCTTAAAGCCACTGATTTACAGACGCTCCGTGCGTTCAGGCGAGCCAGGCAAATAAATAATTAAGATTTAAATATGCGTTTGCATAATACAGATAATCTGTCAATTTAACTTGTAAATGCAGTTGGAATTAAGCAGCGACGTTGTTAATTAGGTAGCAAAGGGGCCTAGGAAGCCCCAGCTCCACGGCAGCTGCTGAAGGACCGTAAGGATGCTAGAGGACGCTGCGGCTGGATTTGCCGGGGGTTGCAGAGGCTCGGCAGCATCGGGGCAGGTTTTATGCCCCGCTGGGGCACCAAACCCTCGTGTTCGCCCACATTTTTATCGCAAAAACCACCCCCCAGCTGCTCCAGCCCTTCCTCAGGAGCTGCCTGCACCCTCCCGCCCTGCCTGCACCGGCCAGCGCCGAGAGCAAGGGCTGCCCTCGCCCCACAAGAAAAGAGAGGGCAGGGGGAAAAAGAGCCTGGGGTAATAATTTTGAGGACAAATCGGGTTTTTTTGTTGTTGTTGCACAAACAGCGTGCTTTGAAAGCCAGGCTCGTGGCCACCCTGGGCTCCCCTCACCCAATACCAGAGCCCGGCCTGGGAGGGAAACCTGTTGAGCCCGGCATGGGCACGAACAGACAGTTCTTTATTTTTCTTTTTTTTTTTTTCCTTCTATTTTTCGCTCTGAAGCGGCGCCAGTTATCATACAGGGCTGGGCCCGAGGACTTCCCAGCCCTTGGCGTGCTTCCTGACGCCTCGTTCCCCACTTTAACCCTGCACGGGCAAGGCAGCATCGCATCTGACCCCTAAAGCTGCCCTGAATTTTTGACACCATCCCCGCACCCCGCTCCTCCTTCAGTCCTGCACCCCTCCCATCCACTTGCATCCCCTCTCTCTGCATTTTTCCCCTTGATTCCTCGCTTTCCACCCCGTTTTTCCCCACGATGCCCCGGCGCTCTCCTCCGTTCCCAACCCAGGCAGCTCCGGATCCATCCTCATGCTGTAAAATCCCACCCCACGAACCCCACGCCGGGGCGGGTCGGACGAGCCCGACGGCCACGGAGCTGCCAGGACGGGGTTTTAATACCCGGACGGAGGCGTTTTGTTATCTGCCGTGGGGATGCTCGGCTGGCAGCGTGCGTACCGCACCAGCAAAGCCCCAGAGCAGCAGGTTTGCAGCGTTAAAGCATCCTCAGCTCTCGCTCGGCGCCTTCCTGACTCAGTTTCCCCCCATTTCGGGGCTCAGGGAAGCTCTGCCCGGTCGGCAGCGCAGGCAGGGGATGCAGCAGGGACCCCGAGCCCCCAAATCCCCCCATTTCGGGGCTCAGGGAAGCTCTGCCTGGTCGGCAGTGCAGGCAGGGGATGCAGCAGGGACCCTGAGCCCCAAACTCCAGCCCGGCTCATATACATATATTTTAAAAGGAAATTAAAAAAAACCACCCGATGGAAATGTCGCAAGCGGCTCAAAACCCGACGCAGGATGCGACCCAGGGCTCCGGCTTGTGCAAGGCTGCGGGGCGAGTCGCAAGCTCTCGCCGCTGGCAACACGCTCTTGGTTAAAAAGAACCGAGGCTCGGCTGACTCAGCCTGGCTGGATATCGGGATGCCAAATCCGTCCGGGAAAACGTCGGCAAGGCTGCCGGCGAGCTGGGGGAGACATTTTGCAAGGGGAAGAGGGGAAGCGGGAACGGCATCTGGAAGCGATCGGAGGCGAGGAGCCTCTCCCAGGCGCAGCGGGGAATTCCAACGGCGTGAGCTCAGGTTAAAGCCTCCTTCGGAGACCCAGGATTACAAAAAATTTCAAAAAACCAAACAAGCTTCCACGTATATATATATTTTTTAAACCTGCAAATGATGAAGGAAAGGAAGGCAGCTCCCTGCTCAGCCCTACCTGGACGCAGCGCTGTGATTTAGGTTGATTCTCCCTCAAAAAAAGCCCCAAAGAAGAGGAGAAATCCCTCCATAGGTTTGTTGATATAATTTTGCGGGCGTGGTGTCGGGAGGAGAGTCCTGCTCCGGCACCGCGTTATTTAAAACGGCCGTGCTTGCGCTACCACACGCCCCGGCACCATCCATCCCAGGGCTCCGCTGGATCCCAGCTCCGAGCATCCCTCGACGGCAAATCCAGGAGCACCCCAGCATCCTTGGGATGGCATCATCGAAGAGCCGATGGAAGGTGCCGATGGAAGATGCCACCCTCGCTTAGACGGAGCGGTGCTCCGCAAGGCGCCGACGCAGTGGGGAGCCCTCCAGCCATCCCTGAGCCCCTGGGACCGGCAGCACCCACGGGTGCCCAAACCCACCCCGCTGGACACCCCGGCAGAGCACGTGCCATGCCAGGGACGGTGACACCGGCCACCCCGTGCCACCCGAAGCGGTGGCACCCGGTGCCAATACCTGCCCCGCTGCTCCGCCGTGCCCTTTCGCACGGCCAGCACATAAATACATCCCTTAAAACCAAAAATACCCGCCCGCACGTTAGCACCCACACCGATATTATATAAATAACTTGCCCGTAATTAATATAAACCACCTACACGGCGGCTTGCGCGCTCAAGAAGTCCCAAGCATCCCGCCGAAGCGATGCCAGCAAACCTGCAGCCCTTCTCTCGCTGTGCCAGAGCAATTTATGGCGGGGCGGGACCCGGGGATATCGCGGGGATGTGCAGAATCCGGCCCCGTCCTCCATCGCCTGCTAAATCCCACTGCCCCCAAAAGTGCCGCTTCGGCCCCATCCCGCGCCGAACACCCCAAAGCAAGCGCTCGCCCGCATCCTTCCCAGCTCCATCGCTCCCACCCACCTTCCCGGCGGCTCGGCGGTCACCGTCCCGCGCCGATCTGCGGCGCAGCGGAGCCGGACCAGCCGGGAGCAGCGACCGCCGGCGACGCCGGCACCGCAGCTCAGCGGCCTCCGGCAGACGGCAAAACACATCCTGGAGAGGAGCCGCAGCCCGCGCCAGCCCAAAACCGCGCCGAGCATCCGCCGGTCCGAAGCAAAACCGGGACGGAGGGGGGCTCCTTTGCTGGTTTCGCGGTTCCCCGCCGGCCAAACCCCTTTCTCTTTCCTCCGAGGAAACTTTCCACCCCAACCCTGGTCACATGCAAGGGGTCAGCAGCTGGAAATGCAACAGATTAGCAAGATCTGGGCTTTTTTTTTTTTTTCCCTTTTCCCTCCCAAGAAGAGGCAGGATTTTCTCAGAAAAAAGCTCAATAATTGCAGCTGGAATAGGGAAGCCACCGAAGCCACCCATGTCCAAACGCGAGAGGAACACGGGGGGGAGGTTAAAAAGAAACAGCAAAAAAAAAAAGAGAACCAGAAGTTGCACAGAGCAGTGTGAAAGCGTAAAATCATTTCCTTTTCTTGCTGCAAAATCAAAACCGCCCGTGCAAGTGTCCCCGACGGCGTCGCACGAGGGTCACCGGCCCCAGCCCGGCATCCCCAGCCCGGGATGGAGAGAGCGGGATGGGGCCCCGCAGGGATGCGGGCAAAACCGGGATGGCCAACCTCTGCAGAAGGACCACATCCCTACTCCTTATGCAGCCATTGTGCTACGCCCAGAGAAAACAGCCAAAAAGGGAGAAAAAATGAAATAAAACTAATTATTCTTTAAAAAAAAGGGATGCTAGGAAAAGCTCTCGAGAACAAGACTCCCAGCCCGAACCAGCTCCGAAATACTCAGGACTAAAGCGACGGGACCATCGCCTTACACGAGAGGATAAGGAACGGAGTACGTGGGATTTAGAGGTATTGCCAAATAATTATTGAGTGGGATTCGATCTGAGAATCGCTGCTGGCCCAAACGCCCTGGAGACGGGCACGTGGAGGGCCCCGGTCTCGCCGGGCTGGGCTTGGCGTTCCCACGCCCTGCAGCCTGGCATCCGGCGCTGACGGTGGCTGCACGCACGGGGATGGCACCAGCTGTAAAAATCCAGGCTTGGAGACGCCGGTGCGGCAGTTTCAGGGTTTGAAATGGACCTAAATAGGCGTTTGCACTCCACGGGTGGGTTTGCGCCCCGGGGGTGGGCCGGGGACCAGGGGGACGCTCCGGTCACCATCACGGTCCCAGCTCTGGAGAACGCCCTGCTCACCCACCTCCATGGGGGACATCCCTTAAAATTCCCGTTGACAGACAGCTCCTCCTCTTGTATTTACATTTGCAGAGCCCCCAGCCTGTATCCTCACGGGATTCGGTGCCTCGCCGTAGCAGTTGCTGTTAAATGATTGCCCGGAGCTGGAGGAGCAAGCAGTCCTCTTAACGATGCCGATAATTAAGCGCAGAGGTTAGGGAGAGTCCGGCAAAGCTCGCGGATCCCACCCTACAGCTTATAAGGATGTTAGGAGCTCATTATAGGTTGGACACGTCGTTAGGAGCCAGGGTCGGACGAGGAGAGCCTCCCAGTTCTCTGCTCGAGATCCCGGCTCTTCCCAGGCTGGGATCCGGCACGTGCTACGGAGAGCTGCGACGCAACGCAAGAGGAATTGCGACGCAAGAGGCATTTGCGACGCAAGAGGAATTGCGACGCAAGAGGAATTATTTGCGACGCAAGAGGAATTATTTGCGACGCAAGAGGAATTATTTGCGACGCAAGAGGCATTTGCGAGGCACCACGGCAAGCTGAAATGCAAGCGGGCTGCAGTCACCGCTCCCAGCGCGTCCGCCCCACCACGGCTGATCCCCGACCCCACATCTCCGGCCCAAGAGCGGTGACCGGCGTGGACCCCCCCGCCCGCTCCAGCCCCTTGGCTAAGCAAAGGGAGAAGGTTCTCGCGTAAAATCATCAGCTCCGTCGCCAAGCCGGGGTTGCCCGCCCTGCGTCGCTCTGCCCTGCCGCTCGCCGCGGGAAGCCTGGGTGAATCCCTCTGCTCCGCTGCCAGCCTCTTCACCGCCAAGAGCGGTCGGAGGGAGAGCCCGGCAGAGAAGACAGGCAAATTCAGCAGGGTTTTGCCCGAAAGCTCCGCCATCAGACTTTTAATTACATCATCTCACTACGAGACAGGGCCCGGAGTCACCAGGCAGCCCGGCACCAACCCACCGGGCATCAGGACCGCGCAGGCGTCGCTTCCGTAAACCCGCCGGGCAAAGACGCATCCCATGCCCAATGTCCAAGCCGAGGGAGCGCAAAAAAGCAGAAAAAAGGAAGATTTTCCTTTGTTCTCCGCTCCCCAGAACAATAAAACCCCATCGGCTCACCCTGCGCCAGACCTGCCGCTGAAAGATCGACGGGGAAAAGCCCGGCTGGCTTTTCCTGCTGTCTTGGGGCAAGCGTCCTTATCTTCCCGCCGGGAATGAGCCCATCCCGTGGGAGAAGAGGGCTGCGGGCGCATGCAATGGGGCGGGATGGGATTTATCAGCATCCCGCACCAGGATGCCCAGATCCCGCTCCCAGTGGCTCCATCCACGCCAGGATGGGTCCGCTCCTACCCCTTTGGGATCAGCGGGCTACCGAAGCGCATCCGTCAACGGGTCAGAGGATGCTCGGGGATGGGGGAAAATATCCAAAAAACAGAAAGCTCAGAGCACTTAAATCACGCTCAGCCCGCGCCGCTGAGAGAGCGAAACCGTCCTGCGCCGAACGCGGGGCGCGTCCTCCCCTCCCCAGGGCCTCCGGGAGGATTTTCCCGTCCTCGCTCCGGCGCCCGGGCGTTCGTATCGCACATACCCACGGTGGCGAGCCCCCCGCACGCTATTCGGAGGCACCTGAAACTCTCTGCTCGGGGGTCTCGGGGTGGGCTCGGGCTCCCGTCGGGGCGGCTGCGGGCACAGGCGATGCCGAAGGCCGGGGTTGTTTCCCGGTGAAGCGCAGGGGTTTTGTTTCGCAGGGCATCGCAAGAGCGGGGGCTTTCCTGGCGCCGCTGCCCGCGCACGCTTCGCCACCTGGAAGTGCAACCGCGCTTCAGGCTGCTAATTAATTCCGTTAATTAGAAAAATAATGATTTAAACAAAAAAAAATAAATAAAAAGGAAACAAAAAAAGCCCAACCAACCCCGGAACGCAGAAATAAAGCCGCTTTCTGGCTTGCCGGTGCGCCGCGCTCGCCCGGGCATGGATGCCGATGGTGTGGGGTGCACTGGGGGGGTCCAAGCTTGGGGGTTAATGGTGGGGGGGGGGTCCCCACATCCCCAAATTTGCACACACACACACCCACACACACCCCCCCCCCTGCAAACAGGCAGAGCTGCCTGGCCTGCTGCCCCCCCCGCGTGCATCTACCCCCCCCCCCCAAAACAAAAAAAAATAAAAGCTGCCAGGTTCCCCCCCCCCCCCCCCCATTTTTGCTTAAGGCGATTGCTCGCGGAGCGGCTCTGCCGCTGGCTCTGCAGCGCAGCCGCGGCCACGGGAGGGGTCCCGGGCACGGGGGTCCCCCCGCGCTGCAGACTCACCATGGGGGGGCCGGGAGGGCGCGGGGGGAGCGCTGCGCCGCGGTGCGGGGTGCGGGGGGCCGGGGCCGGGCGGGGGGGCGGGGGGCGGGCACGCTTGCGCACACGCCGGGATGGGCGGCGGAGGGAAGAGGGGAGGCGCGGTGGGAAGAGCATCCCGGGAGCGGGAGGCAGCCTTGCCCCGGCCCCCCCGGCCCCGGCACTGCAGGGGTGGGGGAGGACAGCTACCCCCCCCGATCCAACTATCCCCCCCCGATCCAACTATCCCTCCCCGCAATCCAATACCCTCTCCCCAATCCAATACCCCCTCCCCGATCCAACTATCCCCCCCCGCAATCCAATACCCCCTCCCCAATCCAATACCCCCTCCCTAATCCAATACCCCCTCCCTAATCCAACACCCCCTCCCTAATCCAACTACCCCCCCAATCCAACTGCACCCCCTCAATCCAACTACCCCCCCAATCCAACTGCCCCCCCACCCAACTATCCCCCCCCCGCAATCCAATACCCCCTCCCCGATCCAACTACCCCCTCCCCGCAATCCAATACCCCCTCCCCAATCCAACTGCACCCCCTCAATCCAACTATCCCCCCTAATCCAACTGCCCCCACCCACCCAACTATCCCCCCCAGCAATCCAAATGCCCCCCCCAATCCAACTACACCCCCCTGATCCACCTACACCCCCACAATCCACCTACCCCCTCCCCAATCCAACTATCCCCCTCCCCAATCCAATACCCCCTCCCTAATCCAATACCCCCTCCCTAATCCAAATACCCCCCCAATCCAACTACCCCCCCAATCCAACTGCACCCCCTCAATACAACTACCCCCCAATCCAACTGCCCCCCCACAATCCAATACCCCCTCCCCGATCCAACTATCCCCCTCCCCAATCCAACTATCCCCCTCCCCAATCCAATACCCCCTCCCTAATCCAATACCCCCTCCCTAATCCAAATACCCCCCCAATCCAACTACCCCCCCAATCCAACTGCACCCCCTCAATCCAACTACCCCCCCAATCCAACTGCCCCCCCACAATCCAATACCCCCTCCCCGATCCAACTACCCCCTCCCCGCAATCCAATACCCCCTCCCCAATCCAACTGCACCCCCTCAATCCAACTATCCCCCCCAATCCAACTGCCCCCACCCACCCAACTATCCCCCCCAGCAATCCAAATGCCCCCCCCAATCCAACTACACCCCCCCAATCCACCTACACCCCCACAATCCACCTACCCCCTCCCCAATCCAACTACCCCGTCCCCAATCCAGCTATCCCCCCCCCACGATCCAAATACCCCCTCCCCAATCTAAATAACCCCCCATCCAACTACCCCCCCAATCCAACTACATCCCCCCCAATTCAACTACCCCCTCCCCAATCCAACTACCCCCTCCCAATCCAGCTATCCCCCCCACAATCCAACTACCCCCTCCCCAATCCAACTACCCCCCCATCCAACTATCCCCCCCCACCCAACTATCCACCCCCTGCAATCCAAACACCCTCCCCAATCCAACTACACCCCCCCAATCCAACTACCCCCCAATCCAACTACACCCCCCAATCCAACTACCCCCCCATCCAACTACACCCCCAATCTAACTACACCCCCCATCCAAATACCCCCTCCCCAATCCAACTACCCCCCCATCCAACTATCCCCCCCACCCAACTATCCACCCCCTGCAATCCAAATACCCCCTCCCCAATCCAACTACACCCCCCCAATCCAACTACACCCCCCCAATCCAACTACCCCCTCCCCAATCCAACTACCCCCTCCCCAATCCAACTGCACCCCCAATTCAAATACCCCCTCCCCAATCCAACTACCCCCCCATCCAACTACCCCCCCAAATCTAACTACACCCCCCCATCCAACTACACCCCCCCAATCCAACTACCCCCCAATCCAATTACCCCCCCCAATCCAACTACACCCCCCCAATCCCCAGCGAACCCCTAAAAATCACAGCGCTGGGGGCAGCCCCCCCCCCCACTTAGCACAAATCTCCCCCAAATAAGACCCCAACCCCCGCCACATAAAAGCAGCTCACTGCAAATTTTGGAGGGGGGGTGAAGCTTTCCCCAGCGGGGATTCACATCGCACCGTTCCCCCATCAAATCCGCCGGGCGGAGCGCCCCGAGACGACACGCGGAGCTCTGGGGATGGGGACGGTCTGCTTCAAATCACCGGCTCGCTCGCTTCAAATCATCAACGCGGTACTGGCTATTTTTTTAATTTTTTATTTGGCCTGTAGAGAAATTAATTCCCACCGCAGGAACGCCCCAGGCCCGGCCACCTCAGTCTCCCACGGGATTTCATTCCCAACCCATCCCATCATCACAAAATCAGCAGCCGACCCCTCGAGGCTTTTATTTCTACAGTTCAAAATCCACCCCGCCTGCACCAGGGTGGGGTTTGCCAATCCCTGAGATAATTAGCGATATTAACGCTGATTTTTACGTCGGAAATAACGTGAAATATTGGCTCCGGGAGCAGGCAGCTCACTGCCGAAGGCAGCAAAGTTTATTCCTCTTTATCGGGCTGGAAAGCAAGAGATGGAGGCAACCTGGAAGAGCACCAGCCCCATTTGAAGACCGAAGCGTCCAACGCCAAGAATATTAATTGATAAAATACCTGTTGAGCTGATGGCTCCGGTTTTGCCAAGGCTAACTGAACAACGGCATCAATATTTGAAGAGCGTCCTCGCCTCGTCCCTCAGCCTACGCAGGATGGGGTTTCCTTGCCAGCAAGAAGCGAGGCAACGGGGCGGAGGGTTTTACCCGTGGTGACAGGCAAGCCCACCGTAATTAGGCTTTAATTGCCACCGGCTCGTAGACGATCCTGGGGTAATTACCAGGGCCGCAGCTCAGCGGGGGGAGCTGGGGTTTGCTTGAAGGATATTTAGACCCTTCGGTCTCTCGGGTTCCCCCGCTAGGTTTACGGCATCTGAAAACAATAAATGGCGTTCAATAAAACTCCAGCAATAATAATGCATCCCAAATGCCTATTTTTACCACGCCCCCAAGACAGAATATTCAAAGAGGCTGCAAAGCTTCGCTTCCCAGGATATTCTCGCTCCCTCCCGCTGGTGATGGTGGGATGGGCTCCTTTTGGGGTGATGGGCTCCATCCCGGAGCATCCCCCCGTGGCCTGGGGCAGCATCAATGGGGCGAAGAGCAGGACAAAAACCCTTGCCGAGATGCAAACCCAGCATCGGGGAACCGCTCCAGCTCCCACATGACCTGCCTTGCCCGGATCTCCACGCCCAGAGGTCTCGGCGCTGTGGCTTGAGCTTCACCGAGGCTCGGGGGAATGACGGCGATGCCACGCCCAGCGATGAACACCAGTTGCGTCCATCCCATAGGAACCTCCGGATACCTGAGCGCATCCGTCGTGGCATCCGTGGGGCGGGTACGGGGTGCCTGCGCTGCCTACTCGCACCTCCTTGGGTAACCCATCTCCCAAGGGACCCCTTGGGTGGACCCAAAGACCACCAAAGAGCTTCTGATGGCCAACGCAGCTCCAGCAGACAACGTGTTTTTACGACCCACCAGAAAATACCGCGCTTTGGAAACGTATTTGCTGCCTTAGCAGAACGCCACGAGCGTTTGCTGGGTAGTTAGTCATTGCTAATGACTACACCCTGCCCTAATATTTAATTTACAAAGGATAAATTGCCAGTTAGATTAATTCAGCATGATGAGCGCCGAGTAATTTGGAGAAGAAAAGAGGGAGGGGGGAAATCCTGGCTGTTTGAGAAGTGAATTTGTAACGAGCTTTGCCATCACCCGCTCCAAAGCTATTCGGAAATCCCATCGATAAAATGGTTTAGAAAACGCCCCGGCCGCAGCAGCGAGGAACGGGGCTGTTTCCTTGCCCCGCGAGCGCGTGGGCAGAGGTTTTGCCATCCCCAGGGTGGCCTCGCGCCATCGCGCCGCAGCCGAAACGCTCCCAAAAGGTTGACGAGGACAAAGCGGGAGCCAGCCGAGTGCGATTTATTAATAAAGGAGGAGGGGGATGCCCTCGGCCAGGCTCGCAGCATCTGCTCGGGAGGGACAAGAATGGGGCGATTCATGCCCAGCACAAGCTGGCTTTGTCCTGCCAACCACCTCGGGCTCACCCTTCCTCAAGCCATAGCCTGGAAATGCCGCCTGGCTTTGCAAACTCAGCCCCGGGACCTCAATAAATCATAGAATCATAGAATCATCGAATCGTTTAGGTTGGAAAAGCCCTTTAAGATCATCCAGTCCAACCATTAACCTACACTACCAAGCCCACACTAAACCAATCAAGGGTAGACTAGACTGAACCATGTCCCAAAGTGCCACCTCTGCCCGTTTTTTGAACCCCTCCAGGGATGGGGACTCCACCACCTCTCTGGGCAGCCTGTTCCAATGCTTGACCACCCTTTCCATAAAGAAATTTTTCCTAATTTCCAACCTAAACCTCCCCTGGCGCAGCTTAAGCCCATTTCCTCTCATCTTATCGCTAACTAAAAAAAATCCTTCAAAGGCTCCATCAAAATGCGTCCCCCTGCCCTCTTCTGGTGGGGCAGGCAGGGCCAGCCGCCCCTCCCGGGCTCCACATATCCCCCCGGCTCCCGAAGGAGATGGGTGATGGCCGGGCAGCGCGCTCTCTCGTCTCCCAGGAGAAACGATTCCTCCAGCGGGAGCAGACAGATGGCCTGTGGAAGATGTGCTGCTCGGTCGTCTGTCGCAGCCCTCGGAAAGTCTATTTTCAAAAAAGGTTTGGTTTGTTGTTTTTTTTTTAAATATCTGAAGAACAGGGAAGCTTCCTGGGTGACAGGATGGTCCCATCTGTTGTTTAACCATCCTGTTCCTGCCCTGGCCTAGGTGGGTACATAAATCTGTGATGTTCCCTCACCCAGGGAGACCAAGCTCCCTCTTGGCACAGCAAACACTCCGGTATCAAAAAAAAAATTCATCCCTGCTCCTTAGCAACTTAAAACCTAGGGATGCAAAGAGCCAGGGGACGGCCAGCCACGCCGAGCATCTCCAGATCCACTGCTCCCCAGCTCCTGAATCAACTCCGGCCCCAGATGCGCTCTGCCCAGGAGACGGGTACATCCGAAACAAGAGGGAAAGACCAACAGATGACCCTGGCTTCCCTATCACATACCGCATTTTTGCAGAGAAATACAAAAAGGTGGCTGCATCCAGATGCTCTGCCTCTCCCTGCTGCTGAAAGGTACCAGGGAACTGCCTGACCTGAATATTTATCAATCGGATGAGCCAAACAAAGCCCCCGGCCATCTCTGACGATGCTGCTTGCAACCCAGCCAGCTCTGGACCGCTCCGTCACAGGGCAGCGCTGCAGCACATCCAGCGGCCCTGCAAACAACAAATCGCACAGGTTTTCCCCCCAGCATCAGCAAAAAAAAAAAAAAAACCCACCCCAGTGTGTGGAAAGGAGTAAATAACTGGGGTAGCCAGCAAGAGGATTCCTGCAATTGCATCCCTGGTTACTGGCTGACCAGAAACCAGAGCCCTTTTTGGCAGCAGAAACTCATGAAGTTTTCAAAGGTTGGCACCCGGCGGCAAAGATGCAGGTGAAAGGATGGCTGGGTCAGCAGAGCACGCCTCTCTCTGTACGTAGAAATAGGTATTTCTCCCCCCCAAAACAGGCAGCTCTTGCCAGGTCATGGCGTGAGGACTGTTTAAACAGAGTCAGGCAGCGAGGAAGAAGTCGCCATCTCACTGAAGGAGCAAGAAAAACCTCACTGGAGCTGGGAAGTGGCAGCAAAATCATCCAGGGTCTTGGGATGCTCCTTTGCCAGGACCCTCCAGCTGCAGGAAGACATTTACTTTCCTGCTGTGCCACCACCTTAGCAGTGCAGTCTTATTTATTTTTTGTGTTTTTTTAAATGAGCACGCTGAGGAATCCTTGCAAAATCTGGAGCTGTCTGTGTCAGGGAGGGGCTGCCCTTTTAAATGAGCTCATTTAAGCCAGATACATGACTAATTATCAGGGTAGAGGCGATGGCTCTGGGGCCAGGAAGCAGGCAGCACGTGCTGTCGCGTCTGCCTTCGCAGAGCCCACGGCAGCCAGCCGACGGGGAGGGGCAAGGACTCGGGTTAGTCATTGATTTATTTGGAGCAACAAACCCTTCCCTGCCCCAGGAAAGCTGCAATCCTGCTCCCAGGGGTAAATCCGTTAGGAAATAAGAGAAGCTTTCTCAGGACAGCGGGTTTTCTTGGCCCCCTTCCCGGTGCCTACTCCCCTGTTTGGGCTGACATTCGGTGGCTGGAGCTGTCTTTTGGGTGGAGAAGATGGATGCACGCAGACCCTCCTGCCCCAAAACTCCTCTGCTCGCTGCGTCCCAGAGGCGCCCAGCTTAGTGCTACGACCCCGGTAAAAACCAGCACACGAAGAGGGGTTACTCAATCCACGTTTTAATTGACTTGAGCAGAAGGAACGGTTTCCATAGCAATGGGCCGTCAGCCCCAACTTGTACAAAATCAGAGTTAAAAAAAATTAAAAAGCACCAAAGCCTTTTAAAAAAAAAGCCAAACCCTGAAAATGGGCATTTATTAAAAATAAAAAGATACAAAAGCGCCTCTGCCAGCTCACACTCTTCCTGCCTCCTGGAATTTCTTAAGCAGAAGTTCATCAGCCCGCAGGGCGAAGGTCAAAGCCCGTTTTTGGTAGTACAGGGAGTCCATCGCCAGGTTGTCGATCACGTCTGCCAGGAGATGGGCTCTCTCGACGGAGCTGCCTGGGGCGTCATAGCCCAGGGCGGTGAAATGCACGTGCAGGTGGTAGTAGGAGGGTTGGTAATGCAGGTAGATTCGCAGCTGGGATCCAGGCACGCCGAAGCGCTTCGCTACGGCCTCCTAAGGAGGAAAAAAATAAAATAAAAATACGGGTCAGGACCAGCCACGTGCAGCAAGGGCAAGGGCAGCTGCGGGCAGGTAGCGCACGGACAGACAGACCTGGCCACAGACGGAAAGGAGCATCCCTGGATAGCACAAAAGGTGGAGAGAAAGGCAGAAGCGATTTCTGCTTCCTCCATCCTCACAGCAAGGGAGAGGGAGAAGTTGGGAAGGACAGAGCTCTTGCCCATCCTCTGTCTCAAGCTCCACAGGGATGGAGCGATGCCTGCGGCCACCCCACTTTTCTCCCTCCATGACGGGACACGCTCTCCGCTCGTATCGTTTTCCCTTCCACCCTTATTGCTTCAGCTCACTCGGCAAATTACGGGGATCTTGTTACCAGCTGGTATAATTAAAGCTATAAACAGCAACGGCGAACTCCGGCACGCTGGCTTGGTTCGCTGCTCAGCGCACTGCAAGCCCCTGACTAATCTCTTAATCTCCGCTTTCCCCAGTGCAATTACTTTCCAAATTTCTAACGCAGTGAAGGAAAGAGAAGCTATCGCGCATCCATCTACCAAGCACGCCCTGTCACGGGGCTGGAAAAAACTCGTCAGCTGATGAGAACAGCCAAGGGGTTGGGAAGGAAGTTATCAACACGAGGAGGATGGGGCTCGACTCCTGCAGCTTCCTGCTAATGGAGAAACATCGAGCAGCCCTGAAACGCCTCGAACATGGCACAGCTTTGCGATGCCCCACAGGAAGGTGCCGACGGAACAGCAGGGACAGGGGTCTCCGGGCAGAGGTGCTAGAGAATCACCGAATCATTTAGGTTGGAAAAGACCTTTAAGATCTGTCCTGGTTTCGGCTGGGATAGAGTTAATTTTCTTCCTAGTAGGCACAGTGCTGTGTTTTGCATTTAGGATGAGAAGAATGCTGATAACACACTGATGTTTTAGTTGTTGCTCAGCACTGCTTATGCCAGTCAAGGGCTTTTCAGCTTCCCATGCTCTGCCAGGGGCACAAGAAACTGGGAGGGGGCACAGCCAGAAGAGTTGATCCCAACTGCCCCAAGGGCCATTCCATACCATACGGCGTCATGGGCAGTATAGAAACTGAGGGGGTTGGCCGGGGAGCAGCGATCACTGCTCGGGAACTGGCTGGGCATCGGTCGGCGGGTGGTGAGCAATTGCATTGGGCATCACTTGCTTTGGATATTATTATTATCATTATTATATTGTTATTATTATCATTACTATTTTACTTTATTTCAATTATTAAACGGTTCTTATCTCAACCCAGGAGTGTTTCTCACTCTCACTCCTCCGATTCTCTCCCCCATCCCATTGGGGCAGGGGCAGTGAGCGAGCAGCTGCGTGGTGCTGAGCCACGACAGTGCCTTATGCAAACTGGGGAGGATTTGGGGGTGAGATGCCACGAGGTTTGTGCCCAGAGCAGGAGGCTCTGGGCGCCTTCCCAGCGTGCTCACTGCACCACTGCTGTTCTGCAGCTCCTCCTGCAGCGTAAGCCATAGAATCATAGAATCATCAAATCGTTTAGGTTGGAAAAGACCTTGAAGATCATCCAGTCCAACCATTAACCTCACACTGCCAAGTCCACCACTAAACCAGTTAAGGGTAGAGTAGCAATTTCATGTTTCCTGGCTTGGTGGCTGGATTATTTATAATGAAAGTAAAAACTAGGAATTGTTAAGATTGGAAAGGAGCTCCAAGATCATCAGTCCAACCATCAACCCAACACTCCCATGCCCACCAAACCATGTCCCCAAGTGCCACCTCTGCCCGTTTTTTGAACCCCTCCAGGGATGGGGACTCCACCACCTCTCTGGGCAGCCTGGTCCAATTCTTGACCACTCTTTCCGTAAAGAAATTTTTCCTAATATCCAATCTAAACCTCCCCTGGCGCAGCTTGAGCCCGTTTCCTCTCGTCCTATCACTACCTACTTGGGAGAAGAGACCAACACTCCCCTCCCTGCCCCCTCCTGTCAGGAGCTGCAGAGCGATCAGGTCTCCCCTCAGCCTCCTCTTCTCCAGGCTGAACACCCCCAGCTCCCTCAGCCGCTCCCCACCAGCCCTGTGCTCCAGACCCTTCCCCAGTTCCGTTGCCCTTCTCTGGACACGCTCCAGCACCTCAATGTCTTTCTTGTAGTGAGGGGCCCAAAACTGGACACAGCATTCCAGGTGCGGCCTCACCAGCACCGAGTACGGGGCACAATCACCTCCCTGCTCCTGCTGGCCACACCATTCCTGACACAAGCCAGGATGCTGTTGGTCTTCCTGGCCAACAGCAGTTGGGCAGCGCAGAGGGCAGCGCAGCCCCGGTTTGTGACATATCATCATCATCTCTCGGTTGTTGGTCCCCACGCAGCTGCTGTGGTCAGGCAGCTGCCGGAAAATGCAGGCGGCGACCTTGCGGCAGGCAGGCCGTGCTCTCCCTGGCCAGGATAGCGGTGTTGGACCGGCCTTGCGCTTACCTTGCCTTCTTGCAAGATGTTCCTCAGCAGCGGGAGGTGCTCAGCGGTCAGGTCCCGAAGCGACTTGACGTCCCGGCGGTGAACGAGGGCTATCAGGTAGAGGTCATCCAGCTGCAGAGACAGAGGGGGAGGACGGTGACGAATGCGACCACGGAAAGAGCAGAAGGAGGGACGAGCACTTTGGACCTGACACGCCAACCCCAGCTTTCCCGGCTGTGTTATAAGGGGCTACCTGCCGTTGTGTTTAACCCGCACCCAGGCTGGGTTGAATCCAGCACGAATCTCCCAGTATGGGATGCGCTCACAAACCCGCTGCACCTCAAAAGCATCATTTTTGAACAAAATTGGGTTTGTCCAGGAAAAAACAGAAGAGGACAGCTTCACTCCAATCAATAAACAGTGGGATCACAAGTATCTTCTCAGCTTTAAAGGCAGATTGATCGATCAACCCTTTTCTTTTTTTGACAGGACAAGGCGTAATGGTTTTAAACTAAAGAAGAATAGATTTAGACTGGATATAAGGAAGGAATTTTTTACAACAAGGGTGGTGAAGCACTGACACAGGTTGCCCAGAGAGGCAGTGGAGGCCCCATCCCTGGAAACATCCCAGGCCAGGTTGGACAGGGCTCTGAGCACCCTGCTCTGGTTAAAGCTGTCCCTGGCACTGCAGGGGTTGGGCTGGGTGGCCTCTAAAGGTCCCTTCCAACCCAAAGCATTCCATGATTCTATGATTCTACCGTAAACGCAGCACTTGCTGCTGCCCTTGCACGTTCACATCTCCCTGAGCATCTCAAAAACGTTGTCCCAGCGCAGATGGAGGCTGGCAGAAAAGCTGCTGGCACCCACCGTGCTACGTGAGGGAAACCGAGGCACCCACCAGCCCGAGTCCAGGAGGCTGTGGGGTCTACCAGCATGCACGGATGCCGCACCGAGCACGGCCTTTTCTGCAGAGCAAGCGAATGGTTTATCTCCGCGCTCAGACGAGGATTTACAGTGAATCACAGTGGCCAAAACTGCAATGGTAGATTTTTTTCTTGAGTGAAAAGCTTCCTATATTTCCACCATGCAAATAGCTGGCCGCTTTGCAGTCATACCAGTTCTATAAATAACTATTTTCAAGATTTAATCAGTCACCGGACAACCCCAGTGCAGTAAAATACGTCCGTTCAGCAGGTCTCAGCCAGACCTTTGGCATCTCCTGAAGCACTTACCAAATTCAATGTTTAACGAGACATAGGGTTGCGGATCATTACACTTCAAAAAAAAAAAAAATCCCCATCTCCTTCAGCTCAGTGAGTGGCTTTCTAATATAAACACTGCAAAGCAAAGGGTTTAGATACTTGAGACCCAGCAGATCTTTTCAGGGCTGTGAGAAACCCATCTGGCTACTTGGAAACAGATGCTTGTGCCAAAAGATGCTCTCGGGACCCTGTCTCGTGGCTCTTAAAACACGAAGCTGATACTCGCACCCTGCCAGCACAGCAATGCTCACGGTTCGGTTCGATTCCCAAAGCTGCCTGTGCACAGCTCCGGAAAAAGACAGCGTATCAGCTTGTCCTCTTCGGATCAGGGCTGGCTGGCGGGGGGGAAAACAAACATCTCTTCTCCTTAGAACATCTGCATGTTGCTGGTTGAAACAAATAAGCCTGTTGCTAAAAAGGCCCTGAATGATGTCATGCCGGGCACCGTTTCAGGCAACGCCTCGGGGCTCCTGCGGGTTTGAAACCAACTCAAAAGAAGTGGGGAAAAAAGCCTACACCAAAAAAAAAAAAGAAAAAAAGAATTTTTTTTTTTAAAAAAACAAACAGAAATCAGCTCAAACTACTATCAAGGTTGGGCAGCAGGAGCTGACACAGCACGCAGAAGGTCGAGGTTGGCAGCAAGCATGCAGACTTCACAATGCAAACAAGAAATCTTCCTCTCATCAACCAACCTGAAATAATTACAGGTGACTTCGTAGCATTTGTGGGCAAGGTGCTAAACTAGCGCAAGGCGATGCTATTGAAGGGACTTCTAAGGGGAGGCTCAGAGAGTCCTGCTGGGAGCTCTGTCTCACTTCCCTAATTGAATTTAGTAGCCTTGCCTGTTTGGTGGGACGCAGAAAAAAGAACCGATGCTCACGGGCAGCCCTGGGGCTGCCGGGATCGGCTCTGGCCCGGTGTCACCCACAGCCAAGAAGAAATTCCTTGGCTCGAAGGCAGAAGTTGACAGTGCTTGCTGGGATCCTGGCTCGCCTGCCTGGGAAAGAGACAGGCAACGCGAAGGTCCCGGATAGCCTCAGGGATGACGGCTCTCTTGTTGCAGACAGCAGCCCCAGCAATTGGGAAGAATCCAAGATCCTGTTCAGCATACCAAGAGGGGACAGCAGCACAGGGAAACCTCCCCTAAAGACAAATCCTACCATTTAAGCGCACCCTGACCATGTATAGCTGCAAGACGTGGATACAACGGGTCTCTAGAGAAAGCTAAAGCCCATCCGGCTCCAATCCTGATGTGAGTTGCGATGCTTCATTGGGGTGAGCGAGGATTTACACCAAAGCTTTGCTCGGAGGGAGGAAAGGGACGGTGTCTTGCACTTTTTAGGATCCCTAAATATGCCACCCTGAAAGTAAAGGGCACCAAACAGGGTACAGTGGAGTAAGCACGACCACAAGCTTGCCATACGTCACCTGCTTTGCAAAGTCTCTCCAGGAAGAAAGTGGCACCTCCCGGTAAATAAGCAAATTTGAGGTTCATTACCCCATCACAGCTTGACAGGGGATTTTTGGAGTAGCTGATGTACAAGGAAATCATGGTGACCAGAGACTACCCTGCAGCAACTCACCTGTCCTCCCCAAGTCATTGCCCCAGGCGACTCAGCACCAGACCAGAAATAGGTGCTCCCAGCACAGAAAGACAGAATCGTGCTGCCCAGGAGCACGCTGGTGTTCCCGGTTTGGGGTTTTTTTTTTTCAGTTTTTAGTTCCCATTTCTACGTTTTAATCACACGGTAACTTCCCCTCCCTGCCACCCACAGGGAGGATTCTGAGGATCAGAAACATGAAGCGGACCCTTTTTTGACTCCACCGACTTCAAGGGGTGCACGTGTGTAGTTTCGTCTCCCCAGGCACGTCCCCAGAAGAACAGCACGAAAAAGAGTCAGAGCCCAAGAAAATAATGAGCTACTCAATTTAGGATTACAGCCTGGGCTTAAAAACATCCATCTTTCAACGAGTGGCCACTCCCATGAGGGGTTAAAGCAGCTGCTTATAAGCTAACGACCATCTGTTTAATATTGTGTGGAGGAGAGTTAATTGCAGCGAGCAAAGGACAACGCATCTGCCCGGTTTGTGCCTAAAGTTGAGGCTTGCAAAAAACCCAAAACAAAGTTCATCAGGAACAAATACCCAGCTGGATTTAGCCTCAAACACACCACGACAACATGGGGGCCGATACAGGAAAGAGAAAGCAAAACTAATAAATAAATCACCCAGCAGCAGCGAGAACAGCCCGCGTTTTGCAGCGTCCGCAATTAGCATGCGATGAAAGGCCCCAGCAATACTGGCACTTGTAACAGTGTGAACAGGAAGGATGCATTTCCCTACTAACGCTTTCATTAGTGTGCTACTAGTAGCACAAAAGTGGACATTTCCTCTGGATTACCTTCAGGCAAGCAGCATCCCTTCAAAGATAAGAGGAGCAAACAAACCTGGTTTTGATTCCACTTAAAATCTGGAACTAGAACAAAGCCATTGCAAGGATCTGGATTTTCATGGATGATTCGATCGGCCTCAGCTTTCTTCTCCAGGATATTATACACCCACTGAAAGAGAAACATGCGATTTATAAACCAGCAGAGAAAAAAAACCGACCCCTCAAGCACATTTAGCCCAAGCTCATGGATTAGTGCATATTTGCTGCAAGTAGAACATTAAAAAAAAAAAAAAGCAACAACGTGATTTTAAGATGACCAAATAATTTCATGGCTGATAACATTTGTAGTTAATTAACCATAAAACACTCCAACAACAAACTCCAGGCTATTACGAGCACTTCAGTGAAAAGATAACACCCCCCCACCCCCACCCCGATCCCGCTGTGTGGCCGGCTAGCTAAATTATTCAGGGATTTTTGTTTTCCTCTCAAGCATTAAGAACTGCCCACAGCTAGAGATGAGGTATTGAACAGAGATGGTTTAGCCCAGCATAGAAATAGTTGCATTTGCCACTAAGAGGATTTGGGGATCATTCTCCCAATGGAGTCTAGCAATAAACCATACCTGGCTGCTTTACGAGGCCCGGAGATGGAGCTGCTGCAAGCACTAAAACCCCCAAGGGGCAACAGCATCCCTGCTCCGTGCTCCCACCGGTTGGCACAGACCCATCCAGGCATTCAGGCAGATCAGCCACCAAGACAAGCAACTCTGAGCACACCAGAGCCTGGCGAGGCAGGCAGCGGTGGAAGCCAGCTCTTACAGGGCTCAGCAGACGCCTCTCGCAGCACCGCAGGGCTGTTTGCACCTTTTTACCTCCCAGGCTGCGCTGAAACCTTTACAACTAGGCCTGGGAAGGGAACTGGGCTGATTTTTCCCTTTCCGAAAGGAAGGAGCAGATTCCTTGAGAGCCTGAGGTTGGACGCAGCTCTGGCTGCTGGCAGCCAGCGCTTGCCGGGTAAATACGAAAGGCTTGTGTTTTCCTGCACAACGCCCATCTCTTGGTTTCCTGGCTGATTAGAAAACAGCTCACCGCTCTCCTCCTTCTGTATTTAAAGCTTCAGCCTCCCAGACTGCCTGTAATCCCTGCTCTGGTTATCACCCTGCACTCCTCCTTCAAAGCAAAGCACCGTCCAGAGATTAATTTCAGCTACAAAATGGACGAAACCAGGGATAAGCGACAGAGTAAGACGAGCGGAAAGCATGTTTGCTTTTCCTGGCTAGCAACCTGAGCTTCAGCAGCCGCCTTTACCCCTCCAAAATGCACTTTCTGTGCTCTAACTTAAGTCTATCTTAAGTATTGGACTGCCAAGGGAGTCTCCAGCCAGGTCCCTAGAAGATAAGACAAGGCAAGCAGAAAATGGCCAGGGCTTGAAAGCTGAAACCATTTTGAAACATCATTTTCCCCATCAAGTTTAGGTACGAAACATTTTGGTTGCCCGAGGTGGGTAGGAGAGGTGCAGGCAGCCTCGCAGACACAGCGAGCGAGCTGGGTCAGCGGATGCTGGGCACACCAGAGGCTCGAGATAAAGACAGCCCTTTTGGGGAACTCCGTCAAGAGTTTAATTAATCCAATTAAAACTTAGGATCATTGTGAACTGACCTGAATATATCCTCAGAGACAAATAAACCTCTCCTCCCTTGATCTGTTGGGTTTTTTTGCTTAAATTTCTGGTCTTTTCTTCCTAGCAACAACGTCTTAGAGAAGATTAGGTTCTCAAAAGAGATTTTGGAAAGCATGGCACAAGATCGCTGTGCTCTGTGACGCTGGAAGAAAAGCAGGGCAGGAAGCTCAGCAGGAAATGGAAGTTTGCCATTTGGTTTTTTGGTTTTGTTTTTTTTTTTTTTCCTGTGCCTGCTCTTTTCACAAGTGCCAAGCTATCAGTGCCCAAAATTAGTTCACCGATCAGATGAGCTGATTTTTAAACCCAATGCTGCTTCATGTGACGGGCAGGTCATCAGCTGATTGCTCTTGCTGTTTCCAGCACAAGCCTATCGAGGACAACACATGTCCAGAGCCTGGCACAATAATAAAACTATTATAGTGAAAGCATCCATGCTTTGCATCCTCCAACAGAAAACAGAGCCGCTTCTATAGTCTGCTGATATTTCTGTTACCCTTCACATTTCCTCTTCTGCTCATCAAAAACAGTTGGATGAAGACAATAAACTGTATTATCAAATCACAGAGACCAAGGACTGACCGTGCTGACCAAGATCTCTTGGCAGCTGCTCCCAATGGGCACCAGGAATATGTTTCCATGTGTAGAAATCAGCTCGCAAGCATTTGGCGGAAGAGGCAAAGAGAGCGAGCGCTCAAGCATCTTCCGAAGGCAGCTGCTACAGCAGAAAACTTCACAGCCTTCGGAGCAAAGGCAGGGAGAAAACATTTGTGCAGGTTGCTGTCTGGTGGAAACACATTCTTGACTTTCTCCAGCTAATAAATGCCGCCTGTGTGTTATTGGTGTTGCAGCCTGGCTGCCGGCGAGAAAGCTGAACGACGGAGCAAAGAAAAGCAGGCAAGTGAGGAACAATTGAGCACACGCTGCAGCTTGCAAGGTGCCTTCTGGTACGAGTCACAGAAAGCAGGATTCACGTTCATCTGCAAGCGATTAGAAAGCAGACATCACAAGAGTGAACCCTGTAACCGTTCTGCTGCTGTTTAAGGCAGCAGGGAAGAGGTGGGGGGGATAGCTAAGGCCTGTGGTTGGTTGACTTTGGGGTTTATTTTTAACGCGTAGCCTCAGCAGACCCAGGATTTGTTTTATTCCCCCTTCTGCACAGGCTGGCATGAATTGGTCCCTACAGACTTAGAATCATAGAATCTTTTAGGTTGGAAAAGACCTTTAAGATCATCCAGTCCAACCATTAACCTACACTGCCAAGTCCACTCTAAACCAATCAAGGGTAGACTAGACTAAACCATGTCCCCAAGTGCCACCTCTGCCCGTTTTTTGAACACTTCCAGGGATGAGGACTCCACCACCTCTCTGGGCAGCCTGTTCCAATGCTTGACCACCCTTTCCGTGAAGAAATTTTTCCTAATATCCAATCTAAACCTCCCCTGGCGCAGCTTGAGCCCGTTTCCTCTCGTCCTATCACTACCTACTTGGGAGAAGAGACCAACACTCCCCTCCCTGCCCCCTCCTGTCAGGAGCTGCAGAGCGATCAGGTCTCCCCTCAGCCTCCTCTTCTCCAGGCTGAACACCCCCAGCTCCCTCAGCCGCTCCCCATCAGCCCTGTGCTCCAGACCCTTCCCCAGCTCCGTTGCCCTTCTCTGGACACGCTCCAGCAACTCAGTGTCCTCCTTCTATTGAGGGGCCCAAAACTGGACACAGCATTCCAGGTGCGGCCTCACCAGCGCCGAGTACAGGGGAACAATCACCTCCCTGCTCCTGCTGGCCACACGATTCCTGATACAAGCCAGGATGCTGTTGGCCTTCTTGGCCACCTGGGCACACTGCTGGCTCATGTTCAGCCGCTGTCGACCAACACCCCCAGGTCCTTTTCGGCCAGGCAGCTTTCCAGCCACTCCTCCCCAAGCCTGTAGCGTTGCATGGGGTTCCTTGTGTTCCTTTGGTCTCTAAAGAAGAAAGATACGAAGCGGAATGCTCTAAAGGGATGTAAACCAGGAAAAAAGTCCATTCCTGCTGCCTGCGGCAGGAAGGACACTAAAGTACAGCTTTGCCACATGGAATATGGCCAGAAAGGCAGAACGGCAGAGGAGCTGTAGGCAAAGCCTGAGGAGTGAGTTGCGGTGCAGGAATCCAAGAGCAATTTGTGCCTTCCCATTTCCACAACACCCAAGAGACTCCTAAAAAGCCCAGTGAACCTGCATCAACACCCTCGGAAAGGAGGAAGAACGCCCCAGCACAGAGAGTCTCCAGAAACCTTGAGAAAAGCAACTTTGGTTACATCTCCAAGGCAAATGTTTTTCTGCAGAGATGGAGAAGGATGCCCCAGAGGACAGAAGGATGGGGACACCGGGGGAGTTTAGGGGAAAGAGAGCCCTGTTCAGCATCACGGAGCATACCCCAAAGATCAGACAGCCTCAAGAAAGCGCAGTAGATGAGGGGACGCATTCAGGCAGCATCAAAACTCAGGACCAGCAGAAATAACCTGCAGCCAGTCGCGTTTGAGGAGCAGGCTGCCCAGCCAGATGAGAGGGTGTGGTACGGCGGAGCTGACGACACACTGATGGAGCAACCGAGACGGAGACGGGGACACAGCACTCCCACCTCTTCTGCCTCCAACCTGGGCTTCGGAGGAGACATCTGACAGCCCAGCATGTCGAAGAAGGAGACCAAAGACCTCCGTCTCTGCAGGGGGGAAGCAGTGGTACCCATACCTGGATGCTGAAGCTCTGGGACTGGATGAAGGGCAGCGTTATGTTCTTGTAATCCTCCCCTGTTTCACGGATGAGGTGCACTTCTTGACGGAGGTATTTCTGAAGGTGTTTCTCCGTGGCGGGGTACACCACTGTGGTTTTTATCTCTAGAAACAAACATGTTTACTGAGTTACCGTCACAGTCGAAACCCACGTTAATTCCTTCAGTCCCCAATAAATCTGTTTTCCCTTCCAATAAATGCCACACTAACACGTTTTTAAAAGATAGCGCTAAAATAGCAGGGTTGGGGAGAACGGACAGGGAAAGCAGACAAGTGCTTTAACCTCGCAGGTTGCCGCTGCTTTTCTCGAGGAAGGATAAGCCGACAACACAGCCAGGGCCTGTCTTTCCAGTTCAGCTGGAAGAGTTTGCTGTCTGAAAGGTTTTTTTTTTTTTCCCCCACACTGGCTCTTTCAGGCATATCAGCAACATCTGGGCAGAGCTGGAGCTCCCAGGGAAGAGCTTATGTGCAGTCAACAACCAGGACAGAAACACGACCCCGGGGGCAGAGACGCACCTTCCTCACGCTTAAATCCGAAGCTCGTGGGATGTTATCGAGCGAGCACCCAGCAGCTTTCTCCAGCCACAAAACCAGACGTCGCGTGAGCTGCGAGCAGCGGGGCCGCGCTGGGGCTGGCTCGAGGAGCAGCTCCTTCCCAGAGCTCTCGGCCATCAGGATGTTTGGCCTCGAGCCCCGAGCGCAGGAGGCAAAGAGGTCAAAGGCACAGTGACATATCCGGAGCAAACAACGCGGGCTGATGCGTTAACATGGCGTGGGACGAGCTGAGGGAAGAAGGCTGGGTGATTCCCCTACAGCAGCCGACAAAGAGCATTTAGCTGCTTACTCTAAAACAATTTCTATTTACCCTGAGATTAAAACTTTGCTGCGTAATTTCTGCAACATTAAACAGGATGAAAGTACGCACCTCATCAGCCTGGCAGCTTGCACCTCAGCAGCAGCGCATCTTACCCGCAGCGGTACAACAGTGGAAAAATAGCCCTCTTCGGCCAAGATGTGCGATACAGAGCCTGCCACAACGCCAAGGGCACCAGCAGTGCCTCCGCCTCCCCAGCTAACGGAGAGCTGCTACAAAACTTAATGCAGGAAGGAGAAAATCCCCGCGAGCCTGGACAAACCCCAGGCAGGTCGGACCAAAGCAAGCGGCTGGGGCACTGCAAGCACTGCAGCTCGTGCCCAAGGTCTGCCACGCTCACAAAAACCACGGGCTGCACACTCACCAGGGTACCAAAGAGTCGTGCTTCAGGCTTTATATACATATATATGCTAGCCAGACACTGAATATAAATATCTATTTGTTCCTAAAGCCAAGATTTAGGGTGGTTGGGTTTTGGGTTTTTTTTCAGTTTTCTGGGTTTTTTTTTTGTTTTGTTTTGTTTTTTTGGGTTTTTTTTAAGGTCAGCGCTGCACAAGCCAGGAGACTCTGCCTTTTCATTTCATGCCAAACCCAACTTAGTGAAATCCACAGGAAAATGCTGGTAACATGAAATATGAAAATGCAAACTACAAGGGCAGTCTGGTCTGATTCCCACTATACACATGTTCAAACAAGGTTGGCTTCCAGGACTCGATTAGCACTTCTAGCGCGGTGATGTAATAGCAAAAAAGAAAAAAAAAAAAAAAAAAAAACAACCACAAGGCTGTAGCTCCTCCGCTCCTCATTTAAAAAGAACAGCACTGGGGAGAAAACAAAAAGGCAAAAGACAAGCAAATACCACATCCAGCCTCAGGCTGAAACTTTCACAATTTGATTTTCTGCCCCAAAACAAGAGCAGGGACTGCAGCAGAAACGCCTCCGCGCTGAGAGTGGTGATAGCTGCAACGTGCGCACCGGCTGGGATGTGGGGTTGCGGAAGAGCCTTCAGGGCTTCTCCGGCACCTCCCCGATTTGGGGGGCAGCTGCTCTTGGTGGGGAGAGCCACTTCGGATACTTTAAAACCTAACACGAGATCAGAGAAATCCTTAATGTGCAGCTGCGGTTGAGCAGCAGATGTTTGGAAGAGGAGAGGGGGGAGAGGCTGTGGTTCACTAATGATTATTTCCCTTCTAGAGGTCTCACCAACCCCGAAACGCCCCAGCAATGCTAATTAGCATAAATCACTACGGCCAGAGAAGCTGTTTGATAAATGCTCCGAGCCTGACTATCGTTAGGAGCCCGCGCATGAGATGCAAAGTCCCAGCTAAGGCTGGGCTCAGCCGCAGGAAACATCCACGGCGAGACCGGGCTCGCCATGAAATCTTTCCATTGCTGGCAACCGGCCGCGTTCGTGCTCCGTTTCAAAAGCCGCCCTGCTCCTGGCAGACTCCATGCACATTAAAGCGTCACGTATGCCGTGGGGCAGCCGAAACCTACCCCGGCCTGCAAAGGGGGGTAAGGGACCGCTGGACACATGATGTGGGTTTTTAAGCTCGCCGAAGGGTCAGGGATTGTCTCTGCTCACGTCTGAGTCACATCAGCCGGCGTGTTCCTGACCGCCAGCCCAGGGACACCAGGAAACGCCTGTGGTTTATTCTGGAAGTCAGGGCTGGCCATCAATTAACTGGAGGTTATAAAAAAGGAGGTTTAATTGAAGGAACCCGGATGAGCAGGAGGATGAGGTCCTGCGATGGTAGAGAACAACTGACCGGGCGGTTCACCCTACGAAAGGTGTTTGAGGGGATAACACCGTCGTTTCCCTGCCCAGGAGAAAAGGAAGCTCGGATTGACCAGGAACAAAAACGACTTCTCCGCTCTCCTGCTAAAAATGAGTGGAAAGAAAACCAACCCAAGACACAAGAAATGAAATCAACACACCAGCTCAATTTGGGGAACTTGCGGGACAAAGGGCTGAAGGCAGCTGTTGCCAGGAGGAGAGGATGAAACATCCTGTCCTGTGGCGCAGGACAGCCACACGTCGCAGATGGGAAGGGGTAGAGAGACCTTGTGCACCTAGGAAAGTCCACTCCAGGCTCACTTATCCCCTTTCGCGGTGTGCCGTCCCCAGGCTCTGCCAAAATCCCCCTCCAAAGCTTGGCACGCCAAATTTCAAAGCGATGCAAATAGCGAGGAGAGGCCAGGGTGACGCGCCGAGATGCCTTGCGCTCGCTTCTCCCATCCCACTCGGCGACATTGAAATGGACCACTTGTAGTTGTGTTTTGGATTTAAACATGCCGGGGAGGCAAAAGAAGCACGCAGGGCAGGAACAACCTGTTTCCACTTTTGGGCAGGGGTGCTTTTTCCTCCCTTTGCTAGTAGGAAGCCGAGCTTTGGCTTATAATCTACCTAATCAACTCAACCGTCGGGTGCAAGCCCAGGAAACAGCAGAGAAAGTTGCATTTGCGCTCTTGCAAGTTTTCTTTCCCTCTGCAAGCCTCTTTCCTGCTGCATACAGCTCTGCGCTGTCTTCCCATCGTCAGGTATCTCCTTCGATGCAGCCCTAACTGAATATAACGATGCAAACCTTCCCCTGCTGCCTTAACATAGTTTATTTAGTTTTATAATCGCAACTGTGCAGTAGGAGAACGCCTAATTTTAACCCACCCCCAAGGAGAACCGACCCCGGCTTTGCCTCGGACATCTGGGGCTCTCGTTATCGAATGAAAAACACAAAAGAAAAGGATAAAGCTTGCAAGAGTTCACAGTCTCCCAGGCCAGCACATGCCAGGGCAAGCCAAGCGTGCTGCTGGGAACTTCTACCGAGGCTGTTTGGCCCCGCATTCTCATCCAAGGACTCCTTGGCAGGCTCTAGCTGCAACAGCCACAGCAAAGAGGAAATTTGCAGGTTCCCAACCCCCAAAAACCAGAGCAAAGCACGGTGATACCTCCCCAGCGTCCCCCAAGCCATCCCACGCGCTCCCACCGCTTCAGGCTCCAGCTTTTTACTGGAGTGTAACTTTTTACGAAGTGTTCTTCGCTGGGCAAGCTCCACGGGCAGGCGGAGCGTGGCAAGGCCGGGAGATGAACCAGCCTTCCCAGTGCAGCTCCTGCAAGTTTCTCCAGCTCCTCGCTGCCTGAAACCAGATGCTTTCTGGGCTCAGGAAGGCAAGGATATGTATCACTTCCTGCATGACCAAATACTTTCCTTCCACGCTCTCCCTTTTCTCCCACAATTTCTCGACCCCGTGTCGGAGAGATGGAGCCGGAGCATCTCCCAATGTGCTCATTTTCAGACGTTTTTAATAAGCTTCAGCCTGCAGCACAGGGATGAGCCACGCCCCATGAGTAAAGACCCCTTAAAGGACTGGTGAGGTCACTTAAATTACGCTGGCACAGCTTTGGTGCTGCAGAACATGCCATCCCTCAGCAGCCAGGCAAGAGGAAGTTGCTTTTTGCTGGAAACAACAAGTTCTCCTTGCTAAAAGGGTGTGAGCACCATCAGGAGCTGGATGTTATCGGGGAACGTGTTGCTTGAACCATCTGGCTTTTGCAATCGAGCCTTTGGCAGCAGGAAAATCTTCCCCCTGCTACAAAAGCGGCCCTTGCTCTCCCTTGCAAGGGAGAGTGGCAGAGCTGGGGTTTCCTCCACCAGCATCTCACACCTCTAGGCATGAACCACCTCTTAAATCTAAGCGACATCCAGCAGCTAGTTTTAAAATAAGTTATGCACGCCTGCCTTTGCTGTTAGCAGGGCAGTCACGATCAGAGGACACGCTCTCTGACACGGCTCCTCCTCACAAACTCGCTCACAAATTTCCTCCTCCTTACTCAGGTGGTTTTGGGTTGCCCTTCAGATGAACTCTGATCATTATTAAGCTGGTTTGCAAATAGTATTCCCCATTTTAGCCCTGACACGTCTGTCCTAGCAGCCAGTAAAACCAACGAGCCAAGGAAGACATGGATGAGGTCCTCTTTCTGATCGGCACCACCTTCACACGTCCCCACGCCGGTGTGCTCCCAGCCCCAAAAATCTCATCTTTAAGCAGCAGCAGAGCAAAATTCCTCTTCCCAGGTAATGTGCTGCTTTTGGCCTCCCCTTCTCTGCCTCCACCATGCAAACAAAGCGACTGGCCCAGCCTCGCGGGCTCTTTTACCACCAAGACAAAACAAGCTTTCATCGCATGGGGCCTGTGTTAGCTTGACTCCAGGGAGGGAACAGCATCCAACGCACTTAAACGAGGAGGCGGGGAGAGGGTGAAGAAAATATTCACTTTCAGCTATCAAGAAACTCCAGCTGAATGAAGAGCCCCCCCGGGGATTTTGGACCACAAAGGCGGCATTGAGAAACGCACTTCAAAAAAAAGCAGAAGGATGCAGAGGCAGCTCCTCATGCCGTCAATGCACCCAACGTCACAAGTCACCTGCGGTCATGATTTCCTCAGTCCGGAGATTTACCTTACCTTTAGAAAGCGAGAAGCTGAGCATGGGGGGCTCTGAAATCCCCGGGGTGAATTCCTCTTCTGCGGGACATCGCGACTTTTTGACGGAACTGCTTAATGCCAAAGTTTGAGCTTTTCTGCAAAATACTTTTACCGCATCACATTAGCCGGGTGTAAACCTGCAAGCGCCAGGAGACAAAACCCTCTCTCCCTCTCTAATCCTGCAACCAAGAGGCCAAGACAGACCCCCACACAAGGGCTCGCTGGGTCTCCACATGCTCACTCAATGTCAGGGATTTCTCAGAAGCCCTGACATTGTCTGCAGCCTTACAGGAAACTTCGCCTTTGTGTTAGGTTTATGAGCTGCATTCCTTGCATCGACTCCCTCCCTGGGCCGCGACTTGGCTCAAGAGGGAATTTCCTTCCCCTCCTGACGTGTGTGACCATTCCCTCTGGTGCCAGCCCAGCTGCCTGCCAGTGACTCACGCCCCGGGCCCGCAAAAAGCAGCTCTTTGACTCTGAATGGCTTTGAAGGAAGAAGCCTCCTCACCCACCGCTCAGAGCTGGGGAGCCTGGAGGGCAGCACCGGGCTCCGCAGTCCCCCCCAGGTCTCCTGCCCAACATCCAGAGCAGGCGCAGTGATGCCAAGGAGAGGGCTGGGAAGCAAAGATGCACCACTGTGTAATGTCTCTCCAAAACCTGCCTTTTAAAGGCAATTTTTAAAGTAATTAAAAAGATAAACTTCAGCAGAAGGAAGCCAAAGGCTTCCTCCCCGTTCAAGCCTGCAAGAGGAACGGCATGAACACTCATCCAAAAGCACAGCAGGTTTGATCCAGCCATACATGAAACAGCGTGGCTACGTGGGTGTATTGGGTTTGCGTGGCAAGGTTTTGGGAGTGCGGGGGCTACAGGGGTGGCTTCTGTGAGAAGCTGCCAAAAGCTTCCCCTATGTCCGACAGAGCCAACACCAGCCAGGCTCCAAGACGGACCCGCCGCTGGCCAAGGCCCATCCCATCAGTGACAGTGGTGGTGCCTCTGGGATAATGTATTTAAGAAGGGGGGAAAAAAACCCCACAGACTGCAGCTGGAGTGAGGATGTGCGAGAGGAGCGGCTCTGCAGCCCCCCAGGTCAGTGCAGGAGGAGGCAGGAGCTGCTCCAGGCACGGAGCAGAGATTCCCCTGCACCCCTGGGGCAGCCCATGGCGAGGCAGCTGTGCCCTGCACCCATGGGGGCCCACGGGGAGCAGAGATCCCCCTGCACCCGGGGAGGAGCCCACGCCGGAGCAGGGGATGTGCCCGGAGGAGGCTGTGACCCTGTGGGAAGCCCACGCTGGAGCAGGCTCCTGGCAGGAGCTGTGGCCCCGTGGGGAGAGGAGCCCAGGCTGGAGCAGGTTTGGTGGCAGGGCTGGGGACCCTGCGGGGGACCCACGCTGGAGCAGACGGCTCCTGAGGGGCTGCACCCGCGGGAGGGACCCACGCCGGAGCAGTTCGTGAAGAGCTGCACCCCAGGGAAGGGTCCCACGCTGGGGCAGTTCATGGGGGCTGTCTGCCGTGGGAGGGACCCATGCTTGGGCAGGGGAGGAGTGTGAGGAGTCCTCCCCTGAGGAGGAAGGAGCGGCAGAGACACCATGTGATGAACTGACCCCCAACCCCCATTCCCTGTCCCCCTGCGCCGCTCAGGGGGAGGAGGGAGAGAAATCGGGAGTGAAGCTGAGCCCAGGAGGAAGAGAGGGGTGGGGGAAGGTGTTTTAAGATTTGGGTTTATTTCTCATTACCCTACTCTGTTTTGACTGGCAATAAATTAAACTGATTTTCCCCAAGTTGAGTCTGGTTTGCCCGTGACGGTAACTGCTGAGTGATCTCCCTGTCCTTATTTCAACCCACCAGTTTTTCATTGTATTTTCTCTCCCCTGTCCAGTTGAGAAGGGGAGCGATAGAGCGGCTGTGGTGGGCACCCGGCGTCCAGCCAGGGCCAACCCACCACAACTGGGGCAGAGTCACAGCACAGAGGACAAGCCGAACAGAAACAACCCGAGCAAGGATTTAGTTTAACGAAGGCCCAGAAACAGGACGTAAGAACACACAGATTCACCTGGTTTTGCTCCAGCCTCTCCAAAAAAGCAGGACCTGGCACAATACTGACAGAGACCAGCAACCCTGCCTTTAACAGCCTTTCCACCCCGGTGAGGGGTTTCGCCCCTGGCATAAATCTTAAATAAAAAAATTTTGCTATCTGAGTAACGCTGGAGTTATACAGCACTGCAGCAAAGCGCTACAAGGAAGTCAAAGGCCAGCACAGCTGCACAGCTGCAGCCGGGGAGAGGCCCAGGGGATTTTAGTCTTGCAATGCCACCTCGTGGGAATCGCTGCAAGACGCTGCCAGCCTCCAATGCCATGGGTGCCCAGGCAGGAGTCTTTCCAGCAGACAAAGCATAGCTTGAACATCTTCCCACACGGGGCATCCACAAAAAAACGTGGTGTGGCAGTGTTTTCCTGCCACTGAAATGTGACACTGTAACGCTGAAACCTCTGATTTAGAGTCCTCGACAGGACAAGAGTTTTGCCCAACTCGAGCTTCCAAAGCCAGACATTGCTTCCTGCTACAGACATAGTGCTAAAATAGGAGCATTTTCAGGAAGGTGCATCCAACATCCCGAAAATTGAATTTAGGACCGCAACAACTTCTTATTTAAGGCTATCACTCGATTAATTTTGACCCTGTTAAACTTGTTTGGCTATCACTGTGCTTACAGAAGCGTCGACGCGTAATTAATCACTGCAATTGCAGAATTTATACACATACCAGCATTAAATCGAAGTGCCCGGCCTGCCAAAAGAGCAGCCCCGCTTTCCAGCGGCGGCTGCAGAGCGCCGCAATCGCAGAACACCTTTCCACCGCGACAAGAACGCGTCTCGCCTTCCACTGAAGCCCTCCAACCCGCTCATCTAACCTCATCACACTCTGTTTATTAATCAGGTTTTGTAACACACAGGTGCGTGAAATCAGCAGGGAGAGGCTTGAAAGGCAGAGGCCAGGTGCCCGCCTGCCCCAGGCACTCAAGGTTACCAACATTTAAATCCCCCCTGCAATCATGCTAGCTGTCTGTCCTTACCAGGTGACATCAGGCAAGAAAAATAAAGCCATAAGATGACACCCTGGAATGAGAGGAAGCTGACAGAGATTGTTTTCAAGGAAAACCTTATGGGGGAAGACAGTATCTTACCAGATTAACTGACATCACTTAAAAAAAAAACCACAAGGAAAGCTTTCAGACCCACAAGCCCTTCTTCACCTTTAAATCAAGGCACTGGCAGATGATTGCAAGTAATCAAGCAAGGGCCATTTAACAGCCAGCTGCTCATCAGCTGAGCTAGGTGTCTGGCCACAGGGAAAAGGAGGTGAGACAAGGCAGCACCCCAAGCCTTGGGAGTAAAATGTTGCCTTCAGAGCAGCAACGATCCACCGATCTCCCCGCCTTGGCCAGGTCTGCTGCTGTCAGCCAAACCACAGCCGGGGCAGGGTGGTCGGGTCCGGCAGCAGCACTTCCCTGCCTCGCTGCACCCTCCCCTCCGGAGCCGGCAGGAACACGCCGACCGGCATCCCAGCCGTGACCGCGGGTCCGCAGCCGAGCCACAGAGCGAGCCGCCCTCCCGGGACCCCCCCCGTGCAAGGCCGAGAGCGCTCACCGCTCAGCTCCGGGGGAGGATAGAGGTGGTACGTGCTGTAAATGTCATTGCGCATCTGCAGCTCCAGCTTCGCGTGCTTCTTCAGCAGGTCCAATACTTTCTCCTCCTGGAAAGGAGTCTTTTCCAGGATGACTACGGCATCTGTCCCCTCTCCGGAGGCGCTGGTCACCTGGAATAAGAACGGATAAAGCCGCTGGCACACACAGATCTGGCGCTGGGTGGAGAGTTTGAGGCCAGGACCTGAACGCCTCCAAGGCAGACACCTTGCAGCCCCTCAATTCTCACACACAAAACCCCTCCTAGCACAGGCAACGCCCATCCAAAAATAAAAGGCACAGCAGGAATCTGCTCCCCATCAGAGAACACAGGCGGTTTTCTGGGGGAGTGTGGGATGTGGACAACATCTCAGCCCATCCGCACCTCCCCGGATGCTCCCAGCGCCCGTGGCCGCATTCCCGCTGACCCGCATCACCGATTTAATCTCAGATACTCGTAAGTTGACATGGGGCCGCTGACCGGGCAGTCGGAGGGTCAGGAAGAGGGCAGAGACAGGCGCAGGGGTTTGCATCACCGTCAGGGAGCAATCCTAGGCTGTTTTGGGACAGGGAGCGCTGCTGCCAAGGAACTGGACATGGCCTGAGCGTGCTGGGTTTTGGGAGGCACGGGGTGCGGAGCACACCCACAAATTGCTCCCGGTCATATGGGACCTGGGTGAGGCCTCACTGAACAGCGCTTAGGGAGCACAAAGAGCTTCACCTGGGGCTCCCAACCCAGCCACGCTCATGGGGCAGAGCGGGCGGGTCTGTGCCCGGTTCTGTTACCCACCCACCATCGACCCACGCCTCTGAAACCGAAGCAGCAGCCTGAAACTTCCCCACCCTCATCGCCCGCTTGGATGCACGTCTCCAGGAGGCAGGAGCTAATGTGGCTGCGTGGTTCCCGTGCCACATCCAGGCTCTCTGGCTGTAAAACTTAAAGAGTTATTACAAATTTCCCTTTTATGGCACCTGATTGGCATGCCGATCCTATTTACAGCCCCAGAGTTAGCATCTTGCTCGCAATTCAATGCCGCTTTACCTACCAAGCGCGAAAAACCTCGTTGCTGGGCCAAAAGCAACAGCTATACTAATAAGAAAAAATAACCTCAGGCTTGAAATAAGGCTTACAGTGAGAACAGCCACCTCCTGCCCCCCTGCTTTGCCAGATTTGGGCAATGCCGGGCTGGAAAAGTGACTCTGGGGCCACGCTTTGTGGATTAAAGAAGGGCTGGGGTGCAGGCTCCAGAGGGGAAGACCTCACCTGCAGCCCTGCGCCCAGCTCTGGGGCCCTCAGCACAAGAAGGACATGGACCTGCTGGAGCGGGTCCAGAGGGGGCCACAAAAATGATCCAAGGGCTGGAGCCCCTCTGCTACGGGGGCAGGCTGAGGGAGCTGGGGGTGTTCAGCCTAGAGAGGAGAAGGCTGCGGGGAGACCTTAGTGCGGCCTTGCAGTGCTGAAAGGGGGCCTAACAGGAAGGATAGGGACAATCTTTTTAGCAAGGCCTGTTGTGACAGGACAAGGCGTAACGGTTTTAAACTGAAGAATAGATTTAGACTGGATATAAGGAAGAAGTTTTTTACGAGGAGGGTGGTGAAGCACTGGCACAGGTTGCCCAGAGAGGTGGAGGAGATCCCATCCCTGGAAACATCCCAGGCCAGGTTGGACGGGGCTCTGAGCACCCTGCTCTGGTTAAAGCTGTCCCTGTCACTGCAGGGGTTGGGCTGGGTGGGCTCTAAAGGGCCCTTCCAACCCAAACCATTCTGTGAGTCTATGAAGAGACCGAGGGGGGTGACCGGGATCCCCCACGCTGCGCCCTGGGGGCGTGGCCTGCTGGAGCTTGCCGCCATGGGGCGGGCCCAGCCCTCAGCAGGGAAAATGGCGGCGGCCCTGACCAGGCCTAACCCCCCCCCCCCCTTCCCCTGCGGTACCTCCCCGTGCAGGAACACGGCCTTCTCCCGCGCCGACTCCCGCAGCACACGCCGCAGGCGCAGCTCCGCCAGCGGGAAGGCGGCAGCGGCGGCGGCCCCATCCTGGAGCGCGGCCCCGGCTTCCTCCTCCTCCTCCCGCTTCCTCTTCGGCCTCGGGCCCTCCGCCATGGCGGCCCCCCCCGCCCTCAATGCGCCTGCGCGGCCGCCAAGAGAGGAGCGGGGCGTGCTGCCGCCCGGCGACAGCGCCCCCTAGCGGCTTGGCGGTACGCCCCCCGGACCCCCGCCGCCATTTGGGGTGACCCAGGGGGTCCAGAGCAGCTCACGACACACAAACCCACAAGCCAGGGGATTAAAAAAAAAAGTTTGGTTGTTTTTTTTTTTTTAAATTCTGCATTTTCACAGTCCCAAACAAACCCCTGCAAAGGCACAGCCGGCGCCTGCCTCTCCTTTTCCATTCCCAGGCGCCATGTCAGCTTCCCAGGGGTCCCTGAGTCCCCCAGGACCGGTCCTCGCCCCGGGGGTTCTCCTCCAAAAGAAGCTTTGAAGACCTCACCGGACGCACCTGACGTCAGAGCTTAGTGTTTGCGTCATGATGTCCCCGTCCCCACCGAGGGGGTGCTGGCCACCGGCACATGGTGGGCTCCACGCCGCTGTCGCCCCCACCACGGCCACGGGGACCTCGGCTTCGCCCCCCGAAGTCCATTGGGACACGGCCGCATCCCGATCCGGCGGTGGCAGCTCCGAAATGCCCACGGGAATGCCGCTACCTGCTCCCGGCGTTACTCCATCCTACTTGTGGAGCTCCTGCACAACTCCTGGAGGTCTGCGGAAGCAACAGACAAGCCCCGTTAGCAAGCAATTAATCTAAAAAATCAACTATTTAAATAAATTTACAGAATCCAGTCCCTTCCCATGGTCTCCACCCCATGGCGTACTCACAGCGCACGACGGTGTCTCTGATCTGCCTGAAGCTGTTCTCCTTCAGCGCCATGTAGATGTAGTAGAGGTTTCGCAGCTCCTTGGGATAATCCTTCCGATCCACGTCCTTCAGCACCGGGATGGTGCGCCCGTTGGCCATGGGAGCTTCGGCCAACGCCTGGTGCATCTGGTACTTGCACCAAGGGTCCCGGAGGAAGCCGGGGGTGATCAGCATGACCCAGCAGTGGCTGTTTTGCACGGCGTCGCACAGTTCCGTCACCACCGCGCTTCCCGGCGCCGCATCCCGCAGCTGGAGGAAGCAACGGAAGCTTTCGGGTTGACCCTCCAGGTAGGAGACCAGCTCCTCCACCAGCTCCAGGTCCACCTCACTGTGGCAGATGCAGACATCGTAGTTCTTGGCCCACCGGGCACTGCCCAAGGCGCTGATGTCCGATGTCGACACGGGCGATGGGCGGACGGACCTGGTCAGGCTCGTGCCAGGAGAGGAGCCGGAGCTCTCGGCAGAGGATGAGGAAGGTGAGGATGAAGTAGAGCGGCTGTTTTTGAGGCTGCTCTCTACCGAGCTGGGTTTGGACTTGTGCAGGAGCCGCCTAAACCAGCCTGCAGAGTCAGAGAGACCGTGGTGAGGTTTGGGGGGGGGGGGGGGGGGGGGGGCTTGCACGGCGTCGCCGGCTCAGCAGGACACCTCCAGATGGAAAAAGCCGGGTGGGATCTCGCCCTGACCCCCAAAAACCACCCCAGCCCCTAAAATCTCTATCACTGACAGCTGGACGCAAGCGCATCATGGCAAGCGGCCCGCGGCTACCCCCGTGTTTTGGCAGCAAGGGGATGCCAGTGATGGAGGGGACAGAGCCAGAGGGTTTATCCCTCCCGGCACAAACCGAGCCCAGACTCACCGGCCATAGCAGTCAGCGTGCTGCTCAGCCGCCGATTGCTGGCGTGAAACCTCTCCTGCCGGCAGAAAAAAAGGGATTAAAAATAAGAAATTAGGAGAGCAGGAACTGCCCCATGGTGGGTCTCAGCCCCAGGAGCTCAGCGGGGTTTACTCCAGGGAGACGCAGCTCCATGATGCTCACTTGCAGCCCCAAAATCATCCCCAGCAGTGTTTTCTGCCTCTGCCTCCCCAAAATTTGCCAGGGAGGAGCGTTTCTACCTCAAGCAGGGCTGGAAGCAGCAGCTCAAGCAGCCCTCCTGCCTGCCTGCACTTTTGCTGCCTGTTACCAGCTCCCTCCGCCAGAGATACGTACCTGCAGGGAGCAAGGCCGAGAGCCGGAGAGCGGGAGAGACCCTCATTCCTGGCAGTGGGAAAAGGATCCTGCAGAAGGGAGAAGCAGGGATCAGCAGGGATCGACCAGCTGCTGGCAAACCAAAGCCAGCTTGGGCGATGGCTGCCCCAGCCTCGCCAGCTCACGCCATGCCGTCTCGGCATCGTGCTCCCGGCATGAGCGGCAACGGGGGGAAACGAGCCCCAGGAGCAAACGTGGCTCCTGTTTTCCACGGCTTGCATCACCCTGTCTGAAACGAAACACCCAAAGGCACGCTAAAGCCTTTCCCCTACCCTGAAAACGGTGCAGGACCATAGCAGATGCCGGCAAGACCCCGGCATACCCGCGGAAACCACACTCCCCAAGCAAGCCGCTGCTTAGTCATAGCAAAAAACACGAGCGTGGCTTCAACGACAAGCATGGATGGTGAACGGCGGGGGTTGGAAATTTGGGGGATGCCTACCTGGGATGCAGGAGTCAGGCACCGGAGCAGGGAAGGGGGATGCATCAGCCCCTGGATTCAGCGAGGAGGAAGATCTTCGGGGATCGCCTAAGTGGGAAAGGAGAGGTACGATGCAGCACGTTCACTCTGGAGCCTAATGGGATCTGCAGAGAATGGTGAGGCTGATCCAGCCTTACAGCTTCCCCATCTGGTAGCAGTTCCCCATGGAATGGCAGACAGGGGCACCCACCAGCTTCCCCAGGGACAGAGTGGAGGAGCTGCTCGCTCTGTCCATCCGTCTGTCCCTCTGCCGCCTGCTCCCCCGTCCCCCCGGCAGCTCCAGGCTCTGCCTGGGCAAGCGGAAGCGCAGGCAGGGGAAGTTGCCTGTGATCCCGCGGGCCGGGAAGCCAGCCCTCCCCGGGGCCTCCCTCCCACATCCGCCAGCGGCCAGATGCCATTGCCAGCCGGGCGTCATCGCGCCCAGCCCACACCGGCACATGTCAGCAAGCCTGGACCTGTTTCCCTGCCTGGTTTTATAACCAGACACAGACGGGTCCATCTCTACCACTCCCGCTTCTTTGATGAGTTAAATTTACCAAACAAGGCGCTTTTTTCCCCAAAATAATCCCCCTCCGTCTCTCCTTTCCCAGGTCGCACCCCCCCGGGACCCCCGGCCATGCAGCACAGCTCCATCCACTGGTTTCGGAAAGGTCTCCGGCTGCACGACAACCCGGCGCTGCTGGCAGCAGCCACCGATTGCCGCCGCCTTCATCCCCTCTTCATCCTCGACCCCTCTGGGGGCCGGGCAGGTGCCAATGCCCAGCAGTTTCTCCTCGATGCCCTGTGGGACTTGGATGGGAGCCTGCGGGAAATGGGCTCCAGGTGAGTCCCGCTGCCGTCCCCAAGGGATTTGGGGGGGGGGGGGGGGAGGGTGTCTTGAGGGGCTCTGTGCCCACCCAGCTCCCCGGCAGACTGTTCGTGGTACGGGGCTGTCCGGAGGAGGTGTTCCCCCGTCTCTTCCGCGCTTGGGGAACGACACGGTTGACCTTTGAGGTGGACACCGAACCCCTAGCCCGCCGGCGTGACGCCGCTGTGGCCGAGCTGGCAGCCCAGCACGGCGTGGAGGTGATTCAGGAGGTGTCCCACACCCTCTACGACACCGAGAGGTGGGTGCCCGGTGCTGTCCCTCGGCGTACGGGGGATCCAGCCCCGGTGCCAAGCGTGTCCCTCGGTCTCCCACCCCAGAGTCCTCGCTTTGAACGATGGCAAAGCCCCCCTGACCTACAAGCGCCTGCAGAGCCTCCTGGCATCCCTCGGACCCCCGGAGAAGCCGGCACCAGCGCTCACACAGGAGCATCTCAGTGGTGAGAGTGGGGTGGATCTAGGGGGGGTGGGCGGCTAAAGCACGAAGCTGGGTCAGCATTTCCCTCACCGTTGACCCTGGAGCGGAGTGATGGCTGTCACAGCCCTGCCGTGCACGGCGCCCCAGGCTGCCGCACCCCGTGCCAGGTCAGCCGTGATGCCGAATACGGGGTCCCCACCTTGGAGGAGCTGGGCCAGGACCCCACCAAGGTGGGTCCTCACCTCTACCCCGGCGGGGAGACAGCGGCGCTCGCCCGGCTCGACACTCTCATGGAGAGGACAGTCAGTGCTCAGTGCCCCTCACCCTAATTTTGGGGCTGCTTCGCCTCCCCCCATCCCAAAACATGACCCCGGTGTGTGCGTGTCCCCATCCAGGCCTGGGTGTGCGGCTTCAAGAAGCCTGAGACGGAGCCCACCTCGCTGAGCCCCAGCACCACCATCCTCAGCCCCTACCTCAAATTCGGCTGCCTATCAGTCCGCACCTTCTGGTGGCAGCTGGACAAGGTCTACCAGGGGGTGAGGTGGCATTTTTGGGGTTGGGGGGAAGAGGGTGAGCCAGAGGGACCCTGCAGAAGGGGTGGGGGGGCTGGAGAAGACAGGGCCAGCCTAGCTGGAGGGGCTGATCCTGCCTTTGCCAGCAGCGGGAGCACTCCCGGCCCCCCGTCTCCTTGCACGGGCAGCTCCTCTGGAGGGAGTTTTTCTACACCGCCGGCGCCAGCATCCCCAATTTCGACCGAATGGTCGGCAACCCCGTCTGCCTGCAGGTCGACTGGGACGACAACCCCCAGCACCTCCATGCCTGGAGGGAGGTATTTCCCTTGGGGATAAGCCCCAAGTCCTCCGACCCCCGCAAAAAACATCCCCCCCACCCCATCTAACCCCAACACCCCACACCAGGGCCGGACGGGCTACCCCTTCATCGACGCCATCATGACCCAGCTGCGCACCGAGGGCTGGATCCACCACCTCGCTCGGCACGCTGTGGCCTGCTTCCTCACCCGCGGGGACCTCTGGGTCTCCTGGGAAGAAGGGCTGAAGGTCAGGAGATCTCCCCCAACACCCACCGGCACCCACCAAGCTCTCAGGGACCACGCCCCCACGCCACCGCAGTGTCCCGCAGGTTTTTGAGGAGCTCCTGCTAGACGCCGACTGGTCCCTCAACGCCGGCAACTGGCTGTGGCTGTCGGGCAGCGCCTTCTTCCACCGATATTTCCACATCTACTCACCTGTTGCCTTTGGCAAAAAGACAGACCGGGACGGGGCGTTCATTCGGTAGGCGTGAAACCCAAAGCCGCGCAAGACAGGGGGGTGGCCTCTCTGGTGGCTTTGACCCCTCGCCGTAGAAAATACCTCCCGGTCCTCAAGGATTTCCCCACCGAGTACATCTACGAGCCCTGGAAGGCACCACGGGCTGTGCAGGAGCGGGCAGGCTGCCTGGTAGGCACCCACTACCCCCGGCCCATCGTGGAGCACGGGACGGCGAGCCAGAGGAATTTGGGGCGCATGAAGGCAGCCCGCGCCCGGAAAGGTAACGAATCCCCCAAGAGGCACCGAGCTCCCCCAGCAGCCCCCCTGCCACCCCTGCTGCCTTCCTCTCCTCCAGGCACCGAGCAGGAGGCACAGGCCAGCCCCTCCGTGGCTGAATCGCGAAGGAAAAAGCCCAGGACTGAGCAGCGCTGAGCCCCACAGGGACCCCTCAGCAGCTGCCAGCCGGGGTCGAGGCACCGCTTGTCCCATCCTGACCCATTTCGCTCATCTCCTTCCCTTAATTAATCCCTTCCCCTCTCCCACCTTGGGACTGAGGACTTTGCTGCTGCCACCACCCCAAGAAAAAAATCAGCTCCCCACCTGAGGATGTGCCCCAAAGGAGGGCAAGTCACCTGCCCGCATGAGTCAGCCCCACCTGGAAACCCCCGAGGTGCTAGACCACACCCCAGAGGCAAACACCTTCCCGCAAACCCGAGTGCCCAAGGGGCAATGCCCCACCAGATCGCCCTCCACTCCTGCCTTGGCTGTAATATAAGCATTATTAAAGGGAACAGAACAATTAAGCAAGCGCAGCTTGGTTCACAACATGCCTTGACCCACCAGCAGCAGCACCGCGTTGAAATCTGCCAGCGGCATCAGCTTGTTTCAGCTATGGTACCACCGGGGCGGTCATCAGGGGAAGGCTGCGGCTTAGTCCATTGCCTGCGGAGAGTATTAGGAAATGGGTTGAGGACAGGGCGAGTGCAAGGCACGCTCAAAGCTGCCCCCAGGAAAGCGTTCAGGCGAGAAAATAAGGCTACTTTTGTTTCTAAATACACCCACGATCCACACGCTTTATTTACGGTGCCAATACAAAGCGGCACACAGCTACCCTGAGAGCCACAGAACAGCTTCTCTTCCTGAAAAGCTCTGAACACACCCAAACTCCTTCACACAGACGCTTGAAAGCGGCGCAGCAGCCAGCCGGGGAGCAGCGCTGCTCTCGCTGCCTCACAGGGCTGGAGATACCGTCACGCAGGCACAAACCCAGGCAGCCAGGGCTGAAGGAAGGGAGGCCCATGAGGGGAACACGGCACAGTGGTGCCCACAGGCCTACAACAGCCCCTCGAGCAGAGGCCGGCGCGGTTTGACTCACTCCCAGCGGGGCGAGGGAGCCGGCACCCAGACCCCAGCCTCTCGCACCGCGACCTGACAGGCGGCCGCCGCGCACAAACCTCTTCCGCTGCGTACAGGCCGCAATTGCCAGCGCGCATGCGCCCGCCCTCTTTTATAGGCACGAAGTATCGCGAGAAGACGGGTGAATTCTCGCGCAAGCACCTCTCCCCACCCCGGAGGCAAGGCGCTAGTCCCGCCTCTTCCGCTACCAACCAATGGGAGGGCGGAGCGGAAGGGGGCGGGCCAATCCCGTCCCGCCGCCCCGCCCGGCCGCCGCGCCAAAAGGTGCGGGCGCGCGGCCCCAGGTGCGTGCGGGGCGCGGGCGTTGCCACGGCGACGGCGGGGGCCGGGGTCTCGCGCGCGCGGGCGCGCGCGGCGGGGCTTAAGGCGGCCGCCGCCATCTTGGGGGGGGAAGCCCTGAGGGGCGGCGGGCGATCTGGTCTCTGGGAGCGGGCTGTGGGGCTGCCCGGGGGGGCGAGGGAGCCGGGAGTGAGCCCGAGGGGCGGGGGGGACCGGTGGGGAGCGAGGGGACCGGGGTGCAGCCTCACCTCAGCGGCCCCGCTCTGTGAATGTGTCGTCCCGTCCCGTCCCATTCCTCCCCAGGCGCCGTCACCCTCTTGAAAAGACATTTTCTTAGAGGTTTTCCCCCTGAGAAAGAGCCTTGGCTTCCTCCCTATCTGCTGAAATACCCCCTTCCTGCTTTTCCCTCAGGTTTAACGTGAGAGGGGGCGCAGCAGAAAGGAAAGGTAAGGCCTCGAGGTGCCGGGCATCCCTGAAGGTGCGAAACTCCCACCCCGACAGCATGTCCGGCCCGGTTTGCTTTCCAGAAACTCTCTTGGAAAGCCAGCCCTGCGTGCGGAGTCGCCTGCTTGAGGGCCGCCCCGCGGCCTCGTCTGCTGGGGCTTAAATCAAGCAGACCGAAGCGAGCCGACGCCTGAACGCGTTGGCTGGGCGCCTGTCGGACGGCGCAGGCTCCCGTGTGAGTTTGGTGGGATGCAGAGCTCGTTCCAGGCTCCGCTGTGTCACTCCCTCTCATTTTCCACGAAGCTGGTGGCAGCCCGAAGCGCACGGAGATTTCACAGCGTTAAATAAAAACCTCCCATGTATTTTAACTCGCATCCGAGGAGGCTGAATCTTGTGTTCGTAACGTCGGCGTGAACAGGAGCAGGGCTTGTTTTCCTTGTGCCGCCGGTCCCTGTTATCTCGGAAGCCTGTCCCTTTCTAGGACAGTTTTGACCAAGCCGTGTGAGCCTGCTCCGATTGCGACTCCCACTTTGGAGGGACAGAGCTTGGGAATCGGCCAGGGACGACTCCATGAACGTCCTTTCGGATTCTTCTGGCTGAAACGTAGCGGGTTTTAAGCTGTAGCGTAACGTTTGTCTTATCCCAACATCTTAAAGCCGCTTGATTTAAAAAGGACATCCGAACTGCAGCCCTCGCTGGTGGTAGTTCTTCTCAGCGCCCAAAGCAGCTAAAAATAATTGTTGCGCCATGAATTCATACTTGCTTCTTTATCTACTTGGAGAGCGCTGTTCCAGAGGAGCGCCTCTTCCACCGCCGTGCTGGAAGCATGCAGCTTTTATTTTCCTTAAACTTTAAACGTTCAGGTCTAGCGTGCAGGTGTAGCTTGTCTGTTAGCTGCTGAGCATGGAGACAGGCTGAGGGCGTCCGCGAGGACTTCCCCATCTCCTTCGGGGACGAGTCGGTGGAGAAAGCGTCTCATAAATTTCCCTGGGGTGGTTCTGCAGGCCGGGGTCTGACAGCGACTGAGCGGCACAGTCCTGTTCTGCGTGATCTGTAGAGTTATGGCAAGGTTTTTGTAAATACACACCCAAGCGTCAGTGTTCATTTGATGTACGCTTCGTTTAGGCGTTTGGTTTTTAGCTGGGATACGTCGTTGTATCTCTGGCGTTTTCGCAGCTGGATGTGTCTTTTTTGATATCACCTGTGGGATTGTGGGCGTTTTCGCAGCTGGATGTGTCTTTTTTGATATCACCTGTGGGATTGTGGCTAGGTTTCTTCAGCGTTGGTGACTTGGGCAGCGTTTAAGGGTGATGGTTCCTTGCTGGAATCTGTACCTCGAGGGCTTGAGGATAAATTAGCTGATTTCTTGGGTGTGGAGGGGAAGGAGAGCGCCGCAGACGTATGCGGGCGCTCTGTCAGCATAGTGCCGCTAACAAAGGTGACAAGAGACAATGCTGTGCCAGGAGAGCGGGGCAGCCCAGCCCAGAACACGCGCAGTTTGATATTTACGCTCTCTCCGGCTTCCTGCAGTCCAAATAGCTGGAAAGCTCCTGCTGTCTCGAGGAGGAAGACTGGAGAGATGCTTCTTACCCCGCACGTGCCCGTCGCTCCTTCTCCTTCGTGGCACCTGCGTTCACGGCGCAGCCAGGCACCACCCAGTCCCCTCGGTGTTTTCTGCCCCACGGCAGCGGTGCCACGCTCTGAGGTAACGCTATTGCATTTCGGTTACCTCGACTGTGCCAGCGTGATCGGTGCCCCTGGAAAGCAGACCTTCTCCCCAGGCCTAAAATCTGGAGCTTTAAATGTCTTGGATGAATTTCCAAGGCTTGTTCTTAAGAGAAATAAGCACTTTTTTGGAGGCAGAAGATGACTAGATATTATTTCTGACCTTTTTTTTTTTTTTTTTCCTTTTTGGCTATCTGCATTAAATAGAAATGAAGATCAAAGTTCATGCTATTAGACAACCATTTCTTGGTAACTATAATTGTAAAAGGTGTTTTTTTTCTAAAGTTCGAAGTGACCTTGGAAACATCCTTAATGCTTTAGAGGCATTTAAAAATTGAATTGATTACTCCGTTTCTGCTGTTTAAAGTAATGCGAACATGTAGGACGAGAGAAATGGGAGCAGTACTCAGGCGGGTGATGAAGCAAACCAGAGGAAGGCCTAGGTCGGAGTTTAAAAACAGGCTTGATATTTGAGACTTCGCGGGTAATTCGCAAGGTAAAGCCAATACAAACTTAAATTCTATCCGTAAAGTAAGCCGGTGGAGGAACTGGGGAAGGTTTTACTTCGGCTCTTAGGTATGCTGACTCGCAGGGGGCTGACCGCGACAGCAGCGGGAGTTCAGCGTGTTGCTTTTCACAGGTTTCCTTCTTAAATATTCCCGTTAACAAAGGTTACGTGCTTTAGTCCCTAGCTCGAACGAAGGTTACGTGCTTTAGTCCCTAGCTCATCTAAAGTGGTCTTTGCACCACTAATTAAAATTCAGCCGGCTTTGTGGAAGCAGCCTGTTCTTCCGGAAGAATCAGCTAATCCAAAATGAGAGATCTTACCCTACTGGAAAGAAAAAAATAAGGTTTTTTTTTCCCCCCCTTGATGTTTTCCATCCTGACTGTGTTGGCTGTATTCACTCGGAGTGAGTTTGATGTTACCGCCTGACCGATCATGTGTCCGGCGCGTCCTCCTGCCTCCCCGAGAGTCACCCCCTCGGAGTGGGTGTTTTTTCCAGCGGTTTAACTCCCCGAAATGGTTCACCCCGTGGCCTGACGCACACGGAGGTGCAGCAGCCGGCGGGAGCCCAGTTCCTCGCTTGCTAAATGCATTTGAAACTTTTATCCAAAATCTGGGCTCGACGGTAAAATAAAAATCTTGATTATTTGAGGTGATGGGCGGCGCATGCTAAGCGGTGTTTCGGGAGGCAGGTTGTAAGGACAGGCTCTCTGAGGTGGTGTAATATCGTTATGTTATTGTTAGTATAATGATTTCTTACTGTAACGATGATTACAGAGTGGTCAGAAGCGGTCAGAAATGAGAGGCTGGCAAGCGTACTGCGTCCGGGTGCTGGCGAGAGGCGGTGCGCCCCGCTGAAAGGTGACGGCTGTCTAGATTAGTGGGATGGTTTCTTAAACGATCCCTGCCGAGGTTTTGTACCTGCCCCGCGTGTCGCCCGTCGGCGCTGCTGCCTCGCTGCCCTGAAGCGGTCGGTGACATCTCATTTGTAGGGCAAACGCTGAGATGTCACCGAGGCTGCGAAAGCTGTAAAAAAAAAAAAAAACCAACAAAAACCAAAAAACTGATTTTGAGGCCAGCAGCTCTTGCACAGCATTTCCTTTTGGCAAAAGCCTGCCTACCCGTGTTTTTGCTGGACTCTTTATTGGCAAGAAAAAAAAATGGGTAAGGGCAAATAGTTGTGTCTGCTTCCTTTCCCTTTGAATAGTCGTAGTTTGGAGGAGCAGAGCGGGAGAGGACAGCGTGCTCCAGACCTTGCATTTTATATCGTGGGCTGTTGAAAGAGTTCTCAGATGCGTAGCTCCCCTTCCGCAGGCTTTGAGGTCATATCCCACCGCCTGTAGATGTGTGGCGGGCTGGATAATCCTTCTCTCATCACCAGAAAATGAAACGCTCTCGGTGGCTTCTTGTAGCCAAGAAAAATCTTTTTTGTCTTTCTTCCTTCCCGCTGTTCTCCCGAGCGGCAAGTTTGCTAATGGGCATCGCCTCGGACGGGGGGAGCGCCCGCTCCGCGATAACGGGCTCTCGGGCAAAGATGAACGGCCGAGGTGAAACGAAGGGTCTGGCACGCGGTGGTCTGCCAGCGGCGACCGCAAGCCGGGTTTGTACAAAAACAGCCCTACGATTTTATCAAGCTTCATTGTAAAGCAAGTTAAGGAAGCGGATGAGAGCCGTGGGGCAAAGTTCGGAAACAAAAAAAAAAAAAAGTGCAATTCTCGGCCCGAAGGTGATCTCATAAAGATAACAAACCCCGGTTTTTATCCGCCCATGAAAAGCTGGCTCGACAAAAACCTGCGGTCTGTTCCACGTCGTATTGCATATATGTAGTGACTTTGCTTGTGGTGATTTGTCTACCATAGAAACTGGATGGCTTCTACGGTGAGCCTGGGTAAAGAAACATTGTTGGAAGATGGAATGCCACCTGCAAAAAAGCCCAGGTAAATTTAATTATACTCCAGTGAATTTCTTCTAATAAGAGCTTTTTCCCCCCTAACCTTGCATTGTTCTTTCAAGAGCATGACACTTGGCACCGAGCCCCAGCAGACGTCTCAGTCGCTGATCCAAGAAAAGCGCGCTGTCTCCAGCCGTGCCCTGTAACTAGGATTTTCCTGCGGTGCGTGGAATAAAGGCCTTAACACCCGGAATGTTCTTCGTTGCTGGTTTTTTTTTTTTTTTTTTTTGGTTTTTAACCCCAAAGCCAGGATGCATGGTTGCACAGAAAGCTTGTTTTACCGTACTGCCTCCACGGTTTTGATCGGTGTTAACCCTAGCTCAGGCCCTGTCCACACGTAGGGTCACGTCCGACGCGGTGGTCGCGCTTCTTCGCTTGCGTTGGACGGCGGGGACAGGAGATTGCTCGAATTTTGCTGCATGTAAGGGCTAAATAATTCCACTCTGGAGGCTCCCTGTGCTAATAATTAGGCCGTCTTACAGTCCTCCGAGCAGGGACCTGGGCATGATGCTAACTTGGGGCGCAGCCACGCTTCTTTCCATCCCAGGTCGGTACTGTGGCTGCTGCGATAGCACGGGCTCGGATATTAAGGCATGGCCGTCTGCAAACGAGCAGCTAACTCGTCGAGGGAGTTGTCTGCCACTAATCTGATTTATTTATGAGTTACGGAGGGCTGGAGAACAGTTTCTGTGAGGGAACCCTGGCCTCAAGGTTGGTCCAGTGAGAGCGGAATGAGCAGAAGAGAGGCTGGGAGGTTGTTTTTTGCCTTGCTCAGGATATCGGGGTAGAAACAAGCGTATTTATCAGCGTGGGAGCGGAATGCCTCTTGCAGAGCTGTCGCCTAGGGCATTAGGACTTGGGTATTTGTTACTATTTTGCATTTCGGTCCCTAGGTTTCTGGTTGTGTTTTTATACTAGCTCATTAACATGAATACTAATTTATTCTTTGCGGGTGAGGCTTGCAGTCCCCAAATTAAAACCCATTTATCGCCACTAACAGCGAAGACCCCCTCAAGAAAAGGGTTAACTCGTCTGTGTTGGTAGGCCGTAGCGGAGGGAAGGCGAAGCTCCATCTGTGTGGTGTCGGTTTCCTTTCCCCTTCTCGCTAAATATCACGTGTTTGCAGATAAAAAAAAACATTCTTTCCAAATGAGCTGCCTCCCTGGGCTGCTGCTTCGGTCCTCTGGGAAGCTGGCGCCGATCCCCTGCTTCAGAAAAGCAGCTTGGCACCAGGCAAGGCACGATGGGGAGAAGCACATCTACTCGATAAACGTCGAATTTAAAAGCGCTGTGCAGGTGTAAAGCTAGGAAAATGAGGCAGGGGGGAGGAGGGGGAAGGAGAATATAGCCCCGCAGCTCTTCTGTGAGGCTCTTCGTATCATCTGGACTTCCGAAAGATTGGCCTCCAGCTTCCCGCTTACGTGGCGAGTGTAGCAGGGAAGGGATTTCTGGTACAGCAAAGTCGCGCCGAGGGGTCTTCTCAGCAAAGAGGGGGATGTCCTCTGCAGGGCAAAGCTGGGAGGAAGCCTTCACCTCCTTCCTTTCGTGCTGGGATAGATGGGGCTGCTGCCTGCAGTTCAGCGCCCTACTGAAGCCAGGCGCGACCACGGCTGTGTTTCCTCCCCGCGCAGGGGTCCAATGCGTGCCGTGTCTCCAGCACGGGAAGAGTACGTACATGTGTCTCCAGGCATTGATAACAAATTCCATGTCGCTCTCCGCGCCTTTTCCACTGTCTCCAGCCTTTCTGCTAGGTTCCAGGTAGCCACTGTTAACAAGACCTCCCTTATTCCAAATTTTAACTGGATTAGCTTTGCTTCAGAAGTATTCCGGGGCGGTGTTGACTTCCCCAGTAACCATCTCTGTAACGGACTCGATTGCCAAATATGTTGTAATTGCGTACCTTGCAATTGTGAGCATTTGTGGTGTTGGTCCGTGGAGCTGCGCGCTGTCTTTAAGGGACACCGAGCTGCTCCTCTCATCCTCTGATTATCAGAGGACCCTAAAGAACACGCTGATTCAAAATTTAGGCAGAGGGTACCTCCCTTGTCCTTGGTCTGCATGTTCCACGACCCGAGACATCCTTACATCTACGATGGTACCAGCTGTGCGACTTTCTCCCCTTGCAGGAAGCTGTTGCCAAGCCTCAAAACCAAGAAGCCTCAGGAACTTGTTTTGGTGATCGGGACGGGAATCAGCGCGGCCGTCGCTCCCCAGGTCCCGGCGCTGAAGTCTTGGAAGGGGTTGATCCAGGCCCTCCTGGATGCTGCTATTGACTTTGATCTCCTGGAGGATGAAGAGAGCAAACGGTTTCAAAAGTGTCTCCATGAAGACAAGAACTTGGTTCACGTTGCCCACGACCTTATCCAGAAGCTGTCTCCGGTGAGTGTGCTTGTAGCACTGTACGTAAATATTCGGTACCCTGCCCTGAGCCTAGGATTTGGCTTTTGGAGATAGCCAAATTTGGCTCTCCAGCATGCCCCCGTCTGCAGCGATTCCTCTATCGACAAGGAACCCCAAGCGCAGTTACCGTGCTGCGTTCCCGAGACATAACTCTGCCGTGGACACAAGCTTTTGGGTATTTATCACTTGGAGTGTGCTTGGGGGGGGAGTATCCACCTCAGTGCTCTGTGTTTGCCTTGCAAGGACCTAGAGCTTTGCGGAGGCCTTCGAGAAATACGCGGGTAGTTTTTCATCGAGCCGTTTGGCATGAAGCGTTAAAAGAAGCCAGGCTCTGACCTTAATCTGTCTCCCCTTCTCAGCGCACAAGCAATGTTCGCTCAACCTTTTTCAAAGACTGTTTATACGAGGTGTTTGATGACCTGGAATCTAAAATGGAAGATTCTGGGAAGCAGCTGCTTCAGTCTGTGCTTCACTTAATGGAAAACGGGGCACTTGTGTTAACCACAAACTTTGATAACCTGCTGGAACTGTACGCGGCACACCAGGGGAAGCATCTGGAGTCTCTTGACCTGACTGATGAAAAGAAGGTAAACGCTGATGATTCTTTTTTTGTCAGGGCTGAGCTGGGACAGCGCAGGCCAGTTGTGCGAGATGTGCCCTCGCGCCCACGTAAGGGGATTGTAGCGCTCGTAGTGATTTAAATGATGTTAGACAATCTCCAAGCAGAGGCTCTGACCATTTTGGGGCAGCGAGCAGAGGAATGAAGACGAATGCTCATTTCTGAAATGCTGTGCTTGCTGGCCGACATCCACTGCTCAGGAGGAGCCCTTAAGCCGGGTATTTTTTTGATCTCTGTCCTTGAAACTTCTGGCTTGGCCTTGCTGAAGTGCTGCAAGCCTTGCTTCCACATAAGGAAGTTGACTTGGCAGCGTGAGGTTAATGGTTGAACTGGATGATCTTAAAGGTCTTTTCCAACCTCAACGATTCTGTGATTCTAAGGCGTGGGTTGACGTTTCTAACCAACATGGGAAACTCCGTGCGAGATGCAAAGCTGACCTTTCCAGTTTTATAACGTGCTGCGTAGTGCTTTTTTGTGACAGGGCATCCTCAGGGCTGTAGCCTTCAAGGCTTCCCTGTTGCCCCGCGTCCTCTTTCGGGAACGGCTGGACGGCTCCTGCTGGGTCACTCTGCGTGCTCCGGCTCCTTCTGCCGTGCTTTCGGATTCGTAGCTGCTCGCTTCACGCAAGCTTCCCTCCTTCTGCCCCAGTCAGGCAGAAAATCAGACTGTGAAACCCCTGAGCCCTTCGCCACCTGCCCACCTCATCTTTCCACCCTGGGTTTTACTGGGGGGGGGAGCATCTTGTCCTTCTGTTTGCTTGTTAAACACGCGCCACGTGCAGGTGCTGCGCAGCGCTTGGCCTCTTTCCATTCTGAGTCATTTCTGTGCTTCACGTTTCCTGCATGACCTCTTAATCTGCATGGCTGGAAGTACTTACGGTGTTACAAATAAGCATTCTAATTATTACAAGCTTAAACAAGAGCCTCGGAAGTGGCTTTCTGAAATGAAGGTCAGCTGTTAAGCTCCCCGAGAGTTCCCTAGGGCCTAGACGGGCCAAGAAATAAACTTCATAGGCTTGAGAAACACGCTGACCTAACATTTATAGCCTTTTCCCCCTTTTTCTGCCGAGTCCGCTGTATTGATTCGGCCTCTTCCCGTCGCATTGGCCATTTGGCTGAAGCATTGACCCAAACAAGCGCCGCAGGCTGTGATGTAGAGGCTGATGGACTCACGACCTCTTGAGGAGATGAGATGGAACACGAGGAAGAAGCTGCCTCTTCAAAACGCTTCCCCAACTTGATTTTTTTAACAGCGCCGTGGGGAGATGCGCTCGCTAACGTTTCTGGAGGGGTTTGTTTTGCGCAGGTGCTGGAGTGGGCGCAAGAGAAGAGGAAGCTGAGCGTCCTGCATATCCACGGCGTCTACACCAACCCCAGCGGCATAGTGCTCCACCCGGCCGGGTACCAGAACGTGCTGCGCAACACGGAGGTCATGGTGAGGCAGCCCTGCGCAATTTGGGGGTCCCATACGACGTCTATGTACGTATATTAGTCTGGAGAAGAGGAGGCTGAGGGGAGACCTTATTGCTCTCTACAACTCCCTGAAAGGAGGGGGCAGTGAGGGGGGTGTTGGTCTCTTCTCCCAAGTAGTTAGTGATAGGATGAGAGGAAATGGGCTCAAGCTGCGCCAGGGGAGGTTTAGGTTGGATATTAGGAAAAATTTCTTCACGGAAAGGATAGTCAAGCATTGGAACAGGCTGCCCAGAGAGGTGGTGGAGTCCCCATCCCTGGAAGTGTTCAAAAAACGGGCAGAGGTGGCACTTTGGGACATGGTTCAGTCTGGTCTACCCTTGATTGGTTTAGTGTGGACTTGGTAGTGTAGGTTAATGGCTGGACTGGATGATCTTAAAGGCCTTTTCCAACCCAAATGATTCTATGATTTTATGATCCCACTTCCCACGTGAGCTCCCGGCAGGCCCGTACGTTAACAGGCCATAGACTGAGCTGAATTTAAAGACGGCTTCACACAGGGTGGTGGGAGAGTCCTTAATTTTGTGGAATAGAAGAGGAGGGGTGGATGCTCTAGCCCGTTAACCTGCAAAAACCCCTCACCACGTTTGTGCTGAGGGTGGGTGAATGACGACGCTCCTGAAGAGCCTTACCAGTGGCGAGGCAGATGCCGCCTCTCGTGCCGCGTGAAGACTTAGAATCATAGAATCATAGAATTGTTTAGGTTGGAAAAGACCTTTAAGATCATCCAGTCCAACCATTAACCTACACTACCAAGTCCACACTAAACCAATCAAGGGTAGACTAGACTTGCCTTGACTAACAACATCTTCCCCTTCTTTTTAAAGCGAGAGATTCAGAAGCTGTATGAAAACAAGTCATTCCTGTTCTTGGGCTGTGGCTGGACTGTTGATGACACCACGTTTCAGGCCCTGTTTTTAGAGGCTGTGAAGCACAAGTCAGACCTGGAGCACTTCATGCTCGTACGGAGGGGAGACGTGGATGAGTTTAAGAAGCTCCGTGAGAACATGCTGGACAAAGGGATTAAAGTCATTTCCTACGGAGATGAATACACAGACTTGCCCGAGTACTTTGAGAGGCTGACGAGCGAGATCGCCACGCGGGGCCGAACAGGTACAGGGGTTAGGGGCTATGCGGGATGGCTGTCTGCGTACGTCCGCCGTCTCCACGCTTAACTCGGGGGTCCTGTCATATGCAACGCCGTTCCCGACTGTCACTGTGGACTTTGGAGCATAGGCAGTGTTAATAGCCCCTCTTCTCTATGCTATAGTATTCCTTAAAGCTTTTATTTTTAAAAAAAAAAAAAGTTGTCACAAGTGTAGCTGAATTTGGGGTTTAGTTTTGTGAAACCACTGTGTGTTCTTACAGTTTAAACAGCTCTGCTGCTTCCCAAACATTATTTTTCCATGCGCAGCTGCAGCTGTTTATTCCCTTTGTAGTGAAAAAGGGCATTTCAGTCTCACCGTTTGGTCTCGCTGACCTTCGTGCGACTCAGACTGAGCTAACGCTTTAGCATACGGGAGATATCGCTAATAAATCATAAAAATGGGGAAAAGAAGCGAGTTTGCTAGCCGGAGCCTTGCTGGCACGTGTTCTGAGAGCGAAACCCAGCCAGAAAAGCTTGTCACGTGAAGCTGTTCACGGCTTGGGAGCATTTGCCGTTCAGGCAGGGGCTCCCCGCGCCTGCGCGGTCGCCGGGGGTTGCCTTTCCACCCGGCCGTCGCCCTCCGCTCTCTCCTAGGTGTGCCTAAGGAGGGACAGCAGCTGAACGGCTCCACTGCTGCCCACGCCGAGATCAAAGGTAAGAGCCGAGAGAGTCTTCGCCCTTTCCTAGCCCCTTGGTTGACTCCCCAGGAGTCCAGCGGCCTCTCGGGTTTTGCAGAGCCTTGAATTTTTCCCCGCAGGATGCAGCGCTTGAGCATCAGCCTTGCCCTGGGACCTGCGCCACGGCGGGGGCCTCCCTAGGACGGGCCGAAGTCGGAGCCAGCAGCTCCCAGGGAAAAGCCTGCGCAGTTTGAGGCCAGTCGAGGGCAGAGCAAAGCAAAGCCCATGGCCGTCGAGCCGCCACCCACACGCGCCGAGCTGCTTCGGGCACGAACCAGAGGCCGCGGCGAAGCCTCCTCAAATGGACGCCCAGTTTAACGTAGTAATCGGCTTTTTCTCGAGGTTGCATGCGCCTGGGGAAGCGCGGTCTCCCCGAGGGAGCTGCAGCCACCTCTAGTTTCATACTTAGTGCTTTTGTATTCTGTACTTTCAATTAAAAAAAATTGAAACTTGAGCTTTTTTTTTTTCCACTTGAAGCTCTAGTTTTCTAGTCCCGTCTTTATACTGTACAGTATTTTGTATGTCAAAGCTTGTATTAAAGGCCCGTTCACTTAACTTTTGGCTGGTGTGCATCTTACACGCCCTTTCCACCACCTCACTCAGGCACTTTATTCATCTTAGCCCCCCCCTCCCCCAAGGAGGAAACACATCCTCGCTAGCAGCAAGTTATTTATACACAGAGAACAAATTATGAAGTTTATTTTATATAAATTATGTCTCTTAGCAGACAGCATTCAATTTATTGCACTATAGCACATCTGCGATACAGAGCTACAAGACATCGTAAGAGAGGTTTGTATTATTCAGTGTAGCACTTCAGACCAGGATCAAGAGGCACTCGAACGGGGGGGAGAAAGAGTGCAGGAAAGCAGCAAGCAGCCACTGTTATCTTCCAGTATTAATTTTTTCATTTTTTACTAGCAAATAATGCTGAGGCCAGCAGGCAGGCAGCCGTCCTTCTCCGGCCACGATTAGCACTATCGGAGCAAGCTGCCGTGGCTCTCCAGCTCCTGCCCAAACACGCAGTGTCCACATACCCTGCTCCAGCATCCCGGTGACAACAGAAACAGGGGCCTTAAGGCAATTTCACATCTCCTGGCGCAGCCCGTCGCTGTTTTTGGTTTATCAGCTTCGGTGGAGCTGCCGCTAGCGGCGACCTGAACAGCCAAATCTTCTATTGCTGCTGCTAAGCAGCGGCTATCCTGCTCGCCCCTGACAGAAGTCACTCCCTAAGCTGGTCTAAAAATCAAAAGCAGCTCAAAAAAACGCTGTCTACCCCCACACACAAAAAGCACAGCAGGTCTTTGCGCTGCCCCCCCGCCCCGTGCAGCATGAACAATACAAAGCTCTGGATTCAGCCTCCCCGCAAGGGAGCCTGCATCACAAAACAGAATGAAGGAACCCAGGGGAAGGGCTTTTGCTGGATAAAAGGGGTTTTATCCAAACAAACAAACAAAAAAATACCCCTCGTGCCAGTATCCCTTCATTCTGTTCTGCACTAGGCGGGAAAGACTAGTCGGTAACGGGGTAAAGCATGTTCTTCTCTGACATCTGCAAACAGCGATTTGGTGGTTTTTAGGCCTTCATGAGCGCTGCGACCACAGCCTTGGCGTTAAGGCTTCGCAGATCACAGTAAGTTTGTCCGGTACCAACGAAAACGATGGGCTTGCTCGTGATGTAGGTCATGGAGATGGCGGCGCCGACCTGCCGAGGACAAGCAGCACCGTTAGCCTGCAAATCCAGCCAAATCTCCTCGGGGGAATGCGCTAAAGAGCTCATCAAATATCCAGCCTCCTCGTACTTCTCGGCTCTGTATGGTCCCTATACACCCCGCCGCGGTAACGCCTATAAACCAAGAGACCTCGCGGCCCCGTTTGCCCCGTGCGCAGAAATCAGACTGCTGAATTTTGTTTAAATGGTTTAAATGCAAGAGGAAGGCAGGGGACGGTGTCCAGGACAGCGTGGAAGTGCCCCGTGTCTGACCATTCCCATCTCTCCCCCTCCGGCCACCAGCGGATAGTTCCACGTGGAGCCGTCCCGACAGCCTCCTTACCTTGTCGTCGATGGTATCGAATTTGGTGAGGACAATCCCGTCAATGAGCCGCGGTGTCTGGGCCATGGAGTGATCAGCCAGGGCCTTGTTGAACTTGACCTGAGGAAGGCAACAGAGCAGAGAAACTCATTTGCGGTGCTGCCGCTCTCCAAATCTCCGATAAAACCTACAAAAGCGGGCTGGGTTTTTTTCTCTCCTCAATCTTTCTGGAAACAAAGCCTCGACACTCACCAGCTGATCCACAGCCTCATTTCCCACCAGCGCTTCCCCCACAAACAGGACCAGGTCGGGAGCGTTGACGGCGATGAGTTTGGCCAGCGCCGTCATCAAAGGAGCGTTGTCCTGCATGCGGCCCGCCGTGTCCACCAGGACCACGTCAAAGCCCTGGTTCCGAGCTGGGGAGAAGTAGAGACAGCGTTAAGCAGGATACTTCCCCCAAAACCGCGTCTCCGGCCACCGGTTTTCCACCTACCGTAAGAGATGGCCTCCATGGCGATCCCTGCAGCGTCCTTGCCGTAGCCCTTCTCGTAGAGCTGCACCATGGTCCGCCCGCCATGGCTCTCTGGAGGGTGCATGGCGTTGAGGCGACGGGTGTGGGTGCGGAGCTGCTCCACCGCTCCCGCACGGAAGGTGTCGCAGGCAGCGATGAGGACGCTGAAACCATTCTCGATGAGCCAGAACGAGATCTGTAGGTGGCAAGAGGTCAAAAAAAAGCCTGTTGGCAGCCACAGCCCAACCTCAGCACCCGTCCCAGAGAGCCAGGAGGACAGTGTCCTACCTTGGCCAGGTTGGTGGACTTCCCGACACCATTGACACCGCAGAAAGTGACCACATAGGGTCGGCGATGGCGCTGGGCATCCATGACGTCGCGGAGGACGTCGACGCGGCGCTGGGGCTGCAGGATCTGCACGAGAGCCTCTTGCAGGGCCTGCTTCACCGTCGAGGTCACCGCTGGGAAAGAGGAGATGGAAAGAGAACCCGTCACGCCTGGGGAACGCTCCTGAGCCCCGAACCACAGGCAGAAGGCCACACGGCCACTTACTGGTGAACGTTCCCATCACCTTCCCTTCCAGTTTTTTAGCCACCGATTCACAGAGCTGCACTGCAATCTCAGCTGCCACGTTTTTTGCTTCAAGAAAAAGGGAGAGAGAGGGGAATTAGCACTGCTGAGAAGGTCACGCATGCCGGACATCAGCATCAAGAGAAGGACAGAGTCAGCACGCAGGATCCCTGCCAGACTAGACCCTGCTTTTGATGCACCATCGAGGGCTCCCCAAAGGCGAAACAGGAACCCACCACGGTTCCTGTGGGCAAGAACAGCCCAAACCGTGGGTGCTACCCCTCCCGATGGGGCGCAGGGAACCACCTCGAACTAACTCGCTCACAGCAGATCCAGACGTACCAATCAAGTGATCCTTCATCTTCTCCAATACGGGGTCCATGTCCTCTCTCGTCAAGCTCTTGGAGCCCACCAGGCCTTTCAGCATGCCAAACATGCCCCCCAGGCCACCCTTCTTTGTGCTGTGGAGAAGCGGAGGAGTCACCTTTAGGTTCAAGGAGCGAGTTGCATAGGGCACGCAACAGCCAGATGCAAGAAGAGCCCACCACACAGCTGACAAACACACCAATTTGTCCCCGCCGCGTTACCGGTTAGACTGGAAGAGGAGTTACGGGAGAGAAATCAAGAAGCGTGCAGCAAGCGGGAGCCGCAGGAGCCTCTACCTGGGTTTCGAAGGGTTCTGAATAACCTTCTCCTCTTCAGCTTCATCATCGCTCTCGTACTCAAGGTCGTAGAGGCGGCCAGGCTCCCTGTTTCGATCCCCCAGGGCCTGTGAGGGGGAAAAACATGCACCCTGAAAAATCAGCAACCGCACCCTGAAAAAAATCCGCGACCACTTACCGTCACCTCCCCCTGCCTGTTTCTTGTCCCTTCTCAGCCAGCCGTGGAGACCAGGCAGGGTTTGCAAGGCCCAGCTGATCCCAGAACAACGCGCTAAAGCGGACATAAGTGAGCTCAGTTTTCCTTACTGTATCAGGGTCAAATTCCTCCACAGGACAAGCCTCCGCGCTTCCGTTGGTAGCAGAGTTACTGTAATCGAGTACTTTGGCATTAGAGTTCCCCAGATCCCACACGCGGGGCTTTTTCCCCTTCTCCTTCTGTGCCTCGGGCTTTGGAGATTTGCTGAAATAAAGACCAGAAACGCGTTTTGTTCGCTGCAGGGAAGAAGCGGCAATTGCCACCTTACTAATTTGTGCGAAAATTAAAAGCCCGGATTACCCAAAAAGGTAGAAATTAAGGCTAAACCTGGCCAATTCAGTCTCCGGAGTTTATTTATCTGAACTTTAATCCTGTATCGGCCTACTTTACCTCGAGCCAGGCATCGATGCGCCACTGCCCTTTGCTCACAGTGGGAGAGCCTCACCAAAAAGAGGTCCGGACCTCTCTCAGGCACATGCCGGGTTTCTGGGTCTCCCAGGGAAGGGATCAGGCTCTATTACCCCCCCAGGACCCCCAGCGCACCCTCTCCCAGTCTTTCCAGCAAGCAGGGAAATAAGGAAAAGAGAAATAAGGTCCAGAAAAGGAAGGTCTGACTTCCAGGGGTCACTGAAGGAAGGAGAGACTCGGCCACGGACGAGGGACACCAGGAAGAGCCGGTTGGAAGCACAGGCAGACTGACCCTGTCCTTGTTCCCCACCTGGACTTCTCCCCTGCTTTCATGTGTCTCTTGAAGAATTCCTCCCGGTTCTTTTGCAAGATTTCATCCTTGGTCAGTTCCTCCCTCTCCCCGGCTGCGGAGGGCTGCTTGTCACCCGCAGACGCTTTACCGGGCGCTGCGACAGCTTCAGTTCCTGAGGGAAAGAGCCCCGACGTGAGCTCAGGCCAGCGTTTGGGCGCTACCAGAGGACTGGGAACGCGCAGGCTGGGACACAGAGCTCTGGAATATTTATCATCCCCCCCCCCTCCCCGCGAATATCTTTCCTATAAACTGACCTTCTTTTTTGGAACCTTTGTTCTTCTTGTTCTTGACTTTCTCCTTTGGTTTCTCCCCGCGGGTTTCTATCATACACTTGACAGTCTTCTGGGACTTGAGAGACTGCTCAAACGTCTTCATTACCGTGGGAGCTCGGACTTTACTGCTCTCCTCGGCATCCCTGCGGGGAGGTGGCCCGTTAGCCTGAATTTCAGCTCTGCCCCGCCACATCCCCCCCCATCTCTGCTCTAAATGGAAACTGGAGAGAAAAATCAGGCTCTGCTACCGGAGGAGGCGCATGAAGTCATCTTTAAAATCAAAGGTGCCGTTTAGGAGGCCCAGGGTGCCTTTCTGCTGGAACTCGTTGCGATACTTGTCTCGGAACTCCTTGTGAACGTCATCTATCAACTTGTCGACGTAGGTTAGAGTCAGGATCTTCTGAAACCCCACCTGCAAAGCACCACAGCGAAAAGATGTTGCTCTTTCAGCTAATTTAATTGCAGCACCTAGCTGGCAAGGAAACAAAAACCTCTCCGTCAGATACGACGTTCTTTAATTTCAGCGGGCTTTGGGCTATGGTTTTATAATCCGACCTCCCGAGCTTTTAATATGCTCTCAAAAAAAACCAAAACACAACCCAGGAAGAGAAATGGCACAGCCCAGAGCTTCGCTTTAAAAGGCGACAGCAATAAAAATGGGTTGACTGTTTCGCGGCAACAAAGACCACAAAGCGTTTTGCTTACCTTTAGCTACGCAATGAAGGTTGCGTAGATTTATAGAGATAAGGTACAAGGAGACTGAAAGGGAGGGCATCAAAACATTTCCTAAAATAAAGGTGATGACACATTCCTGGCTTTTTTTAAATACATCCGGTCAAAGTAAAAAGTTTTATTATAGTGTAGTAGGCTGTATGGCTTCTGTTTGAAGTTTAATGAGTTTTAATCCTGTCACAGATGATTAAAATAACCGGGCTACCGCAGCAATGTGTGGCCAAGAGACACTCACACCCACCCAGCTCCCCGGGAGGAAGGAAGCGTGCCGGAGCGGGGAGCCCGGCCACACCGGCATCAGCACTCGCCTCCCCAAAACCCTTCCGGAGCCAGGAGCCCCACATCACACCTCCTCACCCCAAAAAATCCCAGAGCCAGAAGAGCTAACCCGGTTCTGGGAGCAGAGCTACAGCCCCACGCAGTTAACGCAGCCGTTTGCTTAAGCCGCAACGAGCTGGTAATTGCTCTCCCTGTTTTCAGACCGGATCAGCGCTAACTCGCGGATGGTTTTTTCCTAACGTATGGCTCAGCAACCCCCATCGTGCCATTTCCCCGCCGGCACCGGCTCTCGATGGGCCCCGGTGTCCCCACGTCGGTGCGGGCAGCTGCTGGCACGGAGAGGAGGAAGAAAACACCGCGCCAGGAAAAAAAGCCTTCACGTTACCAACGCGCAGGCTGCCTGTTTTCCCAAGCGGCATCGACGAAGCCTCCTCACCAAGGCAGCCGCCGCTCGCCGGGAGATTTTAGGCAGGCAGGGGAAAGCCTCACCCCTTCAGGAAGGCGTTAAACAGGGTTTGGGGGTTTTTTGCCCCAACCAAGCCACAGCTGAACACCCTTTTTCTGGGGCAGTCCCCCTCCCTCGGGTTTCGGGGCTCCTGGGGGGCTGGAGGGCCAACCTGCCGTGCCGGGGGAGGTCACTTACCACAAACACCAGCTCGAACTGGTTGTCCAGTTTGTACTTGAGCGTGAGGGCTTCATGGGTGAAGCAGTTGTTGCCGCCTCGCTCCTAGGGGAGAGGAACCGTCGGAAGGGGGAACGCCAGCACCAGAGACCCCCCCCAGTCATCCTTGTCACTCCCCTCTCCCAAAAACTGGTCCAGCACCCATTTGAGGTGGCCCAGCCCGCCCGTCCAGGCAGGTGGTCCCATCCTTCCACCCCAAAATGGGTCGGTTGTGTCCACCCCCCCCCCTCAGGTATATGGTCCCACCCACATCTCTCCCCTCCCCAAACAGGTGGTCCCATCCACACCCCCCCAACCCCCCCCCCACCCCCCCCAACTGGGTGATCCCACCCAGAGTCCCGTGTCCCCCCCCCCAAGGTAGGTGGTCCCACCCAACATCCCACCCTCACCCAGGGACATGGTCCCACCCAAAGTCGTGTCCCCCCCACATAGGTGGTCTGAACACACACCCCCCCCGTAGGTGGTCCCGCCCAGAATGCGTGCCCCCCCCCCCCCCAAGGTAGATAGTCCCGCCCAATTGTGTGTGTCCCCCCCCAGGTAAGTGGTCCCACCCAGAGTCGTCCCCCCCCAGGTAGGTGGTCCCACCCAACGTCCCCCCTCCCAGGTAAGTGGTCCCGCCCAGTGTCCCCCCCCACCCAAGGCAGGTGGTCCCACCCAGTGTCCTGTGTCGTGTGTCCCCCCCCCCCCCCCCAAAATAAGTGGTCTCGCCCAGCACCCCCCCGGTAGATGGTCCCACCCAGCGCCCCCCCCCCAGACCGTGTGTTCCCCCCCCCCCCGGCAGAGTGGTCCCGCCCAGCCGCCGTGTGTCCGTCCCGTCCCGTCCCCCCCGCCCGCCCCGGCAGGTGGTCGCGGCCGCCCGGCGCGGACCTGCAGGAGGACGGAGCGGATGAGGGCGTTGACGGGAGCGGTGGCAGCGGCGGCGGGACCGCGGACGCCCTGGAAGCACCAGAGGACGAGGCCGCCCTTGCTGAAGATGGTGAAGAAATCGAGCATGGCGGCGGCGGCGCCGGGCCCGGCTCCGCGCACACGTCGCACTGTCCGCCGCGCTTCCGCCGGAAGCCGCCGCCCTGCCGCACGCCTATTGGCGGAGGGGACAGGAAGGGGCGGGGGCGGGCGCTGCGGGGCGGAGGGGCGTGGTTATGCAGATGAGGGGGCGTGGCGCGTGGGGGGCGTGGCCAGGCGGCATGCTGCGCTGGGGGCGCTTGCTGCGCCCCCCGGGGAGGGGGGACCCGGCACCGGGGGGGGCTCCGGGCCGCCCCCTCCGAACCACGGCCCCGCTCAGCTCCGACATCTTCGGCGGTGAGACACGGGGGGGGTGTCCTGGGCACCGGGGGGGACCGGGCCGAGAGGATTTGGGGGGTCCCCGAGGGGTTTGGGGGGTCCTAGACGGGACTGGGGGGGGGGCTGGGGGGGTTCTGAGGGGCCCCGGAGGGGCTGGTGGTCCCAGAGGGCATTGGGGAGGTTCCAGGAGAGCCAGGGGAAACTGGAGGGGGACCGGGCTGGGGGGGATGTCATGGGGGGTCCCAGAGGGGTCAGGGAGGGTCTCAGGGGGGACTGGGTGGTCCCAGGGGTGTGGGGGGGTGTCCCAGAGGAATAGGGGGGTCCTGGGGGGGGGGCGGTCCCAGAGAGTCCTGAGGGGTTCCAGGGGGTCCTGGGGGGGACCCAGGAAAGACTGGGGGGGGGCACCCAGGGAGCTGGGGGGGTCTGGGGGATCCCGGGGGGCGGGGGGGGGGCAGGAGGAACTGGGGGGGGGGGGGCATGTACTTGGGGGGGTCCCAGAGAGTCCTGAGGGGTTCCAGGGGGTCCCAGAGGTGCTTGGGGGGGGCACGCAGGGAACTGGGGGGGGGGGGGGGGGGCTGGGGTGTCCCAGACGGCAGTGGGGGGGATCCCAGGGAACTGGGAGGGTCCTGGGGGGGGGTCCCAGAGAGTCCTGAGGGGTTCCAGGGGGTCCTGGGGGGTCCTAGGGGCCTGGGGGGGGCACCCAGGGAGCTGGGAGGGTGCTGAGGGGTCCCAGAGAGGCCTGGGGGGGCACCCAGGGAGCTTGGGGGGGGGTCCTGTGGGGGTCCAGGAGAGTCCTGAGGGGTCCCAGGGTGTCCTGGGGGGGTCCCAGAGGGGCCTGGGGGGGCACCCAGGGAGCTGGGAGGGTCCTGAGGGGTCCCCAGGGGTTCTGGGAGGGTCCTCCAGGGAGCTGGGGGGGTCTTGAGGGGTTCCAGAGAGTCCTGAGGGGTCCCAGGGGTTCTGGGAGGGTCCTCCAGGGAGCTGGGGGGGTCTTGAGGGGTTCCAGAGAGTCCTGAGGGGTCCCAGGGGGTCCTGCAGGGGTCCCCCAGTGAGCTGGGGGGGTCCTGAGGGGTCCCAGGGGGTCCTGGGGGGGGGAGCAGGGAGCTGGGGGGGTCCTGAAGGGTCCCAGGGTTCTGGGAGGGTCCCCCAGGGAGCTGGGGGGGGTCTTGAGAGGTTCCAGAGTCCTGAGGGGTCCCAGGGGGTCCTGGAGGGGGCACCCAGAGAGCTGGGGGAGTCCCGAGGGGTCCCAGGGGGTCCTGGGGGGGTTCCCAGGGGATGCAGAGGGAACTGGGGGTGCCGGGGGGCTGCCAGCTGTGCCCCTCCCAGGCCTGGCAGCCCCCCCACACCCCATACACCGGCAGAGCTGGGGCCGGGTCTGGGCCGCCTGGCTCGGACTCTGAAGGCTCAGTTGCCGACATCGGGGGGCTGGACCCCCCCGGGGACCCCCCCGGGCCCACGACCCCCCGAAGAAGCCGACGTGGTGGTGGTGGGGGGCGGCGTGGTGGGCTGGTCGGTGGCGTACTGGCTGAAGGCGCTGGAGGGCCGGCGGCACGGCATGCGGGTGCTGGTGGTGGAGCGGGACCCCACGGTGAGACACCCCCCTCCTGGGGCGGGGTGTGGCCTTGGGGACCCCCCCGAACCCTATTTTTTTTTGGGGGGGGGGGATATCTTCTCCTTTAGTATTCCCGAGCCTCCACGGTGCTGTCAGTGGGGGGGATCCGGCAGCAGTTTTCCCTCCCGGAAAATATTCGGATGTCCCGTTTCTCCGCCAGCTTTCTCCGCAACATCAATGTATGTGGGATTATTTTGGGGAGGGGGGGCGGTATTTTGGGGGGGAGGGGGGTGCAGCCCCGCTCACCGGGGTGCCCCTCCCCTTACAGCAGCACCTCGGGGTGCCAAACGAGCCCCCCATCGACATCCAGTTCCAGCCCTCGGGGTACCTCTTCCTCGCCCCCCCGCAGGGCGCTGCCGGGCTGGAGGCCAGCGTCCGGCTCCAGAGGTGGGACACACGGACACACACACCCCCCTGAGGGGGTTATTTTGGGGGGGGTGCCTCATCATGACACCCCCCCCCCCGCATGCTGGCCGTCCCCAGGGAGGAAGGGGCGCGGGTGGCCCTGCTGTCCCCCAGCCAGCTGAAGGCGAAATTCCCTTGGATCGAGACGGAGGACGTGGCCGTGGCGTCCTACGGTATGAGGGGGGCCTGGGGGGTGCATGGGGACACCCCCTCAACGCCCATCCCCATCCTCATCATCATCCCCATCATCATCATCCTCATCCCCATCTTCATCCTGATCATCCTCATCCCCATCATCACCATCCCCATCCTCATCCTGATCATCCTCATCCCCATCATCCTCATCCCAATCATCCACATCTCCATCCTCATCCTCATCCCCATCATCCCCATCCTCATCCCCATCATCCCCATCATCCCCATCATCCCCATCATCCCCATCATCCTCATCCCAATCATCCCCATCCCAATCATCCCCATCCCCATCCTCATCCTGATCATCCTCATCCCAATCATCCTCATCCCCCTCATCCTCATCCCCATCATCCCCATCCCCAACGTCTTCATACCCATCCCCACCATCCTCATCCTGATCATCCTCATCCCCATCATCCCCATCCTCATCCCCAACATCTTCATACCCATCCCCACCATCCTCATCCTGATCATCCTCATCCCCATCATCCTCATCCCCATCCTCATCCCTGTCCCCGTCCTCATCCCGATCATCCTCATCCCCATCCTCATCCTCATCCCCATTATCCTCATCCCCATCCTCATCCCCAACATCTTCGTCCCCATCCCCACCATCCTGATCCTGGTCATCCCAATCATCCCCATCCTCATCCTGGTCATCCCCATCCTCATCTCCATCCCCATCCTCATCCTAATCATCCTCATCCTGATGATCCTCATCCCCATCCTCATCCTGATCATCCCCATCCTCATCCCCAACATCTTCATCCCCATCATCCTCATCCCCATCCTCATTTCCACCCCCCTCCCCACTGGCTGCATCCCTCCTCCTCACTTTCTTTGGGCAAGGAGGGGGTCCAGCCCCCCCAAATTCTTTTATTTTTTTGGGGGGGTCACACTGCGGTGGCCCCACACACACACACTTCCCCCCGCCCCAGGTCTGGAGGACGAAGGCTGGTTCGACCCCTGGACCCTCCTCAACGCTTTCCGGCGCAAAGCCACGTCCCTGGGGGTCCACAGCTGCTCCGGGGAGGTGCGAGGTGAGGCGGGGGGGGACAGGGGACAGCGGGGTGTCCCCCCAGGCCCCCCATCTCACCCCCAAAATCCCCAGCTTTCGTCACCACGGCTGAGGACGTGATGCCACCGCAGGGTCCGGCGCCGGCGACGGCACGCATCAAATACGTCCACGTGAGCGCACGCGCGCGTCCGTCTGTCCCCACCCTATGCGGGGCCGGGGGGGCGTGGGGGGGGTCCCCACGCGTGTCCGTGACCGCCCCCCCTGCTTTTCCATGCCCCAGATCCACATGCCGGACAGCCTGGAATACCAGCCAGTCGCCTGCGCCATCGTGGTCAACGCCGCTGGCGCCTGGGCCGGGGAGCTGCTGGAGGCGGCGGGGCTGCCGGGGGGGCTGTGCCAGCCCCCCGTGCCCATCCAGCCCAGGAAGAGGTGCGGGGAGGAATTTTGGGGGTTCACAGCGCGGCGGGGGCGGGCGGCACCTCCTGGCATCGCCACTCTGGGGCAGGTGAAGCGCAGCACCCAGCACCCATTTTTTTTCCCCGGCGGGGGGGGGTGAACCCCTTGCACCTTTTTTTCGGATTAGCGAGCGCATCCCTGCACCCCCACCCCTCCAACCCGGCGGGCAGCAATGTGAACCCCTCCACGCTATTTTTTTTTTTTTGGGGGGGTGCAGCCTGAACCCCTCAACCCTATATTTTTTTTTTGGGGTGCCCCCCACCCCTATAGGTACGTGTACTCCTGGCACTGCCCCGACGGCCCCGGCTTCTCCTGCCCCCTCCTTGTCGACACCACCGGCACTTATTTTCGTCGCGACGGCATCGCTGGCAACTACCTGGGCGGCATGAGCCCACCCGAGGTAAGCCTGGAGTGGGGATCCCCGAGATTAATTCCCCCCAAATTATTTTTTTTTAAATAACCCCTCCCAATTTATTCTTTTTTAGGAGGAAGAGCCGGATCCGAGCGATCTCTCCGTGGATCACGATTTTTTCCAGGAGCAGGTCTGGCCCCGGCTGGCTCGGCGCGTCCCAGCCTTCGCATCCCTCCGTCCCCGCGGCGCGTGGGCGGGCTACTACGACCACAACGCCTTCGACCGTAACGGGGTGCTGGGTCCTCACCACAAATTAGAAAACCTCTTTTTCGCCGCCGGTTTTAGCGGCCACGGGTTACAACACGCGCCCGCCGCCGGCAGAGCCGTGGCCGAGCTGCTGGTGAAGGGACGGTACGAGAGCCTGGACCTGCGGCGGCTGGGGTGGAGGAGGTTGGTGGAGGGCGAAGCGCTGGAGGAGGATGGCGTGGTTTGACGGAGCCGCGGCGGGGGGAAACTGAGGCACGGTGCTGGGGAAACTGAGGCACAGCGGAGGGAAACTGAGGCACGGCACGGCGGTGCCCCCCGCCCCGGTTTGGCAGCTGGTGGGGATCAGTGATGTGCGCTGCAGAAATAAAAGGAATGGGTGAGGAGTGTGCTGGGGGTTCAATGGGGCCCCAGTGCTCCCAGTATCCCCCCGCCCCAGTCCCAGTATCCCCAGTATCCCCCAGCCCCAGTGGCTCTGTTATCCCCCCAGTCCCAGTATCCCCCCAGCCCCAATATCCCCATTATCCCCCCCAGCCCCAGCATCCCCCAGCCCCAGTATCCCCAGTATCCCCCAGCCCCAGTATCCCCATTATCCCCCCAGGCCCAGTGGCTCTGTTATCCCCCCAGTCCCAGTATCCCCCAGCCCCAGTATCCCCATTATCCCCCCAGCCCCAGTATCCCCAGTATCCCCCCAGTCCCACTATCCCCAGTATCCCCCCAGTCCCAGTATGCCCAGTATCCCCCAGCCCCAGTATCCCCAGTATCCCCCAGCCCCAGTATCCCCCCAGTCCCAGTATCCCCATTATCCCCCCAGTCCCAGTATCCCCCAGCCCCAGTATCCCCAGTATCCCCCCAGTCCCAGTGTCTCTGTTATCCCCCCAGCCCCAGTATCCCCAGTATCCCCCAGTCCCAGTATCCCCCCCCACTACCTCCCGTCCCCCCTCAGTGTCCCCACTCCCAGCATCCCCCCAGTGCTCCCAGTATCCCTCCAGTGCCCCCAGCCCCGTTACCCCCTCATTATGCCCCCATTATCCCCCATTAACCCCGTGTCCCCCATTACCCCCCCAGTGCCCCCCATTCTGCCCCAGTGTGCCCCCATTGCCCCCAATGTCCCCCAGTGCCCCCCCAATGTCCCCCATTGCCCCCTATTTCCCCCCAGTGTTCCCCATTGCCCCCAATGTCCCCCATTGCCCCCCAGTGTCACCCAGTGTTCCCCATTTCCCCCATGTCCCCCATTGCCCCCCAGTGTTCCCCATTCCCCCCATTGCCCCCAATGTCCCCCAGTGCCCCCCAATGTCCCCCAGTGTGCCCCATTCCCCCCCAGGGCCCCCCATTTTCTCCCAGTGCCCCCCAGTGTCACCCATTGCCCCCCAGTGTCCCCCAGTGCCCCCCAATGTCCCCCAGTGTGCCCCATTCCCCCAGTGCCCCCCATTCCCGCAATGTCCCCCATTCCCCCCAATGTCCCCCATTGCCCCCAGTGCCCCCCAGTGTCCCCCATTATCCCCCATTGCCCCCTAGTTATCCCCCCAGTGTCCCCCATTGCCCCCCCAGTGTCCCCCATTATCCCCCATTGCCCCCTAATTACCCCCCAGTGTCCCCCAGTGCCCCCCATTTTCCCCATTGCCCCCCAGTGTCCCCCATTTTCCCCCATTCCCCCCAGCCCAGGCGGCGCCACCTAGCGGCGCTGCCGGGCGGCAGTGCGCATGCGCAGTGGGGGCGTGGCCGGCGGGGGCGTGGCCGGGGGCGTGGCTGGCGGCTCCGCGCCCGCGCAGTGCCAGGCGGTTCCGCGCATGCGCGCTGCGGCGGCGGCCGGGCCGGCGGGAGCGGGGCCCCTCAGCGCCCAGCGCAGCCGCGGCCGCCGGTGAGTGACCGCGGGGCAGCCCCGCGGGTGGCCGCGGGGAGCGGGGGGGGCGGCCCTGGGGTTACTGCGGGCCCTGCGGGGGAGACCGGCGGGGTCAGCCCCGGGAAGCGGGGGGGCAGCCCTGAGGGAACTGCGGGCCTCAAGGGGTCCGTGGGGCAGCCCTGAGGTAATTCTGGGCACCGTGGGGCGATCCTGAGGTAATTTTGAACCTGAAAGGATCCGTGGGGCAGCCCTGAGGTAATTTGGAGCCCCGGGGCCACCGTGGGGCAGCCCTGAGGGAACTGTGGGCCTCAAGGGGTCCGTGGGGCAGCCCTGAGGTAATTTTGGGCCTGAAGGGATCTGCGGGGCAACCCTGAGGTAATTTTGGGCCTGAAGGGATCTGCGGGGCAACTCTGAGGTAACTTTGGGCCTGAAGGGATCCGTGGGGCAACCCTGAGGTAGTTTTGGGTCCCAGGGCCACGGTGGGGCAGCTCTGAGGTACCTTCGGGCCTGGGGGGACTCTGGGGCAACCCTGAGGTGACTGTGGGCCTCAAAGGATATGTGGGGCAGCCCTGAGGTAATTTTGGGTCCCAGGGCCACCGTGGGGCAGCTCTGAGGTTACCGTGGGCCCTTCGGGGGAGACCCTGAGTGTCACCCCTGGGAACCAGGGGGGCAGCCCTGAGGGAACTGTGGACTTCAAAGGATCTGTGGGGCAACTCTGGGGTAATCTGGGGCTTTGGGGCCACCATGGGGCAACCCTGAGGTAATTTGGGGTCTCAGGGCCACCGTAGGAGCCGCCCTGAGGGAACTGTGGGGCAGCCCTGAGGTTACCGTGGGCCTCAAGGGATGCGTGGGGCAGCTCTGGGGTAGCTGTGGGCCCTGGGACACCCTGGGAGGCTGTGGGGAGAGCCCTGACGTGAAATTGTGGCCCCCCTCCCTGGGGAAGCTTTAGGTCTCACTGCCCCGGTAGCAGCAGGGGCAGCCCTGAGGTAAATCTGAGCCCCCTCCCCCCCCCCCCCCCGGGGTAACCACGGGGCTCACCCCCATTAAGAGTGGGGGGACACGATGCCCCCCCAGTGCTCCCCGTTCCAGGCACCTCTGGGGTGCTGTGAGGATTCGCCTCGCACAGTGCCCCCCAAGCCTGGGGTGCCCCCCAGTTACCCAGGAGCACCCCTGGGTACAAATAAATCAGGCAGGGCTTTCTGCAGAAGCCGGCACCATCGGGCAGTAAATAAATACGGTCTCGCCATAGTTAACCCCTACGTTTTTGAGCCCGAAGGGTGGCGAGGCGCGGCTGCCCGGAACAAAGAAAACGCTCGTTTCTGCCTTTTGTTTCTGCCGCGGCTCTGGCAGCGCAACCCGGACCTCGGATGCCTGGCTAAAGTGACAAGACCCCGACGCCGCGCGTGGGGCTGAGCGCATCCCTGCCGAAGGCTTGATTTTCGGGTGAAGGTGCCTGTGATTAACCTGATGTCGATAAAGCTGGAGGCCAGTTCTGCTTCTCCACAGTTTCATCCTGACTGGCGTTTGCTGCTTCGCAGGAGTGCGGTTCAAACCCTGGCAGTTTTTGTCTTGGAATAACCAAGACAAAAAAAACCTTTTTTCTTTTTTTTTTTTTTTTTTTTTAATTATTTTTAATTGTTTGTATCCAGCGCTGCGTGTTACAGAGCGACAGCAACGCTGACATGCTGAGGCTTGCGACACCAGCTTGCTCCAGAACTCCTGCCTAGGAGAAAAAAAGGCAGTTTGAATCCTGGTGGAAAAGCTCCGCGAGTTTTATTAGCTGGTGATTTTTCCCCCCCCGCCCCCCCTTAATTCAGACACTCTCTGTATTTCTGCGGCGCTTTACAAGAAGCAGAAGACTTAGCACGACATTTTTTGGCAAAGGGCTGTTTGGCGTAATTACTGCTTTGGGCAAAAGCTTCTGGGAGAGCTCAAGAGCAGCCCTGGTTTTGTCAGGCTCCTAATTGCAGGCCTCAAGTTTCTTACCCAGCGCGCGAGGAAGAGGAGGCGCAGAGCCGTCAAGCGTTAAATTCGCGTTGGATTTGGCAAAGATGTTTTCGCACCTCTCTGGGCGGGCTCTGCCGGCTTTTCTCTTCCCAAAATGAGCGGTGCAGCGTGTTGTTCAGGGAGATGCTCTGCTGCGCAGGAACACAGGCTCTGCTGTTCCCGAAACCCCGAGTTTGTTAATGCGAGATACCCTGGAATTAGCAGGACGGGTCCTTTCTCTGGCTGTGTGTTCGAGGAGGGTTGCCCGATGGGAAGCCGGTGAGGGCAGGGAAGCCTGTTAAAAATCGCCGGGGTGCGATTTAGCTTGGAATTACCCCGCTCGGACCGATGCTGCTAACGCCTGCCATGGTCCCATGTTTTTTCTCTCCGCAGGCTCCACCCGTTTCCCAGCTCTCCAGGATGAGAGAGGTTTGGGTTCGGCTTTTCCCCTCTCCCTGTAGTTGATAGTTTCGGAACCAGAGGTGATGCTGGAGTCGAGATGGCAGACAGCGTGAAAACCTTCCTTCATGACCTCGTCAGGGTAAGTCTCTGCGTTTCTGGTCCTCTGCCACAGGCATGGGTCTCGCTCGCTTCGCTGACGCTGGCTCTTCCGCAGGGAGCGCCCTCCTTCCTACGTCATCAAGGGTGGCTTGAAAAATTTGAAGGAAAAGGGGGCTCCGGGTGTATTTTAATCGAAGGCGTCTTCCGCTCGCCAACAATGGTTAGGTTTGACATGGCGGCGTGGGATGCGTTGCTCCCCAGGTGTTTTCTAGAATAATTTCCCCCCTGAAGCTGGCTGTTTTGCAGTGTGTCTGTTGCAAAGGGCTCGGCGTTCGTCCGAGCTGAACTTGTGACAAATTTCCTTTGGGCAAGAGTTAATTTACAGCCTGTATGAACATTGCAGTTGCGTCACGGCGATAAGGCTTCGTGTGAACTCGAGCGCTCCCACGCTGTCTTGTGTCATCCAGGTATAAATGCAGGCTTAAAAACGTGCGTGACGTGACAGTGAGAAATAACTTGTTTTCAGAAATAACTTGTTTTGAAAAACTTGGAAAAAACTTTGATTTTAAAGATCCGCGGCGCACCGGCCACACTCTAACACGGAAGGGAGGGCTTGTGGCGTTTCACGATGCTCTCACGCCGCCTGTAAAGCAGCGGATAGAGCAGCCCGTGTGATTAATTTCCACCTCGTTAGGGAGCAGCGGCATCGTGTTCTGCCGTTTCAGACAGGCAGTCGGCAGCAAAATTTATCCTCTTTGGTCAAAAACTCCATTTACCAAGCTGTTGTGTGGGTCACCTGGGCAGTGACGCTGCCCTGGCTCACACTAGCGTCCTTACAGTCTTTATTTTGGAGGGAAATTTTGATAATGATGGCTACGAAATATTTTTGGAGCTGGAAATCGCTGCTCGTGGAGCGTTAGGAGGTGGCGTTGGGCGTCTTTTAAACGAAGCAGGTTTGCACAGATGTGGCTGATGCAGGGATGTTTCTGGGACAAGGAGAGATGCGTTTATTTGTAAAGGAGTACGCGTTAAGCTCAGGCGTACGGTCCGGCCGCACGAGGACTTTGCACATCCTAAACATTTTGTGTAATTCTATTTTATTGGCCTTAGAAATGCTGGCAGGGGAAGAAGGGCTTTCTGCCAGACCGAAGAAATGGGCTGTGAGAGGTCTGCCTCTGTAGCTTTTGCCAGGGTTATAAAAAGCGGAGATTGGATGAGAAATCACACCTTTTTTTTTTAAAAAAAAAAAAAAAGCTCCTAAAGATGCTGGAACGTGCGGTGATTTAGGTCACCGGGCTGTGGAAAATAGCGGCGTTGCTGCTCCAAACCTTGCCTCCAGCCGAGCCTGGCACTGGTTTCCCCCACGAGCCAGGGAGTGAGGCCGGCCGCGTTTAAGTCCCTTTCCGTAACCGGGAGGTTTTCGATGGCCTGGGTCGGGCGCATCCCGTTCCTCCCCTCTCTGCGGGGTGGAGCGTGACGGCCTCTCCTCATGACGGCCTCTCCTCGTGTCCGCAGGGAATTAAGGACTCCATCTGGGGCATCTGCACCATCTCCAAGCTGGACGCCCGGATCCAGCAGAAAAGGGAAGAGCAGAGGCGGAGGAGAGCAAACAGCGCGCTCGCCCAGCGGAGGTTTCACATGGAAGAGAAGAAGCAAGAGAAGTGAGTACGGGGCCTGATGAGTTATAAATCAGGTAATTGGATAAAAATACTGAGGGCAGGGAGAGAGCGAGCGACTCTGCCCGGAGCTTTGAAGAGCCTGATGAATTGCAAAACCTCTGCAAGTCACAGTGATTTGGCAGTGCTTGTGCTTTTGTTTTTTTCTCCGAAATATCCATCGTATCGCAGTCATCTGGCTAAAAGGGAAGTTGAGGTAAGCGGGGTTTTAGGAAATAAAGCCATTATTGTCACCCGCGCTTGCAAAGATCTCTGCAAAAACGCTTGGCGGAACCATCGGAGACCTGCAAACCCGCGTGTCAGCGAAGGCAGAACTCGTGGTGTGCGGTTGCAAACGGTTCGTAAACCCGATTGCACCGAAGCACGGAGCCAAGAAATACAAAAAACGCGACGTTGAAACACCCTTTTGCCACTGTGTGTAACAAAACCAGAACTGCTAGCGTGAGATAAGAAGTCAGACCTTTTACGTTGTTTGACAATTAAGAGTTTGCAATTAGTTTGAAATAATAGTAGAAGGCATGGAGCTATGCAAGCTGAAAGAATGTGGATTTCTGGGTTTCTTTCCTTCCTGACTACTCGTGCTGTCTCTCAATATCTTTGAGATCGTGTGGTTGGTAGTCATGGGATCAGGGAAGAGGTGGCAGCTCAGATCCGATTGATACATCTGGGGCAGATCTTTTATTTTTTTCCCCCAGATCTTTTATTTTTCTTACCATGTTGCATCCACTAAAGCTGGAAATGCCAGAATTATAGCCACGTGGGAGCAAAACAGCATCTGTTCTTACGTCTGACTCCCAAACTGCACCGAGAGGTTTCTCCGCTGCCCTAATTACAGTCAGGCTGGCACTTAACGCAGTGACATTTGGGCGGTAATACGCCTTTTGAGGCATATTTACAAATTCTTCCAACTCGTTCGGTGGTCGTCTCATCTCAAGATGATGGAAAAATCTCCTGTGTCCCATGATCCCCATCCTCCCCAGACCATAGAGGTTCCTGCACGTGGGCTGGCTTCGAGGAATTGTATCTATATTTTTGGGGGGATGACTACACAGTCCTATTTTACTGGTTTTCTTTGTAACAAAGCCCCTTTGGTAGCAGAAGCTGACTGGAAAAATGCGACAGAGTCCCGCAGAGCTGCTCTCTCGCGTGTCCGTAGACACGCTGCAAGGAGAGAGGAGCCAAAACCACCCCGAGCTGAAACAGCCTCTTCTGAGAGCAAAAAGCACCCGAAAAGCCCTAATTTTATTGTGACGGGAGTTTGAGGAGAGCAAAGCCCAAGATCTCCAATAAATGCTTAAAAACCTGGAAGAAAGCTTTGCTTCCATTTCAGTGCAGATCTGGGGAATTAATAAAGGTTAAAAGCGTCTCCCTGCTGTCGATCTCCTATAGACTGTGCGTTGGCTGAAACCCGGTGCGCGCCTGTGCGGGGATTTCTTCCAGGATTCCCGTGCTCGGATAAAATCGGGTGCGTCGCCGGCATTGAGCTGGTTATCTGCGAGGTTCCTAAGGTGTCCAAAATATGGAAGGGAAGCAGTTGTCGCTTGCTAGGGGACGTTTGTCCAGGCGCGGGGACCTTAACACGTGTCTCACCCATCTCTCTCCTCCTGCTCTGCAGCGAGCCCCGGATAGTGAGCCGGATATTTCAGTGTTGCGCCTGGAACGGAGGCGTATTCTGGGTAAGTGGCTATTTTTCCTCTTTTCTACATTAAAAACCCCATGAAAGCCAGCGCCCCGCTCCAGCCCTCGTGCGGCGTCAGTGGCGAGCCGACAGCTCAGCTGCAGGAATTGATGGGAGCCTCCGAGTTCCCAGTCCCGCTGCCGCTGTTTTAAGGGACGCGATACAGGATACAGGCCGGCAGAGTCGCTTGGGAAACCCGCGTGTTAAACCCGAGCTGCTTTTCCGACTCTTTGAGACTGCTCTTTGCCCAAATATTCAACTCCCGCTCCGTTACGGTCTGGGATATTGCTTTACCAAGCTGAATATTGATATCTTAAAGACATTTCCTCAGCTCTGACCTTACCACGGCTGTTCTGTGAGGCAAATCCTTAACGCGGCAGCCACTTGGTAGCCTAATAAATCACCCGCTCCATTTTTCCATTCGACTGCGGTCGGGTACGAGGGATCGGCGTGGAAATGTTAAATGGAAAGCGCTCAATTACAGATTTTGCCTGCGTTTAAACGGAGATCCGTGGTTCTCCGTATTTACCGATAGCTGCGCGGAGGTCAGTAGTTACGGGAGCACGAGAAATGACCGCACAACGCCTCACCGAGAACCCCCGTTGTTTCTTTTTTCCCCCCTGTAGCTTAGTCTCTTCTTGTTTTACCGAGTATTTATACCTGTCCTTCAGTCGGTCACGGCACAGATCATTGGTAAGTACCTTTTTTCCCCGTTCGCGTCTTACGGGGCGCCAAGCAATCCGTGGGACGGGCGCAGGGGGGTCCCGACTTCACCCCACTGAGTCGCTCCTCGCGCCACTGTCTCCTTGCCGTGTTCTCCTCTTCCTCCCTGTACTGATCAAGGCCATCGTTAATCATTCAGTAGAAAAAGCGGAGAGATGGGTAACGCCGCTAACAGCCCGCGCGCGGCGGGGATCTGGCTGGTGGGTTTTACCGCTCGTAATGCGTGCAGTCATCGGAAAGTTTTTGCGAGGAAATAAAAAGCAAGGTGCGGAGGGGTGGTTCTTTTAAAAGAGCAAAAGTTGGGGTCAGAGATCTCATAGGTGGTCGTGACGCGAAACGAGGAGGTTCCTGCGCCGGTTCCTGACGCATTTCTCCCCGTTGGTCTTTTTCGAAGGCGACCCTTCCTTACACGGCGACGTCTGGTCGTGGCTGGAGTTCATCCTCACCTCCATTTTCAGCGCCCTGTGGGTCCTTCCCCTCTTCGTGCTCAGTAAGGTGGTCAACGCCATCTGGTTCCAGGTAGGCGGCGGGAACCCAGACCCCGCGTCGAGCAAACGAGGTGGTGAATTCCCTCGTTAAGGCGCGATCGGCGCTACGGGGAGGGCGAGTGTTTCACCGCGAGGTGAAATCCCATCCCGAAAACGGGCTCTGGGTGTATCCCAGCGGGTGAGAGCAGCTTGGTGACATCGCCCCAGCTGCTTTTGGGTTTCGTTTCCCCAAATCCCCCTTTTCTCTTTCGAATTTCATTCCCCTCAAGCCTTTTTTCTTCTTTTTTTGCAGGACATTGCAGACCTAGCATTCGAAGTTTCCGGCAGAAAGCCTCATCCCTTTCCCAGCGTCAGTAAAATCATCGCCGACATGTTGTTCAACCTCTTGTTGCAGGCGCTGTTCCTCATCCAGGTGAGATTAGAGTCAGAAGCAAAAAAAAAAACCCCCAAAAAAGGTCTGCCGGCCCAAGTCGCTCTGCGCTCCTGGGCGATGTTCTCCCGCAAATCCAGCGCACCCCTCACTCTCCCGCTCTGTTTTGTTTTTTTTTTTTTTTTTATTCCCAGGGGATGATAGTGAGCCTCTTCCCCATCGATATCGTCGGCCAGCTCATCAGCCTCCTCCACATGTCACTGCTCTACTCGCTCTACTGCTTCGAGTACCGCTGGTTTAACAAAGGTGAGGCCGTGCCCGGAAATTTTTCCGGATTGAGGGTTTCCCTACCGGAGGAGCATCCAGCTGGGGCTCCCGAGGCCGATTTTCATTCCATTTTTACACGGGATGAAGCGCGGTGAAGGTCTCTCCCCCGCGCAGGTTCATTTCTGCGTGTTTTTCTTTTTTTTTTTTTTTTTTTCCTTGCCAGGAATCGAAATGCACCAACGGTTGTCCAACATCGAGAGAAACTGGCCCTATTACTTCGGTTTTGGCTTACCGCTGGCTTTTCTCACCGCGATGCAATCCTCTTACATCATCAGGTGAGTCTCTGGGAGGGCGGGTGGCCATTTCGGACCCCGCGCCGCGTCCCCGCGCCGCTTCCGAACCCAACCCGCCACCTTTTTTAATTTTCTTATTTTTTCTTATTTTTTCCCCTTCCAGTGGTTGCCTCTTTTCCATCCTTTTCCCTCTCTTCATCATCAGCGCCAACGAAGCAAGGACCCCCAGCAAAACTTAGTGAGTATCCCCAGGATCCACCTCCACCCTATCCAGCCCGGTAAATCCCGGGCAGCGCCGCCAAAATCCCGCGGGAAGCGAGCTTCCCGGCAGCGGCAGCTGACAGGCTCTCTTCCCTTCCAGCCACTTCCAGCTCCGTCTCTTCTCCTTGGTGGTTTTCCTCAGCAACAGACTCTTTCACAAGACCGTTTACCTTCAGTCCGCCCTGAGCGGTGCTTCCTCCTCCTCCTCTTCTTCCTCCTCTTCCTCCACTGACCACCGACTCCTTTCCCCGCAGCCCTCGCCCGCGCCGGCTCCAGGGCGCTGAGCCGTGACCGAATCCCGGGGTTGGGGACACACACAGGGGCTGCTCCTCGGCCCCCGGAATCGTCCCCCAGGGATGTGCAGGCCAGCGCCTGCCGCCACGGAAATTTGGTTGGTTTTTTTTTGCGGAGGAAAAAACACCAAAAAGGAAAAATCCGGATTTTTAACACCTTTGCGAGTTTCGAAGAGGCGGGTCCTTCCCTGCAGCTTGTTTTATAGCGGACTCTTTTGTACGCTCCCCCTGCGCTCCCCCTCGGGTTTGTCTCCCTGTTTCGCCCCATTTTTCCCCGTTTCCCCCCTTCCTCTGCCCCAACTCAGGGCGCGGCGCGGGGCGGGGGGGTTCATTTTGGGGGAGTTCCCGCTGCGGGCGAGCACAGCGTTCCCCTCCCCGTGCATGTACTGCTTCTCTCCGGTCGGGGAAGGAACCGGTGACCGTTCAAAAAAAACAAAACGAAACAAAACCCCTTTGTTTTTTGGTTTGGTTGGGGTTTGGGGGTTTTGGGGGGGGGGGGGAGGGGGCTGATTTATCAACTTTTCTCCGGTATTTTCACACCGAAACACGAAATGGCGGAGCCGGCCCGGGGGTTCCCCTCGGTGGGGCCGGGCCGTGGGAGCGCGGTTGGTGCCCACGGGGGACACCGGGAACCCCCAACGCCCCGGGCCGGGAGCCGCCCGCGTGGCGCCACTCACGTGGCGCGCCCGCGTCGCTTCCGCATCCGCCCACGTGATGCGCTGCGCCCCGCCCCCGCCGCCAAGCCAGGACGGACACGTCACGGCTCGCTCTCCGCCGGCCCCGCCCACCCCCGCCCTCCGCCAATGGGAAGGAGCCGTCGGCAGCCCGCACCGTCCCGCCTTCGGCTGAGTGCCCGGCGCCGCGGTCAATGAGCACCGCCACATCTGGAGTGACGGCGGGGAGGTCCAATGGCGAGCGGGCGGGGCGGGGCGCGGCGGCGGGCGAGAGCGGCTGCGCGGGGCGGATGGCCGGGGCGGCGGGGCCAAGCGCGGCGCCCGGGTGAGGGCAGCGACCACGGGGGGCCGGGCCGGGTGGGGGGGGTCTGCCCGGGGCCGAGGGGGGCCCGGGGCCGGGTCCTGTGGGGCCAGGGGCTGTGGGGTGCCCGGGCCTGGGGTGAGGGAGCTGTGGGGTGCCCGGGCCTGTGGGGCGAGGGTGCTGTGGGGATGTGGGGGGCCCGGGCCTGTGGGGTGCCTGGGCCTGTGGGAAGAGGGTGCTGTGGGGATGTGGGGTGCCCAGGCGTGTGGGGATGTGGGGTGCCCAGGCCGGTGGGGCCAGGGAGTTGTGGGGTTACCTAGGTCTGGGATGAGGGAGCTGTGGGGCCCCCAGGTCTGTGGGGCCAGAGGGTTGTGGGGTGCCCAGGTCTGTAGGGCTATGGGTTTTGGGGTGGGCGATGCTGTGGGGTCTCCAGGTGTCGGATGAGGGGGTTGTGGGGTGCCCAGGTCTGTAGGGCCATGGGTTTTGGGGTGGGCGATGCTGTGGGGTCTCCAGGTGTGGGGTGAGGGGGTTGTGGGGTGTGCAGGTCTGTAGGGCCATGGGTTTTGGGGTGGGCGATGCTGTGGGGTCTCCAGGTGTGGGGTGAGGGAGCTGTGGGGTTGTGGGGTGCGCAGGTCTGTGGGGCCAGGGGGTTACAGTGCGCCCAGGTCTGTAGAGTCATGGGGTTTGGGGTGCACAGGTCTGTAGGGTGAGGTGCTGTGGGGTTATGGGGTGCCCAGATCTGTGGGGTGAGGGATTGTGGGGTGCCCAGGTCCCGGATGAGGGAGTTGTGGGGTGCTCAGATCTGTGGGGTGAGGGCTTGTGCGGTGCGAGGTGTGGGGTCAGGGAGCTGTGGGGTTACAGGGTGCCCAGGCCTGTAGGGTCATGGGTTTTGGGGTGAGGGAGCTGTGTGGTTATGGGGTGCCCAGGCCTGTGGGGTGAGGGAGTTGTGGGGTCCTCGGGGCTGTGGGGTGGCCAGGTCTGTGGGGCCAGGGAGCTGTGGGGTGCCCAGGTCTGTGGGGTCACGGGTTTTGGAGTGGGTGATGCTGTGGGGTGCCTGGGCGTGTGGGAGCTGTGGGGTTGTGGGGTGCCCAGGTCTGTGGGGTCACAGGTTTTTGGGGTGGGCGATGGTGTGGGGTGCCCGGGCATGTGGGGCGAGGCGCTGCTGGTTGTCAGGGACTGGAGCCTTTGGGATGTGGATTTGTGGGGTGCTTGGGGCTGGGGGGCAAGGGGTGGTGGGGTGCCCGGAGGTGTGGAGTGACGGTGCAGGGAAGTGGGGTGCTCGTGGGGGGCACGGTGTCTCATAGGGCAAGACAAACTTGGAGGGGCTGGTGGCAAGAACAGGGCCGTAGCCCGTAGCCCTGGGACGGCTTTTCCTCCTTCCCACCCCAATATCTGGCCGGGGGCTGCTGGTTCCCCCCAGTAGCGCGGCGTTACTGGGTGGCGAAGGGTCCCCCAACACCCTGCCAGTCGCCTACCGCAGCGGCGGAAATCGGGGTACCTGGGAGGTACCTGCATTATATCATCGTTACCTGCTGCTTATTATCCCCGGGGGAAATGGGAAATAATTAAAACACAGGGTTACTTCTGTATTAATTAGCGACAAATGCGTGCAAGTGGGGATCGCTTCTAGGGCACGGAAAGACCCAGGCCCAGTTTTGTGTTTTATTTGTAAATCTGAGCCTGTCCGAGTCTGCCCTCCCCGCCGTTGTAGCTCGGAGATGCGAACTGAGGATTTATCCGCCGGCTCTGGGCCTGAATTTGTGGGGAGTGGTGGGGGGTTTTTTTCCCAGATTGATAGGATAAAGAAGTATTTTAAAGAAATCGGAGCATTTTCAAGGGTGGAAAGGCGTTATTTGTTATTCTCTAGCCACAGTTTCACTTCCTTGGTGTCTGATACTTGGATTTTGCTGGCTCTTCCTCCACCCAGGGAGGCTGAATTAAACAGTCGAGTCGTCTGATATAAACAAAGCTGACTTACCACGCTGGTCCGCGTTAGGAAACGGCTGGGACGTATGCGCTTAATGTCAATAATTCATAGTGGGAGCGGCCAGGAGCCGTTCGGCCCTCCCGTAGATGAGAAAACAGAAAACAGCCCCGACTTCTTGCGATCTCCGTGGGTTACGCTTTTTGTGCGTCGCTTACAGGGGGTGGTTAAACTCCAGAGACGCCAGCCAGGGAAAATTTAGGGGTTTTGCTAAAAGCTTACTCTTGGGTTTGGTTTCGTACGCAGAGAAACAGAGGTGTCCTCTGCCCCGAAGAAGTGCCGGTCTCCGTAAAAGAAAGAAAAAGCTCTGCCGAGATTTGGGGCGAGTGAGCAGGTGAGGATGGGAGGAGGCAAGGGCATTTGGGGATGGGAGACGCGGATCAGCGAAAGCGTCTGGCAGGGGTGAAGGCCGGGCAAGAGCCTCCGTGGGCAGGAGAGGGGTATTTAAGGTCCTATTTCATGAAACGCTTTAAGAGACGTCGTGGGGCTGCGCGCTGGCTCGCTTTGATCGTCTCCCCCGATTGTTTTCAGGTGTTCAAGCGTCGTCAGTCTCTGCCTTTGATGTGAAAAATGACGAAGTTAGGGTTTCTCCGCCTGTCCTACGAGAAGCAAGACACTCTGCTCAAGCTCCTCATCTTGTCGATGGCAGCGGTGCTGTGTAAGTCCCCGTCCTGCCGCGCTGGCCTTGCGGACGGCTGCTAGGGCCCTCGAAGGGGGACCCCGGGACGGAGCTGCCTCTGCTTCTTCTTCTCTTCTTTTATAGGTTGCGAAGCTCTCGTTTTTCTTGAGCGAACACTCTTAATCCTTCCGTATCCATTCCTTTGAAAAACGCCTCTTTCTCTGTCTTCCCAATGACCAGTTTGAGACCAAAACAATTTTAACCAGTCAAAGTAGACGAGAAACCTAATAAAACTCCGGCTCAGTGAGTGCTGTAGATTCACTCTGCCCTTCTTCTGTGGTTGCAGCTTTCTCCACGAGGCTTTTTTCTGTCTTAAGATTCGAAAGCGTCATCCATGAATTTGACCCGTAAGTGTCTTCCTCCCGTTTTGGGGCAGGGGGCTGCTGGGTTTTTCTCTTCTGGAGCACGCGGAAGTTGGGTGGTGTTTGCTGGGCTCAAGTCAATCCCTGTTGAGGATGTGGGATTTGGAGGGAGGTCTTCAGTACAGTTAGTTTTTCCTCTTCTAGACCCAAAACTCACTTCTTTGTTCCCAGAACTCATCCTGTAGCCTGGATCGAAGTTGGGGTAATCACCCAGCACCGCTTTTATGCTGGGATGCAGTTATTCCCTGCCTGAGCAGGGCACGACGGGAGAGAGTGCTCCTAGTACAACTTGTGTCCGCGTCCCAGGGTTGTTGCTGGTTAAATCGGGCGCAAGGGCAAACGTTAACTTTGCACGCCTGCTTTTAAACCCCCTTAGGAGGAGGGGCAAACCTTTGCAGCCGAGGTTTGCGGGAGTCTAGGGAAAATTCTAGTTCCCTCCGCATGGAAAACACGCGGTTGGCCCCTACAACGCTGTCTTACCCTTAGACGTCGGAGCAGGGTGTCCCAACGGGCATGCGATTTGGGACTTAACAGCCTGTCAAAAGCTGCCTCGTGGTCCGAACGCTCGTTCGGGGCCGCGGTTGCCACCCGAGGAGCGATGAGCAGTCAATATATTTATATCCGGACGCAGAGATGCTTAGCGCTTGCTGCCGTTTCAGGTATTTTAACTACCGCACAACCCGCTTTCTGGCAGAGGAGGGCTTCTATAAATTCCACAACTGGTTTGACGACCGAGCGTGGTACCCCTTGGGCAGGATTATCGGTGGGACCATTTATCCAGGTAAGCCGTCGGGCTTTTGTTGAGACGAAACACACCTCGCGCAAGGGAAAATCGGGAGAGGGGCAGATTTGGGAGAAGGGCGCACGGAGCAGAGCTGCGAGTGCTGGCCGGGAGAGGAGGGGACCTCAGGGCTTGCCCTTTGTTGAGGCATCCTGGGCAGCAGCTCCTTCCTGGCCAGACTTTGGGCTGTTAATTACAAGCTAACGACACCCGGTGCCGCAAGCAGACCAAGAGCACCCCAATAACGGTGTCATTCGTGTCCCGCAGGCCTGATGATCACGTCGGCGGCGATTTACCACGTGCTGCACTTCTTCCACATCACCATCGACATCCGAAACGTCTGTGTGTTCCTGGCTCCCCTCTTCTCCTCTTTCACCACCATAGTGACTTACCACCTCACCAAAGAGCTCAAGGTGAGGGGGAAGATCGGGGCGCGCCTTGGAGGCCTGCGCTTTACGGAGGAGCACGGGCTGCCTGCCTTTTGGAAAGGCAGCTCGGGGGTTGTATCGGAGGTTTGGAGGCGACCGCCGCACTGGTCAAAACCCAGAACTTATGGGAAATGGAAGATCTGTTGTAAAATCTCATTTCAACACTTAGTTTTTATTCCTTTGAGGCGTATCTGTGTGTAGTATGGCACAATAACGAAAGCCCTAGAAACCGATGGCTTTTTCCACCCTCTGGCTGTGTTTTTTTTCCCCAGGATGCAGGGGCAGGACTCCTTGCTGCCGCCATGATTGCAGTTGTGCCCGGGTACATCTCTCGATCCGTTGCCGGCTCCTACGATAATGAAGGTGAGTTTGCGACACTCGGAGCAGAGAAACCTTTAACGACTTCGGGTGCTGGAAAATGATGATAAAGCTGCTACAGGGCGCGATAGAAGAACCGTCCATGTCCCTGCGGTTTACTAACCCAACTGCTCGGAGATCGGCGGTTGGTCTCGCCTGCGCAGTTGGGAAGAAGGAGCGTTTCCCAACGCCGGCAGCAAGCACACCCCGTTCCCTGAGTATCCTTGTTTGCAAGTCAAAAAGGGTTTTGCCGCCTCCGCCAACTCTGCTTGGGATCAGAGCTGCTGCGTGGCTCCCCCGGGGTTTTATCTCCGTGCCGGCAATGGCTTTGGGGCTGGCAAAGGCGGCAATCTCATTGTCGACGCTTAGGGCAGAAGAGGATCCAGGTTCCTCTCCCGTAGCTTGGCTTTTGGGGGCCACGTAAGGAGTCGCTGTGTCCAGGTGTGGCTGGAAGAAGCCACGTGAGCTGTTATCTCCAGTAAGACACAACCATCGCAGCGTTTTGATCTAGATAATAGATACAAAACCCATTTCCCAGGCCTGGCTTTTTCTACGAGGTGCTGTTCCATCTTCTGATGGAGCAGCAGAAGCGTTCATGTATATATTTTTAATGCAATTGACTGCTCTGGCCAGCCCCAGAGATTGTATTGACGTTTCGGGGCTGACGTGAGCTCGCTTTGACCTTTCTGTATCCTTCCACCCAGGTATCGCCATATTCTGCATGCTGTTAACTTACTACATGTGGATCAAAGCCGTCAAAACTGGCTCCATCTATTGGGCAGCGATGTGTGCTCTTGCTTATTTCTACATGGTAAGCATTCCTTCTCCTGGCGCCGAGGTATTTCTGACTCCAAGGACGGCTCTGGATACGGTGACCAAAAATATGTGGCGTGCCGTTCCTATGTCCTTGTGTTCAGGGAGCCAGAACCTCTGTGAAGGGCTTGGCGTGAAAATGGAATGGATGCTTTCTTCATTCGTTTCCATTTAACCAAAACTAGCGGGTGTTTGTGCGAGGTTTTATTAATAACCTTGAAAAACCTGGGCTTCTGGCAGCTGTGGCTGTTGAGGATGCCCTTGGAGAGAGCAGATCTCAGCTGGCGCTGGGTGAAAATCTGGCACGTGATCCCAGGAAAATCCAACCCGCCGCCTTTACCTCTGCTCCGCAACCTCTTCAGTCCTGGAACTTGGGGGTTTTTTTGTTTGTGTTTTTTCTCTCGGCAGGTCTCCTCGTGGGGTGGCTACGTCTTTCTGATTAACCTCATCCCCTTGCATGTTCTTGTGCTGATGCTGACCGGCCGCTTCTCCCACAGGATCTACGTAGCCTATTGCACGGTCTACTGCTTGGGAACCATCCTCTCGATGCAGATCTCCTTTGTGGGCTTCCAGGTGGGGACCAGAATGATTTGCAGACTCGAGGACGGTCATTTCGTGGGTGGGGGCAGAACAACGGCGAGTTGGCACCTGGTTTCTCTTCTTGCCTTGGCCGTTGAAGTTGTAAGTGGGTGCTGGCTCCTAGTTCTAGCTCCCATTACGCTGATTTGTTGCGACCTTTGGCAAGATTAGCTTTTGGAGGCGCCGGATGGCTTTTAAAGCTGCGGATAACCTTCATGGCACCAGTTGCCTTTCATGAAAATATTTCCGTTTTTGGTGAAGGAAACGCGCCAGCATGCGTCTTGGTATAGCGGGGAAAAACGCCCGCTTAGCTCGGGTTTTCAAGAGAATTGGTTTAATTTCCCATTTGGATGCCTATCTGGGAATCAAAGCTGATGTAAGAAAGCGACTCGTGCCAGCTGTGCTGACCGCGGGGAGGGGACGGTTCCCTGCAACTTCGGCAGCAATTTTGCTGAGAAGTGATTTGTAAAAAAAAACCAAAAAAAACCCGATACTGGGTGCATCATGCCTCTTGTTCTCCGTATCTCACCACGCTCTCCCCCACTTGCAGCCTGTCCTCTCCTCGGAGCACATGGCTGCCCTTGGAGTCTTCGGCTTGTGTCAGATCCACGCCTTCGTAGACTACCTTCGGAGCAAGCTGAACCCGCAGCAATTCGAAATCCTCTTCAGGAGCGTCATTTCCCTGGTTGGCTTCGTCCTCCTCACCATCGGGGCCGTGCTGATGCTGACAGGTAGCCTGAGATGGTGGTGGGGACGAGCGCGTTTCGCTGCCGGCTTTGCCTCCTTTCGTTTCTTTGAAGGGCGCATCATTTGTCAATCCTAATTCCGCGTTATTGCCCGCGCTGCAGTTTCAGCGCTTGCAAGCCCCCCGCTCTAAGGGGGAGGCTGGGACCTGCCCTAATTTGTGCGTTAGCAGGAAAATATTTAAGCAGCAGCTGTAAAATCTGGGCTCCGGGAGATACGAGGCGCAGGGAGAAACCTGCCATGACTCAGCGCACGCTGGGGACGCTGAGCTGATGCTTCAGAAACCGAATGTCGATCTGTAGTAGTGGAGAGATGCTAAAAATGTAGGTCAGGCGGGGGAGAAGGCTTTTTAGGGTAAAGTTGTGCTTTATTTCCTTTCTAAAATGGCAGGTTTGAGTAATAGCGATGTTAAATTGCCCAGGATTGCTCATTCAGCCTTGCATGTGCTTCCCGCGTGAGAGAACGTATTGGCACGGCTGCTTATTCTCTGCTGGAACTGAGTGTGATTTTATTTCTCCTATTCCCTAGGGAAAATCTCCCCGTGGACGGGGCGTTTCTACTCCCTGCTGGATCCTTCCTACGCAAAGAACAACATCCCCATCATCGCCTCCGTCTCCGAGCACCAGCCCACCACCTGGTCCTCCTATTACTTTGACCTGCAGCTCCTCGTTTTCATGTTCCCAGGTGAGCCTGGCACAGATGTCGTCAGACCCCGATTTATTAAATCACCGCGCAACGCCGGAAGGGTTTTATTTGGCCGGCCGCGACCGCAGCCTCTCCTCGCAGTGCCGAGGCTGCCGGGGAGCGCTACGTGCCTCTGCCAGCTGGGTATTTATTTCAGGCAACAGCTTGCGAAGGTGAACCTGACCCGTTTCTCTTTTCTCTTCGCAGTCGGTCTGTATTACTGCTTCAGTAACCTCTCGGACGCCCGCATTTTTATCATCATGTACGGCGTGACCAGCATGTACTTCTCGGCTGTGATGGTGAGGGCTGCTGCCTGCTGGGCGCAAGCAGGATGACAAAATGACCTTAACAAAGCTGATTCTAATTTATTTTCCTGAACTTGTCGATGATGGTTCTTCCGCCCGGAGCCGGTTGAAACATTCACGAAGCTTTTCTCCCTTCCTTAAAACTGGTTTATTCACCCCTCCGTGCAGCGAGGGAACGGTGACGTTGCAAAACTTTACTGGTTTTGGTGTTAACACGCTTCCTTACGGCCACCGCTGGCTCTCTGGTCCTGGTCTCCCGTAGCTGAGTTGCAAACCCAAACCATTTCTCCAGGTATCCGAGCAGGGACCGACGACAAACAGCTGCTTATCAGCCTGTTTCCGCTCTTGCCCTAGCACCCCGAGCCCTAAATGCAGGTTGATTTCTGGTGTGGAGGCAGCTCCTAATCCTTGGCTCCACCTAAGATGGCCCAATTGAGGTCACTTCTGCACCTTGGCCAATTTTGAGGTCTTCAGAGAACTTCCCTCGGGGGCGTCTGAGGTGGTGGCAGCTCCCAGTCTGCACCCACTAAAACAATCAGCTACGGGTTTGTCTCGAGGCCGATGTTTCTGCTGAATTGGAGGTGCTGCACTTGGGATGACATTTAATCTCGCTCTTCTCTCACGTTTCTGCCCCGATTTCTTCTCCAACCGGCACTGACTCTTCTGCTGTTGCCCGTAGGTGCGTCTTATGCTGGTGCTGGCCCCGGTGATGTGCATCCTGTCCGGCATCGGGGTTTCTCAGGTGTTGTCCACCTACATGAAGAACCTGGATATCAGCCGACCGGACAAGAAGAGCAAAAAGCAGCAAGACTCCACCTACCCCATCAAAAACGAAGTGAGCGTTGGGCCGGCTCGGGAGTGGGGAGAAGACACCTGGTCCTGGTGGGGACGAGTGCGGGAAGCCAATGGCCTCTTCCTTCCGGCGTTGACCCTGATTTGTTCTCCCAGGTTGCCAGCGGCATGATCCTGGTCATGGCTTTCTTCCTCATCACCTACACCTTCCACTCCACCTGGGTGACCAGCGAGGCGTACTCCTCCCCCTCCATCGTGCTGTCCGCCCGGGGTGGGGACGGCAGCAGGATCATCTTCGATGACTTCAGAGAAGCTTATTACTGGCTGCGTCACAACACGCCGGAGGTAAACGGGGCCAGCGGGGGGGGGATAATTTGGGCAGTGGGGACCCAACGTTGTCCGCTTAAGGTGCTGACGGCACGTCTGGTCTTTGGGAGCAGGACGCAAAGGTGATGTCCTGGTGGGACTATGGGTACCAGATAACCGCCATGGCCAACCGGACCATCCTAGTGGACAACAACACCTGGAACAACACGCACATCTCCCGCGTCGGTCAGGTAGGTCCTCGCCTCGCCGCGACGGCCTGCGGACAGGCACCGCGTGGCGTGACTGACGCTGGATCTGCTCCAGGCGATGGCGTCGACGGAGGAGAAAGCCTACGAGATCATGAGGGAGCTGGACGTCAGCTATGTGCTGGTGATCTTCGGAGGCCTCACTGGCTATTCGTCCGATGGTAAGATCTTGCTCTGAGCTGCGTCGGACCCATCCACGGCACGCTGGTGGTGCAGGCTTCTCCGAAACGGCTCTTGGAGGAGCAAAGTCCCACCTTTGGCTGAGGCTGCAAAGTGGAAGCGGTGCCAAAATGCTCCTCTGAGAGCTGCACGTGCCTTTATTGCTCTCGCCCGGCTCCACTCCTCGCTCTTTGCCCTCAAATCGCCTCTTTGCCCCCAGCTCAACTCCACTCCTCACTCTTCCCCCAACTCAACTCAACTCAACTCCACTCAGCTCCATTCCTCGCTCTTTGCCCCCAACTCAACTCAACTCCTTGCTCTTTCCTCCCAACTCAGCTCCTTGCTCTTTGCCCCCAACTCCTCGCTCCTTGTCCCCAGCTCAACTCAACTCTTTGCTCTTTGCCCCCAACTCAATTCCTTGCTCCTTGCCCCCAACTCAACTCAGCTCTTTGCTCTTTGCCCCCCAGCTCAGCTCCATTCCTCGCTCTTTGCCCCCTAGCTCAGCTCCACTCCTCGCTCTTTGCCCCCAGCTCAGCTCCACTCCTCGCTCTTTCCTCCCAACTCAGCTCCTTGCTCTTTGCCCCCAACTCATTGCTCCTTGCCCCCAGCTCAACTCAACTCTTTGCTCTTTGCCCCCAACTCAATTCCTTGCTCCTTGCCCCCAACTCAACTCAGCTCTTTGCTCTTTGCCCCCCAGCTCAGCTCCACTCCTCACTCTTTGCCCCCAGCTCCACTCCACTCCTCGCTCCTTGCCCCCAGCTCAGCTCCACTCCTCGCTCTTTGCCCCCAACTCAACTCCTCGGTCCTTGCCCCCAGCTCAACTCAATTCCTTGCTCCTTGCCCCCAGCTCAGCTCCACTCCTCACTGTTTGATCCCAACTCAACTCCTCGCTCCTTCCCCCTAGCTCACCTCCACTCCTCGCTCTTTATCCCCAGCTCAACTCCTCGCTCCTTGCCCGCAACTCAATTCCTCGTTCCTTGCCCCTAGCTCAACTCAACTCTTTGCTCCTTGCCCCCAGCTCAGCTCCATTCCTCGCTCCTTGCTCCCCAACTCCGCTCCTCGCTCTTCGCCCCCAACTCAACTCCTCACTCCTTGCCCCCAGCTCAACTCAATTCCTTGCTCCTTGCCCCCAGCTCAGCTCCACTCCTCACTGTTGGCTCCCAACTCCGCTCCTCGTTCTTTGCCCCCAGCTCAGCCCCACTCCTCGCTCTTCGCCCCCCCCAACTCTTCGCTCTCCACCTTTCAGACATCAACAAGTTCCTGTGGATGGTGCGGATCGGGGGCAGCACGGACACGGGGCGCCACATCAAGGAGCACGACTACTACACCCCCACGGGGGAGTTTCGGGTCGACCGTGAGGGCTCCCCGGTGCTCCTCAACTGCCTCATGTACAAGATGTGCTACTACCGCTTCGGCCAGGTCTACACCGAGGCCAGTAAGTCCCCAAAACCGCTCGGTGGGGGGGGGGGGGGGGGGGTGACACCGCTTTGGGGGCGGCAAACGTCCCCAGCGTTTTCGGGGCGCGATGCAGCGGCACTGCCTCTCCTTTGCTTTCTAGAGCGGCCGCCAGGCTACGACCGGGTGCGGAACGCCGAAATCGGCAACAAGGACTTTGAGCTGGACGTGCTGGAGGAGGCGTACACCACAGAGCACTGGCTGGTCCGAATATACAAGGTATGGCCCTGGAACGAGCCCGGACCCCGCAGATTTGGGAAAAAATGTTACATTTCACCTAACCCAGCCTTAATTTTTTGGTTTGTTTTATTGCTCAGGTGAAAGATTTGGATAACCGCGGCTTGTCGAGGACGTAGAGGAGCTGCCGCCGGCCACGCCGCGCACCGCACTGACCCAGCCTTTGCCTGTGAAGCAGAAATATTTGGGGTTTTTTTTCGTTTGGTTGTTGTTTTGGGGGTTTTTGGGGGTTTGTTTTTTTTTTTCTGGCGGGTGGGGATGTGTTTCATTTTTGTTTTCTACCATTTGTAAGCGCAGGCAGCGGCAGGACCTCCCTGCCTGTCCCTGCCTGCCGGGGAGCGATTTTTATACACACACACACGGAGCAGTCGCCAAATCGGGAATACCGGCTTTAACCGGGGCTTGATTACCGGGAATTATGAATTATAATAATTAAAAAAAAAAAAATTAAGGTGTTTAAAGGTGTTGTAGTGGGTTTTCCACCCCCGTGTGTTGCTTGGGGGGGGGGGGGGTGGGTGTTTTGGGGGGGGGTTGGGGGGTGTTGGAGCGCGGGGGGGGGGGGAGGTGGCGGGGGCGGGGCGCGCGGCGGGGCGCGCTGCGCGCGCAGGGCGGGGCGGGGCGCGGTGGCGCCGGCGGGAAGGGGCGGCGTGGCGGGAGCGGGGATGGCGGGGCCGGTGCCGTTCGTGCGGGACTGGGACCTGGTGCAGACGCTGGGCGAAGGCGCCTACGGGGAGTGAGTGCGGGGGGGGGCTTTGCGCGGATTTGGGGCGGATTTTGCGCGGCCCCCCCGCCCCCGCCTCTGCTGCTTGCGCACCCGCGGCTTGGCCGCTCGCCACCCTGGGCCGCTCCTGTGCCCCCTGCTTGCCCGCTGCTTGCCACTCGTGTGCCTGCTGCTTGCCCCTGCTTGCCCATCGCGTGCCCTTGTGTGCCCCCTGCTTGCCCCCGGCTTGCCACTCGTGTGCCTGCTGCTTGCCCCCTGCTTGCCCCCGGCTTGCCACTCGTGTGCCTGCTGCTTGCCCCCTGCTTGCCCCCGGCTTGCCACTCGTGTGCCTGCTGCTTGCCCCCTGCTTGCCCCCGGCTTGCCACTCGTGTGCCTGCTGCTTGCCCCCTGCTTGCCCCCGGCTTGCCACTCGTGTGCCTGCTGCTTGCCCCCGGCTTGCCACTCGTGTGCCTGCTGCTTGCCCCCTGCTTGCCCATCGCATGCCCATCATGTGCCCCCTGCTTGCCCACGGCTTGCCACTCGTGTGCCTGCTGCTTGCCCCCTGCTTGCCCATCGCATGCCCATCATGTGCCCCCTGCTTGCCCATGGCTTGCCACTCGTGTGCCTGCTGCTTGCCCCCTGCTTGCCCATCGCATGCCCATCATGTGCCCCCTGCTTGCCCACTGCTTGCCACTCGTGTGCCTGCTACTTGCCCCCTGCTTGCCCACTGCTTGCCCATTGCTTGCTGCTTGTGTGCCCCCTGCTTGCCTATCGTGTGCCCCCTGCTTGCCCACTGCTTGCCACTTGTGTGCCCGCTGCTTGCCCCCTGCTTGCCCATCGTGTGCCCTTGTGTGCCCCCTGCTTGCCCCCTGCTTGCCACTCGTGTGCCTGCTGATTGCCCCCTGCTTGCCGATTGCATGCTGCTTGTGTGCCCCGTTTGCCCTCTGCTTGCCCATCGCGTGCCCACTGCTTGCCCATTGCATGCCCGCTGCTTGCTACTCGTGTGCCTGCTGCTTGCCCACTGCATGTCCCTTGCATGCTGCTTGTGTGCCCCCTGCTTGCCCATTGCGTGCCTACTGCTTGCCACTCGTGTGCCCTTGTGTGCCCCCTGCTTGCCCCCTGCTTGCTACTTGTGTGCCTGCTGCTTGCCCCCTGCTTGCCCCCGGCTTGCCACTTGTGTGCCCGCTGCTTGCCCACTGCATGTCCCTTGCATGCTGCTTGTGTGCCCCTTGCTTGCCCCCTGCTTGCCCATCGTGTGCCCTTGTGTGCCCCATGCTTGCCTCCTGCTTGCCCCTTGTGTGCCTGTTGCTTGCCCCCTGCTTGCCCATTGCTTGCCTCCGGCTTGCCACTCGTGTGCCCACTGCTTGCCTGGTTCTTGCCCCCTGCTTGCCACTCGTGCCTGCTGCTTGCCCACTGCTTTTCCATTGCATGCCACTCATGTGCGCACTGCTTGCCCCCTGCTTGCCCGCTGCGTGCCCACTGCTTGTTGCTCCTGTGCCCCCTGCTTGCCCACTGCTTGCCCGCTGCTCAGCCATTGCACGCCCCTTGTGTGCCCACTGCTTGCCCATTGCGTGCCCCTCGTGTGCCCGCTGCTTGCCCACTGCTTGTCCCATGCTTGCCCACTGCTTGCCCATTGCATGCCCCTCGTGTGCCCACTGTTTGCCCATTGCGTGCCCCTCATGTGCCCGCTGCTTGCCCACTGCTTGTCCCCTGCTTGCCCACTGCTTGTCCATTGCGTGCCCCTCATGTGCCCACTGCTTGTCCCCTGCTTGCCCACTGCTTGCCCACTGCTTGCCCATTGCGTGCCCCTCGTGTGCCTGCTGCTTGCCCACTGTTTGTCCCCTGCTTGCCCACTGTGTGCCACTCACGTGCCCCTCATGTGCCCGCTGCTTGCCCACTGCTTGTCCCCTGCTTGCCCCCTGCTTGCCCATCGCGTGCCCCTCATGCGCCTGCTGCTTGCCCGCTGCTCAGCCATCACACGCCCCTTGCGTGCCCACTACGTGCCTGCTGCTCGGCAGTTGGTTGCCCCTTAGGTGCCCACCGCCCGGCCATCACGCGCCCGCTGCTTGCCCGCTGTTTGGCTCTCGCGTGCCCCTTGCGTGCAGCATTCCATCCCCAGTTTTCGTGCCCACCGGGCACCCCGCTGACCCCCCGCCGGCCCCAGGGTGCAGCTGGCCGTCAACCGCCGCACCGAGGAAGCCGTGGCCGTGAAAATCGTGGACATGAAGCGAGCGGCCGACTGCCCGGAGAACATCAAGAAGGAAATCTGCATCAACAAGATGCTCAACCACGAGAACGTCGTCAAATTCTACGGGCACCGGCGGGAAGGTGCCACGCAATACCTCTTCCTGGAGTACTGCAGCGGCGGCGAGCTCTTCGACCGCATCGGTACGGCCGTGTGCGGCCCCTTTCTAGCGTAGAGAAAGCGGCGCGTGAAAAAATGAATCCCTCCGCGGTGGAGAATTGCTCTTCCCCTCCTTCTTCCCCTCGTGCAGAGCCGGACATCGGCATGCCGGAGCCGGAGGCGCAGCGTTTCTTCCAGCAGCTGATCGCTGGCGTGGTGAGTGCGGCGGTGGTGGCGGTGGCGATGGTGGCGGCGACGGTGGCGGCGGCGGCGGTGACGGTGGCGGCAGTTGTGGCGGCAGTGGTGGCGGCGGTGGCGGCGGGCGCTGCATGGCGCTGACCCTTCGCTCCGTCCCCAGGTCTACCTGCACAGCATCGGCATCACCCACCGCGACCTGAAGCCGGAGAACCTGCTGCTGGACGAGCGAGGTGCGGGGCGGGGGCCGGAATTGGGAATTTGGGGGATGAATTTGCAGTTGGAGTTTGCCTTTGGAGTTTGCGGTTTGGAATTGCAGTTTGGAATTGCATTTCAAATATGCATTTTGAAATTGCATTTCTAATATACATTTTGAGTTTGCATTTTGAAATTGCATTTCAAATATGCATTTTGAATGCACATTTTGAATTTGCAGTTCGAAATGGCATTTCGAATGTGCACTTCACATTTGCATTTTGCATTTGAATTTGCATGTTGCATTTGCATTCGCATTTTGCATTTGAATTTGCGTTTTGCATTTGGATTTGGGCCCAGACAACCTGAAGATCTCCGATTTCGGCTTGGCCACCGTCTTCAAGCACAACGGCCGGGAGCGGCTGCTCAACAAGATGTGCGGCACCCTGCCCTACGTGGCGCCCGAGCTGCTGCGGTGCTCCGAGTTCAGGGCTGAGCCCGTCGACGTCTGGGCTTGCGGCGTGGTGCTGACCGCCATGCTGGCCGGAGGTGGGCCGCCTGCGGCGCCAAGGGGACCTATGGAATGCGTACGGTGCCGGGATGCGCGGCGCGCTCGAGGGGCGTGTGAAACGCGGGGGGGGGGGGGGGGGTGTGCGAAGGGCGTGCGGGGGGGGGGCGGGGGGGGCGCGTCTGAAAGGAGGAGGGGCCATACGTATGGAACGCATAGGGGCCGTATGTATGGAACACATGGGGCCATATATGTGGAATGCGTAGGGGCCGTACGTGTGGAATGCGTAGGGGCCGTTCATGTGGAATGCATAGGGGCCGTACATATGGAATGCATAGGGGCCGTATGTATGGAACGCATAGGGGCAGTACGTATGGAATGCATAGGGGCCGTATGTATGGAACGCATAGGGGCAGTACGTATGGAACACATAGGGGCCGTATGTATGGAATGCATAGGGGCCGTATATACAGAATGCATAGGGGCCACACGTATGGAATGCATAGGGGCCGTATATATGGAACGCTTAGGGGCCGTATATATGGAATGCACAGGGGCCATACATATGGAACGCATAGGGGCTGTATGTATGGATCGCATAGGGGCAGTATGTATGGAACGCATAGGGGCCATACGTATGGAATGCATACGGGCCGTACGTATGGAATGCATAGGGGCCGTATGTATGGAATGCACAGGGGCCGTACGTATGGAACGCATAGGGGCTGTATGTATGGAATGCATAGGGGCTGTACGTATGGAACACATAGGGGCCGTATGTACGGAACGTGGCGGGGAGGCGCGTGGAGCACGCGGAGGGGTGCACGAGGTGGGGAAGGGGCCGGTGTGAGGTGCAGGGGGCGCGTATGAGGGGCGCGTGTATGCGGCACGGAAGGGGGATGTATGGGATGCATAGGGAGAGACGCGGGCAGCGCAGAGGGGCCGTACGGGGCGCCGAAGGGAGGCGGGGGGGCCGTACGGCGTGCGCGGGGGGGGTGAACGGGGGGATGTATGGAAGGCGGAGGGGGGCGGAAGGTGCAGAGGGGCCGCGCAGGAGATGCGTGAGGCGGGGAGGCGCGGGGGCAACGCGGGAGCTGCAGCCTTGCACAAAAAAATGGGGTGGGGGGTCGGTGCCGCTGTTGTGCTGCTGCGCGCCGCGGGGCGTTTGCACGTTGCGGGGCGTTTGCACGTTGCGGGGCGTTTGCACGTTGCGGGGCGTTTGCACGTTGCGGGGTGTTTGCATGCCGCAGGGCTCTTGCGCCTTGCAATACTTTTGCTTGCTGTGGGGCGTTTGGAAGCTGCAGGGTGTTTGCACGCTGCAGAGTGTTGGCATGCCACAGTGCTTTGCACACTGCAGGGTGTTTGCATGTTGCAGGGCTTTGCACGTTGCAGGGTCTTGCATGCAACAGTGCTTTGCACACTGCATGGCTTTGCATGTTGCAGGGGCTTGCGTGCCACAGACTTTGCACACTTCAGGGTGTTTGCATGTTGCACGCTGTTTGCACATTGCAGGGCTTTGCACGTTGCAGGGCCTTGCATGCCACAAGGCTTTGCACACTGCAGGGTGTTTGCACGTTGCAGGACTTTGCACGCTGCAGGGTTTTGCATGTTGCAGGGCTTTGCACGTTGCAGGGCCTTGCATGCCACAAGGCTTTGCACACTGCAGGGTTTTGCACGTTGCAAGGCTCCGCATGCTGCAGGGCTCCGCATGCTGCAGGGCTCCGCGCGCCGCAGCCCTCTGTGCGCCGCGGGGCTTTTGCACGTCGCGGCGCCTTGGCAGGCTGCGCATCTTTGCACGTTGCCCCCCGTTAAAACTGCGCAGAACAGCTCTCCATCGCCCCGCGCTCCTCGCAAAAACTCTCCGTGCAATCCCCCCCAGCTGCATTTCCCCCCTCGCCGTCCGCTCTGCGCCGGTGCAATAACGCAGCCGCTCTTCCCCGCCGGCAGAGCTGCCCTGGGACCAGCCCAGCGATAGCTGCCAGGAATACAGCGACTGGAAGGAGCGGAAAACCTACCTCCCGCCGTGGAAGAAGATCGACTCGGCACCTTTAGGTAAGCCCCTGGCCCCCGGCGGCACCTGACGCCGCGCCGGTGGTCGCCATTCCCCCGCTCCGTCTCCCCCAGCGCTGCTGCACAAGATCCTGACGGAGAGCCCGACGGCGCGGATCACCATCCCCGACATCAAGAAGGACCGCTGGTACAGCAGACCCCTCAAAAAGGGTAAGGGGCCGCCGGGGAACGCGCTCGGGCCCCCCCGGTTGGGGGGGAGGCGGTTATTGGGTGTCTCGTCCCTTTGCAGGCGTCAAGCGGGCGCGCGGGTCCTCGGGGGGGGGCACCGACTCGCCCGGCGGCTTCTCCAAGCTCGTCCGCTCCGATACGGACTTCTCGCCGGTGAAGAGCGCGCTCGGGTGAGCCTCCGGTCCCCTCCGCGCCCCTCGCCGCAGTCCTTTGCACACTGCAGTCCTTTGCACGCTGCAGTCCTTTGCACGTTGCAGGGCTTTGCACGGTGCAGTCCTTTGCACGGTGCAGTCTTTGCACGTTGCAGGGCTTTGCACAGCACGGGGCCTTGCACACTGTGGGGCTTTGCAGAGTGCAAGGCTTTGTGCTTTGCACATTGCAAGGCTTTGCACTCTGCCGTCCTTTGCACGTTGCAGGGCTTTGCACATTGCAAGGCTTTGTGCTTTGCAGTCCTTTGCACGTTACAGGGCTTTGCACAATGCAAGGCTTTGTGCTTTGCACATTGCAAGGCTTTGTGCTTTGCAGTCCTTTGCACGTTGCAGGGCTTTGCACAGTGCAAGGCTTTGTGCTTTGCAGAGTGCAAGGCTTTGTGCTTTGCAGTCCTTTGCACGGTGCAGGGCTTTGCACAGTGCAAGGCTTTGTGCTTTGCACATTGCAAGGCTTTGTGCTTTGCAGTTCTTTGCACGTTGCAGGGCTTTGCACATTGCAAGGCTTTGCACTCTGCAGTTCTTTGCATGTTGCAGGGCTCTACATGCCACTGGGCTTTACACGTGGCAAAGCTTTACACATTGCAGGGCTTTGCACACTGCAGGGCTTTGCAGAGCGCAAGGCTTTGCACTTTGCAGTCCTTTGAACGTTGCAGGGCTTTGCACAATGCAAGGCTTTGTACTTTGCAGTTCTTCGCACGTTGCAAGGCTGTACACGCCACCAGGCTTTACATGTTTGCAAGCTTTACACGTTGCAGGGCTTTGCACGCTGCAGTTCCTTGCAGAGCGCAAGGCTTTGCACTTTGCAGTTCTTTGCACATTGCAAGGTTTTACGTGCACTGGGCTTTACACATTGCAGGGCTTTACACACTGCAGGGCTTTGCACAGTGCCAGGCTTTGTGCTTTGCAGTCCTTTACACGCTGCAGTTGTTTGCACAGCGCCAGGCTTTGCTCTTTGCAGTCCTTCGCACGTTGCAAGGCTTTACACGCCGCCAGGCTTTACACGTTGCACAGCTTTACACATTGCAAGGCTTTGCACTTTGCAGTCCTTCGCACGCTGCAGGGCTTTCCCCGTGTTCTCACCAGCCGGCGCTTCGGTGGCAACCACGCAGGAGCCCACGTTTACCCCGCTTGCGTACGCACGACCGTCCAAAGCCCCGCAAAACCCCCCCGAGCGGCGCGATTCCCGTAGATCCCTCCGCGCTCCCCAGCCCGGCCGCCCCTCCCGCGCTCGCGTCCCTGACGTCCCCTCTCCCCTTGCCTTGCAGCGAGGAGAAGGCGAGCTACTCCACGTCGCAGCCGGAGCCCGGCACCGGCGGGGCGCTCTGGGAGAGCGGGGCGGCCACCATCGACAAGCTCGTGCAGGGCATCAGCTTCTCGCAGCCCACCTGCCCCGAGCACATGCTGGTCAACAGCCAGCTCCTGGGCACGCCGGGCTCCTCGCAGGTGCTGCGCTCGGGGGGCCGCGGCGCTTGGGGCGCAGGCGCGCGGCAATTGGCCTCTCGGGGCGCAGCTTCGCAGCCGGGGGGGAGGGGGCTTCACAAGGTTTGCCGGCTCAGTGTGCAGCCTTGCGCTGTTTGGGGGGCAGCCGTGCCGCGTTGGGGATGCGGCTTTGCAGTATTTGCCGGCTCAGGATGCAAGTTTAGTATTTGGGGTGCAGCTTTGTGTATTGGGGGTGCAGCTTTGCAGCATATGTAATGTTGGCGAGCAACTTTGCAGTGTTGGGGATGCGGCTTTACAATATTTGCCAGCTCAGGACGCGAGTTTGCAGTATTCGGGGAGCAGGTTTGCAATATTTGCCAGCTCAGGAAACAAGTTTAGTATCTGGGGTGCAACTTTGCAGTGTTGGGGATGCAGCTTTGCAGCATATGTAATGTTAGCGAGCAACTCTGCAGTATTTGGGGTGTAGCTTTGCAATATTTGCCAGCTCAGGATGCAAGTTTACTATTTGGGGTGCAGCTTTGCATATTGGGGATGCAGCTTTGCAGCATATGTAATGTTGGCGAGCAACTTTGCAGTGTTGGGGATGCAACTTTGCAATATTTGCCAGCTCAGGATGTGAGTTTGCAGTATTTGGGGTGCAACTTTGCAATATTTGCCAGCTCAGGAAGTGAGTTTGCAGTATTTGGGGTGCAACTTTGCAGTATTTGGGGTGCACCTTTGCAATATTTGCCAGCTCAGGATGCAAGTTTAGTATTTGGGGTGCAGCTTTGCGTATTGGGGATGCAGCTTTGCAGCATATGTAATGTTAGCGAGCACCTTTGCAGTGTTGGGGATGCGGCTTTGCAATATTTGCCAGCTCAGGAAGTGAGTTTGCAGTATTTGGGGTGCAACTTCGCAGTTTTGGGGGGGGGTGGCTTTGCAATATTTGCCAGCTCAGGAAGCAAGTTTAGTATTTGGGGTGCAACTTTGCAGTGTTGGGGATGCAGCTTTGCAGCGTATATAATATTAGCGAGCAACTTTGCAATACTGGGGATGCAGCTTTGCAATATTTGCCAGCTCAGGACATGAGTTTGCAGTATTTGGGTGCAACTTTGCATATTGGGGATGCAGCTTTGCAGCATATGTAATGTTGGTGAGCAACTTTGCAGTGTTGGGGATGCAGCTTTGCAATATTTGCCAGCTCAGGACGCGAGTTTGCAGTATTCGGGGTGCAGCTTTGCAGGATTTTTAGCATCAGGGTGCAGCTTGGCAATGTTTAGGGCGCAGCTTTGCAGCGTTTGTAATACCAGGATGCAACTTTGCAACACTGGGGACGCAGCTTTGCAATGTTTATCATCTCGGGGTGCAGCTTTGCAGGATTTTTAGTATCGGGGTGTGGCTTTGCAGCGTTTGGGGTGCAACTTTGCAGCTTTTACAAGACCAGGGTGCAACTCTGCAGTATTTGGGACGCAGCTTTGCATCTGATTTGTAACATCGGGGTCCAACTTGGTGGTATTGATTGTGTTTGGGATGCAACTTTGCATTAGCTCTAGAAGATTAAGAAGCAACTTTGCAGTATTTATAGTATTAAGGAGCAACTTTGCAATATCGGGGCTGCTGCTTTGCAGTATTTTTACTCTCCAGGGTTGCAACTTTGCAGTGTTTCTAACGCAGCTTTGCAACCGGGGCGCTGCAATGCGCAGCATTTGCCATCAGGGGGTGCAGCTTTGCAATATTTAGCCGCTGAAGGCGGGGATTTTGCAGAGCTGGGGCTGCACCTTGGCGGGGTTTGTAACCTTTGCAACCGGTTTTTGGGGGCCGGCAGAGCCCGTGGCAGCGGCTGGTGAAGCGGATGACGCGCTTCTTCACCAAACTGGACGCCGACGGCTCTTACCGCGCCCTGCAAGAGGTCTGTGAGAAGATGGGGTACGGCTGGAAGAAGAGCTGCACGAACCAGGTAGGGAGCGGGGGTTAAAATCGTGGGGCGGGACCCCCCCACGCCGTCGCATCTGCAGATAACCCCGGGGGGCCCCCCCTCTGCTGTCGTTCTGCAGGTCACCATCTCGACCACGGACAGGCGGAACAACAAACTCATCTTCAAGGTGAACCTGGTGGAGATGGAGAGCAAGATCTTGGTGGATTTTCGCCTCTCCAAGGTGAGCGGGGGGGTCAGGGTGGGCGCGCGGTGGCTGCAAGGTGATGCAGGGTCTTGCAAGACCATGTGAGGTTGGGTGCAAGGTGATGCAGGACCATGCAAGGTGATGCAAGACCATGCAAGGTGGGTGCAAGGTGATGCAGGACCATGCAAGGTGTGTCCAAGGTGATGCAGGACAATGCAAGGTGGGTGCAAGACTGTGCAAGGTGTGTGCAAGGTGATGCAGGACTGTGCAAGGTGGGTGCAAGGTGGTGCAGGACCATGCAAGGTGGGTGCAAGGTGAGCATGAGGTAGGTGCAAGACCATGCACGGTGGGTGCAGGTGATGCAGGACCATGCAAGGTGATGCAAGGTGATGCAGGACCATGCAAGGTTGGGTGCAAGGTGATGCAGGACCATGCAAGGTGATGCAAGGTGATGCAGGACCATGCAAGGTTGGGTGCAAGGTGATGCAGGACCATGCAAGGTGATGCAAGGTGATGCAGGACCATGCAAGGTTGGGTGCAAGGTGATGCGGGGGACCATGCAAGGTTGGGTGCAAGGTGATGCAGGACCATGCAAGGTGATGCAGGACCATGCAAGGTTGGGCGCAAGGCGATGCAGGACCAGGCAAGATGGGTGCAAGGCAATGCAAAGGTGGTGCACAGCATGTGCAAGGGGGTGCAGAGCAATGCAAAACGGGTGCAAGGCAATGCAAAGCAATGCAAGGTGGGTGCAAGGCGAGGCAAGGTGGGTGCAAGGTGATGCAAAGGCAGCACAGCACGTGCAAGGGGGGCAAGGCAATGCAAAACAGGTGCAAGGCAATGCAAGGTGGGTGCAAGGCGATGCAAAGTGGGTGCAAGATTGCAGGGCAGTGCATGGTGAGTGCAAGGTGATGCAAAGCCGTGCAAGATGGGTGCAAGGCGATGCAAGATGGGTGCAAGGTGATGCAAGATGGGTGCAAGGTGGTGCAAAGCCATGCAGGATGGGTGCAAGGCGACGCAGGATGGGTGCAAGGTGATGCAAAGCCATGCAAGATAGGTGCAAGGTGATGCAAGGCAATGCAAAATGGGTGCAAGGTGATGCAAGATGGGTGCAAGGTGATGCAAAGGCAGCGCACAGCACATGCAAGAGGTGCAAGGCAATGCAAGATGGGTGCAAGGGGGTGCAAGGCGATGCAGGATGGGTGCAAGGGGGTGCAAAGCCATGCAGGATGGGTGCAAGGCGATGCAAGATGGGTGCAAGGGGGTGCAAAGCCATGCAGGATGGGTGCAAGGCGATGCAGGATGGGTGCAAGGGGGTGCAAAGCCATGCAGGATGGGTGCAAGGGGGTGCAGGATGGGTGCAAGGGGGTGCAAAGCCATGCAGGATGGGTGTAAGGGGGTGCAGGATGGGTGCAAGGGGGTGCAAAGCCATGCAGGATGGGTGCAAGGGGGGGTGCAGGATGGGTGCAAGGGGGTGCAAAGCCATGCAGGATGGGTGCAAGGCAATGCAGGATAGGTGCAAGGCGACGCAACCGGCTGCCTCTCCCCGCGCAGGGCGACGGCCTGGAGTTCAAGAGGCATTTCCTGAAAATCAAGGGCAAGCTCAGCGACGTCGTCAGCACCCAGAAAGTCTGGGTGCCCACAACCTGAGCCCCCGGCACCCCTTCTGCCTCCTCCTCCTCCTCCTCCTCCTCCTCCTCCTCCTCCTCCCGCGGGGCTCCAGTGGCAGCACCCGAACAGCGGGGAAGGCGACCGCGCGCACGCGCTTCGCGTTTTAAAGGTTCAATAAAGCCCTGGGGGGGCCGAAGCGGCTGCGCTTGCTGCAAGGGGGAGGTTGCACCGGGTCCCATCCTGCCGCGGGCGGCGGAGGGTGCTGGGCTGGCCTGATGGGTGCACCCAGGGTGCTGGGGGGGAGGGATGCAAACTGGGGGTCCCGGGGTGCTCCACAAGGCAGCAATTAAAAAAGGCATTAAATAAAAAATAGCAATCGGGGATCAATTCCTGCTCGCCCCCCCCCCCCAGCTTATTTTCACCCCAAAAAAGGGGGTGCGGCAGCGCTGCGCCTCGTTACCCCAATTAACCCCCCAGCCCCCACCTGCAGCGGGGTTTTACCCCAAACCCGGAGATTTGCGGCCAAAAATCCTCACCGGGGGGGCGGGGGGGGCTGCTCTGCGCTGTAACCCCCTTTATTCTATATTTTGGGGTGCGTTTTGGGTACGATACAGCATTTTTAAATTTTTTTTTTAATTTGGGGGGGGGATCTCAACGAGCATGGGGCTTGTTCAGTCTGGAACCTGCTGATATCGTTCACTCTGAAACCTACTGATATCGTTCACGCTGAAACTTGCCAATGCCGTTCACTCTGAAACCTGCTGATATTGTTCACTCTGAAACCTACCGACGTTCCCGCTGAACCCCACTGATGCTGTTCACTCTGAAACCTGCTGATATCGTTCACTCTGAAACCTACCGACATTCCCGCTGAACCCCACCGATGCCGTTCACTCTGAAACCTGCTGGTGTCGTTCACTCTGAAACCTACCGACGTTCCCGCTGAACCCCACCGATGCCGTTCACTCTGAAACCTACTGACGGCGCGGCATTGCTCGGCCAGCGTAAATCCCCACTCCGGGGTCTCCGCCAAGCCGTGCGGCCCCACACCAGGCTGTTGCACCCCCCAAGGTTTAGGGGGCTGCCCCCGCCTCCCTTCCCGCCCTGGCTGCCCTCATTTCCCAACCTCTCTAATTGCTTTTCGGCAGGGCTAACGAGCGGAGAGCTGCCAGGGGTTGTTAGCGCTGGAGCGAGAGAGGGGAGCCGGGATTAACCCCTCCCCCCCCCCCAAAAAAAGAGCATCCCCCCCCCCGCCCCCGAAAAAAAAAAAACCCCACCGCAGGGTGCAAACCCCGCGCCGCCGCTGCAATTTCTCCCCAAAGCTGCATCAGCGTTTAATTATTGGGGTAGAAAACGCTCTTTTGGCTTGTTTGCCCTGGTTTTTTTTTGTTGGTTTTTTTTTTTTAATATCCCTTTCCCCGGCTTTTTTTTTTTTTTTTTTTCCCCCAGATGGAACCTCCCTTTCGGCCAAGCAATTAGCGGCGATTTTTTAATTGCATATTTATATTGCAGCCAGGGAGCGAGACCCCGGCAGCGGGCGAGGGGGAAGCAGGAAGACGCCGCCTCCGACCTTGTTTGCTTTTCAGCCGGGATTAAACGCTTTTAATTGTCCCGGAGATCCCAGATTGCGGCCGGGGGGGATAATTAGGCTGAATACAGGGGTTTCTGGTTCACTCCCCTCAGGAATTTATATTTCTAAGGGGGGAAAAAAAAGAAAAATAATATAAAGGCTTTGGGAATGCCTTGGGAATTAAGGAGGCTTGGGGGCGTTGCGAGGCCGGACACAACTCGTTGCACGAGTGGGTCGCACCTGCGAGGGAGAAGCCTCCCCTTCCGCAAGGAATGATTTTTTTTTTTCCCCTTATTTCGTGCCGTAAATGGGTTATTTGGGTGGGGGGGGGGGGGATCACGGCGCACGTTTTCCCCCTGGGATGCTTTGGCAGAGACCGCGCAGCGCTCGCGGTCCGCCTCGGCCTCGCGCGTTGACCAGGCTGCGTTCTCCCACGGGAATTATTTTCAACCAGAATTTTTTTCGAGTTTTTCTGGGGTGTTTTTGGGTTTGGTTTTTTGGGGTTTTTTGGGGGGTTTTTGGGTTTGGTTTTTTTTTTTCTTGCTCCGGAGGGGGGATTCTTTTCCTCTTCGGGGGCTTGAGGGGGGCTAAAAGGATTTATTTGAAGATCTCGCCGGGTAAAAAAGGGGGTTCTGCGGAGCCGGCTCCCTGAAAGCGCCCATTGTGCGGCCCCGCTGGGGACAAGGCGCTCTCAGAGAGGCACCGGAGCGTGCAAAATGCCTTAAACCAACACCAGCGCCGGGGCGGGCGGCTGGGCCGCGGCGCCTTCTTCCCCCCCTCATCAGAAATTCATGGCGCTCCAGCGGGAGCGGGGTATTCCGGCCGGCCTCCGCCTTCCTGGCGGCGTCCTGGGCGCGGGGTTGGGGCGCGGGGTGGGAGGGAGGATTTGGGATGGAGATGGAGGGGGTGGGAGGGAGGATTTGGGATGCAGACGTGGGATGCGGGATGCTGATGTGGGATATAGGGTTTAGGATACAGATGAGGGATGCAGGATGCAGCTGTGGGACATAGGGTTTAAGATGTAAAAGCAGGATGTGGGATAGAGGATTTGGGATGCAGCTGTGGGACAGGATTTAGGATGTAAAAGCGGGATGTGGGATAGAGGATTTGGGATGCGGATGTGGGACATAGGATTTAGGATGTAGATGCGGGATGTGGGATAGAGGATTTGGGATGCAGATGGAGGGGGTGGGAGGGAGGATTTGGGATGCAGACGTGGGATGCGGGATGCTGATGTGGGATATAGGGTTTAGGATACAGATGAGGGATGCAGGATGCAGCTGTGGGACATAGGGTTTAAGATGTAAAAGCAGGATGTGGGATAGAGGATTTGGGATGCAGCTGTGGGACAGGATTTAGGATGTAAAAGCAGGATGTGGGATAGAGGATTTGGGATGCAGATGTGGGACATAGGATTTAGGATGTAGATGCGGGATGTGGGATAGAGGATTTGGGATGCAGATGTGGGACATAGGATTTAGGATGTAAAAGCGGGATGTGGGATAGAGGATTTGGGATGCAGATGGAGGGTGTGGGAGGGAGGATTTGGGATGCAGACGTGGGATGCGGGATGCTGACGTGGGATATAGGGTTTAGGATACAGATGAGGGATGCAGGATGCAGATGCGGGATATAGGATTTAAGATGTAAAAGCAGGATGTGGGATAGAGGATTTGGGATGCAGCTGTGGGACAGGATTTAGGATGTAAAAGCGGGATGTGGGATAGAGGATTTGGGATGCGGATGTGGGACACAGGATTTAGGATGTAGATGTGGGATGTGGGATAGAGGATTTGGGATGCAGATATGGCACAGGATTTAGGATGTAAAAGCGGGATGTGGGATAGAGGATTTGGGATATAGATGGAGGGTGTGGAATGGAGGATTTAGGATGCAGATGTGGGATGCGGGATGCTGATGTGGGACAGGATTTAGGATGCAGATGCAGGATGCGGGATGCAGATGTGGGACAGGATTTAAGACGTAAAAGCAGGATGTGGGATAGAGGATTTGAGATGCGGATGTGGGACATAGGATTTAGGATGTAGATGCAGGATGTGGGATAGAGGATTTGGGATGCAGATGGAGGGTGTGGGATGGAGGATTTAGGATGCAGACATGGGATGCAGGATGCAGATGTGGGACATAGGGTTTAGGATACGGGTGCAGGATGTGGGGTGTAGGATGCAGATGTGGGATGGAGGATTTAGAACTTAGATGTGGGATGCAGATGCGGGACATAGGATTTAGGATGTAAAAGCGGGATGTGGGATAGAGGATTTGGGATGCAGATGGAGGGTGTGGGAGGGAGGATTTGGGATGCAGACGTGGGATGTGGGATGCTGATGTGGGACATAGGGTTTAGGATACAGATGAGGGATGCAGGATGCAGATGCGGGATATAGGATTTAAGATGTAAAAGCAGGATGTGGGATAGAGGATTTGGGATGCAGATGGTGGGTGTGGGATGGAGGATTTAGGATGCAGATGCAGGATGCAGATGTGGGATGGAGGATTTAGGACAGATGCGGGATGCAGATGTGGGACATAGGATGTAAATGTGGGATGCAGGATTTCAGATGCAGATGTGGGATGGAGGATTTTAGACATATGCGGGATGCAGATGTGGGACATAGGATGTAAATGTGGGATGCAGGATTTCAGATGCAGATGTGGGATGCAGGATTTTGGATGCAGATGGGGGATGTAGGATTCAGGATGCAGATGTGGGACAGGATTTAGGAGGTAAATGCGGGATGTGGGATAGAGGATTGGGATGCAGATGTGGGACAGGATTTAGGATGTAGATGCAGGATGTGGCATGCAGATGTGGGACAGGATTTAGGATGTAAATGTAGGATGCGGGATAGAGGATTTTGGATGCAGATGTGGGACATAGGATTTAGGATGTAGATGCAGGCTGGGGGATTCAGGATGCAGAGGTGGGATGGAGGATTTAGGACATAGATGCAGGATTCAGGATGCAGATACAGGATTTAGGAAAAAAATACAGGATTTAGGAAGCAGATACAGGATCTAGGCTGCGGACACAGGATGTGGGATGGAGGATTTAGGCTGCAGACACAGGTTCTTGGAGGATACAGGACATGGATGCAGAACGCAGGATAGGAGATGGAGAAGTGGGATTTAGGATGCAGAAGTAGGATCAAGGATTTAGGCTGCAGATGCAGGATGTGGGATGCAGGAAGGAGGATGTGGGATGCAGGATGGAGGATTTAGGGTGCAAATGCAGGATGTGGGATGCAACATGGAGGATGTGGGATGGAGGATTTAGGCTGAAGATGCAGGATATGGAATGCAGGATGGAAGATTTAGGCTGCAGATGCAGGATTCCAGACACAGGACACATGACACGGATACCAGGCCACAGGAGAGGGGCTGCAGAAGCAGGATTTTGGGTGCAGATGTGGGATGCAGGACACAGGGCACGGGATGAGAGGGCAGATGCGGGATTTAGGATGCAAATACAGAACAGGGGATGATACAGAAGCAGAATTTAGGATGCAGGGGTGGGATACAGGACAGGTGACGTGGGAAACGGGATTCAAGATGTGGGTGAAGGATGCCAGGTACAGGGCATGGGATGCAGAAGCAGGATTTGGGATGCAGAGGTGGGATGCAGGATGTGGGGCATAGGAGGTGGGATGCAGATGCCGGCCATGGGATGCAGAAGTGGGATATGGGATGCACAAGTGGGATTTAGGATGCAGAAGAAGGATTTAGGGTACAGACACATGTGGGATATAGGATGTGGGGTGGGAAATGCAGGTCACGGGATGCAGAAGCAGGATTTCGGGTGCAGATACGGGATGGAGGTGCAGGACGCGGGATGGTCCAGCCCCAGAGCATCACGGCACAGGCCTGGCCGTGCACGGGGATCTTGTGGCACGCCCAGAGATGGGGACTGCGTGCAACGAGCTGGGAAATGCAAATTTCCAAGGAAAAATCAGGGCTTTTGAATCCCGTACGGGGATTTTGCCGCTCGTCCCCCCATCTGGGAGGCAGAGCCTTGCCGCGTGGCCACATCTGCTTGCCAGATGTGCCGGGGGCAGTGATTCGGGGAGGGCAACGGAGCCCCTGCGGGTGGGGAAGCCTCCCTGCTTCATCCCAGCGCGGGCAGGTTTGGGAACGCCGCTCTCCCATGTCACACCTGCTCCGGAGAAACGCCCGGCTGGGGCTGGGAAGGAGCTGGAAGGAAGGACTGGATGAGGCTGATGCGGCTTTGCAAATGATTTTAATTGCAGTGAAGCTGTTGTCCTGTGGTTGGGGGCGGGGATGATGGGGATGAGGTGCAGCCAGGGAGCATCTATAGGGGTCATGGCCCAGTATGGCCCAGCATGGCCCAGCAAGGACCCCGGGCTGAGCCAGAGCGGGGCAGGGATCGTCCCCCTGCTCTCGGCGCTGGTGAGGCCGCACCTGAAATGCTGTGTCCAGTTTTGGGCCCCTCAATAGAAGGAGGACACTGAGTTGCTGGAGCGTGTCCAGAGAAGGGCAGCGGAGCTGGGGAAGGGTCTGGAGCACAGGGCTGGTGGGGAGCGGCTGAGGGAGCTGGGGGTGTTCAGCCTGGAGAAGAGGAGGCTGAGGGGAGACCTCATCGCTCTGCAGCTCCTGGCAGGAGGGGGCAGGGAGGGGGTGTTGGGCTCTTCTCCCAAGGAACAAGCGATAGGATGAGAGGAAATGGGCTCAAGCTGCACCAGGGGAGGTTTAGATTGGATATTAGGAAAAATTTCTTCACGGAAAGGGTGGTCAAGCATTGGAACAGGCTGCCCAGAGAGGTGGGGGAGTCCCCATCCCTGGAGGGGTTCAAAAAACGGGCAGACGTGGCACTTGGGGACATGGTTTAGTGGGCATGGGGGTGTCGGGTTGACGGTTGGACTGATGATCTTAGAGCTCCTTTCCAATCTTAATGATTCCTAGTTTTACTTTCATTAAAAAATAATCCAGCCACCAAGCCAGGAAATATGAAATCACTACTCTCCCCTTAACTGGTTTAGTGGTGGACTTGGCAGTGTAGGTTAATGGTTGGACTGGATGATCTTCAAGGTCTTTTCCAACCTCAACGATTCTACGATTCTATGATTGCATAGGGTCCCTGGGTGGGGTGGGGGTCCCCGGTGAGGCTGGTGGGACCATCGGGATTTGTTAGTGCCCTCGGGGTCCTGGCAGCAGGACGGGGCTGCGGATGCAGGATGCAGGAGGTGGGATGGAGATGCGGGATGCAGATGCAGGGTTTGGGATGCAGGACATGGGACGGTGCAAGGTGCGGGCGCAGGATGGGGAGGCGGGGTGTGGGGGGCAGGATGCGGGTGCAGATGGAGGATGTGGGATGAAGGGTGCAGATGCAGGACACGGGGTGCAGGAGGTGGGATGTAGATGCAGTGCTCAGGGTGCAGATACAGGATTTGGGATGCAGATGTGGGATGCAAATGCGGGATGCAGCTGCAGGGTACAGCTCCAGGATGCAAGAAGTAGGGTGCATGGTGTGTGATGTGGGATGAAGGGTGCAGACGCAGGACACGGGGTGCAGGGCTCAGGGTGCAGATACAGGATTTGGGATGCAGGATGCAAGCTGCAGATGTGGGCCGCGGGGTGCAGATCCAGGGTGCAGGCATGGGATACGGGTGCAGGATGCAGATGTGGGATGCAAGACTGGGGAATGTAGGGTGCAGGATGCAGATGTGGGATGCAAGACTTGGGAATGTAGGGTGCAGGATGCAGCTGCAGGGTGCAGCTCCAGGATGCAAGAAGCGGGGTGCACGGTGCATGGTGCAGGATGTGGGATGAAGGGTGCAGATACAGGCCATGGGCTGCAGGGATGTGGGCTGCAGATGCAGGATTTGGGATGCAGGATGCAAGCTGCAGGGTGCTGCCATGGGATACAGGTGCAGGATGCAGATACGGGATGCAAAAGCAGGATGCAGATCCAGAATGCAAGAATTGGAGTGCATGGTGCATTGTGCATGGGCAGGGTGCAGGATCCTGGGTGCAGGGTGCAAGATGCAAGGTGCAGATGGAAGCTGTGGGGTGCAGGGTGCAACTACGGGATGCAGGATGCAGATGTGGGATGCAGATGCAGCTCCAGGATGGCGATGCACCATTTTGAGCAGGGAAAAAAGGCAGGAACATTTCCCCATCTGTTTTTTTTTAGGGGCAAATTTGGAATTCTCCTGCTAACATCAGCCTCTTGGGGACTGGCAGTCCAACAGGTTTGCTTCTTTGCAAAAGCATTTCTATTTTCTGAACCGCCTCCATCAGCTTGGTGTCTCCAGCGCAGCAAATATTAATTTAAGAAAAAAGAACCTAAAGCAATTCCATCCATAAACACAAAAATCCAGCCTTTCCCTTTCTAAATCAGTGTCTCCCTCCTTTCTCCTCATCGTTTCCCACTGCGGAGGTGCCGGAGGGTCTGGATTATTAACCCAGGAGATGTTTTAGCTCTTGCAAAACCATCGCAACAGCCTCGGGAAGGCCGCCATGTTAATAAAAGCAAAAATGCAGAGGAGTCTGTTAAGGAAACTCCTGCAAAAACCCCTTCCAGAAAACATCACGGGCAATGTCCGCTTTTTATTTGTTTTTTTTTTTCCCCCTCTTATTCCATTGGGGACGTGAGTTTTGCAGGTCATCGAGTTCCTGCAGGATGGTGCAAGGTGGGGTTTTGCAGCAGGTTTGGCCCCTGGATCTTCCTGCCAGCGGCAGGGATGGGTTTTGCAGGTGAAAAACCTGGAATTTGCAGGTTAAAACCTGCAAATATCCCCCCCCCAAATTGGGGAATTGGCACCGTGGGTGCAGCCGGGCGGTGATGCTGGGGCCACGGGTGAGAGGCCCCATCGGTGCCTCTCGCAAGGCAGGCGGGAGAGGGAGGAAAATGCTTTAAAAAGGTTTAAAAAAAGCTCCAAACCAGGCAGGCTGAGGTCATTTTTTTGGTGAGAAAGTCAGCTCCTTCAAAATGCCTCCGGGTCGGGTTTAATATCAGCAGAAACATTCTTGGGCAGGGTGGGGGGAAAGCACCGCTCTCACCATCGAGAGCGGACCCCAAAAAACCCAAAATGCCCTGAAAAACCCCAAACACCCTAAAAAACCCCAAAGTACCCCCCCCAAAAAACGCCTCCACTGCTCTGCAACCCCCAGGCATGGAGCAAGCTGAGCGTGGAGGCGGGGAGAAGCACAAAACCAGCCCATGAAGGGGAAAAAAAATGCCCTGAAGCAAACTTTTAAGCGTCTTTTGAGCATCATTTGGCCCCTGCCAGGGTTTTTGGGGATGGGGAGAGGAGGAAAGCGAGGGGGTCTGGCAGGGAAATTGCATTTTTCCCCATCGTTCTGGAGGGGTTTATCTGGTTGCTTCATTCTCGCCTTAGTTTAGCATCGCCTCGCCGGGCTCGGCACCCACCAGCACCCGCCTTGGGCAACGGCTTTGGGTGCGAGGACCGTACCTGTCGGAAAGGAGGCGGGGGAAAAATTAAATTCACGTCTGCTGCGCTTTGCCTGGGGGGTTGAGAGGCTCAGGGGCCTTTCGGTGCCTCGCCGCGAGCCCTCGGCCGCCTTGCAAAGCTGTTCTGGCTTCTCCAGCTATTTCGCACATTAGGGGGTTATGGTTTGGCCGTGTTTATTTTGGTAAAGCTCACAAAGCCACAGCAGAGCCTGGGGGGGAAGGAGGAGGCAGCGGGATGCACTGCAAGGTTATTGAAAAGAAAAACCCCGGGGGGAGCCCAGCAGCTGAAGAGGGAAAATGAGTTTGGGATTGCAGCAGGGCTCCGCGTCAGCAGGGATGCGACGGGTGGCCGGGATGCGACAGGTGGTTGGGATGTGACGGGTGGTCGGGATGCAACGGGTGGCCGGGATGTGACGGGTGGCCAGGATGCGACAGGTGCCCGGGATGCGACGGGTGGTTGGGATGCAACGGGTGGCTGGGATGTGACGGGTGGCTGGGATGTGACGGGTGGCCGGGATGTGACAGGTGCCCGGGATGGGTGGCCGGGATGCAACGGGTGGCCGGGATGTGATGGGTGGCCGGGATGTGACGGGTGGCCGGGATGCGACGGGTGGTCGGGATGCGACGAGTGGCCGGGAGCGATGGGTGGCCAGGATGCGACGGGTGTTCGGGATGCAATGGGTGGCCGGGATGGGTGGCTGGGATGTGACGGGTGGCCAGGATGTGATGGGTGGCCGGGATGTTGACCTCACGAGGGACGTGCACCCCACCAAAATAAAGATGGGGAGAAAAAAAAAAAAAAAAATCTCACAGGAGGATTGGAAGGGGAAAAAAAAGCATCCGGAGGGGTTCTGATCCCCGCTGCGAGGGAGGAGCGAGGCAATGCTCCGGCTGGGGAAGGGGATTGCTCCTCTGCGCTTGCACATTCCTCCCGTCAGCAATATTTACACGACGGCACCGGGAGAAATCCCAGGTCAGGCGGACCACCTCCCGCTGGTTATCATCCCGGGCCGCGGCCCCACAGCGCCTGGCCGCTTCAGCCTGGTTTTTTCTCCTTAATCCCCTGGGTTCAGCCCTATCTGCACCCTCTGGGTGCAATCCTTCCCCTGCAAAGGCCCTGCTTGTGGTCCTCCAGAGCGCTCCCCCAAATTTTCCCCAGCCCAGCACCCAAAGGCACCCTGGCGCGGGGGCAGGGCTGCTGGGAGGGTGGCACCTGCCCCTCTCGGGTGCAGGGGTTGGGGTGGGCTCGGTGCCATGCGGTTGCTGCATCTCCGGGCAGCGCTGGAACAACCCGGCAGCGATGTCTCCTCCTGGCAACAGGCGTTAGGAGGTGTCGCAGAGCGCAGGGATGCTTGCAGCGTGCAAGGATGCTTGCAGCATGCAAGGATGTTTGCAGCGTGCAAGGATGTTTGCAATGCACGTGGATGTTCGCAGCAGGCAGGGATACTCGCAGCACAGGGATGTTTGCAATGCGCAGGGATATTTGCAACATGCAAGGATGTTTGCGGCGTGCAGGGATGCTTGCAGTGCACAGGGATGCTTGCAGCGCACAAGGTTGTTTGCAGCATGCTGGGATGCTTGCGGGATGCTTGCGACATGCAGCGATGCTCACAACACACAGGGATATTTGCGACGTGCAGGGATGTTTGCAGCGTGCAAGGGTGTTTGCGGCATGCAGGGATGCTTGCAGAGGCAGGGATGCTCACAATGCAGGGATGTTTGCAATGTGCAGGGATGTTTGCAGCATGCAAGGGTGTTTGCAGCAGCATGCAAGGATGCTTGCAGTGCACAGGGATGGTTGCAGCGTGCAAGGATGTTTGCAATGCACGAGGATGTTTGCAGCATGCAAGGATGTTCACAGCATGCAGGGATGCTTGCAGTGCACAGGGATGCTTGCAGCATGCAAGAATGTTTGCAGCATGCAAGGATGTTTGCAACACACAAGGATGTTTGCAGCACACTGGGATGTTTGCAGCACACTGGGATGCTTGCGAGACGCGGCGATGCTCACAACACACAGGGATATTTGTGACGTGCAGGGGTGTTTGCAGCGTGCAGGGGTGTTTGCAGCATGCAGAAATGCTTGCAGCAGGCAGGGATGCTCACAACACAGGGATTTTTGCAATGCGCAGGGATATTTGCAGCATGCAGGGATGTTTGCAGCAGTATGCAGGGATGCTTGCAGCACATGGGAATGTTTGCAGCACACAGGGATATTTGCACTGCATGGGGATCTTTGTGGCACACAGGGATGCTCGCAGCACGTGAGGATGCTCGCAGAGTGCAGGGATGTTTGCAGAGTGCGGGGATGCTTGCAGCACGCAAGGGATGCACGAAGCCACTTTGCAGGAGCCAGGGGAGACCCGCAGCAGCTTTTCAGGCGTTCCGTGCCTCAGTTTCCCCTTCCCCGAGAGCAAGCACAGCACGAGGACCTGCCGGTTTGCTCGGGGCTCGGCCTCGTGGGACGCCACGGCGCTGGGAAACCTGGCCAGGCAGCAGCAGCTTGGCTGGCAGCTCTGCAGTTGGTGCTTGGAGAGCGGCCAGGGGCAGCACTGGGGGCCCGCTGCTTGCCAGATGCGATAAGGAAAGGTTCGGCCGAGGCTGGAAAAAGAAAGAAAACAAGGAGGTGGCGGGGGGGGGGAAGCAAAAAAAAAAAAAAAGGCAAAAGCAAAGCAAATTCCTTGGCAAATCAAAGCGAAATGCTTGCGGAGAGAGCGCATGGCCTTGCATCCAGCCATCCGTCTTGATAAGAGGCTCCGGGGAGGAGGAGGAGGAGGCGAGACCATGCCGGGGACTTGCCAGCAATTGCGCTTCGCTGCAAGAAACCCATCGGATTTCCCACCGCTGGGTGGGAGGGGACGGGGAGCCGGCGTGCCTCAGTTTCTCCAACCTGCGCACGCATGGAGACGGGGGAAAGGGTTTGAAACCGTGCCAGTAAAATGCCTTGGAGGGGTTAAACGGGGCGATTTTCTGCCGGGTTTTATCCAAAACATATGTTTTCGCCACTATTCGAGTTATCTGGGATATTTCCTGCGTGTTTGCTCCTATGGCAACCGGCCCAGCATGAAAGACCTATTTACTGGGCCCGGGGATAAGGAACAGCCATATGGTGTCAATTTTGAAGGCGCTCCATCCCCTCCGCCTGTCTCCGGTTCTCCCTCTGCCACGGCCTTGGCCCCTCAAGGGGTGTTCACCATGAGCCGGGTCCATCCAGGGGCGGGGATGGGTGCTGTCGGCAAGGTGAGGTGGTGGGTTGGGTTTGGGGAGCTCAGAGAAGGTGGAGATGGGCTGCGGCAGCGGTCTGAGCTCCTTCAGGAGGGTAGGGATGGAGAGAAGGTATCTGCAGCATTGGTCTGGGATCCATCAGGAAGATAGGGATGGGGACAAGGTACCTGGAGCATCGGTCTGGGATCCGTCAGGAAGACAGGGATGGGGACAAGGTACCTGGAGCATCGGTCTGGGATCCGTCAGGAAGACAGGGATGGGGACAAGGTACCTGGAGCATCGGTCTGGGATCCGTCAGGAAGACAGGGATGGGGACAAGGTACCTGGAGCATCGGTCTGGGATCCGTCAGGAAGACAGGGATGGGGACAAGGTACCTGGAGCATCGGTCTGGGATCCGTCAGGAAGACAGGGATGGGGACAAGGTACCTGGAGCATCGGTCTGGGATCCGTCAGGAAGACAGGGATGGGGACAAGGTACCTGGAGCATCGGTCTGGGATCCGTCAGGAAGACAGGGATGGGGACAAGGTACCTGGAGCATCGGTCTGGGATCCGTCAGGAAGACAGGGATGGGGACAAGGTACCTGGAGCATCGGTCTGGGATCCGTCAGGAAGACAGGGATGGGGACAAGGTACCTGGAGCATCGGTCTGGGATCCGTCAGGAAGACAGGGATGGGGACAAGGTACCTGGAGCATCGGTCTGGGATCCGTCAGGAAGACAGGGATGGGGACAAGGTACCTGGAGCATCAGTCTGGGATCCGTCAGGAAGACAGGGATGGGGACAAGGTACCTGGAGCATCGGTCTGGGATCCGTCAGGAAGACAGGGATGGGGACAAGGTACCTGGAGCATCGGTCTGGGATCCATCAGGAAGATAGGGATGAAGGCGAGCAACCTACAACATTGGTTTGAGGTCTACCCAAGACACTGGGCTGGAGAAGGGGTTGGGGACAAGCTAAGTACAGCATAGTTCTGAGGTCCAACCAGGAGATAAGGCTGGAAGCAGGGCTGGAGACAAGCTGCCTGCAGCGTAGGCTCAAGGCCCACCCAGGAGATGGGGCTCGAGACAGGGCTGGAGATGAGCTACCTGTAATGTCGATCTGAGGTCCATGCAAGAGATGGGGCTGGAAACAGCAGGGAGAAGCTACCTACATCAGTCTGAGGTCCACCCAGGAGCTCAGGCTTGGAATAGGACTGGAGACAAGCTACGTGCAAGACCAGAGTCATCCAGGTTAAAGGGCTGGCGACATGACCAGGGAGAAGCTGTCTACAACATTGGCCTGAGGTCCATCCAGGAGACAAGGCTGGGGACAAGCTACCTGCACCACGGGCCCAAGGTCCATCCAAGGAGACATGGCTGGAGGCGAGCTACCTGCAACATCGGCCTGAGGCCCATCAGGGAGGCAAGGCTGAGGACAAGCTACGTGCATCATGGGCCCAAGGTCCATCCAGAAGGCAGGGTTGGAGACAAGCTGTCTGCAACGTTAGCCTGAGGTCTGTCCAGGAGACAGGGTTGGAGGCAACCTGCAGCGAGGCTCAGCCCAGCTCTAGCCTGGGGCAGAAGGCTGCTGGGGAGGTCCCGGGGACCATGTAGACCTCGTATCACCCCCAGAACCTGCCAAGGGGGTGCAGTGAGGTCTGTCCCACCCCCAGCAGGTCCAGGCTCCTCTTGGAGGTAGCCCCAATGCCCTGAGAAACCCAACAAATACCACACAGGGCTTTGCTCCTTCCTAAAGATCAGGGCAATTTTTGGACCCGGCACCAGAGCTACTCCACGGGGTTAAATAACCAAAATACAGGAAAATGGGGCAAACCCATGCTCTAGTCTGCTGTAAAAAAAATTAAAGAAAAAAGAGTACTTTCTCATAATTCTAATTTTTTGTTGCTGTTGCTGGGCGTTTGCTGCAGGGAGAGACGATAAAGCTGGGCAAGACCAGGCACGGCGCAGGACAGGGGATTTTGGGAATGATTCACTCCCAAAGCCTCTCGCAGAGGTATTTCTGATTAAAAAAGGCCAAAACAGATTTTTCTTTTTTTAAAGAAAAAACAGTTTTACAGAAGTGACCCTTCCCACCAGCCTTGTCATTTTTCTTTTTAATAAGAAAGAAAAAAAAAAGGCAGGCTTTCAGCCAAAATAAGCCTTCTCTATGAAAACGTGTGTTTGGGTCAAAAAGCCACTTTTCACCAGGGGAAAAATAAAACAACAAAAAACCCTGTCCAACCCCTGAAGTGATGGGTTGTCAAAGGTCACGGGGAGATGTGTCTTCTCCGAAGCCAACAGCCCTTCTCCTCCTCGTCGTCTCCTCCTCCTTCTTCTCCTCCTTCAACTTCTCCTCCTCCTCTCCTCCTTCTCCTCCTCCTCTCCTCTTTCTCCTTTTCCTTCTACTCCTTCTTCCTCTCCTCTTCCTCTCCTTCACCTTCTCCTCCTTTGTCCTTGTCCTTCTCCTTGTGCTCCTCCTCCTTCTTCTCCTCTCCTCTCCTTGTCTTTGTCCTCCTCCTCCTCCTCTTTTCCTCTCTTTCTGTTGTCTCATCTTGTCTTCTTCTCTCTTCATCTCTCTTCTCATCTCTTCATCTTCTCACCTCTTCGTCTTCTCTTCACCTTCCCCTTCTCTTCCCCTTCATCTTCTCTTCCCAGGTGATGTGCGTGTCCACGTGTGCTCCAGCCTAGCACCCCTCCAGCCGTCACGCCTCTATGACCTGCCACCAGCTCCCCACCCCTTCCTGCTCCATCCCTCAGTTCCCCCACTCATGCAAGTGCCCACCACACTGCAGAGCACGTTCAGTACCCGATGCCACCCAATGCCACCTCCACCGTCAAGGGTAGGGGGGCACCAGGCAGCCGCCTGGCACCCGCTGTCCCCTTCCCCTCCCAAACCTTGCCTCCCTGGAGATCCTCAGGCGTTGATGGGCAATGGGGGCAGCCTGGGGTGCTGGGCTGGCCCTGGGGGGGGGGGATGGGGAGATGAGGTGTCTGCTGGGGACAGGACGGGGTGATGGGGACCAGGGTGAGGTACCCAGTGGGGACTGGGACAAAGCACCTGCTGGGGACAGGGACAAGATGATGGGGACTGGGATGAGGCACCTGATGAGGATGGGGATAGGGTGATGGGAACAAGGATGGGGTGATGGGGACTGGGATGAGGGACCTGATGGGGATGGGGATGGGGTGATGGGGACTGGGATGAGGAACCTGATGGGGACGGGGATGGGGTGATGGGGACTGGGATGAGGAACCTGATGGGGACGGGGATGGGGTGATGGGGACTGGGATGAGGAACCTGATGGGGACGGGGATGAGGGACCTGATGGGGATGGGGTGATGGGGACTGGGATGAGGGACCTTATGGGGACTGGGATGAGGGACCTGATGGGGGTGGGGTGATGGGGACTGGGATGAGGGACCTGATGGGGGTGGGGTGATGGGGACCAAGACAAGGTACCTGCTGGGGATGGGGAGATGGGAACTGGGAAGAGGGACCTGCTGGGGACAGGATGATGGGGACCGGGACGAGGAACCTGCTGGGGACAGAGCAATGGGGACCAGGATGAGGAACCTGGTGGGGATGGGGTGATGGGGACCGGGATGAGGAACCTGCCGGAGCCCAGCATGGGCTGATGGTGACCAGCCCGTGGCGATGGGGAGCATCTCAGCACCCAACACCAACCCTGCGCTATGCACCCACAGCCTTCCCCCTCCCCAAACCCGCAGCGGGGCGGGGAGAGGACCGGGGTCCCCACCTCGCTCATCCCCAGAGATGCTGCGGCGGTGCCGGCCGGCTCCCGCGGGGTTGGGAGCGCCGAGGGCCGGAGCGCGGGGAGCTGCCGGCTCAATGCCGGGGCCTCACTCCCACGAGCGGATGAAAGGCTCCCTGTCCAAACGGCATTAGACGCGCTGCGAAGGCTCATTCCCGATCGGTCACGCTCCGAGGCGCAGCTGCAAAACCCCCTCCAGGAGCCCGGGATGCTCCGGGGGCTTTGTTCGGAGCAGCCCCGCTTCCCGGGGAACCGTGACAAGACGATGGGATTACGGGGCAGGAGAAATAAAAAAATAAAAATCACCCTCGCTGCGACCACACCGGCATGGAGATCGGTCCTGGGGGGAAAAAACAAAGGAGAGCCTCAAATCCCTGCACTCCTGCCCCGTTAGCGACGGCCTCGTTGGCTGCACGTCCGTCTTCGAGGGTCCCCGGGGATGCCCCGGCCCCACAGTGTTTGGGGAAGGGGCACGGGGAGGGCTTGAGCATCCCCAAGAAGGGCGGGTGGCTTTTTGGGGGTGTCCCCCCCCTTTCTGCTCCCAAATCCCAGCAGCAAGTGAGAAAGGAGGAAAACCATGCCTGGAGGCAAAACCTTGTGAGGAGGAAAAACCTTGCAAGGGGGAAAAACATTGCAAGGAAGAAAACTTTGCAAGGAGGAAACCTTTGCAAGGAAGGAAACCTTGCGAGGAGGAAAAACCTTGTGAGGAGGAAAAACCTTGCAAGGAGGAAAAATGTTGCAAGGAGGAAAATCTCACAACGAGGAAACCTTGCAAGGAGGAAAAACCTTGAGAGGAGGAAAAACCTTGAGAGGAGGAAAAACCTTGAGAGGAGGAAACCTTGCAAGCAGGAAAACCTTGCAAGGAGGAAAACCTTGCAAGGAAGAAAACTTTGTGAGGAAGGAAACCTTGTGAGGAGGAAAAACCTTGCGAGGAAGAAACCTTGCGAGGAAGAAAAACCTTGCAAGGAAGAAAACTTTGCAAGGAAGGAACCCTTGAAGGAGGAAGACCTTGCAAGGAGGAAAAACCCTGCAAGGAGGAAAAACCCTGCAAGGAGGAAACCTTGCAAGGAGGAAAACCTTGCAAGGAAGAAAACTTTGCAAGGAGGGAAACCTTGCAAGGAAGAAAACTTTGCAAGGAGGGAAACCTTGTGAGGAGGAAAAACCTTGCGAGGAAGAAAAACCTTGCAAGGAAGGAACCCTTGAAGGAGGAAGACCTTGCAAGGAGGAAAAACCCTGCAAGGAGGAAAAACCCTGCAAGGAGGAAAACCTTGCAAGGAAGAAAACTTTGCAAGGAGGGAAACCTTGTGAGGAGGAAAAACCTTGCAAGGAAGAAACCTTGTGAGGAAGAAACCTTGCGAGGAAGAAAAACCTTGCAAGGAAGAAAACTTTGCAAGGAAGGAACCCTTGAAGGAGGAAGACCTTGCAAGGAGGAAAAACCCTGCAAGGAGGAAACCTTGCAAGGAGGAAAACCCTGCAAGGAGGAAAAACCTCGCAAGGAGGAAGACCCACTGTCGCAAAGCTGAAACCCAGGAGAAGGCAGAGCCTGGCAAGGCAAGGCCTGCCGGCGAGCGCGTCGCAGCATGCCGAAGCGAGCGGTTCCGCACCTTCCAGCTCGGAGCAGCCGAGATCCCTCCAGGCACGAAGCCCGGCGCTGGCCAAAACCCCGGCGCGGTTTTGCTTCGTCGAGGTTAATTGGGTTAGCGCGCGGCTAAAGGGCGTAGCTTGTCCAGGCGCCCGCTCCCTAATGAGCATCTCATTTGAATCCATGCAAAATAGCAGGGAGCATGGAGACATGCTAATTAAAGTGATTGCTGTGCTCTAATTAAGCAGCAATTCCCCCCCCCCAAAGCGGGCATTCTCATGCAAATAGCGCCCGAGGAGGGGATTTGGGGGGGGGGGGGGGGGGGGGGGGAACCGCCCCAAAAATTGTACGGGGAGGAAACGCGATTTGGCAGCATCCCCGCCCTGCGCAGGGGAATCGGTATCATCTCGATTTTGATTATTTTTATCCCAAAACCAGGCTTGGGCATCTCGCGTCCGCACTGAGAGTGGCCCCCAAGCTGTTGGCTTTTCTGGGCACCGCCACAAATCCAGCGGTTTAAGTGGGTGGCTGAGCCGAGCCCGCTTTGGGTTTGGTTTTGGGGCATTTCCTTCAGAGTAAAAGGTTTTTGGTTTTTTTTTTCATCCACCGAGGACTTTTCTAGTCTTCATTTTCTTTATTTTTTTCCCCTTTTACACTTGTGGAAATAATGACGTCCTACAGGAAACCTCCTGAGGGATAAAATTAGGGCTGGTAAACACAGGGTAGCGCAGCCCGCTGGTCTCGCAGGTTTGCCCGAAAACCAAGAAACTTTGTTCCAAGGGTGGTTTTTTTTTTTTTTTTTAGCCTATTTCTCTTTTATTTTTAAACATAGGAGCTGTGTTTCTTTCCGGCTCGCTCCATGTGCTGCTGAAGCCTTTCCACGCGAAACTCCCCTCGGGATAAATCCCTTTCCAGCTCAGCCCCCAGCCACCACGCGCGGCTGCGACCGAAATGGAGCAAATTCCGCAAACCCGAGGCATTTGGGGGGCATTTTGGGCCTTTCGTGGGATCATCTAGGTTGGAAAAGGCCTTTAAGATCATCCAGCCCAACCTTGAACCTACACTACCAAGTCAAAAAATTACCAAGTCGGAAAGGGCTGGGAAAAGCTGCGAGGGTTTGGGCGCAGGACGAGGCCGTAACGCGCCGGTTCGGCGTTTTTAATCCCGCAGATTAGGTCTAATGCCGGGCAATTTAGCAAGCTGTTAATATTAAATTACGCTGCAAATGATGGGAGCTTCCCCGCCGCTTAACGTGATCTCGCTGCGGTTTGCAGCTGGACGCCGTCCAAGCCGCGATGAGCCCACTTTTTGCTGCTTTTCGGCCCCGTCTTGCCCGAGCAGGGGTTCCACGGTGGCGTTACCGGGCGAGGATCCCGCACGGAGCGTGCGTGCGGCGCGCAAGAGCGTTTCCAACCCTCCCGGAAAAAAAGCTGGAGCCGTTCTGCCGCTCCTGCCACGCTCCCGACCGTGCAACCGGCTGCACGAGAGCCGGAGCTCCACTTTGCAATTGCGAGCGCAGCTCTCCGCCGGGTTGCAAGAGGGCCAGGGACCGCTCTTGTGCAAGGGTGAAGGGATTGACAAGAGGGAGCCCAGGCCCCGCGGCGCGCGAGCGAGTGGCCTGGGCACGGCGACCGCCTTTGCACGGGTGCACGAGGGGAAGCGTGCACGGCGCATGGCCCTCGGGAGTGTGCTCACCCCGCTGGAAGCCAGCGGGCCATCCACGGCACGGTTACATGCAACGTCCACATACAACGGTTGCATGGTTGCATGGGTGCACGGGTGCACAGGTGCGTGGTGCATAGTTACATGGTGCACGGTTACACAGGTGCATGGTTACATGGTTGCACGGTTGCATGGGTGCATGGGTGCATGGTCTCACGGTTACGCGGTGCACAGTTACACCGTTGCACTGTTACATGGGTGCACGGTTACACAGGTGCACGGTTACACGGGTGCATGGTACAGGGGTGCATGGTTACGTGGGTGCATGGTTGCACGGTTGCAGGGGTGCAGGGGTGCACAGGTGCCCGGTGCACAGTTACACGGTGCACGGTTACACGTTTGCACGGGTGCATGGTTACATGGGTGCACGGTGCATGGTTACATGGGTGTGTGGTGCACGGTTGCACAGTGCATGGGTACGTGGTGGTTGCACGGTTGCACGGTGCATGGGTGTGTGGTTATACGTTTACATGGGCCCATGGTACACAGTTACATGGGTGCATGGTGCATGGGTGCATGGTTACACGGGTGCACAGGTGCACAGTGCATGGTTACCCGGGTGCACAGGTGCACGGTGCACGGTTACACAGGTGTGTGGTGCATGGTTGCACAGTGCATGGGTACGTGGTTACACGGTTACATGGTGCATGGGTGTGCGGTTTTATGGTTGCATGGGTGCACGGTGTACGGTTACATGGGTGCACGGTTGCATGGGTGCATGGATACACAGGTGCTCGGTTACACAGTTGCACGGGTGCATGGTGCACAGTTACATGCTTACACGGGAGCATGGTTACATGGGTGCACGGTTCCACGGTAACACAGGTGCACGGTGCATGGGTGCATGGTTACAGGGGTGCACAGTGCACAGTTACATGGTTGCACGGGTGCATGGTTACAGGGCTGCACGGTTACATGGGTGCACGGTTATGTGGTGCACAGTTACACGGGTGCACAGGTGCATGGTAGCACAGTTACACAGTTGCATGGTGCACAGTAACACGGATGCATGGTAACACAGGTGCACGGTTACATTGGTGCACGGTTACATGTGTGCACAGTAACATGGTGCATAGTTACACGCGTGCACGGTAACACAGGTGCAGTGTAACATGGTTACACAGGTGCACGGGTTCACAGTTACACGGTTGCACGGTTACACAGTGCACAGGTTCACAGTTACGTGGTTACACAGGTGCACAGTGTAGGTGTTCACGGTTACATGGGTACACGGTTGCATGGTGTACAGTTGCATGGTAACATGGTTGCACGGTGCATGTGTGCACAGTTACACGGCTGCACAGTAACACAGTTGCACAGTGCTTGTGTGCACAGTTACATGGGTGCACGGCTGCACGGTAACACGGTGCATGGTAACACAGGTGCACGCGTGCACGGTTACAGGGTTACACGGGTGCATGGTGCATGGCTACACGGGTGCACGGGTGTACGGTTACATGGTGCACAGTTACACGGGTGCATGGGTGCATGGTGCATGGCTACACGGGTGCACGGTTACAGGGTTACACAGGTGCATGGTGCATGGCTACGCGGGTGCACGGTTACACGGTGCACAGTTACACGGGTGCATGGGTGCATGGTGCATGGCTACATGGGTGCACGGTTACACTGTGCACAGTTACACGGGTGCACGGGTGCATGGGTGCACGGTGCATGGCTACACGGGTGCACGGTTACACAGGTGCACAGTAACACGGGTGCACGGTGCACGGTAACACGGGTGCATGGTAACACGGTGCACGGTAACACGGGTGTATGGGTTGACGGTTCCACGGTTGCACGGTAACACGGGTGCATGGTCCCCCGGGTGCATGGTGCCACGGGTGCACGGTGCACGGTCCCTCGGGTGCACGGTAACACGGTGCACGGTCCCACGGGTGCACGGTGCACTGTAACACGGGTGCATGGTCCCCCGGGTGCTCGGTGCATGTGTGCCCGGTTGCACGGTAACACGGTGCACAGTCCCTCGGGTGCACGGTCCCACGGGTGCACGGTGCACGGTCCCCCGGGTGCACGGTGCATGTGAGCCCGGATGCACGGTCCCCCGGGTGCACGGTGCATGTGTGCCCCGTTGAACGGTAACACGGTGCACGGTCCCCCGGGTGCTCGGTACATGTGAGCCCGGTTGCACGGTCCCCCGGTTGCACGGTAACACGGTGCACGGTCCCACGGGTGCACGGTAACACGGGTGCACGGTCCCTCGGGTGCACGGTAACACGGTGCACGGTCCCACGGGTGCTCGGTGCATGTGTGCCCGGTTGCACGGTAAGACGGTGCACGGTCCCCCGGGTGCACGGTAACACGGTGCACGGTCCCACGGGTGCACGGTAACACGGTGCACGGTCCCTCGGGTGCACGGTCCCCCGGGTGCACGGTAACACGGTGCACGGTCCCCCGGGTGCACGGTAACACGGTGCATGTGTGCCCGGTTGCACGGTAACACGGTGCACGGTCCCCCGGGTGCTCGGTACATGTGAGCGCGGTTGCACGGTCCCCCGGTTGCACGGTAACACGGTGCACGGTCCCACGGGTGCACGGTAACACGGGTGCACGGTCCCTCGGGTGCACGGTAACACGGTGCACGGTCCCCCGGGTGCTCGGTGCATGTGTGCCCGGTTGCACGGTAAGACGGTGCACGGTCCCCCGGGTGCACGGTAACACGGGTGCACGGTCCCCCGGTTGCACGGTAACACGGTGCACGGTCCCCCGGGTGCACGGTCCCCCGGGTGCACGGTAAGACGGTGCACGGTCCCCCGGGTGCACGGTAACACGGTGCATGTGTGCCCGGTTGCACGGTAACACGGTGCACGGTCCCCCGGGTGCACGGTAACATGGGTGCACGGTGCATGTGTGCACGGTGCACGGTCCCCCGGTTGCACGGTAACACGGTGCATGTGTGCCCGGTTGCACGGTAACACGGTGCACGGTCCCCCGGGTGCACGGTAACATGGGTGCACGGTGCATGTGTGCACGGTGCACGGTCCCCCGGTTGCACGGTAACACGGTGCATGTGTGCCCGGTTGCACGGTAACATGGGTGCACGGTGCATGTGTGCACGGTGCACGGTCCCCCGGTTGCACGGTAACACGGTGCATGTGTGCCCGGTTGCACGGTAACACGGTGCACGGTCCCCCGGGTGCGGGGCGCACGGCGCAGGGGCAGGCGGGCGGCTGGCGGCGCAGGCCCGGGCCCCCGGCCGTGGTAGGCTCCGCGGGGCGGGGCGGGGAGCGGGCCCCGCCACCTCCTCCTCCTCCTCCTCCTCCGCCTCCGCCTCCGCCTCCGCCTCCGCCTCCTCCGCGGGGCCGGGGCGCCGGTGGGAGCGGGGCGGGCGGGGGGAGATAAGCGGCGCGGCCGGGCGGCGTTGGATGGAGGCTCCCGTCCGCCGGGCCGCCCGCCCCAGCCTGGAATGTCCTGGGGAGCCGCCGCCGAGCGGGGCCGGGGCCGCGACCGGGACCGAGACCGGGACCGAGACCGGGACCCACACCGCCACCGGCACCAGGGAGGGGGCGCGGCGGCCGCCGCCGCCCAGAGGTGAGGGTGAGGGTGGGGGTGGGGGGCTGCGTGAGGGGCTGCTTCCCGCCGCCCAGAGCCGAGGGTGAGGGGCTGGGTGGGGGTGAGGGGCTGCGGCTCCTTCCCGCCGCCGGCAGCGGGCGGGCGGGCACCGGGAGGCGGCCGCAGGTGGCGGCGGGGCCGGTCAGCCCCGGGGCCCGGGGGGTCCGGTCGGCGAACTCTGGAGCCCAGCCGGTGCCGTCGGCCCCAGAGCCCGGGGGGGTCCCAGAGCCCGGGGGGATCCGGTCAGCGAACCCCAAGGCCCGGGGGGGGTCTGGTGCCGTCAGCCCCAGAGCCCGGGGGGATCCGGTCAGGGAACCCCAGGGGGGTCCGGTCAGGAAATCCCAGGGCCTGGGGGGGTCCGGTCCCGTCGGCCCCAGAGCCCGGGGGGGCCCCAGAGCCCGGGGGGGTCCGGTCAGCGAACGCCAAGGCCCGGGGGGGTCCGGTCCCGTTGGCCCCGGGGCCCGGGGGGATCCGGTCAGCAAACCCCGGGGGCCCGGGGGGGTCTGGTGCCGTTGGCCCCAGAGCCTGGGGGATCCGGTCAGGGAACCCCAGGGGGGTCCGGTCAGGGAATCCCAGGGCCTGGGGGGGTCCGGTCCCGTCAGCCCCAGAGCCCGGGGGATCCGGTCAGCGAACCCCGGGGCCCGAGGGGGTCCCAGAGCCCGGGGGTCCGGGTCCGGGTCCGCTGAGGCGGCGGCCGGGCTGAGGCAGCCCCGGGGCCGGCACCTGAGGGGACCCTGCCCGGGGCGGGGGCCCGAGGCTGTGCTTGCCCGGCCGGGGCTCGCCCATCAAACCATCCCGCTTCACTTTTTATAATTTTTTTTTTTTTTTTTTAATATCCTCAGTCTGTGAGAGCGAGCGGGGCGGGTTGGGGGAAAAAAGCCAAAACCGGAGCCGCTGCGGAGAGCGCTGCGGTGACCCGGAGCTTCGGGGCGCGTTTGCCCCGCTCCGGCGCCGATTCCGCGCCCCGCTTCCCGGCGAGCATCCCTCCGCCTGTGCTGCGCTCGCCGCTGCGACGCTCTGGGAATCACAGGGCCCTTCGGGCCGGGGAAGACCCTTCGGGTCACGGAGTCCCGCTCCCCAGTTTGAAGGCGGCGGCGGGACGGGCTTGGGGTCGCGCCCAGCCTCGTTGCCGTCTTGGAATGGATAATGTCGGTGCTTGTTTTTAATCCGTAAAGTCGCTTTCTCCGCGATGAGAAAGCAAGGAGGTGGCGTGCGATGCCCGAGGAGTCCGGCTGTAAAGCATCCCGACATCTTAACTCTGATATTATTATTTTTTTTTTTTTCCTTTGCATTAAGGTGCCTCCATCCTTCCAGCTATCCAGTGCTTGCATTTGAAATGACTTTTGCCGGCTTTCCGCCTTTGCCGGAATTATTATTAATAATAATAATTACACGGCTGCTGACTGTTAATGAAAGAACTTTCCAGTCGACTATTGCACGTTCTCAATAATTGACGTTTTTAAACCGAAAGGGAAATGTTTTTCAGGCGTAACACACAGCTTCCAACTGTTGGGCAGAAAACAGGCGGTGTTTATTTTGCCCCTGCCTCGTAACTTTTTAAAGGGTCGGTGAATGGGTAAATGTGATGGCTTTATGCAGGCTTTTTTTTTTTTTTTTAAGCCCTGCTTTCCCCAAATGATTTGCTGCGTCTCCGTGCTAGGAGGTTTCGGAGAAGGAGTAGCCGCGTCGAGCCCGTGGCTGTAAAGCTGTCAGCTCTGAAGGGGTGTTTACTCAGTGAGTTGTCTCTTTCACACATGCACCAGAAATACAATTTACTAACCCAAACGCCAGCCTGGTCCCTCCGCAGCCGCTGGGGTTACCGGGAGCGCGTAAACTTTCGATTCCTCGGGGTTTGCTCGTTCCTGGGCCCAGCGTTTGAACAAAGCAGGTAATCCCCTTGTGCCGGTGCTTAAAAACCGAGCCGCGTGGAGCCGGGTGGCTTTTCGGCTCGTCTCCCGCGACTCCGGTGTTTTGACAGTCGCGATTTATGCGACGTACCGCCCGCCTGTAACTTCTTTAAAGGAGGAAAAAGTGCTTTTGTAGTCGCGGTTGCTGAGGGCAACGGCCCGCGCCTTCGCTATATTCCGAAAAAAACCTCGGCTCGGCCGGCGGTGAACGTTGCGCGGCGTGCTTTTTCTTCACGCCTTCCCGTTTAAACCTCGATATTATATGCCCTAATTACAACCAGCGTGCTTTTGTTCCACCGAGCTAAAACAGGCGGCGAGCGCCGCTCCTGCGATTCGAACGCGTCGAAACCAAGCCCCTGGGGTTTTTTTTTTTTTTAAGCAGTTAGGAGCCTGTCTTGTGGGGAGGGCTTGATAACAGAGCACTGCTCCATTTTTGTAAAAGGGAATAAACATTTTTCCTGTAATCCCTTCTCCAAAACAAGAGGGGAAGCCTCCAACTGGCTCGCTCTGTATCCCAGAAAAACCCGCAGGCTTGTGGAGCAGCCTTAGAAACCCGTGACTGCTGCTCAAAACTATTCGGTTATTTAAAGCTGGACTCTCAGATAGAAATACCGAGACGGGATCCGCTGCTTTACCTGTCTGCTTGAAGTGAAAAGGTATTTTTTTTTTGTTTTCCCCCCTCCTCTGAGGGGTAGGAAGTGAGACGGGACCTGGCGAGGGATTAGTGATTCCCCCAGGGATGAGCGCGATGGCTTTGTTGCTTGGATTAATGCGATTTACGCCCTCAAGCTGCCCCACGCCCTCCAAACAGCCCTGCCCCTGCGTGCAAGGTGAAGCGCGGGGCGGCCTCGGTGCGGCAGCTTGGAGCGCGTTGGGTTTTTTTGGCCGTTCCTCCTGCGGGTTTGGTTATTTTCCAGCCTTTTGCCAGCGCTGGGGTTGGGTGGGACGTCAGGTCTACCCGGTGCTCTTGGTTCTTTGCCTACACCGGCCTTCGCGTGCTGGCGAGCGTGGTTTTTGGGCCAGGGTTCCTGCGTGCTCCCTCTACTGGCTTGCTGGCCAGCCCGGCTGGGATGCACTGCTGCTAAATTTTGTGTTTCTTACCCCAAGACTGAGGGGGGGGGAAAAAAATGCGTAAGGAGAGGCCCGGCTCTGCTACAGGGGCAAATCCCACCGGCGCTTTCATTATCTCAAGGTGTGCTGTAAGCCTGTAAACTAAGACTCATGCTTATTTTGGCTCGCTGGTGTGCCAGAGGAATAAGGCAGCTGTGCTCCAACTTCAGGTGATGTCACTTGAGGATTTTAACTGTCAGAACTTAAAAAAAAAAAAAAAAAAACCAACCCACACTGACTTGTTTAAAGACTGCTTCTGCAGATGTGGAAATTGTGAAGCAAAGCAATTGATTCGCTCGCGTGAGCGCGCAGCCGTGCCGGCGTTCGTCATCTCATAAATCCTCCTCTGCCTATCCCCCAGCAGACCTGCTTTGCCTAACGCAGTCCTCGGTCGTACCAAGACCGCTGGAATGACTTTGGTGGCTGCTTGAGAGAAGAGGCGACCGTGGAGCGTAAGACCAGCAAAGCTTCAGCGCGGCACCAAGAAAAACTGAACTCTGGGAAGCACGTGATGATTAAATAATTTTTTTGGGGGTATCGAGCTGTTTGCTAAAGCGGTGCCTGATGCAGGCGTGCATGTAGCTAATTGCACGGCACGGTCGAGCAGCACCTTCTCCCGGTGCTCCTCTTCCCATGGCTGGTAGCGTTGTCGCTGTGAGTGAAGGTGTAAAGGACCGACCGCTTCGACTTCCCCGTCCTGGGGCAGCTGATTGCGGGGCTGGGTGCAAGGGGCAGCCGGCGGCACAAACGTCCGCGAACCCACGTGAAAATGCGTTTTATCTCGTGGAGTTCATTGCGCTTGGCTCGTGTCCTGCGGCCGCCCTTACAGCTGGGTGAGGGCCACAGATTTTGTTGCCGGTGAACCTGGTTCCAGCGAGGCTTTTGGAACCTTTTGGTTTAGTACCAGAAGCCCTGAGACCGAGCGAATCTTCGCCCGCAAACCTGTTGATATCTGGCGTTTCAGATAAAGCGATTCCGTATAAAAATGTTTAATTGGTGCGCGGCTCGGAAACCTGCCTAACGTCTTTTGTTAGGCAACATCTAATTTGTATGAATTAATTGATACTGTAAACTTGACCTTTATATGCAGAGTCAGGTTTTTTTTTTTTTTTTGTCTACTGCTTTGCTTATCTCTTGACTGGCGAGTGGCTCCCTTCAGCTCAGTCGTGCCGCTTTCCCACTTGCTGCAGTGGTTTTCCGATCGGTTTTCTGGTTTTTCCTCGGTGTTCCAGTGGGCCGGGGAGCTTCTGAGCCAATTCCTGTCTGCAACTGGGGTGAGACTGATCAAAAATGCTGGCTTATGGAGCTGAAAAACTTGGTAAACATTTTGAGTCTTGTATCAAGCGCAATTGGCCAAATCTCCTCTTTAAATGGGAATTGCTGGCTTGTCTTGCAATCCTGACTCTTCAAGCTGGTGCATGGGGGCCAAGCTGCGTTCTCCATAAGCTTTTTTTTGCTATTTTGATTCTAGTTTGTTCCCAGGTGAGCTGGTACGAGGTCTGTTCTCCAAGCATATTCCCTTTCCTCCTAGCTTAATGCTTTCCTAGCGGCCTCCCGGAGCCAGCCCCACTGTCGCGCATCCCCTTCTCCCACATTGTTCGCTCTGGGATAGTGTTTGTCCTTGGCAAATTCAGCAAAAAAACCCTCTTTGCTGTATTACTTTAGCTAATGAGAGGTCTCTGGCTACCCAAGAGTTGTTAGAACAGATAGTTTCCTCTGTGTGCGTGCATGTATATATATTTTTTTTTTTTTTTTTTTTTTTTTGGTTGAGCGTTCTTCCAGCACTTTTCTTGGTAGATGGCTCAGTACAACTTCCAGGGCTGAGCGTGTGTCATAGTTTTCCACTTAATTTCCCCAGCTCGCTTCTCCCTTTCCGGTGCGGACGATGATTCCCCAGTGACACTTACCACTTTAGGGTAAACTGCTTGTTCAGCCCTACCGGGGATTGAGCCTTGTGCATCCAGACCACCTGTCTTTTCCATTAAGCCCCTGCTTGCTCTTTCTATGCGAGAAATATCTCCTGTCTTTCAACAGGAGGGAAAATAATCATGCAAGGTGGGTTGTTTTCCCATTTCCCATACCTACGAGATGTCTCGGAGCTCTTCTAGCCAGGTGGGACTCTATTTTTTTTTTTTCTTCCTTATTTTTTTTTTTCCCCCGGCTCCTTGGGCGCAGTTTCACGTTACAGCGCGGTCGCAGGACTCGCCGCTGCAGGAGGTGGCAGGTACGTTCCTGCCTCTTCCCCGCTGTGGGAATCCGGCGGCGGCGGAGCAGCCGTGGGGGAGTGACTCCAGCTAACCCTTAAAAAAAAAAAAAAATCCAACCACCCCAAAAAAACAAGCCCCAAACTTTCCGCTGGATCTTGCCCCGCGGTTAGAGTTGCTAAATCTTCCACCCCGATGACGGGGGAGGCCTCTGGGGGCTGGAGGGGTGCGGGGGGGGGGTGTGTGTGGAATGGCCCCTTTTGGCAGCAGCTGGCTTTTAAATTGGTTTAGCTGTCTCATAAAACCGCGCTCTCCGTGCCGCAGCTGAGCCAAGAGCCTTGCAGAGGTGAGGGGGGGGCTGTCTTGCCGTTCCACCTCCCCTTCCCTCTCCTGCCTCTCGCTAGAAATGCCAATTAAACCAGTTCAGCTCACTAAAACGGCAGGGGGGAAAAAAAAAAAATAATAATAATCATCCCCCCAAGCCCAGAGCTCGCTATGCCAGCTCAGTTGGAATATTTTCTTCCAGCTTGGCAGCTGGGGGTGGTGGCAAAAGGAGCTGGGGGGGGAGCGGAGCGTGCTGGGGGACGGCCACCGTCCCTTTTGGCAGCGGCCAGCTTTCGGTTCGGCTTCGCTGTAAGGTGAAACCGCGCCCTCGGCCTCACCTGTCTGTCTGATCGCGCCTTTGATTTATACCCTGGGTTTTGCTGTTTAGTTTTCCCCGCAGACTTTTCAACCATTGTATCTGATAATGAACCAAGCGGTTGAGCCTTATTTGTTTAATTCAAAGACAAGTTTAATATTTCCTACCTCGCGGTCGTACGAAGCCTGCCTGCCTCGCAGACCTTCGGTTTTCCTCGCGGCGAACCCATAAAATGCCAAAGAACGCCGGACAAGGGAAAAAAGGCTCGTGCTGCGAGCAGCCCCTCGTTGAAAGACGGGCTCTGCGAAGGAGGAAAGGCAAAGGGGTTTATATTTTTGGGGGTGTTTTGTCTTTGCAAAGGTAGCTGTGGGTTGCGTTGCCTGCTAAGCGTGCCGTGCCAGCTCGCTCCACCTTGCTGGCGAGACCCCTGCGTTGTGGGCTGCCAGCTCTGGCCCGAGGAGAGCTGTGGGGATCTTCTCTGCCCCCTCTTAATCTCGGGTGGAAAAAAAGCTGGTTCCCGAATGCCTCTGTAATCGCTCTGCGTCATCTGCTAAAGCACCGAGGGACAGATCGGTGCTGGAGATGTCCTTCCTGCTGGAGAACGTCGTCGTGCTTTGTGTAGACACCTTGGGTCCGAGCCAGAGATGCTCGTGTTCCTGCAAGGGGATGGTACCGGGGGTCTTCCTTCCCCAGTCTTCACCGAGTAAAACCATTTATCTGGCTGAAAGGCCTCGCTCTAAAGAATCTTCTAAGAAATTATGTTCGGTGTTTGTTTTTTTTGATGTGCCAGTTCAGGAGGCAACGCCCAGGTTGACCATTCCTCTCATGAGGACAAGTTCCATCTGGGGAACCGCAGCAAGGAAAGGGGACTAACGTGGCCCCTTCTGAAACAAACTGGAGATGATTCTTCCCAGTTGAAATCCCCTGCTTGCTTCCAGATTGATCTAAGCTAGTTTTTCCCCGGTAAAGTGACTGTAATCAGGTGGTATTTTTTCAATTTTTATTTCCCTTTTTTTTTTTTTTTTTTTGCTTCTTGTTTAAGAGATGATAGATCGGCCCAAATAAGGGTATGAGAAAGGCTGGCGATTTTCAGGAGGATCCACAGACAGTCAGTGCATGACTTGTTGCCTTTATCTCTGAGATCAGGAGATTCCTTTGCAGTGATGGATTAATCCACTCTTGAGTGAATAATATAACCGAGAACAAGTAGGAGCCAGCGCTCCAAACAGATGATTTGTTTAATACGTGTATGCCTCCCCTCCCCGCCTCTCCCTCTGAAAAGCTTCTTTCTTCACCGTTTCATTCAGCCTGCCCGCTGAAATCTTACAACAGCCTGCGTCTGCGCCAGCCCCCCCGTACCGGGGGAGGGATGAGGATGGGGCTGTACCGAAGGCCTCTGGTCCCAGGTGGACAAGAAGATAAACTGCAGCTCTGCCAAGCCGGGGGGGCAGGCTCAGGTTGGTGCCCACCGGCTGCTCTGGCCGTGACGTCACCCGGCTGCTCTGGCCGTGACGTCACCCGGCTGCACGTACTCCATGCCATAGTTAGGAGTGTTGATGAGGGTGAAAGGAGGGGGCAGTGAGGTGGGTGTTGGTCTCTTCTCCCAAGTAGTCAGCGATAGGACGAGAGGAAATGGGCTCAAGCTGTGCCAGGGGAGGTTTAGGTTGGATAGTAGGAGAAATTTCTTCATGGAAAGGGTGGTCAAGCATTGGAACAGGCTGCCCAGAGAGGTGGTGGAGTCCCCATCCCTGGAGGGGTTCAAAAAACGGGCAGAGGTGGCACTTGGGGCCATGCTTTAGTGGGCATGTGGGTGTTGGGCTGATGGTTGGACTGATGATCTTAGAGGTCCCTTCCAATCTTAATGATTCCTAGTTTTTGCTTTCATTATAAATAATCCAGCCCCCAAGCCAGGAAACATGAAGTTAACTATTACTCTTCCCCTTAATTGGTTTAGTGGTGGACTTGGTAGTGTTAGGTTAATGGTTGGACTGGATGATCTTAAAGCTCTTTTCCAACCTCAACGATTCGATGATTCTGTGCTGGCACCTGCCAGGGGATTGAGCTTGTGCCCCTGGGGTCTCTCAGTGCCCCAACACAAGGCAGCGTGCTCCACGTCCAGGAAAGAAGTTGTATATAGGAGCTTGAGAATTGTAGTCAGGGGGAATGAGCTTGTTGGGGATGAGGAGATGGTGATGGGTGGCTTAGAAGTAGAAATACGATGCTTAGGAAGATGGCTCTTCACTTGTGCCAGGCCAGCTCTGCGGCCTTTTGAGCTGGTGGGGGTTGTTCTGGAGCCGCACAGCGAAGACCTTCTCCCAGTGACACGTCTCTAGTCCTCGTTATCGCACACACAGTCGGATATGAGGCTGGGAAGAGTTTAACGATGGAATTCATGTAGCTAAATCTGTGATCATCCCTATGGATATGCTGGAATAACTCTTTGGCAGCTCATAAGCTGTGTCTTGTTGCTTTAACGTCTTTGAACACATCAAGATAGATCCTGTTGATAGGCTCAAAGAGGCTGTGAGATGTGATGGTTGAAGGTGTCTGGCTGGGTCTTCCCTCTGCTCAGGACCCCCGAGTCTGTCATCGATTTAATTTGCTTGCTGGCAAAAGCTCCCATAGCTCAAGGTCAAGTTGGTGAAACTCAGTAGCTTTGGCTTTCCTGAGTTTTGTGGGAGCTGGTATTCTTGCACGGATCCGATCCCCTTGGGGGTGTGGGGTTGGAAGCACTAGTGACAGCTCTCAGCTGTATTTTGGAGAATTTCTGGGGGCAAAGAGAAGATCTTCAAAACACTTCCCCCCTTGGAGAATGGGTTTTGCTGGTGTTGGCTGTACGTAATTTCTGGTAGCTGAAGAGTTTGGCTGTGTAATGTTCCAACTCCATGCAGATTAAATGTACTGCGGAGTCAAACTAAACAATAGCCTGTGGTTTTCCTTTGTCCCCCCCCTTCCCCACGATAAGAGCTCACAAAAGTCACCGAAGTACGGCTGTGTGTGCGTACGCTCAAGTGTAGGCTCGGATTTTCATAAAGCTCGCTGAGGGCTGTTACTTCTGCAGAACTATTTCACGTTTGCAATAGCTTCAGGAAGTCTCTTTGTTTCTCAAGAGCCTTTTCAGAAGGTGCGTTTTGGTGCAGCGCTCGGATGCTTGTTGCCTAAATATTTTGCAGTGACAGTCTATCGCAGCTTGATGGAGATTTGAGACTCCTCTAATAAAATGCAAGCTAAGGAGGAAAGCCCCGAGGGTTTTTTGGAACAGAAGATGTTTTCTGTTCCTGCCACTAATCTTTGTTGCAGAATGAAGTAGGAATGTATACTTTAAATCTTTGTCAGGGTGTAGAAGGAAGCTGGCAACGGATGCAATCAAAAATGTTATTAGCAAAACTCCCTAAATATGTTGAAATTTTGGGCTTAATGATATAATTTTGAATTCAGCTATTCAGACTGAGGCATTTTTTGGGTGCAGATTGCACTTTCAAATGGCTGTGCGAGTCAGGATCAACCAGAGAGGAGCCCAGGACCGGAGAGCCGATGGTGGATACCGGAGCTGGATGGTCCGCAGTTGCGTGGCTGCTTCAGCTCTGTGAGTCATCGTAGGAACAGACCTCAGATGAGTTGGGTGGTAGCATTAAATCGAGGCATGGTTTTCTAGATTATGGGCTTTTGAGCTGAGCAGTTAAAAAAAAAAGGCCTAGTTTTCACGTTAGTGTTTTTCCGAATTGGTGCATTTGCCATTTGCTCGTATGTAACCGACACGCATATGGAAAGTGTGTTTATTCAGAGTTTGTCTGGAACCGGTAAGAGTTTTTTTTCAGTAAACACAATGAAGCAACACCAGATCCTACGCGCAAAGACACCTAATCCGCCTACCCCGTCCGACAAGAGACCGCAAGTTTCCAGCCTTGTTCTTGTAGGTGGGAATGTGGGAACTGAAGTAACCTTCACCCTTCCGACCCTTCTTCCTTGAGCGGCGAGGCTGCAGGTTGAGGACGTAAAAGACGCTGAAGTCCTTCTCCAAGCCAAAGGTGTGAAGCTGTTTATTTTCACTCTGGAAATGTATATATTGCAGGAGGCAGATGCTAGCCTGCTTAACCGAAGCATTCACTGCTTATCTGGGGTCTGGCAAGCGTACAAGTGTTGTCCCGTCTAATCCCCCGATATTAAAAAAGTCCAGGCACCTTTCTCTGGCTAAGTCTGAGATTTGCTTTAAAAAAACACACAAAGAGAAGCCAACAGAAAGAGAGAAACACTCGCTTTCTTTGCCAAGTTTAAATGAAGACTAATGCCGTGGTGCTGCTTAATCTTGTTTTTCTTGCTATCTGATGGATGCTAACGTGGGATGGAATCAATCCCGGCAGCCGGTTATCTTTGCAGGGCCCCTGCGTGTTGCTGAGCTCAGCATTAAAGTCTCGCGGGGGAGCTGACATGCTACAAAGAGTCTCGAACCTTCTTCCTACGTTGCAATGCCACGGCAGCGGTCTCCCTTCATCCTTTGGGATGGTGTCTCCCGCAATCTCCGGTCCGCCGCTGGACGTCCGAACAGCAATCCCGTTCGGCAAAGTGGGATACGTCTGTGCGAGTGAAAACAGGGCGCAGTCAGGTTAACCTGGTGGAAAATTCTCCCCGGTACCCATGATGAAACTTAACTGCTTTCCTATCAGTTGCTCATGTTTGAACTGGTTCTGCCGCTAAGAGCTGCCCTTACCCTGGCTCGCGGGAGGAGGCTGAGGGCTCCGACTCGTGAACCGCGGCCGTTTGGCGTTCCGTCCGCCCCGGCTGGGGTCCCTGCCTCTAGCAGCAGCAAAGCTGGAGGAGCCGAACCCTCAGGCTGCGGTTTGGTGATCGTCCCTGCCTCCTTCCCCGGATCGCCGCTCTCCTTCGGCTTCGCTGGCACAAGGAGAGAGGCGGGAAGCTGCGGCCGGCGCTCGGTTGCGCGACGCCGCTGAGCAAATCCAGCCCAAAGCCCCCCTCTCCTTCCGCCGTGTTCTGCTACCCCTCTCCTCACGTGGGAGCCAGGTCAGTTTGTTGTAGCAAAGCTGGCCTGACCAACGTGATTTTCTCTCTTTTTTTCTTTTTTTTTTTTACTGCCTAGCTGTTGCATTGAGACAGCTTTTATCTGGGCCTGGGGCTAGTGGGATTGTTTTGCTAGCGGAATATTGTTGGTTGTGTCAGGATTCCTTCCTTCTAGGTTACGAACTGCAGATTTTGCCGGAGAGTTCGGACTTCAATTTTGAAACCAGGTTGAGGGAGGGGTGGGGAGGGGAGGGGAGAGCAGTAAAACCGAATTACCCGGGTAGCTCACTGTAATGCTGAAGGACGAATTGTTCGAAGGCTTGTTTTCGCCAGGGGAAGAAAGGACGGAGGCTTTCCTGCTTTCTCCCTCAGCTGTCACTGCTTAGCCGCTTTGCTTTGCTTTTCAGTAAGCGTTGTTCTCCTGCCTGCCTACCCCCGGAGACCGGGTTCGGCGGCAGCGCGCGCGTTGGCGTCGCGTCTGACGGTGCGTGGCCCGCCGTGCAAGGAGGGGAAGCGGCAATTTCAAGCGGGGGACAGCGCTTTTGTTTAGGAAACCCGAGTCAGAACGGATCGGTTGCTCTGGTTTTGGGCACGATTTCAGCTGTCTGCAGGCACAGCGAATTCTGCAGGGTGACTAACAACTGTGCTGTAACACACAGGCTTTGCTTGCTGGTTCCAGCGCGCCTCCCATATCCTGCAGCCATGAGTTCACAGGCTCCTAATTGCCTATGATGTAAGACAGCAGTAGATGGGGTTGCTATAAATTCTGGCTGCAGGTGTGGATTTAATAGTTGTGCTTCCCTTTAAGGGATCACGGATAGCATGGATCCCTGCAAGTTGCAACAGACTGAGTTGGGCTCGGGGTAAGGCAGCTAAAACAACCCACTCGCCTGCGTTTTGGTTTTTTTTTTGAGCTGTTGCTTGCTGCAGGCTACCGATGGGCGAGGCGGAATCGCCTCCGAAATGAGCTTGCTGTCCTCTAACAGAGCTCGGCCGTGGTTGCTCTTCTTTTCACGAGCCTTCCCTCATGTCGGAACCTACCAGGCGTGAGAGCGCTGCTGCAAGCGGACCTTTGGGCAGCGTGCGGGGACACAGGCTCCTTTGTCCCAGAGTCTGACAGGTTTTTCGGATGACCAGAGCGAGCCTGTGGTTCTAGTCCTTTCTATTTTTTTTTTTTTTTTTAAATCGTGCTCGATTCTGGTTATAGGAGCTATAGAGAAATCGTAAACACGGGGTGATTGTCCTTGGTGTGCAAAATGCACGCTTTCTGGAGGGGAAAAGACGCACCCCGAGGCAGCACTAATGCTTGCCATGGCGTGTGCACCTGCAGCTCGGATAATTAGGATGGTGAGTCCCTTAGCTCGCTTGAGAAAATGGGCATGTCTCACTTAGAGCTGGGTTTTGTATTTTTTTTTTCCTTCGTTTTTGCCCATGTTCTTGCAGTTCAGGGTTTATTAAAGATACCGGGGTGCTGCTTCATTAGTTGACCTGAGGCCTCGCGCTCTTCGAGCGCAAAGCTCCATTTTGTGGATGCCCATTCCTTTTGGGCTAGCGCTCCGAGACTGTGCGGGGAGCTGAACCTGCTCCCTCATCCAGGTGAAAACTAAACCCCATTTTTTTTAACTTTGGCTGAGTTTTCAGCTGGATCTGCCAGCAGGTCTGACTCACTCGGTGGCCGCACGATGGCTGGTGCAGATAGGAGAATGCAAGCCGGGTCCTGAAGGAAGGTGCTGCTGCTCTCCTCGGCAGCTGCCTGTCTTTAAATTGGCTTAAACTGGTTGCGAAATCTCCGTCTCGGCCAGAATCCCTCGGTTGAGAATGTGAAACAAACGCCTCGCTCCGAGGATCGGGCCGGCCCCGCCAGGAGGGGGGTGTTTGCGCAAGGACCCCCCCGGACGCGCTCGAAGGCGAGCGGAGCTGTCGGCGATCGTCGGGCGGCACGACCGGATCGGTGCGGGTGCTGAGCTAGGTGTGGGGAGGGCAGTGGGAATGGGAGGCGATGCGGTGCCTGGTCAGGGCAGAGCGAGAGGGGCGAGGTCTCGGGGGGCCTTGAAGAGCAAAGGGCGAGACTTCTGTATGCGTTCGGTCTACGGTTGCTCTGATGGAGCTGACTAATGATACCTTCGCATCCCTTGGGGTCTAAAAGCCCTTATTTAGGCATTTAAGCATAATTGCAGCCCGGCAGAACTGTATATTAAGCTAATGCTCTGTTCTTTTTCTTCCCCCGAGGCTAGAAGAGTCAGAAACCATACCCACTTCATTAGTGTGGCAGCAGGGGGACTGTCTCCGCTTTTTTTTCTGAAGTTAATAATAAAATTAACCTAATTGTTATGCCTGTTTGTGGGTAAGAAAGTGTGGCTTCTGTGATTTTTTTTTTTTAATTTTTTTTTTTTGCCCCCGATGTCTTGTCTTGCTGTGGCCGGCGCTGGTGCGGCAGGATGGGAACCCCAGCTCTCCCCGCTCAGAGCACGTACGCCCGTCGATAGCAGACCAGCGCCTCGGGCGCCTCTTCAGCTGCGTGCTGCAGAGGCACAGTACACAAACCGTTAAATTTTCTTCCCCCGGCGCACAAATCCATTTCTCCGCTCAATGCCAAAGCATGCGTTCTTCTATCAAGACCATATGTACGCCAAGACCGAGGTTTTAAAGTCAAGGTGTTTTTGAAATATTGGAGTGCAAATTAAGTATCTGAGTAATCTTAACTGTCTCCTAAAAAAAAAAAAAAGTTCTCTATCAGCCTCACATATAACTCAGAGGATTAATGGAAAGCTAAACTTTGATCGGAGTCCAACAGCTGATACCAACCATGAGCCTTTCCAGGCCTGAAAGCAAAATAGAAAAAGCCAATGAACAACTCGGCAAAAGATCTGCTTCTCCATCTTTGAGGCAGGCTGACTTTGGTCGTGTTTTTAGGCTAATACTTATATTTTTATTTTTTTCCCCCTCAGTTGCTTGATGTCTTCTTGCGTCACCTTTGTCCTGTGATGCTGGACCTTACCTGTAACAGAGTTTGCGTAAATTACTGATGTTACTGAGGGTGTGTTAGAGCGCTTTGGAAAAAGACACCTATGCCTTATTAAGGAAGACATCAGGACTTAAGGTGCCCTAGCCTTGTAGGAACTTGATGACTGCCTCGTTTGCTCGCTGCTGTTTGTTTTTCCTGCCGTGTGCCGCCCCGAGCAAAGGTTCAGTCTTCGCTTTGACAAAACCGGTGTACCGTTCCAAATGGCCGCGCAAGCGGTGATATATTTTAGCCCCCAGAACTGCTCTCGGGATTCATCACCGATTCACGGTGGGGTTTTAAATCGCGTGGAGCAAGCGTGAAGCTTTATGCACGCTCCTGCAAGGCTGCTTATAAAAAAAAAAACCAAAACCCAAACCGATGTGTGTTACCTAAAAAGAATAAAAATACCAGTTGAATCACGAAGTGGGAATATGCATAGGGAGCGCTTGGATGCTGGCGTAGTGCTGATTGATTTGGATGCTGGGCATGGGTATGGGCAGAAATTTGGAGGCGTGAATGAAATTCAAGGCGAGGACCGAAAAGGTGGTGCAACTGTAATTTCTCTCCTTGAAGTTGTTATGATAAGGATCTAGAAAGTATACTTTCATTTGTTTAGAATGTAATAAATAAATATGAACGTAACATCAAAGGATGCTTTTTCTTGTAGTTTTTAAAGGCCTTTCCATTTGGTTTGTTTCTGTAGATGCCTTTGAGTACATTTCATTGCCTTCTCCGACCTGTTTATATCTTTCGCGCTTGGTTTATAGGGTCACTGTCAGCAAACTGGTTTTTGTGGGGTTTTCCCTTTCAGAGTTTTTTAGGATAGAGAAATTACCGGGCTTGCAGGACTGCTAGGCAGAGTTCAGTTTGTTTTCTAAAAGCGCCCACAAAATCCCTTTGAAGTACGTAATTTTATTACTTACGCTCGTGAAATCCTGTTTTTCGTGATGCCGTAATTCTAATACAAATGCCTAATTATGGTATATCTTTTTTTTTTTTTTTTTAAAAAAAAAAGCACTTATGTAAATGCCTGGCTCCTTATCTCCATTGCTCGGCTTCCTGTAATTTAGTAACACAGAAACTGCAGTTCCAGCGCTCGAGGTGGAGAAGAGAGTAGAACGGGAGCACTTGAAATCTTTTTTTTTTTTTTTTTTTTTTTTACACAAGCTGTGATTACAGCATGACTTTTTTCGGTGCTCCAGCCCTCTCTTCTGAGCGTAATTAGGAACACATTGATTCTTATTGCAGCTGGCAGCTGCTCGCTATTGCCTTTTTCAGCTTATGACCCCCATAGTCCCGCTGACCTTTCCTGGGGTTAGTCGTAGGCCCTTTGCATTGTGATGGGCTCGAAGTGGCTCATGTGGAGTTGATTATTTCCTTGCTTGTCTGGCCTTTTTGGTGCCGTAACTCCAAGTCACTTCCATTTTCTTCCCCTGCTTTCGGCTGACCACAGTGAAAGGAAATGCTTTTGCTGGCGACAGGATCGGTTTGCACGCTCGACTGCCTCGATTGAGACCCTGAAAAGAGGGGAGGGGGAGGGTAATGAACACCGTAGGTGCTGCATTTGCTTTTTAAAGGTTGATGTTAATGATTGAGTGGTCATTAAGCATTCATAAAAATGAGGCTTCAGCCGGGGCTCCCTTGCCTTTCGGCAACCTCAAGCCCGCGTGTCGGCGTTCCAAAACCCCGCCGCATCCTCGACACGCGGCTGCCGCGTCTTCAGGAGCGGAGCCTACGGGTTCCGTGGCGAGCGGGCGAGCGCGCCGCTGTCGCTTGTTGGCCTCTCCCAGGCTTTCCCTGGCTACCAAAAGACCCCGGAATAAACCTCGGAGGTTAGTCCGTAAAGCTGACGGGCAGGCTGTCAGTTGCTACTGGGCTGCTAACCCGCTCCTCCCCGGTGCAAAAAAGCTAATGAAGTATATATGCCAGCTGTTACACTCATTTTGCCAGACCCCAGGAGGACAGCATGAAGACAGGCAGTGATCAAAGGCTTTGGAGATCACTGAGGAGCCGAGCTGCAGGAATGTCTGATTGCTTTCTCTTGGAATGCCACAGGCTTCAATACTTTTTTTTTTTTTTTTTAAGGTGTCTTGGTGTGAGATTTAATGATCTAACTCGGCTTGCTCGCGCTAAAGGCACAGTGTTTTAGTTAATTCTGGGGGTTTCGTTTGCTTAGGTGCTTTGAAAGTCTGCGATTTTTCTCGTACTGATGGAAACAATCTTGGGGAGCAAGTTAAAATGAAATTTCTTCTCGGTAATTCTGTAATAAATGACCTGGGGTGGGGGGAGGGAACCCCAGCTTGCTGTGCTTTAGGTGTTAGATCACATGTAGTGTTAGAAGGTGAGGTTGCATTTTGAGTTGCTGCTGTGTAGGCAAAATGCAAAATCTTTAGCATCCAGAGCTGTTTTCCTCCCAGCGAAAGCGCGTTGTCAGGTCTGCAGCTGGCGGGCAGCTCTCTGCTCTGTTTCCTAGGGCTTCTTAGAGAGTGGGCAACCTGAATAACCCCCTCTGTTCCTGAGCGTGCCGTTTCCTTCCTCCTCCTCCTCCTCCTCCTCCTCCTTCCCCGCTTTGCTCCAGCGTTCGTTGGAACCGCTGAAACCCTTTTCCTCCTTTAGCTTCGGCGTGCCGGAACGGCTCGCTGAAGGTCAGATGAGTTTCGGAGGGGAGCGGTGGAGCGGCGGTAGGACTTAGATTGAGGTGGGGTGGTGGCTCGATGGCCCCGGTGGCTGCTGGCCGTCGGGAAGGGAGGTCCTGGCGTCGCCCTGCCAGCTGGTCTGGGATGGCAGGAAGATGATTCAGGGAGCTAAACCAGCGGGAACAAAAAAAAAAAAAAACTGTCAGAAAAGGAGGAACAAGTGGGTATGAGATAATGTTCTTTTTAGCAGTGGCTCTGCCCTCAGCTGCAAGGGTGCAGATGAGAAGTTCACGGTCCGGTAAATAAGCAGGGCAGGTCCTCAGCTGTGTTTTGAAGGACGCGGGATCCGCTGGGGCCGGGCACCGTAGGAATGCGTGGCAAACAGCATTTTGTCATCTATTAAGAGCATAAAACCTTTTCTGGGGGCAAGCACGGGTAGGAGCGAGTTAATCTGGAGGCGACAGGTTAAGTTAGTTACGCTGAACGGACCAGACGTGTGGAGCCTTACCTTGAAGACCGCTGGTTTCCGGAGAAACAGTGACAGGCGTGAAGCTTTGGGAAGAGAGGAGAGGGTCGCTGCCAGGGCTCCGCTGTCTCGCTGCGTTGAGTCTGTCCGGATCAGAGACGAGAAGCCCTCCTGGTGCCCGTGTCTTGCCGTCTCAGCCCAGCGTTTTCGGTAAGTCCGTGTGCCTAAGGGCTGCTCCCCGGCCCGGGGTGGCCCGTGTCCATCCTGGTGAAGGTCTTCAAGCTTCGACAACCAGGTGATGGTGCGCAAGCTGCCCCACAGACCCCAGCCGGCGTGTGCCGGCGCCGATGCGATAGCCTAGCAGCGGGGACGGCCCCGCTTCTGCACTGGAACACCTCGCTGGTGCTCCTAAAGGGACTAGTTAAAATGTACCCTTCCCCTCTGTTCGGAGTTAGCGCCCGTGATTTATTTTGCTTGCCTGTAGACGGCATCCCGAAGGTCGCGGGGCTGAAATTGTGAGCGGATGGAGAGGCGCGTGCCTGTCCCCACGGCTGTTTTTAAAAAGGGTCTGCGACAAATAAGACGCACGACCGGAATTATGTCGTCTTCAGGAGTACTCCGTCTTACTGATTATCTCCAAAAGTACCAGGTCCGCGTTTCTGGACGCCCTCGCGTGTGCAGTGTGCTTCCAAGGGGTGGGCGTCCATTGGAACGGTCGGGATGACGACTCCTCGTGACACGAGTCCGCTATCTTCCTCGTTTCCCTTGGTCCGTGAGCAACGTGTTATTGTAGAGCTGACAAGGAGGTCGAGTGCTGGGTGGAAATAGTTGCAAGATGACTTTAGGCAAAGACGTCTCGGTGGAAGAAGGAAAAGCACGGGCCTTTGCCGTGCTGTGGCTTTCTGGTATGCAGCGCTGATGGTCTGGAGAAGCTGCCAGTGAAACTGGAAAGGACTTGATCCATGAAAGCCATACCCATCTCTGTTCAACCTTGCGTATTATTCTTATTTATATGAATCGTTCCTGTTACTACTGCTTTGTTTTAAAAAGCTTGGAAGAACCCCTCTTCTCAGTGACACCTCTCACTTCAAAATAACTTTGACCGATCCACCAGTGATGGAGATTCATCCTCTCAAGCGAGGAATAGTGGACAGTGGGCAAAGTTGTTCCCGGGTGAGCTCGTCTCAGAATTTGAGACACTGAAATGGAGCCACATTGACCAAAGTGCTCCTCTTTCTGCTCCCAGTAGGTCCCAATGACTGGTGCTTGCTGTCAGAATGGGAGTTCAGGGTTTTGGAAATGATGGCAAAGCCGAAGAGTCCTGTTTGTCCATCCCGAAGGCCTTTTAACGCTTGGATATATATAATACAGTATTAAAGAGGCAAGATTTCCCCGCTGAGACCCCAAAACTACAGGCTGTGGTCTTGCCCTCTTCTCCGTACCTGGCAAGGGGCTTCTGTAGTGACACCATCTGCAGAAGAAATAGAAGCAAATATTTTGGGGTCACGTATTGCATGTTGGACCTCATCCTCCCCCCGTGCTCCCAGTGAAGAAGAGGTTTCTGTGGTCCCTTCAAAAGCGGATATTAGAGAAACTTTGTGCGGATGCCTGAGTGTTGTTGCTGAGCAATGCTACTCCAATTAAAGCGAATATTTTTCTTTTTTTTTCTTTTTTTTTTTTTTTTTTTTCCTCCCCTCCAGTCAAAGAACTTTGGTCTTTGTGGCTTGCTTTGTGTACTCACTGCTTTACAGTTGATCTTACCACTCCGCAAGCCTGCGAAAGCCAAACTGGTAGGTCAAAAGAGGAGTAGCTGTTGACACTGGCAGCTAGGAACATGTAAAGAGAAAGATAAACAGAGGGAAATCAGAGACTGGATAAAGCAGATCTCCAAAGATAAAGTTTAGTTAAAGATAATGAGCTGGCCTTGTTTAAAAAGACAGCTGCAAAATAACCCAGTAGCTCCATGTGCTGGGGTTAAAGTTGACCTAGAATATACGTTTCATTGCTTTTAATAAATAAATAGTGGAGGGAAGATTTGGCAAAAAGCAACATTGCCCCCCGCCCCTCTTCAGCAGAGTGTTTGATGTTAACAAGTTCTCTGGGTGTTTACTTTGTCCTCCGCGCTCGCTGGCGGAGCGGCTCTCCTGCCCTTGAACCGAGCGAGAATTCAAATAAACCAAACCGCGCTCTGCTCAGCCGCTCTCCTCTGCCATCTGCGTCTTACCAGAACAGCCCGGCCCGCCTTGGGGCAACCAGCCTGGTCTGCAGGATTACCCGGCCTTCCCAACAGCTGAAATAAATTTGCCGGATCAGATAAAACTGCCCCGAAACGGGAGCAGAGCTCGACAGCGTTTCCTTCAGCCTTCTCAAGCTGTCATTATAAGCCTGGAGTGCGATTTGCAGGGAGACGTAGCAGGGAGCAAATAGCGCTATAAAATCTAGAGTAATTCTTTTATTGTTATTGGCGTCTTTTCCTGATGCTTATTTTGCATATATATGTATTTTACAGTGATGTTCCGATGTTAAAATACTGTTATTTTTAAATAAACCATGGGAATAACTCTGGCGATATCTGGATCCGGCTTCTTGGAAAGCCAATGGCTCCGCGAGCGCTCAATAAACTGGGACTTACTTTTATCAAGCTTGTGTATTGTTGCACTTGTTTCTGCGCGCTGCCAGTAAAACTCCTAGTTACTGTATGTGTGTTAGATACGTGTTTATATACACGTCTGATATATGAGATGTTTAAAATATATGTTGAGTGTTATCAGCAGCGAAATTGTATGGCTGGGCTGATAGATGAAGTAACTGTGCTAAATGAACTCCGATCTTATTCATCATTGTATCGTGCAACGCAAATAGAAAGTTCACTTGAACGACAGCTGCAGATTTTTTTTTTTTTTTTTTTTTTTCTTGGAGAAGAGAGTATTTGATGGAGACTGGGCGTCAGAAACTGTTTCTGTTGCCTTGTGCAAGTTAGGTTCCATGACGTAGTTTGCATTTTGGTGGTTCCATGACGTAGTTTGCGTTTTGGTGGTTCCATGGTGGTACCTTTAGTCTAGTCTACCCTTGACTGGTTTAGTGTGGACTTGGTAGTGTGAGGTTAATGGTTGGACTGGATGATCTTAAAGGTCTTTTCCAACCTAAACGATTCTACGATTCTATGACGTAGTTTGCGTTTTGGTGGTTCCATGATGTAGTTTGCATTTTTTTGGTGCTGAAAGGGAGATCTTGTATAGCAGAATGGTCAGGTGTGATATGGCCAGGGAAAGGACCTCTTGTAGAAGCAGCGGTGTAGGTAAAAGCACACATAATGGATGCCCCAGGAGTATACATGAGAAAGCAGTATTGGTTTGGGAATATAAAGGAGAACGAGATTAATATCGGTGATTTCTTTTCGGTAGGCATTTGCCATTGGTTGGCTGTAAAGCGCGCTCGAAGGAGCGAGCCGATGACGTGTCTCAGTGAGCAGGTTTAGAGCGATGATGAGCGGTAGCTGCATCGCAGGGTGTAGATTCATAAAAACTTGTAAAACAAGTGTAGCCTGGTGATAGATGGTCAAATGATTATTGTTTGCAAACAATATTATCTCCAATAGATAAGCTGTTTACTTTGGACTTCAGTTCCTCTGGTTGGAAAGTAGTCTAATTAATCAAGGCAGTACGGTTCGGCGCGGATGCCTCATACCCCAGCTGTGGAAAAAAATCTTATATTAAGAATAGTACTTGGAAACGTAGTTAACTTCAACTTCTAACTCATTTTTACAGATGGTTTCTATATTGCAAAGAATATTGGCTGTTTCCTGGCTGCGCTTTTTTTTTTTTTTTTTTTTTTTTTTTTTTTTTTTTTCAAAAACCCCAAACACTTTGTTGTAAGAGAGTTAAAAGACTAACTCCTGAAACTTACAGTAGACATCTGTTTGTTTGTTTTGTAGCTGTTTCGGTGCCTCATCTTAGTCTGGAGCTTGGTGCTTTCAACTTCTGTAATCTGGCGCTATGCATCCAGATCCTGGACGCTTACAGGCACTGCTCTTCATCGCTGCCGCGGGTCTCATCGCTGCCACGAGTTCAGGTAAGGCCTTCTCGCCCGAGCCGAGGTGACTTGCTCGGAGGTTTTGGAGGTTGAACCCGCGCATTCGAACGAGCAGCGATCGGGAGGACGTCTCGAAGTGGCCAACTTTAATGCATGTTACCCATAATCCGCTTTTAAGGAAGCGCGGAGCACGTAAATGCGTTCTTAAGCTGAATATATGACTTTGCTTTTGAAAACTTGGCTCAGAACAAGTGCTAGGATGTGGAAGACTCTCACTTACGTAGGTTTGTTCTTCTTGTCTCCGTGGACTTAGCTGGACGGCGATTTTTGCTGCGCACAGTGCGCCTTGCGTTCCCATGGGGCTGGGAGGGGTTTGAAATTTGCAGGGGGAAAGGGGAATCGGATCTTTGAAACGCGAACGCTGATGCGTGGCTGCAGTTGGAACAGCTCTCGCGTTAAAAAAAGAAGAGGGATGGTTTTAATTGACACATCTGCTCTGTGTAGTCAGCTTGTCTTAACGTAACCACACAAAAAAGAAGCTTTTACTACTTTTAGCACTTCATAGCCAATCGTTATAAGCAAATGGGATAAATTTTATTTTTCAAGCAGTCATAGGAGATAAATTCCAGCTGCAGGGTCACTGCTACCAATTTTGACTTTTGCACTAAGCACAAAGTGTTGGTGTCACAAGCAAGGGCAGGGGCGAAGATGAAAGTAACGGTGCAATTTCATAGCTGTTGGTGGCTAGGAAACCAAAAAGGTCGTTGCTTTTCTCTTATCCCTGGAAATTCAAACCAAACTAATAGGAAAACCAGTTTTCTAATTAAAAGCTAAAAATGGACATCTGGAGTCCCGCGAAATGCTTGGATACCATTTTTATGGATTTAATCTTTTTTGTTAAGTGAAGCCACACTTTAATTTCCAGTTTTATTTTATGTTTATGCAGATAGTTTGTGGTTCTGTTAAAAATGCGCAGTTTCTCATCTGAAACTCATCTATATAAACAGAGCTTGGATGGACTGACTTTAGAAGAAAAGCATGAGCTGAGGGCCCCACCTACAAGAAAGCCATCTCTTACTTGGATGTCATTTAATATCGCTTTCACCCGTGCTATCTGGAATTCCGTAGCTTATTTACAAACGAGAAATTGTTTTCCCCCGCCACTGTGTCTATTTTTAAATTTATGGGTTTTTTTCTCCCATATTTCCAACCAAATAGGAGTTATCGGTGTTAAATGCCTTTTGCTTGCTCCCTTCATACAAAATCTTGAGCGCAGAATTCCATAGAAAACAAATGGAAATAATTCCCAGTGTTTCATTGGCCAGGATAGGAAAAAATTTCTTCCAACAAGCAGGAATTTTCTTCTGGCAAATAAATGGACTCTCATAACCAAGTTTTGTGGAACTGAACCTTTTATTTATTAGCAGCTTTTCCTGTTTCTGTTCATCTTTACTCAGTAAGGATAATGGATGCCCAATTCATCATTCTCGTCCCGATGAAGTCCATGTATTTGGAATTAATAAGAGCCTTTGCTGTTCCCCCAGCTTTCTCTGCCCTGCTATTTTTAATTAGTTCTGCAGACTCGGAGGCGGTTCTGCATAAATACCTGGCAGGCTGCTACCATTTCTAAAATTTTACAAGTCACGTCCGGGCGCATTTCATGCGGGACAGATGAGCTACAGCTGCGTGTTCTCCATCTCTTCAGGTGATGGCTGCTCTTTCACTCCGCATAAATCCAGCGGGATTGCGGTTTTCGCTGGCCCTGGCAAGCGTGACGCCTTTGCCTCCTGCACGCTTGGGGATGCATCTCCCCCTCCCTGCACGCCGAACCTGCCTTCGTTTAATCGCTGTTGCCCTCTTCGTGGGTTTGAATCTTGTCTTGGAAGTTTTCCCTGGCTTTAGAGATAGCGGGGAATCTGTCACGAGTTCCTCTTGCAGAGGAAAAGGCAACGCCCGCTTGAGTATCGCCAGCAACTGGGAGTGGAGGGACCCTTTATTTGTCTGTCTTTGATCTGAATGGTCTTTCAGCAATATTTAACCTTCTGATGAAAGAAGCTTGCCAGGAGCCTTGGGAGCGAGAGCGTTACTATAAAACAGATTATGGTCAGTCTTTTGGACAAGTCAGCGCATCATTAGCCTTACCACATGAGTTCGTGCACAGTGCTCTTCGCCAACTGAATATAATTTTTATTTTTCCTTTTAGATTTAACTCCACGTTTTATTTCCGAGCCCTTGTCTACCGTCCAGAAGTCTGGTGGGCCCGTACAGCTCCGCTGCTCTGCCGAGCCCTCCACGGCTCACCTGTCGTGGCTGTTTAATGGGGAGCCTCTGGACAGCAAGGTGGGAGAAGTGGAAATCCAGCCGGGATCTCTGACAATCGTCGCCCTCGGCCTGTCAGCGTCTGGTCGCTATCAGTGCGTTGCTAACAGCAGCGTGGGCACCGTTCTGAGCAGGCCTGCAACGGTATCGATGGGCAGTAAGTTAATTTTTCCTTATATTCCTTGCTCCTTGCAAATTATATAGACCTCAGCTCGTTTGTATGGCTTGTTTTTCTTTGACTTGTAGAAAACCCATTTTCAAATGTGTGAGTTGTTTTTTTTTCTCAGCCAGTACTTCGTATATGGTCGATTATACACTTTTCACCAATTTTTTTTTTCCTTCTATGTCATCTGAGACCTGTCAGGTGATGCAGCCCTGGAATAGATTCCCCAGAGAGCTTGTGGATCCCTGTCTGTGGTGGGTTGGCCCTGGCGGGACGCCGGGTGCCCACCACAGCCGCTCTATCGCTCCCCTTCTCAACTGGACAGGGGAGAGAAAATACAATGAAAAACTCGTGGGTTGAGATAAGGACAGGGAGATCACTCAGCAGTTACCGTCACGGGCAAACCAGACTCAACTTGGGGAAAATCAGTTTAATTTATTGCCAGTCAAAACAGAGTAGGGTAATGAGAAATAAACCCAAATCTTAAAACACCTTCCCCCACCCCTCCCTTCCTCCTGGGCTCAACTTCTCTCCCGATTTCTCTCCCTCCTCCCCCTGAGCGGCGCAGGGGGACAGGGAATGGGGGTTGGGGGTCAGTTCATCACATGGTGTCTCTGCCGCTCCTTCCTCCTCAGGGGAGGACTCCTCACACTCCTCCCCTGCCCAAGCATGGGTCCCTCCCACGGCAGACAGCCCCCATGAACTGCCCCAGCGTGGGACCCTTCCCTGGGGTGCAGCTCTTCACGAACTGCTCCGGCGTGGGTCCCTCCCGCGGGTGCAGCCCCTCAGGAGCCGTCTGCTCCAGCGTGGGTCCCCCGCAGGGTCCCCAGCCCTGCCACCAAACCTGCTCCAGCCTGGGCTCCTCTCCCCACGGGGCCACAGCTCCTGCCAGGAGCCTGCTCCAGCGTGGGCTTCCCACAGGGTCACAGCCTCCTCCGGGCACATCCCCTGCTCCGGCGTGGGCTCCTCCCCGGGTGCAGGGGGATCTCTGCTCCCCGTGGGCCCCCATGGGTGCAGGGCACAGCTGCCTCGCCATGGGCTGCCCCAGGGGTGCAGGGGAATCTCTGCTCCGTGCCTGGAGCAGCTCCTGCCTCCTCCTGCACTGACCTTGGGGGCTGCAGAGCCGCTCCTCTCGCACATCCGCACTCCAGCTGCAGACTGTGGGTTTTTTTCCCCTTTTTTTTTCCCCATTACCCCAGAGGCACCACCACCGTCGCTGATGGGCTTGGCCTTGGCCAGCGGCGGGTCCGTCTTGGAGCCGGCTGGCGTTGGCTCTGTCGGACATAGCGGAAGCTTTTGGCAGCTTCTCACAGAAGCCACCCCTGTAGCCCCCGCGCTCCCAGAATCTTGCCATGCAAACCTGATACACCATCCTTGGAGGCTTTTAAAGACTCAACTAGACAAAACCACACCTGATCGATTTAGTGTTGGTGATAGAATCATAGAATCGTTTAGGTTGGAAAAGACCTTTAAGATCATCTAGTCCAACCATTAACCTACACTACCAAGTCCACAGTAAACCAATTAAGGGGAGAGTAGCAACCCCACGCCTCCTGGCTTGGTGGCTGGATCATTTATAATGAAAGTAAAAACTAGGAATCACTAAGGTTGGAAAGGACCTCCAAGATCATCAGTCCAACCATCAACCCGACACCCCCATGCCCACTAAACCATGTCCCCAAGTGCCACCTCTGCCCATTTTTTGAACCCCTCCAGGGATGGGGACTCCCCCACCTCTCTGGGCAGCCTGTTCCAATGCTTGACTACCCTTTCTGTGAAGAAATTTTTCCTAATATCCAATCTAAACCTCCCCTAGCCTCATGTTGAGCTGAAGTACCTCAAGAGTCCTGTCCAGCAAATAAAAATATTATCCAGTGAAATAACATTCATTTCAATCAATTGACCTGAAAGTATGAGGTTCCCAAAAGCTTCTCTTCAAAAAGGATTGTGAGAAAGCAACTGAGCTGCCGTGCCGTTGCAGAAGCGTGCGCGAGAGCTGAGGAGAAGTGGGTGGGAATTGTTGCCTGGGAAATAAATGGGAGCTGCAAATCTTTCTTTTTGCTTGTAGCATTTTAGTTGGCCAAAGCTATCTCAGTGTTCTTCAGGTGGGGACAGGCTCCTGTCCTTTTAGGGACAATTTCCCTTCTCTCAGTTGCACTGGTTCTAATCAGTCTTTGCCTTGGTGCTTGATCTGTAAATTATCTGATCTTGAAGGACTTCAGGAGAGGAAGGGTAATGTTTTCCACAGGGAAAGGACGATGTGGTGCTGCAAATGGGAATATAATATTCCACGAGCATGATTTGTCTGCTTGGGATCGCGGGGCTGCCTGAATCAGGCCTTTGTCAAGCACGATTTGAGTGATTTCTCTGTAAGGGTACCTCATCTATGGAGCATGTCCAAAATCCCCATGGGAGGAAAATTTCTTATAAGTGAGAGAAGTAAGTGTTTTGGTAAAGTACTGACCCTTAGCAAGACCCTCTCAAGAGAGCTATAAGGGTGGCTAACATAGAAAAACTTCACAACCTAGAAGATGCTTTGAACGTGAAGGGAGTAGAAGAGCAGCTTTCACACTTTTCTCCTCCTTTTGAGCTTTTAGTAGCAGATTGGAAGGCGCGGTTAGCTGTTGAGGCTTTCTGCTTGCCTCGTTGCTCGTGGCAATGAGCGGGAAGCGCTGCTGTACTCAGTGTTGCGTTAATTATACAGACAATTTAATGTTTCTTACGGACAGGCTTCCTGCTGTTAGCATGAATTGTCTTCTCTGTCGCCTTCAGAGCCCACGATTAGCGCTGCAGTCTTCTCTTGGCAGTGTCATCTCTGCTTGCTTTCCCTGGAGCAGCTGAGCGAACGTAGGAACTATTTTTTCCTTCCTCGCTATTCCCATGTAAAAGCCGGCCCTTTCTATAGTAGGGAAGCATATGTACACAGGAGGGTTTTATGCTGTTACGGACTACAGAAAAGACCATGCCTGTTGATAGGAATGTCCAAACGCTGCACCAGAGAAGATAACCAGCTTGAAACCAGCTCTATTTTAAACACAAATACTGAGCTTACTGCCCTTCCCCTTTCCCAAGCCGTGGCTGCTCTTAACCTTTTACCAATTCTCCTCCAGGTTTAGCTGATTTTGATCCGTCAGCGAAACCTGCCGTGGCAGCGGAGGAAGGAGGTACGGCTTTCATCGGGTGCAAGGTGCCAGAAAGTAACCCTAAAGCACAGGTTCGCTTTCAAGTGCGGGGAAAATGGCTGGAACAATCCACAGGTGAGATGTGCTATGCAACTGGTCAGCAATATAAATATCCAACAAAAGCTTGCCTGGATTTTTTTCTTAGAACTTCGCAGGAGGGGAAAAAAAAAACCCCTCCAGAAACTTGCAGAACTTCCTGTGCAAATCACTTTATCTAAACATACCATTTGTAAATTAATATGCTTTGCACGGCAGCATGATTTCTTTGTGATCCTGCATTTAGACTAGATTGATGTATCTGACAAGTTTTTTAAAAAAAAAAAGATTTTTTTTTTTTTAAAAAGAAAGGAAGCCTTTATTTGAAACCAAGTTAAACGTAATCTTCATTTTCCCTTCCCCACTCGTTTAGGTAACTACCTAGTTCTTCCGTCTGGAAACCTGCAGATTTTGAATGTATCTTTAGAAGACAAAGGGTCCTATAAATGCGCAGCGTACAACCCAGTTACCGGTGATCTCCGAATAGAACCCACTGGGCGTAAGCTCGTCGTCACACGTGAGTATTCAGTTCAGCTTGCCAGAATTAATACCTCTCAAGGGGAATAAATAATATCCCTAGGATTTTAGCGTGGGCGTATCAGCCTAAATATCTGCTGGTCTCAAATACCATGTTATGTAAAATGTGTCCTGCGTTATTTGCACACTCAATTCGTATTTCCCCTTACTGGGGAGGAGCAGCGCGGCTGCTTCTCAAACCCCGAGCGGACAGAGCACTTAGTCCCTGAAAAGGGGATACTGCTAATACTCCCGTCGCCGAACCGATTTCGGAGCGAGACTTCTGGAAGAGAGCATTACAGCATCCTGCTCAGTCCCAAGTATGAGTAGCCAGGTTTGAAGGACACGGCAAACCTCAGGACCGGAGCGGTGGGGTGGGAGAGCGCGGTTTAAAAGACTGGTTGGTGCTAAGCCTCGTCTCCTTTCCTCCAGGCTCTTCCTCAGGTGGCTTCCACATACTTCACCCGCTGGCACCCCAGAGCCTGGCAGTGCCCCGGCACGGCGCTCTGACGCTGGAATGTGTTGTCGGTGGGTTGCCTCCGGCCCCCGTCCGCTGGCTTAAGGATGGCCGGGACGCGCTGAGAAGAGGCAGGTGGAAACTGCTGCACTCCCATCTGGTGACGGACAGGCTTGAGGCGTCGGACTCTGGAAATTACTCCTGCGTGGTGGGAAATGAATTTGGAGTAGTGAAATACGTTAACTATTCACTTACTATACTTGGTAAGAAATAAAGAAATTCTCACGTCTGGGCAACGAACGTTTCGTTTGTATACGTGCTGGTTTTGGCACCTGGTTACAAATAGCCTAACATTCTTTCTCAACCGAAGCGTATTAAAATAAAGAGTAAAGATACGTTCATAAGGACCGTATCTCATCATCTCTCCCAAGTTAAAGTCCATAACTATGTACCTCTCCAAATCCTTCGCAGTCTGAAATAATTAAACAATAAAGGATAGCAAAATCCGAGGGAGGAACCGATCTATTTATTTTTCTGCAGAGTGCCAAGTGTATGTGGGATGCAGTGTCGATAATGCGCCAGGGATCAGATGTTTCTCTGTTGAGGCTGTATATAAGCAAAAAGCTGGCCGGGAGAGGTGATATGTTTGGATGAGGGCAAAAACAAAAGCAAAAGAAATACACTTGGCCTCTTTTGTGTGGCTGCAAGTGGTTCCTAATCTCCCCTTTCCTTGGTAGCAGATTTTCCTGTTGTTTGAGGTTTTTGCTTCCATGGCTGTTTTTGTTTGGTTTTTGAAATGTGTACGTTAGAGTAACTCAGAAAACAGGGTGTTGACACAAAATACACCTTCTGTTATGGGGATATCGCTAAAGAATTATTTTGAAAATACAGGTGGTTTATTTACAGTATTAATGCAAACGTGACTGTTTGGAACAGAAGGGAGAGACCATTAAAATAAGCAAGTGCCTGAGAAAAACAGCTTTAATCTGCGTCGAACTAGAATTACGTGGTGCTTGCTTAGCCTTTTGTACCTGATAAGTTTGCGTAACGTTTCGCAGTATTTTTTCAGGACTTAGGCTAGGATCAACATACAGTGGTTTATGTAAAATTATTTCCCTCTACAGAACCTCCCTCCATCTCCAAGGGACTGCAAGATGAAACCGTGGCCGCTGGAGCGACGGTGCATTTCTGGTGCGAGGTCCGCGGAAGCCCTGCTCCGACCCTCACCTGGCTGCACAACGCAGCTCCCCTCCGTCTCTCTCCGCGGCATCTGCCGTCGGGAAACCGTCTGCGGATCCGCGGCGTCACCCAAGAGGACTCCGGCTTGTACCAGTGTGTAGCGAACAACGGCGTTGGATTTGTGCAGTCCACTGGGAGACTCCGTGTCCAGCCGGGTAGGAGCACTTGTAGCCCTCAAGAACTCAAATTAAGCGTTTGCGCTTCAAGCTTTATTCTGTTCCCTCCGCTCCCGGATTATGTATTGATTTGTTTCTGACCACTGTTTGTAGCAAACCTTACAAAGAAGGTGCTTTCGGTTGAGTCTTAAGAGATGTAGGTGTTTCGGGGGTAGCATGGTTACTTGATACTTAAAACCTAGATTACCAGCTGCAATTAAGTCAGTTTATGATTGAATTTGACGCGATTTATTCTTAAATAGAATCAGGGTCCTGTTGTGCTGGATGAGCTGGTAGTCTTAGCAGTATTGGCCGACGAGTAATTACGCCTGTTCCATATCCTCCAGTTTACAAAACGATCGTCAGATTTGGGGTTAATGCACACTTGTTCAAAGAATGGGTAGATGTGGCACTTGGGGACATGGTTTAGTCTAGTCTGCCCTTGATTGGTTTAGAGTGGACTTGGCAGTGTAGGTTAATGGTTGGACTGGATGATCTTAAAGGTCTTTTCCAACCTAAACGATTCTATGATTCTGTGATTCCCCTCTATCAGATTAGCAGGTACCGAGAGTCTTTTGGATCACTCTTTGCAGTCTAAGATACTTTCTAATACCTGGAGAACTTGATTTCTGCTAGTAGAAGGATGTTAGCGAGACCGTTGCTGTTCCCGTTCTCTCCCCGTCATGCGCAGTTGAGGCTTTTGACCTTCCCTGTCCCTATTCAGATTGATGTGAGCTGCGCAGAGGCCGAGCAGCTATTTGGTGACCCGCTTGTCTGCCGAGCGGACTAAGCCGGTCTTGCCTGCACCGCATTCCTCGCTGACAGTCAAGTCTTCGTTATTTAGCAAATTGGAAGTGTGGTTTGAGCGTAGCTTTCTATCAGCCTCCTCTGAGCGCAAGTCTTGGCTGATCTCTTCAGTCTGGAAAGGAAGTCTGGAGGGGCTGTCTAGAGAAGAAGTAACTGTTTGGATGGTTAAAAAGAAGCATGCGTGACTTTTTTAATTGTATCAACTCACTTTGGCATTAAGCGTCACGTTCCTTAGCCAAATTTATTCTTTGCTGGTTTTTTTTTTTCTTTTTTCCCCCCTAGGCAAAGGCTCTAGGCCAGTCATAGTCTCTCCACCCGCAAGTGTCACTGTGCGAGACGGTGGGGACGTTACGCTGTCTTGCAATGCCACTGGCCTACCCGGTCCTGCAATCCGCTGGTACGACAGCAGAGGACTTATTACCAGCCACCCTTCCCAGGTGCTTCGTTCGAAACCGCAGAAACCTCCTCAAGCAGCGCTGGGCAGCGCCGCTGCGGCGCCCGCCTACGTCTCCATGTCTCAAGCGGGCTCGAGCTCCTTGCACGTGAGGAACGCGACTCCTGAGCGTGCCGGGGAGTACACGTGCGAAGCCATCAACGAGCACGGCTCCGCGATGTCAAGAGCCTTCCTTACAGTCGGTAAGCTTGAAGCACAAAATTGCACAGTCGGCTCCCCGATTTAGGGGAGAAATGCCTCAAAATAAGAAATTAACGGCAGGTAGGCGGTGCGGGTGTGCTGGGGAGACGAAGCAGAGGAGGCTGAGCTGTCTTCGTGGACCAGTTCCTCCCTTAGGTAGGGTAGAGGAAGAAACGGCTGCGTGTCTTGCGTGGACTTAGCATTCTTAGACGTGATAAAAACTATCCAAGGGCGGGGTGGTTTTATTTCTTGAAATTGCTAGTAGGAAAAAGCAGTTCTTATACTAAAGGCAAGATGGGACAGAGAGATCGCCTTTCTTCACACTGGAGTATTATGTGATGTTAATAACAGGTTTAAGCTCCCCCAAGTTCCCTTCACAAGAACGAAGATGCAGATTTTTAGTTACATGAAGTGACTTAAGTTTCTCAGCTCTTTCAGCGTCTTGCCTTAGTGAATTTAGCTGAATGTCAGTGGGATTTAAGGTCAGCGGAATTCAATATGTGGCCCCATATTTAAAGTTCTTCGCTACCGCCGATTAGAGTTTAAAACTCGTGTAAATGATTTGAAAAGATGCTTGGAAGGTTCACTTAGAGGAAGAAAGAAAGAAGAAACCTCAAGAAAGCGAACCCATCATATAGTTTTATAAATAAGTTATTGTTAGACCTTGCCGAGTGGAAACACAAAACTAAATATCATCCCAGAATTCAGTCTGTGTCAAACAGAAAAAATCCCACTGCGTTGCCTCAGAATTTTATGGCAGTAAGTTCAATTTTAATGTTTTGTTTATTAACTTTTATCGGTTTCTAATATGTTGTGCTAGCTGCTGATTATGGTGCGGAGGGTGGTTAAGGCATTTGGTTTTGATATAAAAGTCCTTAAGTCGTTTCTGGGAGCTGTTAGGGTTTTAGAACAGTTCCCAGCCGTGCCAAAAGGCATGCTCAAACATTTAGATGTTCTAATGAAGAATTCGTGCCAGGTAACGCTTCCGAAGCACCTGAACAACTTAAGCTGGGATTCCAGCGTGTTTCTTTGGTAGTAGGATCAACTTAAGCAGCTCTCGGCCTCAGCAGCTCGTTCCTGTAATTTGCCTGGTACAAGCACACAGTAAGAGAGCTTATTTGGCTGAAAAATAGATCTTTTTTTTTCCTTTCTGCTGGATCTATTCCACGATGTGATTCATCGTACGGTCTTAAAAGCGGGCAGGGCAACTTAAGCCACCATCAAAGTGAGAAACCACCAAAATGTGAAATGATAGCCTTAGGATCCTATACCCATGGCACTTACTTCAAGTCTTTTTTAGACAGTTGTGCTGTTTGCGTACATGGCAGTAGCTTCCCAGAGCTACGAAACACAGGGTTAATTCTCCGAAATAACTTCACCTAATGGAAGTGAAAGAGAGAAATACACTCCAGGAAGTCTGAGTAGCAGGCAGGTTAGTGTAAAACACCAGAAAGAGTAGAATTTCTCGTTGGTAGGTAGGTGACGCAGCGGAGAGCAGGCTGAAGCTGTCTTTTACAGAAGCCAGGCACCTCTGAGGAGTCTTAGGGTGATGTGAAAGACTTGCCAGGCGTGGGTGACTTCACTGATCTGCTGTGTTCAGCTTTTCGGGGTGCTTTCCCAGCCTGTGCTAAGGTGCTTGGAGAGCTCCTTAAGGAGGGAGGATCCTCCCGTTGTTTTAGAAGCAGGGGCGCAACGCCTGGGATTAGCGATCGCTTCGCCCGGCGGAGACAAAATACAAAGGTTGCTCTGCTGCCGTGCAAGCCCCGGGCGTGCCGGCGGGTTGAAATCTGCTTGCCCGTTTGCACCCCTCTTTCAAGAAGGGTGCAGAAGAAGTAGAAAAGGCGCTGCGAAGCACGGCGGGTGGGTTCGTGGGAGCGTGGAATAGTTTCTGCAGGAGGAGAGGCCGAAAAGGCGAGGGCTCCTTACCTTCAAAACCAGGCAGCCGGAGGGGAGACACGATAGCGAGCTGTAAAATACTGGTTGTTACGGAGAATGCGAGGAAAAGCTACGAATACGTTCTTCGGATGCCCGAATTTGGGACATTTGGTCCTTCTCTGGTTGCTGTCGGAGGCAGGATTTGGGGCGCGTGCAGCCTTTTTGTCTGACCCAACTCGGCGCTGCATGTTTCGCAGTGGGGCCGGGAAGCCGAGGAAGAAGAAGGTGGCTGAGGGGAAAGGGATGGCACTAAAAGCAACAGCCAAAAAAAGTTGCATAATGACACAGCAGCGAAGAGGAGTGTGGTGTGCTGGTTTATGCGGGTAGCAATTATGCCAGAAACGTAGCAAAAAGAGCTTAGATCCAAATTGCTGAATGGAAATTGTTACCCGGGGGTTGTTTTCCAACGCAAAAACACAAACTCCTTGCCGGTTGTTGACGACTCCCCTCTCGGGGCAATAAACAGAGCAGCGACGGCAGGTCTCCTGTCACCAGCCTAAACCACAACTAATCCCCCGCGCGCGCGGGTCCACTTCCCCCGTGGCGGCAGGCGTCAAACCGTGCTGCGCCCACCCACAAATCCTCCGGGTCCACCACAACTGCAGCGGGCCTCCTGCCTCCGCCGGCGCGTACGGCATTTGTTTCCAATATCGACGCCCGGCGGCGCGTCCCTTTCCCGCTGCTTCGCTGACAGTCGTAGATACCCTCGCGCTTGGAGACCGTGCTGGGGGCGTCTCGACGCTGTAAGCAAACCCCGTCTGGCGTTGGGGGCGTCCTCCCCGCATCGTTCCCTTCTCCCCGTCTCCAAATTCTGTGGCGTTGCTAAATAAATGGGAAGAAACAAACGAGGAACGCTTGCTGAGAGCGTGTCTTCAATTTGAAAAGAGAATTTTCCTGCCCAGCTTTTTTAAAAAAGTGGCCAAAAATAGCAGCCACACTTGCTGCTGGTATTTTAATGGAGGTTTGGAGGAATCCGAGTCAGCCAGGCTAACACTGCCTAGGCTTTACATTACCGAGGAATTTGTTTGTTTTGTAAACCAAGTTCCCTTCATTCCCTTCCCCTTCCAGACCCCGGCATGTAACGTAAACCTACACAAATCTGAAAGGACGGACAGGGCTGAGAACATCTGGCAGCCCCGGCACTGCAGCGTGCAACCTCGAGGAGCTGCGCTGCTTCCCAAACGCTCTCATTTTAAGCGCTGATGTTTGCTTGTCCTGCGTGATCTCAGATGGCCAACCTGCCACCCCTTTCCTGCCTGGAATGCTGACAAGCCCTGCATGGGCCGAACAGGGCTTTTTTTTGTCTTGCAGCCTCTTTCCAACTACTGATACTATGTTGGTTTTTTTTTTTTTTTTCATACCAGGCAAAGTAAATAGGATGGAGGAGGCTGGAGCAGGATTTCTAGAAATGCGTTGGTATTAAATTGCATGTTAGATCTGCCTGTAAACTGAGTTTACTCTCAGCATAAATTTTCAGATGAAGTAGTCGAGTCATGCAACTTTTCAAAGCTGATCAAAATTACAGCTAAAACCTCAGAAACTGAGGCAGGAGAATGTCCTCTTGTGTGCACGCCAGTCCAGGCCATGAAAAGTTCCTTGTACAACTGTGATTAATTTAAAATTACTCCCCTTGTGTTGCAAGTGTAGCTATTTTTTTTTTTTTTTTTCTTTTAACATGCATTGCCACTGCTTGATTTATCGGAGGTACTTGTCAAACCGTTCCTGTGGATGTCACGCTTCAGGTTTTCTCTCTTTGCTAATGTAGGGGGGAAAAAGCAAAACAACAAATGCTGTTCTGCCCTGAAAAAACAGCCAGCATGCGAGGGTGCAGCTTGGCACCGGGCTCGGGTCTGCGCGGGCACCTCTGGAACTGGCTTTTTGCAGCAGGGCTCGTTTGCAAATGACGCTCTTAAATGATTTAGTGTCCCCTGTGCGCGGGGCAGGCGTACGTCATCTTGGAGATGTAACCAGATTCCTCCCTTCGCAGTTCCTTTGGAAACTGGCACGAAAGCAGGAGAAACGCCTCACGTGGAGATTGCCCAGAGCGACGAAAGCGACGGTGATTTTGGTGCAGAAACGGCGTTTTCAAGCTCGCCTCCGACAAAACCGCATTTGGCTGCGACGGAAAAAGCCTCCAGTGCTCCCCCCGAAGCCCCCATCATCCTCAGCCCCCCGCAGACGCTGAAGCCGGACACCTACAACCTGGTGTGGCGTTCGGGGAGGGATGGGGGCTTGCCCATCAACGCCTATTTTGTCAAATACCGCAAGGTAACGTTTCTCCGTAGCGTCGAAGCGGCGCAGATGGAGTTCATTCTTTCGGGTCTCGCGAGGAACCAAGAATTGTTGCAGCGCTGGCGTTAACGAGAGCGTGGTGTCGGGCCAGGGAGAGTACCGAATGTAGCTTGGCCACACAGGCAGCTCATTTTAGGGATGACTGAAGTTGGTCACAAGCACACTGTTCTATCCGGTTTTAAGTGAGATCTGTTCAGCAGAGCCCGGGCTTTTATTTCCTTTACGGTATCATTATGGTCCATGGGGAATGAGGCTCCGGGGCGTGTTGTGCACGACTTCAGCGTTGTTAAAAATGCATTCGTGAGAGCAGGCTTGAATCTGGTAGGTACGCTTGAGATCAGAAGGGAAGCTGAGTGTTAGCCTAACACGTCAAAGAGTTTGCTACTCTGCCTCCCAAAGAGACCCTGTTAAACTCAAGTTACCAAATAGGAAGGCGAACTAAAATTTCCGAAGCGGATACCTACCGTGTCCTTAAAAATGGTGTGCCAGCAGTGAGCTCTCTTGATGAAAGTCAGCAGCGAGCAATGCCTGCTCCCGTTCTTCTAAGCAAACAGTTTTCTGCATGGCAAAGCTGTTTGGTTTATTTTTCATAAGCTTTTTAATCCTCTACATCCTGATCTTGTCTTAGCCTGGGGGGAATGCTTAGATTTTTGACCTGTTAGTTCCTGAAAACCTAGTGCCAAAGTCTGTTGATACAATTTCTCATCCAGAGGTGGTTGGTTCACATAAGCACCGAAAGCTTTGAATACTTCTTTGACCTTTTTGATGCTTACCCTTCACTCATAACAATCCTTTCCACACTGAATGTGCTCACTCATGCGTTTCTCGGCGGGGAGTTTACCATGCTTTTTTAGGGTGGTGTCCTCTTTGTGTCATGAAATTATTTTATTGATTTCTCTCTTCTCAAAAAACAAAAATGTTGGGGGAATAAAAGCCTTAGAGTGGTTGCTTCAGAAGAAAATACTTGAGCAAAGACCTCTGGCATAACCTTTGATAATCCACAGCGTTTAGATCTGCCTTCCATGTTTTATTAAAGTCTTATATTGTTTGGTAGTTTATTTTTGGTAGAATCTTTGACTTTTCCTTTGGGATTTGGGGTAATGTTTTCCTGCAAAGGTCAAGCGTTAAGAGACTACCCTGAATCTCTTCCCTTTCTTAAACGGAGCTGGTGATTTCACTGTTAAATTAAAAAGTTTTTTTTAAAAAAAAAAAAGTTAAAAAAGGGGTTTTTTTAAAGAAAAAAAGCATGCATTAATAAAAAACAAATCTTTGGTCTCCCTGCTGACTTTTTTTCCCAGCCTCGAGAAGTAACTAAGACATACTTTTTGTTGCCCATTTTAGCCAATAAATATTTTAAAATGCTGAAGTACAGGAAAAGCTGGGATAGTTCAGGGAACATACCTTTCGCATTAGGGTGTTGGGTCCAGCCCTTCAGTGTCACCCACGCTGCCAGCGAAAGGCTGACTGAAGTCTTTAAGATCATGTGCTCTCTTGCTAGTTTTAGGCACAAGTAAAAATGACCATTTTTTTCCAAAAGCAAGTGCGCGCGCGTGGATGGAGAGGGGAAAATTAAGTCACGTTCATCGCAGGAGCGCCGTCAAAGGAGTTGCTAAAGCGCTGATTTCTGGCAGAAGCGCTCGGGAGACGCAGCGTAGGTAGATAGGGGAAAACACAAGGAGTTTGGGCAAGTGGCAGAGCTCCTTCAGATGCTTGTGCGTGCCAGCGATGAGAGATTTGAGTATCGCCCCGGGTTCTGCGCGATTCGCGGCTGACGTTGCTCTTTCCCTCCCTGTCCGGTGCAGCTGGACGACGGCGTCAGCGCGGCGGGAAGCTGGCACACGGTGCGCGTCCCTGGCAGCGAGAACGAGCTGCGGCTCACCGAGCTGGAGCCGTCCAGCCTCTATGAAGTTTTAATGGTGGCGAGGAGCGCTGCTGGCGAAGGCCAGCCTGCCATGCTGACATTTCGCACCAGCAAAGGTAGGTGCAGCACAATGTGCCCTGTGTCCTGGGCTTTCGGGAGGACATTTATTTAAATTACATCAGCTGTTATGTTGTCTGCTAAGCCGTATATGAAATGCTCTGCGAGTTAATTGCTAAAGAACAGCCTGTAATGAGGAAAATAGCCGTGGGGCAAACTTTCCTGAGCGTTACCAGGGCTGTTGGTAAGTAAAAGCTATTAAAAGCTTGATAATATTATTTTTGGGATGATTATTAAGATTTATACTGTAGGGTTCCTCTTGCTTAAAGGAGCCAAGCCCTTGTCCTTGTCCCGGTTTTTCAGAGTATCACAAGAGAAACCCTCTGCACCACCAAGTTTTCATATATCAACCAAACTGCTTCTGGTCTGCTTTGCAGACACCTCAGGGAAAATATCTCAGCTGACCAGAAGCCAGCTGTTTTGATAGCTGCGTGCAGACGGGCAAGCAAAAGAGCATTTCTAATCAAAGCTATTTTATTTTTTCTTTCAAGCTTGGACACTGGTGGCTGTACTCTTAAGCGTACAAGCAATCAGATAGTCTTCATGCTTCTGTACAAGAACCAGAGAGCTTAAAATCTTATTAGGAATGTAACGTATTTGTGAATTCCGTGAATTCATGATGCGTATGTACGGCCACAGGCCAAAACTCCACTCAGCCCGGTATCCTGGCTCCAGCTGTGACCAAACCCAGCTTCCATGGCATTTTTAGTGAACCTCTTTCTCTAGACGTGGATTTCGGTGTGCAGTTTTCACCACCTGTTTTGATTGCACAATGAGGGAGGGCTTTGAAGCCCAGGCGGGAGCCGGCGGCATCGCCGCAAAGCGTGGTACTGCAGGTGAACGGTCGCGTATCCGCAGCGCAGGAGTCCCTGGGCTGGTGGGGGAAATCTCCTCTCCTGCTCCCCTGAAGAAACTCCCCAGTCGCTCTCCTGACTGTTTGGCTTGTGATTTAGAGCCAGGGCTTCCCTCCCCGCGCTGTAGCGAGTGATCTTGCGGAGTGAGCGTATTGCGAGAGGCAGCGAACAGCGTTTTCTTACCCAACCCCTGAGCTGATGTACTGTGTATCGAATGTTTCTTAGAAAGAACATCATCCTCAAAAAACACTCAGGCTCCGTCTCCGCCAGCAGGCGTTCCCAAACATCCCGTCGTCCACGAAGGGACAAACAATTTCGGTGTTGTCCTTCCAGAGCTGTCTCGACACAGCGGAGGTAGGTGTATGGATGGTTTGCAACCCGTGTGCTGAAGGCTGTGTTGCAAACAGATGCGTCTCGGTTAACTTGTGGCTATTACTGCTCTAGGCGCTTGGACTACCTCCTTTATTTCCTTTTTATTCCTTAGGCCTCTTTGATACATGTATTTTTCCTCTCTTGTGGGGCTTCTGTGAGTGAGGTCAGACATCCGCCAGATTTTCTGTTCTTCTCTGTGTTTGCAGAGTGAAAGATCGTAGTTCATGCTTTTGGGATTAACTGGAAGGTTACCTTTTTCCAGTCAGTGACTTAGCGTTTTAAGTCCCTGCCTCGATACCTCGGGTTTCCACAGCAATGTTAAGTCACCAGGTAGCAGTGCATTTCTTACAGACTGCGGCATCTGTGGTGGGCTGCCTGAAGCTGTGAATTTAGCAAATTGTCGTGGTTCAGCCCCAGGCAGCAGCTCAGCACCACGCAGCCGCTCACTCACTGCCCCTGCCCCGATGGGATGGGGGAGAGAATTGGAGGAGTGAGAGTGAGAAACACTCCTGGGCTGAGATAAGAACAATTTAATAATTGAAATAAAGTAAAATAGTAATGATAATAATAACAATATAATAATGATAATAACAATATACAAAGCAGGCGATGCACAATGCAATTGCTCACCACCCGCCGACCGATACCCAGCCAGTTCCCGAGCAGCAGTCGCTGCTCCCCGGCCAACCCCCCCAGTTTCTATACTGCCCATGATGCTGTATGGTATGGCATAGCCCTTTGGTCAGTTTGGATCAACTATTCTGGCTGTGCCCCTGGCAGAGCATGGGAAGCTGAAAAGCCCTTGACTGGCATAAGCAGTACTGAGCAACAACTAAACCATCAGCGTGTTATCAGCATTCTTCTCTTACTAAATCCAAAACACAGCACTATGCCTGCTACTAGGAAGAAAATTAACTCTATCCCAGCTGAAACCAGGACACAAATGCATGTCCTAATCCAGCCAACATGTAATATGTCAAAGGATGCTGTTACCTGCATGTGTGGCTCTCAGAAAATAAGTCTTTCACGTGTAACCCACGTTCTTGCTGCTCATTTTTAAACCTGCGGTTGCTTTTTGCAAAATACTCTTGGTTTTCTCTTCCACTGTGAAAAGATCCAGAGGAGGAGGGGAAATGGGAAATGGCTGTGTCGGAGGTTTAAGTTCTCAAAGTGGATTATATCTGTTTTGGATGTTTTCCTGCGGCTTCCCAGGGATGGGCTTATTTCTGATGGCAAGAAGACGCAACCACTTCCCAGTAGGTGTGATCCCAGTAGGTGTGATTTTTAGCCTGGTTTCCAGTGAAAGCAGCACGCGTATAGTCCTTTTTGTCATCACCCCAGCCTTTGAACTCATTGACCTGATGCAGGCAAATTTACTCGGGAGCCGAGACCTCAAAGGTGATTTGGTGTCTAAAGTTTGGGTAAAACCAAAGGGGAGCGGAGAGGTGTATTAATAATGCAGGTGAGGAGCGCTGCACGCTTCTGACAGTGCTAAATGTCGGAGGAGCCGCACGAGGGGACAGCTTTGGTGTGCCCGGCTGCAAATGTTCAGCCTGCTTCATGCCCCCAAAGCTGCCAGCTTGCTGTCCCTTGCTCGGTTCCTCCTCTCATCGGTGACCGGCTCCGTGTTAACAAATACAAGCTAGTTTACTAAAGCCTTACAGCTCTTGGTCGCCAGAACGGCTATCACCAGATTTACTAACACCACCTCTTTCCGTTCTCTCTGTTCCGCTGCTGTCTGTACCTTCAAGCGAGTTCAGTAAGTACAGCACTCGTTGCATGCTTTCTCTGCTCTTCCTTCTTGCTTCTCTGGCCGTACGGTGCTCGTTAGCGTGGACGGGTTGAAGTCTCATTGGGTCTGGGGGGATGTCAGGGTTTTGAAAACGATAACCACATTTTCCCGGTTCACGTAGTATGTGTTTCTGTTTCCATGTAGAGATGGGTTGGGGCAGTGCCACACCATATCCTTTTTGATGATTATATTGATAAAATAATTGATTCCTCTGTTTTCTGCTCTTCAAGCCTCTTTTCCAGAAGAGTAAGGGGAGTAGTTATTACAGAAGGATTTAAGACTCTCCTTGTTAATACATGAAGTCTAATTTAATCGTCAGCAACTAGTTTAATCGGTCGCTACAGAAAATGAAGTTCCAGCTGACTCTAATCCTCTTGTAACTGAGTTTCTCATTTCAGTTCCAGAAGCTCCCGACCGACCCACGATCTCCACAGCATCAGAATCATCCGTCTACGTCACGTGGATACCACGAGCAAACGGTGGCTCCCCCATTACTGCCTTTAAAGTGGAGTATAAACGTTTGGGTCGAAACAGTGACTGGCTAATTGCAGCTGATAACATTTCTCCTTCCAAGCTGTCTGTGGAAGTTCGTAACTTGGAGCCAGGTATTAAAAACAGTCTGTCCTTCACCTCGGCCGTTGTCACTGTTGTCTTATCGTAGAATCATTGAATCGTTTAGGTTGGAAAAGACCTTTAAGATCATCCAGTCCAACCATTAACCTCACACTGCCAAGTCCACCACTAAACCAGTTAAGGGGAGAGTAGTGATTTCATATTTCCTGGCTTGGTGGCTGGATTATTTTTTAATGAAAGTAAAACTAGGAATCACTAAGGTTGGAAAGGACCTCTAAGATCATCAGTCCAACCGTCAACTCAACACCCCCATGCCCACTAAACCATGTCCCCAAGTGCCACCTCTGCCCATTTTTTGAACCCCTCCAGGGATGGGCACTCCCCCACCTCTCTGGGCAGCCTGTTCCAATGCTTGACCACCCTTTCCGTGAAGAAATTTTTCCTAATATCCAATCTAAATCTAAGTCTTTGCTTAGATGACTGCGCTTCTGCTGAGAGAATACTGTGACTCTTTGGTTGTTCCATTTTAACTCCTGCTTGGATTATCTTGTTTCTGGTCGGTTAGGGGTTTTTTGTGTGTGGAATAGGAGCTCATTACATGAATTCAAGTTGACTTCTGGCTTTCCAAGTGGAAAAAAAAAAAAAAAAAACCAAACCACCATAATTTAATACTTGTTCATGTGGAGAGGAGGGTTGTGTATTATTGCTATTTTTAACTTAATTGTCCTTCTAGTAAGCACTCAGAATGCAAAAAGAGAAAAATGCGTTGATGGAAAAATGTTTGTCCTAATTCCTGGTTTCTCCCAGTGTCCAGCCTGGGGAAAGGGTGCAAGAGTAAGGGAAGGGATGCCGATAGGTGTCCTTTGAAGCATCTTCTTGGCGCCCACCAGTTTGCAGTCCAGGGACCTCCCGAGCTGAGGGAGGCATTTCCATCTCTGTGTGTAATAGCCTTTGGATTTTTCTGGAGTGAATTTCCCTAACAGCTCTTAGAAGTTGTTTATATTTCTGATGTCCACATTAGTCTGTGGCAACGAGTCCTACGTTTTTTCTCATTGCGCGTTGTGCAAAAAGTGCTTCCTAATCTGTTTAGTCTCTCCTTGAACCCTGGTTCTAGTGCTTGTTTTGCTACAACGTGGTCTTTCTTTCACTTTTTCCCTTAAAAGGAGAAATGTATAGGTTCCGTGTGATTGCCGTGAACACTTATGGGGAGAGCCCACGCAGTGCAGCATCTCGCCCTTACCAAGTAGCCGGATTTACCAGCCGCTTTTCCAACCGCCCCATCACAGGACCTCACATTGCTTACACCGAAGCCATCAGCGACACTCAGATCATGTTAAAATGGACGGTAGGTGTAACTGTCTCCTTTTCACAGTTGCATACCAGTTCTTACTGCTTCGGCTCTTAAAAGTCAAGGATTAAGAGCTGGTTGCAGGATAGCGAGTGGTGGTTTCCCCCCGCCTGAGACTCAGAGGTGATCTTTTTCCTAGAAGAGGGCTTGATCATGCTTGTATGGTAGAATCGGGTAACATATTGGGCCGTGTGCCTCTTGAGCCCTTTGCCCCCCATTCCCAAACCCTTTTCTCCTCCTCCTCGGCAGCCCTGTCTGTTGTTGGCTGCCTTTTGCGCTGTCTCCCAGCATCCTTCCAGCTCCCCGGGGATGCCACGCACCGCGTCCTCGGGTTACGCCAGATGTGAGCCCAACTGGCAGCGCCGATGAAAGGCTGCAGCTGCCTTGGTCCACCTGCTTTGGCACAGACATACCGAGAGGCACCAGCGGGCTTAACTCCGTCCAAACCCCTGTTGGTGCCATGAGCTGCGAGCGAGTTGGCTTCCTTTCCTGCAATTCCTGCTGCTTTTGTCAATCCAGGCTGTGACGGCTGGAAGTGGGCGCTGCGTTTAAAGCCCGCCGTCTTCCCTCGCATCCAGTAGAGGTTTCATGTTAGCGAAACGCTTTCCTTTCCCCTGTTACCTCGTCTCTTGTAAACAAGTACTTTAAAGTCCTTACTGAAACCCACAGAAATGCTTTGCTCTTGTTTTGAAATCTAACCCCCTGGTATACTTTGGAGGATTTAACATGTAGAGTTCCCAGTGTTAGTTTGCTCTGCTAGCTCAGCCTTTAGAGATGTTAAGGATAATAAACTTAAAATAACCTCCAGTTCCTCAGGAGGCTGCATAACTTAAAGTAAAATATTCTTGAGCTGAATTTTAGAGTGACCTTAACTCTTTCCGAAGTAGAAATGGTCTCAACTTCTCCATTTCCATTAATCGCACAAATTTTCAGGTCGTTCATGGTCAAGACCTAATTGACGATTTGGAAAGTGATAGAATCATCGAATCGTTTAGGTTGGAAAAGACCTTGAAGATCATCCAGTCCAACCATTAACCTACACTACCAAGCCCACACTAAACCAATCAAGGGTAGACCAGACTAAACCATGTCCCCAAGTGCCACCTCTGCCCGTTTTTTGAACGCTTCCAGGGATGGGGACTCCACCACCTCTCTGGGCAGCCTGTTCCAATGCTTGACCACCCTTTCCGTGAAGAAATTTTTCCTAATACCCAACCTAAACCTCCCCTGGCGCAGCTTGAGCCCATTTCCTCTTGTTCTAATAGCATCATGTGCGGGAGGAAGCATCAGCCCCAGCCCAGTCTCTTGTCCCCGTGCTACCCTCCTTTTTTCCGTGGTTCACTCCTTTTTTTCAACTGGTCTGAGGAGGTTGGTGGCTGAGCGCTCTCCTGCAGCACTGTGAGAGCCCCCGGCGTTGTGCTCATCTTGGCTGTGTCCGCATATCCACGGCAATTAATAATCTCCTTTTCTGTTGTAGCTTGTGTGCAAATCTCCCCCTACAACTTGCTTGCACAACCTTACCAAAAAAAAAAAGAAAACCCAACATATTTCAAGGTGATAAGATATTCAGTGATGACAACTCCGCAGGACTCAATTAAAATTTTTCTTCTCTAACGCAGTCTTTTAAAATTCTCTCTTAGTACATTACATCAAGCAACAACAACACGCCCATCCAAGGATTTTATATCTACTATCGGCCTACGGACAGCGATAACGATAGTGACTACAAGAGGGATATCGTGGAAGGTACGGTGCAGCGTACGCACGCTTAACAGCACTGCTCGATGGGGAAGAACATCGTGTAACCATGTTGGCTGTGTTTATGTGAAATCTAAACTGCTGTTCCCAAGCGGAGCCTTTACAATATATTTCACAGAAGTAGCTCTCTCGACTACATAATGTCAAGCTCTGCCCACACATGAACTTGTTTCTTCCTTCTGAAGCCTCTTCTACAGGGAAACTTGAGAACTGAGTACTGGGTTTAAGTTTGTCTTGTTATGCTGCTGCAGATCCTTGACGTAGGTCTATGTAAACTGGTTTAGCTTGAAGTGGTGGAGTAAAGAGCAAGCAGCGTAAAGGAGATTTAACCCAGGGTAAGCGCATCTGCGTTACAGACTGTGCCAGTAACTAGCTGGCTTTCGAAACCGTTCAGCCCAGCACGGGTTTTCTACGCTAGGTAGTACCTTGTGTGTAATTGCCCTTCTCTCCTACCTTGCCTAATTACTTATCCTGCTATAAGGAAGCTACTTCTAGCCTCAAGTGCTGTAGTACGCTGCAAAGGCAGGTATGTTTGTGCTTCATTTTGCCTTTTAATCAGGTTATTTTTTTTTTCCCTGCACGTATTAGATCATCATTTTCCTGGAAGAAGTTATTAGATAATGTCTGTATTAGTCCAGAAGTGGAAAACCCTTTTAAAAATATTTTACTTAATGTCCTTATTGCTTGGGCTGAGTAAATGTAGTGATCTCATTCTGTCCCAATGACGTTAATTATTTTTTCCCCTCATTTATTTCAGTTACAAGAGGAATGGGCCTTTATTTTGAAAATTTTCCCCTGCTAGACAATACCCTGCATAGTACTTTGATGCGTGGCATAAGCTTTTGCACGCTATAAAGCTGCTAAAGATCGAGAGTTTCGGCTCAGAGGGTTGCTTTAAAGAAGCTTATGCAGTCTGCACCTTCATCTGCAAATGTGTTTTAGCCTTTGCTAGGCAGAACTTGTGTGTTTATAAATCTTATACACTAAGCAGTTAGTTGTTTAAGTGGGCTCCACTGTGCTGTGAAATTAGCTTGTTTCTGATTTTTTTTTTTTTTTTCCGAGAGTGTGTGTGTGTGTGTGCGTATTGAACTCTTTGTGGCAGTCTGAAACCATTAGCAGCTGCTCTGCTCTGCCAAAGTCTGGAACAGAAACTCATTTGGTGGAAATATTTAAACTTTTCTTTACTGTGCTCCCCTAAATTAGCTTTTTGGGGAGGGCGGGGGGCAGGGGGAGAGAACTATTTTCAATTAAAGCGCGATTGGAAGCATTTGATGTGAAATATGCAGAGAAACATGTGACTTAAGGTAATTTTGCCATAAATCACTTGTTCTTCACTTTTTTCCCCTCTGTTACCTCTGAATTAATCTGGTTTTTTGACAGGGAATTTTATCTTGAAATGACTGCATGAGTTGTGGAAAAAGTGTTGTGATGCCTGTATTAGCTAAGTACTTGCCGTAGGCTTTCCTTACCGTTTCCTGTTAAGTCTTGTCTTTTGAGACATTCAAAACTCTGCAGAAAGCTTGCTTTTTTTTTTTTCCACCCTTATAAATGCCGCTACAGGCAAAATCAGATTTTATTTAAAGAAAGAAAAAAAAAAAAAAAAACCAAGCAAAAACTCGGATGGCTCCCCAGTATCTCTCAGCAGCTTTAAGCAAAAGCAAAGCAAAAAAGCAAAGCAAAATCAACCCTGTCCTGCGTTGATGGTCTGAATTTCTCTGTTTTGAGGGTCCTGGAGATTGAATTTTAAATGTAAATGCAGTCTGATGTCAGTTGTTTAAATGTTTTTCCTTGCTAATGGTGCACGAAGAGGACAGTTAAAGTGCCTGTACTGATTCCAGTTCCACTAATGGTTTGAAGCGGAAACCTAAAACCTGGTGTAGTAATTACCGAAAGGAATGCTTGGGGGTGGGGGCAACGGGAAAACCGAGTATGAATCTTGGGAAAACGTGCCATTTTTTGGGAAAGGCCGGTTCCAGCTTCAGCCAGGGCTTGTCTGCCTTCACTTGGGACGCCCGGCGCGCAAGGGATGGAGCTTGGACGGTGTGCTGCATCCCCTCCCGAACCCCCCGAGCCGAGATGGGGTCCTGCTGCGTACCCCCGGCCCTTTTTCGGCCGGGCAGGGGTGTCTGCACCTGGGCTTGGGTCCCGGAGAAGTTCGAATGGAATCGTGGTGACAGCCTCTGCGAGCCGAGCAGGCTTTATGTTTTTTTATTAATGCTTAAATCAGTAGGTGGTATGACAGTTTCTTAGAAACAGTGGAAACAGTTCAAGGTGGTATTTTCCAAGAGGGATTAAGAGTGCTCAAACAGTTAATTAAACTCCCTAAAAAAAAAAAAAGAAAAAAAAAAGAAAAAAAAAAAGGTCGCTGTTTATTAAAATTTGTCACGAGCCTGTGAAAGTAAAAACTGCGAGTGATTTATACGGAAGGGCTCAGTACTTCAGGAGGGTGTCTAAATGAAATGCTGGCCGGGAGCCAGGGATGACAAAACCATCCTATTAGAGAGGATTGCTTGGCTTGGGATCCGTCTCTGCAGGGGCAGGCAGCGCGAGAGGCGGCCTCGCTCTCTTAATTTTTGTTTCCTCGTATGTTTAATAAACCGCCTGTTCAATTATTTGCGGTTTCGGCTTAAGTCGGAGCGACACAGATGTATCCTTCCTGCGACAAACGAGCGGCTCTCGGTTGGTACCTCGCGTCCCTAGGGATGCTGCGGGATTGCAGGCTGGGAGAGGGCCTTATCACCGTGAAGTTTGTCCCCTGTCCCGAGTTCAGTATTTTCTGGGCCAGTTTTTCCTTGTTATTTGCCCTGCGTATTGTAAATAGCGAGCGTAACCCATCCTAAATCCACCCCTTCAGCAGTTTCATATTTAAGATGCAGAGAACTGCTGTTGATTTTAAATGTACAGATGCTGGAAACTTGGACGTCTGCTTTTTGAGTTTAGCGACTTCTGGTTTTTGTAGAGAAGGATATTTTTTTAAAAAATCAGTTGAAAATACTGAGGAAAAACCCCACCTTTATTCATCAAAAGGTTCTTCTAAGAATCTGTTTCGCAAGACAGTGCGAGTCTTACATTTCACATAAGTCCATAAACAGTTAATAAAGATTTTTGGCTAACAGGAAAAGCTGCAATACCCCTGCATTTCATAGAGAAAGACGCTGGAACGTACTCGTACCCAATTCTGGCTCACGCGTGTAAATGAAACGCGGTTGATTTATTTTTTTTCTCCCCGTAGGTACGAAGCAATGGCACCTGATAAATCACCTGCAGCCAGAAACATCTTATGACATTAAAATGCAGTGCTATAACGAAGGTGGTGAAAGCGAGTACAGCAACGTGATGATCTGCGAAACCAAAGGTGAGCGCCGAAATAGCACGCGCCTGCGAGCCCCTGCGAAGGTGGCGTTTTGTGGCACCAAATAGCCGCTGGTGGGGGGGGTGGGGTTGGTTGGGTTTTTTTTTTCTTTTCTTTTGCAGCGCGAAAGTCAGCTGTGATGAAGACTGTAATTTTCTGGAATGTTTTGGAAGATTGTTTTGTCTTCCGAAGCTGGGATTGTTTTGAACATATGGAATCTGATATGTTGCACTCCCGAGAAAGGCTCTTAGCAAAGCTCTGCAGCTTTGCCTGGCCTAAGAGATAGTATTGTTGTTCTGGGTTGGGTGGGTTTTTTTTTTTTTTTTTTTTTGCTGTGCTGATAGCCTCTCCTTTGGAGACAACCATGCTCTTGAAGATGACAGAATTGATTTGTACGTCTGTTTTATGTCTTCGGGGCTCTGCGACATGTTGTATAAGTGCAGACCACAGCAATTGATGGTTATGTTGGCTGCCTTCATCACTAATCCTGCATGCCTCTGGCACAAAGTTTGTACTGTTCTCTGGAAGTGTCAGATATGGCAGTCACATTTATTTTGCAAAGAATTCCTGTCTCCTTTAATCTCTAAAACCAAGTAAGGCTGTAAAGGGAAAATGCAGACAGCAAACTTCAAATGCAGTGCTGTGAAAAAATGTTTAAAAAAACCCCACCAAACCCAAGGAAAAAAGCCCTCTAGGAGCAGAAGCATCAAAATTTAGCTGTCTGCAAAGCCTTTGAAAGAAGGGCTAGGAGCTGCAGGGCTTCAAGGCTGCGTGCACTGTTGGTCTTCCTCCTGCAAGGAATATAACTTTCTTCCCTAATTTTAAAACAGGCAAGATGTAATCTGTCATTCATACTGACTCTTCCATTAAAATGCATCTCCTCCGGCCTTACGGGGATGATCCAGCTTCTCACAAACCTGCATGGAGGTGCCTGTGTGTCTCTGACCAGCTTCACTCCTAAGCCAGGCACCTCTGCTAGGTGTTTAGTGTCAAATGAAATGAATCTGAGCTGCGGTACGGAAAACTAACGTAAACGTAATTCCTGGGTGAAACTAGCATCTCGTTTTCAGTGATTTTTCTGATCAGCTCTCAGTATCTTCAATGGGATGGCTCTGAAAACGGGGTTAGCAGGGTTCACATCAGATAAAAGTAGGTCGCCTGGCAGTGGTGAGGCGATAGAAATGCATGTTGTGGTTTTTCCTGACCTCAGAAGTGGAAAGATTTGCGCTCTTCTGAGTTGGGAGTTAGCGCAGCTCTAGCCGTGCGGACGTCGAGTCGCTCGTTCGAGTTTCAAGTGACCTCAATGAGAGGGTTAGCAAGCTGGATAATAACCATTTTCCGAGGCAAATAGTTATTACCCAATAGTAGTTGGCCTTCTCCTTATAGGTTTTAATATTGACTTGGAAGCTTTCTTTTTGAGGCGTTCGGATTCTAACCCAGCAGTAAGTATGTTTGCATTTCACAAGGAAAAAAACACATTTAGAAAACGCATTCAGTGAACGTACCCGTCCTTGTCTCTTTGTTTCCTCCAGTGAAACGCATGCCGGGAGCATCCGAATATCCAGTGAAGGACCTGAGTACACCACCAAATCCCCCCGACCGGGTTGGGGGAAGCGGGGCTGGACCTTCAAACGGCCCCGTTCGGAGCAGTGACATGCTGTACTTGATCGTGGGCTGCGTCCTTGGGGTGATGGTCCTTATTCTCATCGTCTTCATTGCCATGTGCCTGTGGAAGAACCGTCAGCAAAACGCCATGCAGAGTGAGTGATTTCTGCTTTCCTTTCATGATGAAAATATTATCGGGGTAAAATCAGCAGCATTCATATTACGTTTTACGAATGGGAAGCCGCTTCCTATTATAAGCCAACTGGCATTTATTTAGAGACTTGTGCTTTTCTAGGTGTGGCTTAGGTGAAGATGCGTGAGATTTTTTTGTTTGGGTTTGGTTTGGGGTTTTTTGGTTTTTTTGAGAGTGTCTCCATTTCTTTGCACTGATGCTCGCTGCCCTGCTGCATTGCTGCACAGTTGTGCTGCAGTTTCACCCAAAGAGCGGTTTGTGAAGTTCCTGGGCAAAGTTTCTGCAGCTTACGTTTAACTTCAAGCACCTACATAGGTTTCTGCTGATTGCAGTGGCAAAACTTGTGCGTAGTCGTAAGTACTTGTTAAAATGCGGAGACTTAAACCCCGGCTCTCCCCCTTTCTTGTGTGTATCTGGAAAGAAAAAGAACTTGCAGCACTTGGAGGACAAGTCCCTTGCTACCTCTCAGTCCCTTCACAGTAAAATGGAGTTCAACGTCCAAGTCTTTCAGAGAGGTGTGAATAAGGAGAACCTGCCAGTTTGCAAGTAGGAGCCTGGAGCAGACACGTTGGGGCTTAAGCACGCTTTGCAGGGGGCTCTGCACCCACCAAACGATTCTGTGCCAGCAGAATCCCTTCAGTCGTCTTTTCTGCTCCTAATGCATAAAGCAGCCTTGCTCTTTCCACAGCCTGGGGTTATTTTTAAATGTCCTTACTCTCTGACAAAGAGAAATGAAACAAAACTTCTTGCAAGATAAGATAGTGTCTTCAACTGCGGCCCAGAGACGTTTTCTGGAAGCAGTTCGCAGAGATAGCAGAGGGCCTATTGATGACACAAATGGCCTGTTTTTAGGACGCCTTTCGTAGTGACTGGCGTCAGCTGAGTCCTTTCAGACCAACGTTCCTGGTCCGTTCTCCAGGATGTGGCTGTTTTCCACTTCTACATTTGTACACTAAGCACTTAGATATTACGGTTCATTTACACAAGCTGTAGAAAGAGAAACTCAAGTTTCTTTTGTTTCTTAGAGACGCTCGCTTGAGTCCTCATTTGGCAATAAATGACGTTTTCGGTAATAACGTCTTTTGCAGAATATGACCCTCCTGGCTATCTCTATCAAGGGGCGGATATCAATGGGCAAATGATTGAGTACACGACCTTACCCGGCACAAGCCGAGTCAACGGCAGCATCCACGGAAACTTCATAAGCAACGGCAGCCTCGGCAACAGCTGCCCGCACGTCCACCATAAAGTTGCTAACGGAGTTAATGGGATGATGAATGGAGGAGCTGGTCTGTACCCAGGGCACAGCAACTCCCTGTCCAGGACGCACGTGGACTACGAACATTCCCACCATCTTGTGAACGTAAGCTCTTACACCGGGTGGAAGGCTCGGGCTAGACCTTGGGATTTACTTGGAGGCTGTAGAAGCAGACTGGATTCGGGTGGGGGAAATACTCATCCATTGATAACAGCCAGTTCCACTAAATTACTTATCCCAGAGGAAGCAACTGGGCTGATATTTGTGATACAAACATCATGGTTTTCATTTGAGAATATCAGATGACAGCAAGAATTCCACTTACTCTGGGAAATCTGCCTCTACCCTCCTCCTAACAGCATGTTAGCTCTGAGAATGCTTCAGTGCTGGGCTGAGATACTTTACTTGTACATATGGTATTTCTCAATCTTCAAGTTAAATAGATTTAATTATAGCTGCTTATTCTGCAGCTTTATGGATCACCCGTTTTTCCCCCACCTGTTTCAGATCTGTAACTCTAAGCAATGCTATTAATTATGGCAAAGCACGAATGTAGCAGGAGGTTCCATAAAATAAAATGCCCCATAACATCTTGAAATGCAGCAACCTAATAACGCTGTCTTTTTTTATTTTTTTTTTTTTTTCAGTCCCTTGCTTGTGACTGTTGAGACAGGCTCATTTTTTTTTTCTGTTTTGAAATTTAAAATAAAATTAAAAACGTAATTTCAGTCTGTGATCCAGCCTTTGCATGCTGTGGAAAAATACTTCATTTGCTGAAATGTGTCCCGTTTCCAAGAGAGAATAATGATTTCATTATTGTCTATGGAAACAGATGGCTTGCATTCAAACTTACTAAACTTACTCAAAACTGTGAACATTGCCCAGGAAAACTGAAAGAAAAAGTTCAAAAGTCTGAATAACCCATGCTGTTTCTGGAGGAAAAAAAAATGGGGCTATTGTTTGTGTTAGTAATTGAACACAAGCACTTCATTTTACTGAACAACAAATTAGCACTTGCACAGTAGTTGCCACTTCAGTTCACTCCAGCGTTGAGTCCAGACCAGTTGGTTCTTCACCTGATTCTGTCTTTGGTCCGCTCGTGTAGCAAGAAGTGCTGTTTTTTGGTTGCTTTCAAGAGCAGCTGGGGCCCAAACCCTGTTTTTTTGGACCTGTGCACAACCTCCCAGCAAGTGAAGCTCTCCAAAAGCCTCCAACTGTACAAGCCCTCAGGACGCGAAGGTTTTGCAGTGCTCAAAAGCTCGCCCGTGAGGAAGCTTGGGGGCTTGCATTGGTGTTTTGTCCCTCCTATTTTTTTCTTTTTTTTTTTTTTTTTATTCCTTGGGAGGAAGGCAATATACACATGGTAACACAGGTCTCGGTGCTTGGAGCTCCTCTGCGCCGCGAGATGGGACACGCAACACTGTCTCGCTGGCGATTAGTTGGCCGGGTTGGGCTTTTCCTTTCCCCCCTGCCATGCTGTAGGACGTTTGAGTCACGCAATCTCTTCCCATGTAGAAGGACCGGGACTGGCACGCGGGTGAGGCAGCGCGGAGGAACAGGATGTTCCTATCCTTGTTAGGACTCTCTTTATTGTTTCATTGATTGGGCTAAATGAGGAAGAGAGAAACTGGCCAGGATGGTAATCAAGACTAATTAGGCATTTCCTCAGCGCTCCCTATCGCGCTGAGTGGCCTCAAAAACTTAAGGGTAAGCCCTGGTTTTGCAGAAATAGGGATTGCTAGAGGTTACCCACCACTTGAAACCCCCAAAATCAGGTGAGCTTTCCCAAACTGGCTCCCCTCCTGAAACGCGGCGCGGTAGCCCGGCTCCGCAGCGCCGTTTTCAAGCGGCTCCCGCATCAGTGTCCGCCTAGTCTTTAACAATGAGGTATGTGTTAATCTGGGCATTTTTACTCGCTTGTAATGGCCCCTTCAGCCAAAACTAACAACACAAAATCCCTCTCACCCAGAGTCATTGCTGGCTAAGGAATTACCCCATCTGTAAAAATATGAAATGTTTCAAAAATCAGTGTAGCGGAGTAAACCGATCTAATCGGAGTAATTACAGGAAAGTGGGATGGGTTTATGTTGTGACATCAGCCCTGCAAATTTAATACCCTGTCTCCCCAAATGGGCACAGTTTGCTAACGAACAGCGATTTGCTTTCATGTCTGTCATCGGTGTTAAAAATAAACATATTTACAGTGTGTTTATTAAGTTAAACCTGAGCGTATTAAGCTGAAAACAGACCAGGGAAATTACCACATACTTGTCTAAGCTGCAGTTATTTGCTTTTCTCTGACACACATGCTGGCAAAAACCCCTCCGCCTGACTTTGTATAATGGCTCAGTGTTGCCATGCCACGTTGCGGGGCACGGATCTGAAGATTGATAAGGTGATTAGAGTTTGAAAGCAAAGCCCAAGGGCTTGGGGCACTGGCTGGAGCTGAACTGCCTTCTCGGTGACCATCTCCTATATGTTCAAATAGCAATTTAATTTTTTTTTTTTTTTTAATCCTTCCTGCTGCAGGGCGGTGGGATGTACACAGCAGTGCCGCAGGCTGAGCCCTCAGAGTGCATCAATTGCCGAAATTGTCGGAACAATAACAGGTGAGGTAGAACTCACACGAAGGCAGGACCTTCACGAGCACGGACTTGGTAGTGTAGGTTAATGGTTGGGCTTGGATGACCTTAAAGGGCTTTTCCAACCTCAATAATTCTGTGATTCTAAAAGCCCCGGCTCTGTGCGCTGTGCTAAAGCCGGGGCGTGCAAAAGCAGAGAGCGCGAGTCCCGGCTGAGGGTACGGAGGAGCTCCATCTCGGCGTATGGCCCAAGGAGAGCGGCTGGTGATTCTCTGGGATGGAATAAAGCCAGTTATTAAACCCCCAGAGCTCATTTTGCTCAACATATTCCTGTGATGCTCTCTAGGAAACGAGGCCGGTTGGGCACTGGATGTTGTTTTTTGGGTTGGGTTTTTTTTTATCTTTTTTTTTTTCCTGGATGATGTTTGTTGTGTGCGTGGTGTGATTTTTTTTTTTTTTTAACCTTATTTCCTGTGTTTTCGTCAGTATTGAGATAACAAACTCATTCCATATGGAGTTTGTCAAACAGGATTTAATTGGTCTTCCGTACTTTAGGTTTCCCGTCGTTCTCTTAAGAACACCAACGAGCTGGAGCCACGGCTTTGCTTTCACAGCGCTGGTCTTTATAAAACACGGGATTTGAGGTTCTTCAGGCCTGCAGGAGCGGTTTGGCCAGCCGTTGTTGGTGCAGGATACAGTTTTGCGTGAGAAGGAGGATTCTTGTCTAGAATAAGGGAAAAATCTGTCTTCTGCACTGTAGCTGGGAGCCTGGATTTTTATTAGGTTTTTCACTTTTGAAAGTTTTAAAGAATATCCTTCCAGGCTTCTGACTAAATCTCTGGTTATTTTAATGACTAAAAATAGGACTGAAAGTCAGACGTGCTGGACTGCTCTGACGGCGAGATTCTGGATTTTTTCAATCATACTTTGAATTTTCTGCCTTGTTAAAATTGTCAGCTGCCTTTAGGTGTACATCTGGAGGAGCCGCGGTGAAGTTAGGCTGTTGCTGAAGGCGGAAAGCACGCTCGCTTCATTGTCATGGTTTTACTTTTTAAAATCTAACTTAGAATAGGCTTTAAATTCTTCCTCCTTCTGTAAATATGGAGACGGGCTGCAGAGCTGGGCACGCTTTGTCCGGAGCGGTGTCACGGCTGGTCCCGGGGGAAAGCCGGCTACCGTGTCGTTACAAGGCAATTTTCTGCTTTCAAGGCAAGCTGTGTAACAGCAGTCATCAAGATGTGTGCGACTGGCCGTCATTTAGAACACGCTCTATGCGTTGGGCTGTAATTAAGAGCTTGATTTCCAGTTCTGAGCATATTTCAATTTTTAATCGCTCTTTTCTTAAGAAAGCAGGGAGAAGGGGGTTCCGTCCTCTGCAACTGTACTCTTCCTCCCAGATGGGTCATCAGCAGGGTCTGAACTTTGAATTTTCACATCCCTGTTCTATATTTGACTGCTTGATAGAGAAACAAGTTGTCCTTTACAGCTGCTTACCCCAGCGGGGACCATTAATCCCCGTTTGGCAGGAGAGCTGCGCAGCCGGGACCGCTCTGTTCCCCTCCTGGTGCTGGGGGAGTGGAAGGAGGACATGGGAGAGGGGAACGGGGAGGACCAGGAACGTGCCGAAATATTACACCAGGGGCCAGGGATGTATGGGCTGGGGCGAGGAGGAGGAGAAAGTCAAGTCGGTAGGTTTTGGCAAGTGGACATTTAGGGCTGGAGTCTTCTTCCCCCCATTTTTGTTCAATCTTGTAGCTATTTGGGGAGGTTTAGGTTGGAAATTAGGAAAAATTTTTTCACGGAAAGGGTAGTCAAGCATTGGAACAGGCTGCCCAGAGAGGTGGGGGAGTCCCCATCCCTGGAGGGGTTCAAAAAATGGGCAGAGGTGGCACTTGGGGACATGGTTTAGTGGGCATGAGGGTGTTGGGTTGACGGTTGGACTGATGATCTTAGAGGTCCTTTCCAATCTTAATGATTCCTAGTTTTTGCTTTCATTAAAAATAATCCAGCCACCAAGGCAGGGAACATGAAATTGCTACTCTACCCTTAATTGGTTTAGTGCGGACTTGGCAGTGTAGGTTACTGGTTGGACTGGATGATCTTCAAGGTCTTTTCCAACCTAAACAATTCTACGATTCTGCGATTCTATGATTCTATTTTACGCACGTCAAGGGCTGTCCCCTCCGTCTGGCCTCCTGTTTGCGCACGGAGGACCCGTGCCCCGTCCCCGCCCTCGAATTATCGCACCTTGCGTGCCGAGGGCAGGCGATGCCCTCTGCGGAACGCCCGCGTGACAGGAGGAAGGTAGGTTCAGGTGGAAGCGTCTCCAGCGGGGTGACGGTCTCCAGCTCCTGAGCATTCCGGGTGCACGTGGCCTTGCTCCTGCGCCCCACCTTGGCGCTGCGCCCTCCCAAACGCGCCCGCTTCCCCCCAGCGCCTGCGCTGGTTGCAGGTTTGGGTTGAATCGAGCAGGCGTGCGAATTGCCACCGCGCGCGAACGGATCCGAAAGGTTTTAGCGTATTTTAATAGCTGGCTACCATGGCTGGTTTCAGCAAGAGCCATCTCGGAGCGGGTTTTATTATTACGGCGGTGAAATCCCTCGGTCTTCTGTCTAAATTAGCACTTTATGCTCTCGTAACTGCTCGTGGAGGCTTGCCAGAGGTAGGAGTTGCTGAAACGCGGATACCCGCTTAGCTATTGTGGACAAAGCCGGTAAGACGAATGTGGTTTATGCTTGTTACATTAGGATTGAGAACTGATTTTTTTTCTTTTTTTTTTTTTTTTTTTTCCCTCCTTCTCTGGTGCTTTTGCACTAAAGCTTTCTAGATTCCTGATGGTTGCGGAGGAATTCTTTTTTTTTTTTTTTTTTTTTTTTGAGATCTCTCTTCATTGCAAATTTGCTTTATTCTGATCAGAAATCTGAAATACACATTTCAAATAAACCAGTATGGGCCTGTTTATTCCAGCTCTTTAAATCTAAATGATGCCGGTGCGGGCTTTTAAGTCAGATTATAGTTTAGTAGGATTTTAGCACCGAGAACTGATTAGAAAATGTGTTTTCTGCAGCAGAGATTTTACACCGCTATTCACACACACTCTGCTCTGGATATACCAATGGCTAGTTTCCATCAAAATGTGGTTATTTAAGCTTAAAAAGCTGAACTGCTGTCTTGAAACATCATTCAAGCCCACACAGTAATACAAAGAATACACCGACCTCTGTGTCTTTAAAAAGAAAGCTCCATAAACATGCAAAACCAAACATTTTAAATGGGTTCCTCTAAGAATATCTTTTTTTTTTTTTTTTTAAATAAGTGAGCGCAGTCAAAACCTCTGCGGAGAGAAAGGCAAACTAATAAATGGATTTGTTTGAAGACCAGATGTGTTTCATGTGGATTCTTCAGTGGCTTCTGTGGTATTTTGGTACTTGGAATAATGATTTTGGAGGCAGTTATGGGAGCGGAAGGACAAAATAGGAGAGCGAAGGTTGGTGCTGCTCTGTCCTTGCTGTGTTCGGGAGGGGAGCGGCTCCCGGGGCGATGCCGCAGCCCCATCCCCACCTTGTCCCGTGTTTTTGGCTTTGCGAGCGAAACATCTGCCAGAGGGGAAGCTTGCGCCAGTTCCTCCCCTAGAAAATTTGTGTTATTTGTGGATGTTCTGTTGCTCTTTCAAGTTCTGGCAATACTGGTCCTGGTTTTCAGGGGAAAGCATAAGCTGAGGCTCCAGGTGAGTTTGTAGGACAAATCCCTCCAACGTGATGTTTTTATGCATCGCCGTGACTTTTTTTTTTTTAATGGAATAAAAGTGGTTTATGGGACTTGGGCGGGATCTTACTGTGATTGCCAAGCTTAACGTCTCCCGGTTTTAAATCCATGCGAGTTCGGTACTTTGCTGCGGGCTGAGCTGCTGTCAAAGCAGGCTCTGATGGCTGATACCCTGTCCCTGGTGATACCAAAGTCCATCTTCCCCCCTCTTTCAGCCCTGTAACCATCGGCTCTGCTCGGTTTTGGGCCAGGATCGCTCTAAAGAACCGTGCTGTGCTACCAGATAAGCTAGCACCTGAACAGCCCTAGCCCAGCTATCCATTTTGGTATTTCAAAACGCCAGCAATAACCAGCTACCGACAGCGAGATGCGTTAGGCTTCTCACCATGAGCAGAACGGGCGACGGGTATATTTAAATTTAGCAGGGAAAAAAAAAAAAAATTAATGCTCTGAGTTGTATCCGTATAAGCATATAAAAAAGCCTGTTTAGCCTTCGCGGGAGCGTTTCGGAGTTGTCGCTGGCTCGCGGTGGGTGTGAACGCTCGCCGTCCTTATTCCGATGCTTTTCTTTTATCTGCGGATCCATCTCTGTTCCGCGCCGCGGAACGCGGAGCCTTTTGGGGGGTAGTTTCCCAAAGTTTATGGCAACTGTACAAGTGAACATTTTACTTCTGCGGTAATTATGATTTTGTATAAAACCACACTGAAGTGTGATGATTTTGGGGGGGGGGGGGGGGGGCTTTCTCACATAGGAATTGCGTATATAAATGTTCGCTGAGGCCGCGTTGTTCACGGGGCTCCAAACACTGGAGGCATTTTCCTTGCTGCAGTGGTATGCGTGTCTCTTCAGGTCCAGCTCCTTTTTGTTTAAAGGTTAAATAGCTTGGCTGTAACAATTGATTTAGCAGTTTAACTTCAATTTCACAGCCTTACGCACGTATTACGAGGCCACAATCTGAGTTGCGCAGCAGAGGGAGGGTTTATATTTATAATATTGCATATATTTTTCTAATTTGCGTTCACTCCGATAACGCTTAGTATTTCTTTTCCAAGGTACTTCAGTTTGCTTTTTGGGTTTCAACCTCGAGCTCTTTTTCTTGGCAGTGAAAACCTGTTTTATGGGGCTGCCTTGATGGAGAAATGGACTCGCAAGTCAGGTCATCGGGTCACAATCGATGGGGGAAGCGATCGAGCGCATGTTTCGAATGTTTTCGGCTCTCTGTTGGGACTAAAAAGTGCTCGATCCTTTTCGTAATGTCAGGACTGATCCAAAAATACACGTAAAACTTATTTGGCAAGCTGTCTGACTGTTGTTGCAGTGAATGACACGCGGTAAAGTACTTAAAAAATCGCAGTTTCTCAAGATAAAGTGGTGGAAAGAAGCAGCTCTGAGTAACCCCGCTTTGGCTTACGTCCCGTCTGCAGGTGTTTCACCAAAACCAACGGCACTTTCGGCAGCACCGCGCTACCCGTCGTGCCCATCGTAGCACCTTATCAGCAGGACGGTTTGGAGATGAAACCTCTCAATCACCACGTCATGGTGGCCATGTGCTTGGCCTCCGCCGTCCCGGAGTGCAGCGCCCGGCTGGAGGACGACGGCAAGGAGAAAGCAGAGCAGCCCTCCGCCCAGCATCCCTGCTGTCAGGAAGGCGTGAACCGGCTCTCCGTGGATTACACAGATGGTAAGGCATTCCGGAGAGGGTAGCGCCCGGCTTTGAAGCCGGCAGTAGTCTGTAGGACAGCTGTAGAGGGCTGAATTTATTACGGGGAAGCTAGTAATTAAGCCCACAAAAGACCTGGCTTTTTGAGAAGGACGAAGCGTTCCGCCTTTCCTATCGTGGAGCGCGGGAGCGGCGATGCTCAGGTGCCTGTGGCTGTCGAGCCCTTCGTGATTGATGCCTCTAAAGGGAGCTCATCGAGCGGGCGCGCTCCAGGTAACGAGGCTGTGACTGATTTACGCTGGCTCGCGGTTGCCTGCACCTACGGCACGCCCGCGGTCTCCCGAAACTGCTGAAATGCTACCTCATGGAGTTTTCCCCTAACGAGCAGGCATCCGTGACGGCCTAGAGCTGTCCCGTAGGCAAGAGCAGGCACCGAAATGGAGGTGGGAGTTGGGCTGACCTGATCGGCGTGACCTATTCGGTATCAGTGCCGTCGGCGTGCTCCGATAGAGCCGACGCTCTGAGCTCTTGCCTAATGTTTTGTGCCTGGTACGGTGGGAATGAACCTGAGCTCAAAAAAGCATCACCTGCTTTTATTAATCTGAATTTATTTGGGTTCGTGGGTCCGTTGAGTTGAAAGAGGAGACGATAGAATCATCAAATTGTTTAGGTTGGAAAAGACCTTTAAGATCATCCAGTCCAACCATTAATCTAACATTACCAAGTCCACACTAAACCAATTAAGGGCAGAGTAGCAATTTCATGTTTCCTGGCTTGGTGGCTGGATTATTTATAATGGAAGTAAAACTAGGAATCATTAAGGTTGGACAGGCCCTCTAAGATCATCAGTCCAACCATCAACCCAACACCCTCATGCCCACTAAACCACATCCCCAGGTGCCACCTCTGCCCGGTTTTTGAATATGATGATCTACTTAAAAAAAAAAAACAAAACATCAAAAAACCCAAACCCAACCCAACAACCACCAACCAACCCACCCTGCTCTCGCTTTGCAGGTGACAACTGCGTGCACTCGGAAACGTCGAACCACGTTTTGAGCTGGAGTCCCCTTATTCTGCAGCCTGTTTCGAAGGACTGTAAGGAAAAGCCAGGATGGAATTCATCCGGAGTCACCTTAGACGGTTCTGGGGACCTTCGGCAGCTCCAGCTGCAGGAAACCTGAGGAAGCGACCGTTGTCCCCGCTAAACGCCAGAAACTGCACAGCAGAGTCGCTGAAAGGGAGTGATGGAGGGATGTTAATTATAACAGAGAGAGTCACTATTTATTTTTTTTGTAGTAGTGTCATATGAATGTATCTTGTTTTTAAAAATGGTTGCCTTTTTATATTATTTATGCCTTGAAATTCCTCCCCCCCGCCCCGCCTTCCCCTCGCCCCCAGCCACGCACCGCGAAACTAGCCTGGTTATGTGTATAAAAAAAAAAAAAAAAAAAAAAAAAAAATTGTAATAATATAAAGAACAACGATGGGAAATATGGAGTGTGTTCTCCGTGGCGTATTACCGGCGCGAGAAGCACGTCCGAGGAATCTGGTACAGGGATTTAGCGAAGCGGGTCTGATGCTTGTGACCGACTGCTGCCGCCTCCCCGGCAGCTCGGCGTCGCGGTGCTCGAGCCCTCCTCTCCGTGAACGCCTCCGTCCTCTCTCGGTTTCCCTGGGAAGAACCCGCTGGGTAAATAAGAAAATAAATAACGAAAAGTGAACCTCGGCTGAGTCCGTGTGGCGCGGCTTGAGAAGCAGAGCTCGGCTCGGTGAGGCTTTGTGCCTTTAGGCCTCCAATAACCCGTAACGTTTGCAGAAAAAAATCCAGCGCGGGCGAAAATCCAGCCTGTCTCACCTTCCCGCTTGCAGAAGGCAAGATCCCGTTCGACTGCGCTTTTAACTCCGTGGTCTGAGGGAATGCTGCTGGCTTGGGCGGCCTCTGGAATGGAACGAGTCGCGCTGAAGCAGCTCCCGCCGGCCCCGCACGGCTGCAAGAAACCCGCCTGCCCCTCGGAAACAGCGTGAGGTAGGTGTTGCAATGTAACTGCAGGGTTTGGTTTTTTTTTTTTATTTATTTTTCCTTTTCCAGATTTAATCAGAGTAAATAAACCGGTGCTTGTAAAGCGCTCCCTCCCCGCCCTAAAAAAAACCAAGAGCGCATAACCCCAGAAATGAGGTGCATAAATTACAATTACGGCCGCCCCGAGGCGACCCGCGCACAGCCGCCTTTTCACCGAGCGAGGATTTTTCCAGGCAGCGCCGGCCGCGGGGCTGGCAAGGGAAGGGGGCTGGAGCTGCTGCAAGCCCCTCCGGGGCAAAGCAAGGCACTGCAGGTGCCGCGAGCCGCCTTGCAAGCCGTGGCGTTTTCGGGGAGCGGTTTCTGTCCCAGGAGGAAGCTTTTGCCGTCTCCGTTGTTCGCAGCATCTCTCGGTGGGCTGTTTTAAGTGTTGCAGCAGGTGTGGGGTTTTTTTTCCTTTTATCGTATTATTTATAAATATATTAATTGCTTTTTTTGCCTTTTTTTAGGGTTGTGCGTCCTCCCAGCCACAGCTGCCTAACTCTGAACCTCCCCGCGACCCCTCTGCCGGCACCCTGGACCTCGCACCGCGAAACCCGTGGGCTTCGCCTGCCACCTACCCCGGAGCCGCTGCAAATCCCCGCTCTTCCCTCTTCATTTATCTCCTCTCCTAAACCCGGCCTTCTCCTCTGCTCCTCGCAGCACGGCTTTACCCTCGCTGGATTTTTTTTTTTTTTTTTTTTTTTTTTCCCCTTCGCAAGATCTGCTGCAAGGCTTTCCTCGGTTTCCAGCAGAGCTTGGCAGGCGAGTGGTTGGGTTTTACCTCTGGCTGCTTTGTTTTCCCCAAACGCTGGGATTTTTAACCGCATTTTTAAATGAGCTCGCTTAAATCCGACCCTGCACGTGGTTGTGTTGGGTAGAGACCTTATATTTTCCGAAGAAGCTGTACTGTTCCGCTGGAAATGAGATGTATTTTGAAGTGACGCAGTTTTTGCAGGGTTTGGGCGCTGGGTTTTTATTTTTTGGGGTGATATGATAGAGAGAGTGATGCTGCTTTATGGCAGGAGTGGGGATTGATACTCCGTGGGCGCTGAACTGAGGTTGGTTCTCATCGCTCGATACTTCCCAACAGGTTATAACCAAATACAGGAGAAAATGGCCAGAAAGGCTCTGGTTTGTCACGCGCGCCAGAAGATGAGAGCCGAGGAAAGCCGGGAACCGCTCAGCCCTTTCCCTGGACCCTGCCTCCCTCCGCCCTTGCGCCGACGTGAGGAGAAGCCGTCGCTAATGGCTATTTTTAACATCCCGCGCTTTGGCCTGAAAACGGGGAGTTTGGGGTGGAGACGAGGAACCCTTCCCCTCCCCACCAAAGCTTCGTGCCTGGCTTCGCCCCGCATAAAATCCAGCGTGGTCCCAAAACGGTACCTGTGACCGCAGCCGGCGCCAGCCCTTGGGCTGAGCGCGGAGCTTCGGCCCTTGGGGGTTTGTTTCTTTTTTTTTTCCTCCGATTGGTGAGAAAATATTTATTTTAGCCTAAATATTTATCTTAGCTCCAGAAGTAGCTGAAGTCTCAAGGCTGAGCTGGAGGGGGTTTCACCAGGAGTCGCCCAGCTCATCCCTGCGCTCGGGCTGCGCCGCTTTTTGTAGCCATGGGTAAAACCTGGCGCGAGGTTTTCGGCGAAGCCTCTCGCCTTGCTCACGATTTCATTTTTTGGGGGTTAGAAAAGCTTTCCCTTCCCCAAGCCAGCTGCACCCCAGAAAAAATATTGTACATCTCCCCCGACGCATTTTAAATATCGTAAAGAAACAAAACCCCTTTGCTGCCAGCCCCGACTTTTTGTGCCGGGTCTGGATCACGGATATTTTTCCAGCTGCTGATTTTCACTCGCGGGAGCCGAGGTTGGGGAGACGCCTCCGCCCTCCCCGGCTTTATTGACGCACAGAGAGGAGCGGGAACGCGGCGCAGGCGGGCGCGGCCGTCCCAGGGCGTGAAACAAGGGGAGAAAAGGGAGAGGAGAGGAAAAGGCAGCGGGGTCACGGCGTCGCCGTCGCGGTGGTGGTGGTGTTAACCGGTGGGTCGGCAGTGGCAGCCGGCAGTGCCGAGAGCGGCTCTGCAAGGGGTGGGAGAGCCCCTGGTGACACCGGTGGGTGCTGGCTCACCGGGGCAGGTGGCTCAGCCCCGGGCTCGCCCCACGGGTGCCGTTACCTCCTGCTGCGCCGGGGGCAGCCGGCTCTGCCGCTGCTGCTCCCTCCTCCCCGCTCGCGGCTGTTTCGGCATCCTCCGGCGTGCCGATGGGCTCCTGGGCGCCGGAACCGGCTCTGGGGGGGGCACAGCGCGGGGGTCTCAGCGGCGTCGGCGTGCCGGAGCCACGGGGCAAGGGGCTTTGGGCACTCACGTGCGGAAGAGCAGGTCGTGCAGCCCTGGGGACAGACAGATGGACGGCAGCTGTGGGCATTCGGGGTCTGGCCGAGCCCCCCTGCCCTCGGCACTCACGTGGGAGGGTGTCCCGGTGGCGGGCGACGCAGCGCACGGCCAGGAGCGACGCCGCGGTGGCCACCAGCATCCCTGCTGCTGCCGCCCCCGTCACCGCCGGGTAGGCCTCGAAGGGAGGCTCGGCTAAAAGAGAGCGGCCGCTGTCAGCCCCGGGGTAATTTGGGTAACGAGGCGCCCGCCTGCGAGCCCTGCAGGGGGAGAGGAGGGAGCGCGGCGGGCAGCAGGCACCCCCAGCCAAGGCCTGCCAGAGCCCAGAAGGGCGGAGGGAGGTGGGAACTTGTGCCTGTTCACTCTGGAACCTACTGACGGCCGCTTGCACGCGGCTCCTCGGCACCGCCGGGAAGCAAGTGTCGCTCTTCTCCACTCAAACCCCGCTCTGCCCCTGCGGAGCGGCGTTCCCACCCCACTTCACCTGGCGTCTGCACCTCGGAGGGGTGCCCGGCCGTCCGGTGGTTGACAGCCAGGACGCGGAAGGCGTAGACCACGGCCGGGTCCAGCCCCCCCAGGCGCCGGTCGCGGGAGTGGGGCTCGATGTCGCCGGCCGCCGTTTCCCAGGGGCCGGGTGCCCGCCGGGGGATTTTTTTGGCTTGGCGCCGCTGCACCACGAAGCCGGTGAGGTTACCGGCGCCCTGCGTCCGCCACTCCAGCCGCACCTCGGTACGCGCCCGCATGTACCGCAGCTTGCTGATGGTGACGTTTGGGGGGGCCGGGTAGCCTGCGGCGAGAGGGTGCCCGGCAGGAGGGGGCTGGCACTCCCCAAACCCACCCCGGTGACCCCCCCACCCACCCCTCCCGGGACTCACGGTCCACGCGGAGGCGGACGGGGAGGCTGGCGGTGCCCACGGCGTTGGCGGCGGCGCAGCGGTAGATCCCGCCGTCCCCCGGCCACTCGGCATCGCGGACGGTGAGGTTGACCCACGCTTCTCCCCGCTCCAAGCGGTATTTGGCCAACCCCGGCGTCACCTCCCGCTCCTTGGGGTCGTACCAAACCATGGCGGCGCCCAGGCTGACGCCGCGACGCCGGCACGCCAACCGCGCCTCGCTGCCCTCCAGCACCGCCACCTCGCTCCTCTCCACCTCCAGCTTGGGGACATCTGTGGGGGACGGAGCCGGCAGGGACGTCGCGACCCCAACGCCACGCGGGAAGGGCACCGGGGGACGGATTCGGCTTACCCAGCCGGAGGCGGCACTCGGCGCCGGCAGCCCGTAGCGGGTGGGCGGCCGCGCAGATGAAATCCCGGCCCCGCAAGCCGCCGCCGGCGCTCAGCACCAAGATGGTGGTGGAGGGCGAGGGGTCCCCCAAGGCCCGGCCCCCGCCGTCCCGCCAGCGCAGGGTGGCTGGCGGCGTGCCCCCCTCCCACCGGCACCGCAGCATCACGTCCTCGTCGCCCTTGGTGGCCGTCGCCGTGCAGGAGGGGCCGCCGGCCGGGACCCCTGCGGGATGGAGAGGTGTCGGGGCGGGGTGCGGCCATGCTGTGCTGGTGCAGCCCCCCAAAAATGGAGACCCCCCCCAAAGGTGCGGGGGGCCTGGGGACCCAATTTTGGCCACTATTTTGGCCTTGGGACCCCATTTTGGCCACCATTTTGGCCTGGGGACCCCATTTTGGCCTGGGGACCCCATTTTGGCCACCATTTTGGCCTGGGGACCCCATTTTGGCCTGGGGACCCCATTTTGGCCACCGATTTGGCCTGGGGACCCCATTTTGGCCTTGGGACCCCATTTTGGCCACCATTTTGGCCTGGGGACCCCATTTTGGAGGTCCCAGCTGGGGCATCGTCGCCCCGGGGTGCCCATCCCATGTGTGGCTGTGGTGCGGGGGTCACCGCAGCCATGCTGAGGGGGGGGTCAGGGAGGGATTTTGCGGGGGGGGACACCCGTCGGCACTCACACAGGGTGGTCCCGCACGCAGCCCCCTGCGGCAGCGCGGGGTGGGAGGCCAGGCAGGAGAAGGAGCTGCTGTTCCTGGTGGCCACCCCTGGCTGGATGCTGGTGGCCATGGAAAAACTCGTCCCCATCACCCCCTCTTCCTCCTCCTCCTCCTCGGGGGGCCCGGGGCCCACCCAGCGCAGCCGTGCCGGGGGGAAGCCCCCCAGCCAGCGGCACCGCAGGGCCACGGCCCGCAGGTCGCCGGTGGCCAGGGCCGAGCAGCTGGGGCTCCCGGCTGGTGGATCTGCAGGAGACCGTCAGCACTGGGGCCGGGGGGAAGAGGGGTGGGGACCCCCCACCCAAATCCCCCCTCGCACCCACGTCCTCACCGGGAGCCGCCTTGGTCCATCTCGCCCCGGGGGGACCCGGTGGGTTACTTACAGTAGACGGTGAGGACGATGGTGGCCTGGGTGTGGGTCTGGAGGCGGGTGTTTTCGGCCAGGCAGGTGTAGGTGCCTGCCTGGGTGCGGGCGATGGCGGCGATGGCGTAGGTCTGGCCGGTGTGGACCTGGGAGCCGTTGTGGAGCCAGATGTAGCGGCTGGGGGGGTTGGAGGGAGCCAGGCAGCTCAGCACCACGTCCTCCCGCTCGCCCGCCGAGAAGCCCCCTGGTTCGGGGGAGAAGGGCTCCACGCTGATGGCCGGCTCGTCAGGGCCGTCTGTGGTGACACGGGGACCCTCAGCCACCGCGATGTCCCCGCTGAGGGCGTGCGGCCCCCCCCGGGGCATCCTCCCGCTGGCAGGAAAGCCACCTGTGAAGCCTCCTTAGAAGGGTGCGTTGTGGTGGCCATGGATATGCCGTGGTGCACAGTGGCCATGGAGGCACCGTGGTGGCATGGCGCTTGGTGGCCATGGACATTCCGTGGTGCACGGTGGCCATGGAGGCACCGTGGTGGCATGGCACCTGGTGGCCATGGACATACCGTGGTGCACGGTGGCCGTGGACACACCACGCTGCCATGGTGGCCGTGGAGATACAATGGTAGCAAGGAGTGTGGTGGCCATGGACACACCATGCTGGCATGGTGGCCGTGGAGATACAATGGTAGCAAGGAGTGTGGTGGCCATGGACACACCATGCTGGCATGGTGCGTGGTGGCCACGGGCGTATCATGGTAGCCATGGAGGCATCATGGTGGCTAGGTGTATGGTGGCCATGAATGCATCATGGTGGCAACATGCTTGTTGGCCATGGCTGTACCATGGTGGCCATGGAGTTATCACAGTGGCTAGGTGCTTGGTGGCCATGGATGCATCATGGTGGCAACATGCTTGTTGGCTATGGCCATGCCATGGTGGCCATGGATACATTATGGTGGTAGGGTGCTTGGTGGCCATGGCCATAACATGGTGGCCATCGAGGCATCATGGTGGCAGGGTGCTTGGTAGCCATGGAGGCATCATGGTGGCATCATTCTTGTTGGCCATGGCCATACCATGGTGGCCATGGAGGCATCATTGTGGCAGGGTGCTTGTTGGCCATGGCCTTACCATGGTGGCCATGGATGTATCATGGTGGCAGCATGCTTGTTGGCCATGGACATGCCATGGTGGCCATGGAGGCATCATGATGGCCATGGGTGCGTCATGGTGGCAGGCTGCTTGGTGGCCATGGTCATACCATGGTGGCATCTTCAGCCCCGAGGATGCCCCCACAGCTGGCGCCTGAGGCCCCCACCTTGGGTCACCCCGGGAAGTGGGGCCATGCCCCGGGCACTCACAGACGATGTCCAGGTAGACGGGCTCGCTGGTGCGGTTGTTGACCTCGTTGCGCGCGGTGCAGGCGTACCAGCCAGCGTGGCTGCGGTTGGCGGGCGTCAGGCGCAGCTCTGCCCCGGAGCCCCCCAGCTCGCCGGGGGACGCTGGGGGACCCCCCCAGGGCTGCCGGTGCTGCCAGGAGAAGCTCAGCGGCTCCGTCCCCTCTCGCACGGCACACGTCAGGGCCACCGCCGCCCCCTCCGCCGCTGCTGCTGCCGTCGGCCGCACGAAGGGCTTGGAGACGGGTACTGGGGGCACGGAGCCGTGAGCGGCTCCCAAAGCTGCCGGCCCCATGCCCTGGTCCTGCTGGGAGCCCCCAGATCCCTCCTGTCCCACCCCAGGGTGCTCTTCCTTAGTGGGGCTCTACGTTGGCTAGTGGGGCTCTGTGTTGGCTAGCAGGGCACTACATTGGCTAGTGGGGCTCTACGTTGGCTAGTGGGGCTCTACGTTGGCTAGTGGGGCTCTGTGTTGGCTAATGCGGCTCTGTGTTGGCTAGTGGGACCCTATGTTGGCTAGTGAGGCTCTATGTTGGCTAATGGGGCTCTGTGTTGGCTAGCAGGGCACTACATTGGCTAGTGGGGCTCTGTGTTGGCTAGTGGGGCTCTGTTGGCTAGTGGGGCTCTGTGTTGGCTAGCGGGGCTCTGTGTTGGCTAGCGGGCACTACATTGGCTAGCAGGGCTCTTCGCTGGCTAGCAGCTTGCTTCATTGGCCAGCGGCACACTACGCTGGCCAGCGGCAGCCTCCGCCGGCTAGCGGTGCTTCGCCGCGAGCGAGGGGAGCGCGGCGCTGGCGGGGTGCCCCGGGGCGCCTTACCCAGGACGCGCAGCAGGATGGCGGCGTAGCCCACGCGGAGCCGGCCCGGCTGCGGGAAGAGCCCCTGGCAGAGGAAGCGGCCCTGGGCGGCCGCCCGCAGCTCCCGCAGCTCCAGCGTCCCGTTGCGCAGGGTCACCTGGCCCAGCGTCCCCGCGCCGGGGGCCACTGCCATCTCCGGGCCCGAGCCCACCGCCACGGCCCGCGGCGGCCCCGAGCCCGTGGCCACGAAGCTCCAGAAGACCGCCGCTGGCGGGGCCGATGCTGCCGGCCCGCAGCTCAGCTCCACCACCCGTCCCTGGACCCCCGTCACCGTCCGCTCTTCGTAAGCCGCCTCGCCGGCCACCAGCGGCTGCCCTGGCCCAGCGGTGCGGCGAGTTGGTCAGGGCTCCGCTCCGTTCCCCGCCCCACCTCCCCAATTTTCCCCGCGGGGTGGGGACGGGGTCTCTGCTCACCCCCCACCAGCGCCGGCAGCAGGCAGAAGATCCAGGCCGCCCTCCAACGTGGCGCCGGTGCCCAGCCGCGCTCCATGGCGCCATGTCCGGCACCGAGCCCCGCCGGCGGGGTGCCGAAGCAGGGCTGCGCTCTCCGGTTACCCCTGGGTAATTAAGCCCGGCCCTGATTAACCCTTAATTATTGATAAACCTGCCTGCACGCGGGCCCGGGGGGGAACCCGCTGCCGCCACCCGCCTGAGCCCCTGCAATCTCAGGGCTGAGGACGGGCGTGCTCATTGCAGGAGTGGCTGCATCACCCTCTGCTCTGCGGGGGGAAATTGATTTCGGAGCGTTAACCACCCCCAGCCCTCGGGTTTTTTTTTTTCTGGCTAAAGGAGGGGAAAATAGGCCACCACCCTGCCCGCCTCAATGGAACCCGCGGGGTCTGGGAGCCGGGGGGCAGCCGGGCGCGCGGGGTTTGATATTTCATCTCCCGCTCTCGGCCGCGCCCCGGCCCATCAAACATTGATGGGGGGTGGCAGCGCTGTAACGCAATGCCGGTGGGGGCCGGAGCGCTGAAATTCTCCTTGAAAGAGGGCATTTGTGCAACATTATCCCCAAATTTGGGGGATTTTTATTTGTTTTTTTCTTTTGGGCAGCCCCGGGGCTGGGGGGAGCAGCGCAGGGACGCAGGAGCGTCCTCAGGGCAGGGAAGTGGCTCGGGGTGCTGATAACGTGAGAGGTGGGGAAAAAAGAAATAATAAAAATATATAAAGATTCCCAAATAGTTAAGATTTTTTCTGCGGGATGAGGCTTTAAGGCTCACCTTGTTCCTGCCGGCATGGCCGGGGGGGATCTGGCAACGGCCGGCAAAGCCCCGACGCCGCACGGCCGAAGCAAACGGCCGAAAATCACCTGCCCTCTCTCGTCCCCCCACCCCGATTCTTGAATTAGAATTAATTTCTCATTACCAAAAATTAATGCTGAATGTGAGACAAGCTGCAAAGTGGGGTTTTTTTCAGGCTTGAAATCCCCAAAATGGGTTAAAGCCGGGCGCCGGGGGGGGGGGTCGCAGAGCCGGGGTGAGGCCTCTGGCCGCTGCCAGGCGCCTCCGGGTGCGTTTTTGTGCCAGCACAGGGCGGGTTTGGGAAGAAATTCGAAAAGCAGGAGTGAGGAGAGCTGGGGGGTGTGGGCAGATCCGGCAAACGACAGCGTTGTCAACACCCTGGCCTAATAAAAATCATTCTGCAAGGAAAATAAGGGATAAATTTCAAGGGGTTTGGGGAAGGGAGGAACAGCACCACCCTAGTAATTATAAATAATTCCGTTTTATTAGCTTGGCGGTAGCGAAGGGATAAACCCTTTGGGGACAGGGCGCGCAAACGCTGGCGTTCCGGGTCCCACCAGGATTTGGGAGGGCAGCGGCGGATTCCTGCTGCCATCTAGCGAGGCTGGGTTAATTTTTTTTTATTTTATTATTAAAGTTTTCTCCCAGATTTTGCTGGCAGAAATGCCGCCCCGCCGCTGCTGCCGGCAGACGAGCAGATTTTTTGGGCCAGTTACCGGAGTTTCCCTGTTTTCTGACCACTCCGAGCACCCCAAGACCCATTTTTGAGGAACGTTACCCCGTCTTAAGCCCCTCAGGGGATTCCCTCAAGCCACGCAAAGTCACAGCTGTGAAAACCTCAAAGATGGAACAAGGAACAAAACCGAGGACAATAATCCCTGGGTCTGAGGGTTCCCCCACCGCTGCCTGCTCCTACAACATCACAACGAAAACCAAACTGCGTTAGGAAGTTATGAGAGAACGGGGAGATTTTCCCCTGTAACTTTTCCTCCCATTTCGAACCAAAACTCGGGAGCTGGGGGAGCAAATCCCCGCTCCTCGGTCAGTTTTCCAGCATCTCCAGCTCGTCCATGTCGTCCGGGTCCAGCTGCTTGATCTTGGTCTCTGTAGGAAGGAAAATAAAGAAAAAAAAAAAATTGGCGTTTGGCACAACCAGGGTAAAAACAGCCCAGCTGCCCCACGAGCGACGTTCGTGCTGCTTGCGTGCACGCGCGCGGGCCGGAAAGCTCCCTGAGGCGCGCTTGCCGTAGCGATTCCGCTCTGTGGCCTTCGAGCGGTAGCCAAATAAATTCGGCAAGAGCAGAGCGTGAGCTGGGCGAAGGGCAGCGGCCAAGACGAGGCAGCTGAAGCAGCAAGAGGTGGCCCAAGCAAGAAGCGGTGAGTCGGGTTACGTTTCCGGAAGCGACGCGGGACGGGGAAGGTTCGTTACCCTCATCGGGCAGCCCCGGCCATCGAATCGCAACATCACGGTGTTAAAAAGTGAGAAGTCGGGTGGCTGGGAGTTCATCCACTTGGATTTTCATCCCGTGGAAATCCCACGCCAGGCTCCTTTGGCTAATTCTGGCCGCGGCTGCGGTTGGACTCGTCCGCCTTGTGGTTATTCGAGCTGCTCATCGCAGTTGTCCGACGCTTCTGCTTGCTCGTACACAAAATAATCTTCGCCAGGCTACCTGGTTCGTGTCTTCTCTGCCAGGCGTCTGCCGCGGGCTGGTTTGGTTTTTAAATTTAAAGGACAAGCTGCCAAGACAGTTCAGCAGCTCCGAGGACGGAGCTGAGGAAGGGACGTGGTTTTCTGCAAGCCCAAAGGTTGCAATAAGCTTCTTTTCCCTAAAAATGGCAGGGAACACGGGTACCGGGATTTGAAAAGCCGCCGGCGCAGCCACGGCACCTTGCGAATCCCGTGGAAAATCCTTGTGACGTTTATGACTGACAATCGAGTCGCAGTCAGGGAAAACCTTGGTGATTTCAGCTGCCGGCTTCTCTCCTGCAGCCAGGGCCGAGCTAAGCCGGGGCACCAGGACAGGGATTTGCGGGATAAAGGCAGATAAAATGCCTGAAGGGGGGGGGGGGGGGGGGGCGGGGGGGGAAGGTGCTGAGGCACCCTGGGTGCTGGTGACGTCCCTTGGCAGTCACACACAAGCTCCTCGGCTGTTTCTCTGAAAATTTGGCTGCTAGGGAGGAAAAAAAAAACCCCAACCCTAAAAGGGTGAGGGGCGAAAGGAGAGCTGCGTCTGTCGCCTGTACCGGGCGGGACAGGTCCCGGGGAGAAGAGCGGCCCAACAAGGTCCGTTCGTGGGTGGGAAACAAGCCGGAGGGGGCTCACCGATCCCAAAAGTGCTTCCCAGAGAGGCGGCTATGCGCGGATACTCACGGAAATGCTCCTCTATCATCTGCACGAGCCCCACGCTCTGGCTTTCCACCATGCTGAAGGCGATGCCTTTCTTCCCGAAGCGTCCCGTTCGCCCGATGCGGTGGAGGTAGGTCTCGAAATCCGGCTCGTGGTTCTGATCGGTGGGGAGGCTGAAGTTCACCACGATGGTGACCTGCTGCACATCGATCCCTGGAAAATAAAAGCGAGAGAAGGGCGATGGAAAGGGATCAGCCGGCCCCAGAGGTCACGGAGAATCCCTTGCCGGAGCCTGTGTTGCCAGCAGAAGGACCAGAGGCCAGGAAAAGCCGTTGGGAAGGCAAGGGGTGCTGGTTTTTTGGGAGGTACCTCTGGCGCAGACGTTGGTGGCGATGAGGACCTTCTCCTTGCCATCGCGAAAGCGCTGGATGACATCGGCCCGCTGGGCCACTGTCAGCTCCGCTGTCAGGATGGCCACCCGGTGCCCGTCCTGGCTCATCTCCACCGACAGCCAGTCTGCGCTCCGCCGAGTCTGGACGCACGGGGAGAGGCGAGCTGAGGTTTCACCGCAGCTCTGCTGTCGCTCCTGGCCAAGCCCTCACCGATATTTTCCCCCCTCATTCCCAAGTCCCCTGTTCCGGGAGCTCCCGGCGCCTTTTTAACGCCTCAAAATAAAACAAAAATGATGCGGACGAGCAAGAAGCCCCCACCAGGACACGCGGCGCAGAGGGCAAGGGAACGCAGCGTTTTCTCTGTGCTGGGGACTGCGGAAGCCGGGCAAAGGGAGATGCTGTTAAAACGCCGCTTTTAAAGGCTGCCTTGAAATGCTGGCGACACGTTCCCCGCCCCTCCTGAGGCTCCGCTCCTCAATTTTGAGGGTGTTAGGAGGAGCCCCCCTGCCACATCCAGGCTGGCAAATAAACCATTTCTGTTATCGCCGACTGCAAAAACCTCCCTGGGCAGGCTGAGCTGCTTTACCTGGCAGAAGATCATAGCCTGGCCAATGGTGATGCTGCCGTAGATGTTGCAGAGGGCTCTGTACTTCTCCTCCCTGCTCCTGCAGACGAAGAAGTACTGCCTGATGTTGCTGAGCGTGAGCTCTTCCTCGCGCAGCTTGATGACGATGGGGTTGGAGACGATTTGCATGGCGAATGCCCGCACGGTTTCCTTGAAGGTGGCCGAGAACAGCAGCATCTGGCAGCCCTTGGGTAAAGCCCTGGAGCGGAGGGGGAAAAAAAAGAAACAAATGACTTGTTAGCCCAGGAGAGCAGCCTGGTGCCCTGATGTACTCATTAGAAAGGGAAAAAAAAGCTAATTTAAGCTGATTTTGTGTCGCTTTCGACAGAAAGGGAACCTGACCCAAGGGTCGTAATGGCTCAAAGGAAAGGGAAGCGAAATAAAAATCCTCCCGTACGTTGCACGGACGCTGTTTTACAGAAAACCACATCCCTGGACTCACATTTCCCCGGACGCCCCTTCGACATCACAGGGACGAGCTCTCTTTTGCTGCCGATTCCCTCAAAGCTGAGCAAAGAGCGGGGCAAAAGCAGGGATGCCAGCCATCAGGAATACTCACCTCTGAATGCGAATGCTTTGGTAGGAGAGGCCCTGAGTGTCGATCATGATGTCGGCTTCATCCAGCACGAACATGTTGATCTTCTTCACGTCTACGACTCTCCGTTTGAAACACCAGTCCAGCATTGTGCCCGGAGTCCCGATGACGATCTGCTCCTCCAGCCCGGCGCCAACTGCCAGAGAAGGGAAATGGCATCCAACCGCCTCCAAACACGAGGCGTTTTTCACCGCTTGAGCGCGTTTTTCCCCTCGGTTGTCTCAGATTCAGGCCTTTGAGGGGGGTCAGTGCAAAGCGGAGCTTGAGATTTAAATTGTAAGCAGGGCTGACACTTCCCTACGGCCTACGGAGGAGTCTGGAAGCAGCCAGTGGTTGTAAAAAAGACTCCTTAGCGGGCGGGGGAACATAGACACTATTTTACGTGCCTTCGCAGAGGTCTGCACGGCTCCCGGTAGCTCAAGGCGCTAAAGGAGGATCCCTCTACTCACTCAATGCTCCCGTTAACAGTGCCGGTAGCTGTGCTCGGCAGGACCGGACTCACCTCGGTTTCCCCGGACAGCATACGTCACCTTGATGTCAGCGCAAAACCGGCCGATGGTCTCGATCACGCACCCAATCTGCAGGGCCAGCTCGTAGGTGGGAGCCAAGCAGAGGCACTTTGGGGGGGAGACAGAGCTGTCAGGCGAGAAATGCCTCGCTTCAAAAGTCGAGGGTGCTACCGGGATGGGATACAGTGGGCAGACGACAAAGTATTTCGAAGGGACAGAAAGGACAGGAAAATCCCGCACGGCTAAACTCCCTCAAGAGCGCAGCGGGATCACGTAGTCGGTCGTGTTCAGAGGTCAGGGAGCAGGGAACGCAGCACAGCTCGAGGGATGCATGCAGAAAGAAGTCGCTGTCACTATTTTTGAGGGGGAAATTTGTCTCCTGAAGCACGGGGCGGTTTGTTTCTGCGCCCAGCTTTAAAGCAACTGGTCGAGTCAGCCCATACGCTTGGGATGAGAGGCTTTAAATCGCCGTAACCAGCTGGCAGAGCTGACTCGGCACGTAGAGCAGTGACTGGGGCTCGCAGGGGCGTTTAAGCCACCAGAAAACCAGCAGTCTCCGCAGTGGCTTTTCAAAATTTAAATTCCAGGCTATCTAAAGCCTGGCTTAATCTGCTGCTAGCGAGTAAAAGCGTCTCCCTTTAGCGTGCACCACACTTTCTGTCCTACCTGCTGCTGCGACGGTACCCGGGGGGTTTATCGTCCCCCCTCTCCAGCGGATAAAATCAGAGATGGGGACAAAAACCAGAGCTCTGCGTCTCGAGCGCTTGGGCAAACCCCTCCTGCGTCAGCTTTCCCTTTCCTACGTTACCTGCGGGTATTTCTCAGCGGCATTAACTCTGCTCAACATCGCCAAGACAAAAGCTGCCGTTTTCCCTGTCCCTGACTGGCTCTGGGCAATCAGATTTTGGGGCCTGCAAGGCAAAGGCTGCTTAGCGGTGTGCAAGGGTTTGGGCGTCCCCGGATCGACGTCCCGACGCCGGGGATGCCTCGAAGGGAGCCGGGGCTCACCCGTGCAGCGTTAACTACTCACGGATACGCCAGCATGATGGGCAGAGCCGTCTCCTGGATTTTGGATGGTCTGTTGAAGCCCATGATGTAAATCCCCTGCAAGAGCTCTTTCTTCCTGTTAAAAACAAAAAGGATTAAGGGCTGGTTTGATGGTGGTTCTGGTGCTTTGCCGAGCCGGGGGGGCTGCTGGCGACTCACAGGGGCAGCTCTTCGAAGGTTTTGATGGAGAAGAGCGGGGAGCTGGGGTCCTGCTGCAGGATCTCCACGTGGTGGCTGGATTCCACGAGGGACGTGCGGATCAGCTTGTTCAGCAGGGAGGTTTCCGCCGAATCCACTGGAAAAGGTGGAAACCGGTGAAAAAAAGCAAAAAAAAAAAAATCAGGTTTTGTGAGAGGTCTCTCCCTGTTCTGTCCGCCTTCTCGCACATACAGGTCCTGGGCACCCCGGGCGCGGCGGGGACCTGGGTGCCAGCCCCCTCAGCACCCACTCCCTGCCTCAGTTTCCCCCGCCTGCCCCAAGCGAAGGCGCAGGGACGCACCTCTGTCCTCCTCCTCCTCCTCCTCCTCCTCCTCCTCCTCCTCATCGCCGCGGCCTGCTGAGGGGGGAGAAGCCGGGGGTGGTTGGCGGCCGAGGCCCGGGGCCCTCCCTGAGGCGGGGGCCGCGGCCTCCCCTTACCCCGCCGGCGCACGAAGGGATCCCGGCGGCGGGGCGGGGGGCAGAGCCCGGGGAGCTGCGGGGGGAAGCGGAGAAGGCGGCCGTCACGGGGGGCAAGGCCCCGGGGAGGGCAGGGGAGGGCCCCGGGGGTCCCGCTCCCACCCGCTCCGGCCAGCGGCCGCTGTCCCCCGCCGCCGCCATAGTCATGACGGGGCGGGGCGGCGCCCCCTGGCGGGCCGGAGGACCGCGGCTACCGGAAGAAGCCATCGACCGCTTCCGGGGCACCGGTCCCGCTTCCGGTGGCGAACGCAGGTGGGGGCAGCGGGGCCGGGGCGGGGCAGCGGGGCCGTGGGGCGGGGGGACGGGGAGCGGGCACCCCGTGGGGGGTCCCCCGTGGGGTGGAGGGGGTGCTGGCGGGCAGGGCCATCCCCCGCCGGGGTGCCGGGACCCCTGCCCCGGGGGGTACGGGGTGACAGTGGGGTGGCAGCGTGGGTGTCCCCATCGGGGACCCCTGCCCCGGAGGGTCCGTGGGGTCCCGGGACCCCCGACGTGGGGTGACAGCGTGGGTGTCCCCATCTGGGACTCCCGCCCCAGGGGGTCCGTGGGGTACAGGGTGACAACAGGGTGACAGTGTGCGTGTCCCCATCAGGGACCCCTGCCCCGGGGGGTCCGTGAGGTACAGGGTGACAACAGGGTGACAGTGTGCGTGTCCCCATCAGGGACCCCTGCCCTGGGGGATCCGTGGGGTTCCGGGACCCCCGGCGTGGGGTGACAGTAGGGTGACAGAGTAGGTGTCCCCATCCGGGGTCACCGCGGTGGGGTTTGGGGTCCCCACACCCCTTTTCCAGCCATCGCAGTGGGATTTCAGGGAACCTTTCCCGCAGGGCCAGCGGCTTCCGGGCGCTTTCCTGTGCACGAGCTGCAAAATCAATCCATCCCCATACCTGGAAAAAATAATAATATTATTATTATCTTCATGTCATCCTAAACCTCATTCGTTTTAAAAATGAGGTAAAATAAGGCCAAGAGTTCAGTGGGGGAAGGATAAATCTACAATGATAAACATTTCTAATTAACCCACAGAACCAGAACTGCTCTTTCCACATGCTTTATTAAAAATATTGCTGAGACGCCACGGATAAAACCTCCCGACTAGCTCGTGCAACAATCTGGGGACAATTCCACGCCAAAAATCGCCAGGCTCGTTGCACTCTCGTTTCTCCCGATAATTCGGAAAAGTCTCGCAAGGCTGGGCGGCTTTTCAGTGCCTGCTCCTTCTCATCGCAACGGGGGAAAAAGCTCCACACGCTGCGGTAGGGAAGCGGGGATGTTTTACCCAGCCCCTTGAACAACCCGAAGCACCGGGTAAAATTTTAATACCAGTATTTAACCCCCTTGCAGCGCAAAAAGGGGATTTTTTTCTTTTTTCCCCCAAATTACTTTGAGAGGGCAGGAAAAAAAAAAAAAATACTTGGGAGAGCAGCACGTGCGCGGATAAAAGATCGTCGGTGCGGAGCGGGGCTTTAGGAAACTAGGAGGAGGTGTTTTTTCTGGGGATGAGGCCCTTGGCCAGGTCCCAGCGCACCTCCCAGCGCAGGGCAGCTCTCTTTTTTTCGGTCGGCACAGCATAAGTGTTGGGGACGTAGAGGTGCTGCGGCTTGTTGGGGAGCTCAGGCTTGCAGAGCATCTGCTCCCGGATGCCCCAGCGCAGTTCTTGTCGCTGATCCTCTCCCGGGATTCGAAATTTCTCCCATTCTCGTTTATATTCAAAATATTTGGCCACTCGGTCGGTTTTCCCCTGGTTACGACCCAACAGCTCAAACCGTGGAGGGATAAAGGACTTGGGTTGTCCCGCCGTGGTGGTGGACTGAGAAGCGGGAGAGCTCCAGCTCCCAAAATCCCCGACGAGAAAGGGGGGACTGTCCCCATGGGGCCAGCGGTACGGGGATTCCTCAAGGGAGCTGCTGCTTGTCTCGATTTCCCCCTCAGAGATGCTGTCTTCCGGACCGGTCCTTGGCTGAAGCATTTTTTGCCTCAAGTTCCAAACCTCGGCGTCACTATCTGGCTCGCTGGTCACCGACTCGTCGGAGACCTCTACTCCTCCGTCGGGTCTGCGCCTCAGCACCTTCCTTTTCATTACCAACCTCCTGGTTCCCCTCCGATCCTCGGAAAAGGTAGGAAGGGTTGGCGGCACCCCCAAAACGAGGGAGGCCTCAGCATAGGGATCGTCACGGGGACGTGCCCGCTCCTCACTGCCTCCTCGCTGGCCGTACAGCCGGCTCAGGGCCCGCTGCTCCTCATCCTCCGGCGCAGCCCATCCGTACCCTGCCACTCCCATCGCCTCCTCCATGATTTCCACCAAACCGGGCGAATCCTGCAAAATAAACCACAGTTAATTTCTTACCGCACGTTAGAGCCAGCTAAAGATACATAAAAAGGAGCTCTGACTCTCAGCTTCTGGGGTTCACGGGTGCGAATTTAGGTTGCGGTGAATCTGACGGAGGTCTCGGAGCACCGGCTGCGCTGCTAAACCTCCCGCCGCCAGCAGAAGGCTCTTTCCCTACGGCAAATGGAAACCCCGAAGCCCCATCTGATGCGGCCCCTAAATTCCTCCTTGAAAACTACGCCAAAATTAATTACATTATATGTATGTTACATTATAACGGGACGATGGACAAACACAGGGCAGATTCAGTTCGCTTCGTAAGCGCCGGGTGGAGGTGTTAATGATTTTTCCCTCGTACCTGTTCTTCTAAAAGACACGGCATCTAGTTCGTGATTTAACCTAGTTCGTGATTTAATCTTCAGTCTTTTATCCAAGAGGGTATTTTACTCCCGCAGAGGAGGAAAAGGCTCAGCGCCGTGCATTTAGATGTTGGCTATTGTAGCCCAAAGGCTGTTTGAGTCCGGTTGTAGTAAACCTCAAGACCTGCGGTGAAAAGGGATCCGGACACGGTTTCCGCTCGCTACGCAGCTTTGGGATATCTTTACGCCGTGAAGCGGGTTGGAAAAATGCAAGTTTTAACCGTGCCGTTACGAAATGTTGGAGCAGATGGCACAGTGTGATGAGTGGCAGCCGTTAGCGGGTTGTCTGAAGTGTTGATGCTGGCTGAGCACGGTGCGAAAATGGAAAGGGCTCGGTGACGGCTCCGCGCAGATAGCAAAAGGCTAGCAGGGAACGTGCTGCCGCCGCGCTTGGGCTGACGGAGCAGATCCGATCGCGCGGCGGCGGCTGGGGGAAGAGGAGCGATTAGAAAGTGCGAAAAAAGAGACTTGAGCAAGATGAAGCTGTCCGAGCTAAGTCCTCTTGGGCCTTCCCATGCTCTGCTAGGAATGCTGAGGGGTTAAAAAAAAATAATTATTCTGCGGGTAACAATTATTTTACAGAGCAAGCCTCTAGGTGTAAAAAAAGCCACGTAAAAATGTAAACCCCCCCATTTCCTCCTTCGTCTGCAGACCCCGAGGAGCTACCAGCAGCTACTCAAGGCTCCAAGACAGCGGCTATGGCCGAGGGGAGCGTGGTCACCGACCGAGAACGACTCCTGAGGAGGGTGCAGGAGCTGGAAGAGGAGGTGAAGCGGCTGCAGGAGAAGCTCCAAGAGGACAAGGAGGGCGCTGGGAGAAGAGAGGCTCCTTCGGCCCCCGGGAAAGCCAAGAAACGCCAGCAACGTCCGTTTGATTTCGGCGCCTACGGCCGCAGGCATGTGGCACTAAAGATCGCCTACCTGGGCTGGGGCTACCAGGGTTTTGCTAGCCAGGAGAACACCAGCAACACCATTGAAGAGAAGCTGTTTGAAGCCTTGAAGAAGACGCGGCTGGTAGACGACAGACAGACCTCCAACTACCACCGCTGCGGGCGGACAGACAAAGGAGTCAGCGCCTTCGGACAGGTCAGGATGCTCCCCCGGCTTCCCCGGATTTCTGGGCTCCCGTGTGGGGTGGAGATCCGGTGGGATTACTGTCCCACTGTGACAAGCCAAGACAGCATGGGTTGGATTTGTTTTTTTTAAAAGCCTTCAGCTTTCAAATCTGAAAGTGAGCCTGGCAATGGCTTCCTGCATGTGGGAAAGATTACTTTAGACCCTCAAAGTATTTATTAGTGCTAGGGGTTGGGTTTTTTCCCCAATATCAGTGCTAGCTTTTTTTCCAAGGGCCTGTTTGGAGAGGATGAAATGTGTTTTATACTGCAGCTTCCCCGGTAGCTCAGTGCTGCCAAAAAAAGAAGAGATGTCCCTTCCTCCACAGAGGCACTTGTTGCTCTTCCTGCGCTGACTGCAGCGCTTGGCAGAGCCCTCTCAGCTGATTTAACTCGCTAACCACCCCCCACCCCCCCCAAAAAAACCAACCCAAAAAATCCAAGAATTGGATAGCTTCCTGCGGAGTCAGGCAGCTGAATTCCTGCGCAGAAGGGTCCGAGGGGAGCGGCAGCCAGCGGAAGGGAGCGTGGGAGTGGGAGCTGGAGGGAGGGGAGCAAGCGGGCCCGGTCGGTGGGCACGGAGCCACCAGGCTGGCTGAGCCCACGGGGAAAGCGCAGCCCCCCCTGCACCCCGACAGCTTTGCTGTCGGGCCGGTCTCTCCTTCCCTCCCGGCTCTGGAAGCTGAGCTGCCTTAGCTCTTGCCTCGCTGGGGTGGTTTTGGCTCGGGTGGGCGGTCTGCTCTCCTTCGCAAGATGAGCCGCACAAAATAAGGGCAGGGGCCGCCTTTTCTTGCGCCATTTAAAGCGCGCAGGCATCTGTGGCGTTAATTAACTTCTTCCCACACCAGGTTTCCCAGACAGCCAGGCTGCTACTGGGTTCAAGTCATCACCTCCAGCAAAATAAAATAAAATAAAAAAAACCCCCAAGCACATTATAGCCTAAAAACAGTGACTAAAAGTTGAAGCCATTTCAAGACCATGCTATGTAGGCAGTCTGCAACTTTCTGTTTTATTAAAGGAATCCGTAGCATCTGCTAGGAACCTTAGCAGCAGCACTTGCAGTTTTACCCGCAGGAAGGAGTGGTAAGATCGCCTGATTTAAGACACCTTCATCTGTAAGAGATCCTGAATTTATTTCACAGCGGTGTAGGAAGACTTGGCTTGACACGCCAAATACGCCCATCTGTGATCTAATCCTGGCTTTCCTGATTTTGCAGGTGATTTCCCTAGATCTCCGCTCCAACCTGGCGGAGGGGAAGAAGCTAAATGGCCATGAGGGTGGCTCGGAAGGCAGAAGCGAGGGGGAGGAGGAGCTCCGCTACACCCATATTCTGAACAGGGTGCTCCCGCCTGACATTCGGGTGCTGGCCTGGGCCCCCGTGGAGCCCGATTTCAGTGCCCGGTTCAGCTGCCTCAAGCGGACCTACCGCTACTTCTTCCCCTGCGCTGACCTGGACGTGGCCCTCATGCACGCCGCGGCCCAGAGGTACGTGGGGACCCACGATTTCCGTAACCTCTGTAAAATGGACGTCGCCAATGGGGTGGTCAACTTCCAGAGAACGATCCTCAGTGCTGGAGTGACGTGGGTGGAGAGAGGAGGAGAAACCGGGCCACAGGATCCCTTCCGCCTGTGCCAGTTTGAAGTGACGGGACAGGCATTCCTGTATCACCAAGTCCGCTGCATGATGGCCATCCTCTTCCTCATCGGCCAGAGGATGGAGAGCCCCGAGATCATTGACGAGCTGCTGGATGTGGAGAAGAACCCCCGAAAACCGCAGTACAGGTACGGAGAGCTCGGGAAAACCTCCCGGGCCGCTTCTCAAAGCGACGGCTGCGGGCAAAGTGCTGCCAGCGAGCTACTTCCCTGCCAGCCTGCGAAGCAGTCTCTCACAATACGGAAGCGAGCTGCCAGCGGCCTCTCTGGGAGATATCTGTAAGGATCCCAGTTTTCTTGCTCTCGGACAAACTTTTGCTGGCTTTAGTCCTTGGTATTTGGTTAAAACTAATTCAGGTTTTATTAGAAGAGGAAGTTCTGCAAAAGGCAGGGCTGGTTCTGGCAGAAAGGACAGGCTGATGCGCTGCTGCACGAGCCTTTTTTGTCACAGCGTCCCTCCAGGCAGCGACAGCTAACGCCTTCTCTCCTTTTCCCCTAGCATGGCAGTCGAATTTCCCCTCGTCCTGTATGACTGTGAGTTCGAAAACCTTCAGTGGCTCTATGACCGAGAAGTGCAGGAGTTCAATGTTACCCACCTACAGCAGCTCTGGGCCAACCATGCTGTCAAAACTCAAGTGCTGCGTAACATGTTAGGAGGGTTAGACGCTGCTCCCGTGGCTACTGGAAAAAGTAAGGGATGGTTTTGCGGCAATACCTTGGGATGGGGGTAACTGGTTTCAAAAAAAACAAAAAAAGGATGAAGGAAAGGGGTAATTAAATAGATTGTTTGACCCACTGGTATTTTTTTCAATCGTATCGCAGGCCCAGGGAACAGCACAACCGTCCGCTGGGGAGATACGAAGCCTGCGTTCTGCAGCCAGGTCAGCGGCTTCGTGGAAGGCGTCAAAGCCCGCACCTACAAGCCTTTACTGGCCCGCCCCAAGTGCGAGGGGCTGGAGGCCCGCATCCGGCATTTTGTGCGGAGAGGCCGCATCGAAACCCCCCGGGGGCTGGAGGTGGGGGCGGCAGGGGACGAGCAGCCCCCTGAGACCAAGAGGAGCTATGGCAGCGATGCCCCAGGGAGCGGCGGTGCCACGGAGCAGCCTCCCAAGCGGGTCTGCGTAGATGTCGAGTGACAGGCTACCTCGGTGGGACAAGGGCTGCTTGCCACTTTGCTTTTTTTTTTATTGGAGGAAAAAAAAATATGCAATTTTTCAGTGCTATTTTTTTATAAATGTCAAGAAATCCTGCAGAGTGGTGGCGTGCCCTGGCCTGGGAGGGGATGGGGGGTGCCTCAGCCCCCTGAGCCGCTCAGCTCACCCCGGGGCTTGGCTGTGCCGGGCCGAGGCAGCCGGGGCCCACCCAGCCGCTCGGCCTCCCCGCAGGGCCCACACGCCCCCCGGTACCTGCCGAAGCTTACTCGTTTCCCCCCCACCCCCCGGTACCTGACAGGGCCCGACTGCTCCCGTGCTGCTGCCGCGACCGTTACCGGTCGCCAACCGTCGCCGGCGTTTAAACAGCCGGGCGGGGGCCGGACCCTCAGCCGAGGCCAGCCCTTCGCGCCGCTCCTATTGGGCGGTGTGGGTGTCGCTCGGCTGGCCGCCCTTTTCCGATTGGAGGAGCGGGCTGAAGCACCGCCTCCGCTCCGCCGCCATTGGCCGGAGGCGGGAAGAGGGGAAGGAGGAGGGAAGGAGGAGGGAAGATGGCGGCGAGCGGCGGCGGCGGGCTGCGGCGCTGCGCGGCGGGGCTGGGCCGGGCAGTGCGCACCGTCTGCAGCAGCGGGCGGGCGGCGGCGGCGCTGCGGGCCGAGGATCTGGCGGAGCGGCTGCGGAGGAGCGAGGAGGAGGAGGAGGAGAAGAAGAAGCGAGAGGTGAGCGAGGCCGCGGGTAGGCCTGGGCCCTGGGGGGCGGGACTATAACTCCCAGCGTGCACCGCGCCGCCCTTCCCGGCGTGCACCGCGCCGCCGGGGCGCACACGTGGAGCGGAGCGGGACCGCGCGGCCCCGCTTCCCTCGCCCTGTGCCCGCTCCGGGCGCTCCCCCGGCCCCGCTGTGGGTGGGACGGGCAGCCGGGGGTGGGGGCGGGCAGGCGTTACCGTCGTGCCCATGGGTTTTCGCTCCCTGCCTCGCCCGGGCAGCGGGGGAGGGTCTGGAGCGGGATGCGTGGGGTGGGCACCCCCGCGTGTGGCTGAGATCCCAGGGACCGGGGCGATGGGGTGGGATTGCGGGGACGGCGTCCGGCTTTCGCCTCCGTAGCGGCTTGCGGGCGTTACGGCCCTGCTCAGAAACACCGCTGCGAAGCGGGGAGCGATGGAAGGAGAGCGAGGTGCTGAAGGTCGCGCAGGAGCTTTGCGCCAAAGCCTTTTGTCACAGAATCACAGAATCGTTTAGGTTGGAAAGGACCTTTAAGATCATCCAGTCCAACCATTAACCTAACTGTCCCAGCCCAAACCAGGGCACTCATTCCAGGAAATCTCATGAGATATTTAATCTCTTCTCTCAGCTGTCACTGACGTTGTTTTTCACAATAGAATAATGTAGTCATAGAGTCATCGAATCATTTAGGTTGGAAAAGACCTTGAAGATCATCCAGTCCAACCAGTAACCTAACATTACCAAGTCCACCACTGAACCAATTAAGGGTAGAGTAGCAATTTCATGTTCCCTGGCTTGGTGGCTGGATTATTTTTAATTAAAGTGAAAACTAGGAATCATTAAGATTGGAAAGGAGCTCCAAGATCATCAGTCCAACCATCAACCCAACACCCCCATGCCCACTAAACCATGTCCCCAAGTGCCACCTCTGCCCGTTTTTTGAACCCCTCCAGGGATGGGGACTCCCCCACCTCTCTGGGCAGCCTGTTCCAATGCTTGACCACTCTTTCTGTGAAGAAATTTTTCCTAATATCCAACCTAAACCTCCCCGGCGCAGCTTGAGCCCATTTCCTCTCGTCCTATCGCTGACTACTTGGGAGAAGAGACGAACACCCACCTCCCTGCCCCCTCCTGTCAGGAGCTGCAGAGCGATGAGGTCTCCCCTCAGCCTCCTCTTCTCCAGGCTGAACACCCCCAGCTCCCTCAGCCGCTCCCCATCAGCCCTGTGCTCCAGACCCTTCCCCAGCTCCGTTGCCCTTCTCTGGACACACTCCAGCAGCTATCCTCCACTGACAGCGTTTTCTTCTCCCCACAGATCCCCAAAGACCCAGCGCAGAGGCGGGTCCGGGAACTTGCCATGCTGAGCAAGCAGCTGCAGCAGGTTCACCCCAACGTCCTGGCCAAAGTGCTCAAGCAGGGAACCGTGTACCAGAACGAGGAGATCGTGGTGATCAACAAACCCTACGGCCTTCCTGTGCACGGTGAGGAAAAGCCGGCTGTGCCGCATCCGTGCCGGCGCCATAGAGGGGGAGATGGAAACGGCCCTGTGGCGCTGACGGGGGATTCTCTGTCTCCATCCTCCCTGCGCTGAGTTTTCCCCTCCCAGGGTGCGGCATGGGGATGTTGTCACCTTTAGATCACAGCCTTCATCTCGCTTGTTGGGGGTAATTTAAGGTACATGGGGAGGTGAACGTCTCCCCTGATTGCCTTGCCTGTGGGTTATGCAGGTGGCCCTGGGATCAAGAATTGTATTAGTGACGTGCTGCCAATTTTGGCCAAGATGTTGGAGAATGCGAAAGCTGAACCCCTCCACCTCTGCCACCGGCTGGACAAAGAGACCACGGGTGTGATGGTGCTGGCGCGGAGCAAGGAGGCAGCGGAGAGGATCCGGCTTCTCTTCAAAACCCGTCAGGTGGAGAAGGTCTACTGGTAGGAAAGGTTTGGGTGGAGAAGCGGCTTTGAAGAACGGTTGAAGGGATGGTCCCTAGGGCATGGGGCTTTGTGGAAGCGGTGGCTGTTCACTTATCTTCCCTCAAGCGTCTTTTTACGGGGCTGGGTCGTGGGGAGAGGGGATGAGGGGAGGGCTCCCTTCCCACTGGAGCGACACCCCGCAGACCTCTGGTTTCCCCCTCCCAGGGCGATTAGCCTGGGGGACCCAGACCCCGCCGAGGGCATCGTGGAGATCCCCATCGTGGAGAAGGAGGTGCGGAGCCACCAGCCGCACTACAAGGTGAGCGGGACGTCCTCTGGGCCAGCGTTCCGGCCTCGCGCTCCCCCTCCCCAGCATCCCGCCTTCCCATGGGCTCACCCTCTTGCCGCCGTTCAGATGACGCTGGCCCCCAACTATCGCCTGTCTCCGGAGGACGGGGAGGTGGTGAAAATCCGCAAGAACCGCAATGCCGAAAGCGCCGTGACGCGGTACCGCCTTCTGGCTAGCGCTTCCGCCTGCTCTCTGCTGGAGCTCCAGCCCATCACCGGTGAGGCCTGGCCGGGTGTCCCCGGGGTTGTGCCGGGTGTTCCTGGCGTTGTGTCAGCTGCTGGATCCGCTTCCCATGCAGCCCTGCAGCCGAGAGCAGTGCTGGAAGCGAGAACTTGTCCTTAGAGGTGGCTGAAATCCTTTTTGGGCCACAGCTCTGGGAACAAGCCGCCCCAGGGCGATGATTTGCTGCCAGGCCGCTCTGCGGCTGCCGGTGATTTTGGCACGGGATTATCCGGCAGCGAGGGTGGCAGGTGGGAGCTGAGGCCTGGCACAGCTGGTTGTCAATGTTTCTCCTCTTTTCCCTTCCCTCCTCAGGGGTGAAGCACCAGCTCCGGGTTCACCTGGCCTATGGGTTGGGGTGCCCCATCCTGGGGGATCACAAATATTCGCACTGGAGCAAGCTGGCGCCCCAGGTAAGGCAGGCCCTATGTCGGGGGAGCTGCCAGAGCGGGATCCGGGGACAGGCAGCCCCTTCGAGTCCCCCAGCTTCCCCTGGGCTGGGGTTTTCGAGTCCTGGCTGAAGAGATGGGTTTGTGGAAGGGACGTTTTCTGTCCTCACTGCAGAAGCTTCCCAAAATCACCTTGAAGAGGCTGAAGCTGGAGCAGAGCAAGGCTCGCCACCTCCCAATCCACCTCCATGCCCACCGCCTCTCCCTGCCCCTGGGCAAGCAGATAGACCTCGTCTGCAAGCCGCCCCTCTTCTTCCAAAAGACTCTGAAGAAACTGGAGCTGGACATCGCTAACGACTAACGAGGCAGGACAGGAGCGGTACCATCTATCTCCACGTCTCCAGCACGCGGTAGCGCTGGGTCTGGCCGCTCTGCAGCGGTGTCCACCTTGGAGCCAGCAGTGCGATGAAGTCTGCGGTCTCTGCCGCTTGCCAGAGACCTCCTGTGTTGGCACCAGCATTGCTGGCTTCAAACCAGGTACCCGCGCGTGCTTTTTGCCCTGATTTGGTGCGGAAGAGTGGCTGGGCACGCTGAAGAGCCCTTTGTTCGGACAAACGAGGCCGGGTGGAAACCAGGCTTTGCCCAATCCGTGTTTGGAACTTGTCTCTGAGCAATAAAAGGTGCAGATCCTGCAGAGGTGAAGGGTTGCGTGTCTCTCTGTGCTCAGGCCAGGTGGATCTCGGTCCCTGGGTGGGTTTGATCCCACCTGGGTGCAGTCCCTCCTGGTTTGGGGGCCGTCGCTCATCCCTCCAGAGCTGTTTAGCAGTCTCTCCCTCGTATCCTGGCGCTCCGCATTTAACTTTGGAGACTCCCTTCATTTGAAAATCCATCGAAAGTGCAACTTGGCAGCGGCTGTGGGGCTTTTCTGCTGTGCCAAGAGACTGCGCGGGGAGTTCCTTGGCTTGGCCGAGCAGCTCCAGGACTCCTTCCGCTCTGTGCTGCCGGAGGTGTCAGAGTGGGTTTTTGGGGAGTGACTACACTGCTGGGAGAATCTTTTCTATCCCCCTGCCCCTTCTGATTTCCCTATCGCTTATTTCTAGACCCTCTAATCGGGATCCCTGTCCCTCAGGAGCTTTTCCTTGGAGCCAGGTTCCTTCCCCCGTGCCCCGAGAGGGAGACGAGGGGAGAGATTGAACAGCTGGCCAACCACAGCTGATGTTCTGCCTCAAAATCGCAGCCACCAGCATTTGGTGTCTCTTGGCCCGTCCCCAAAAGCTTGGGGCTGGGCAGCGGGACTTTCTCCAGCCCCTCGGGCTGGTTTGGGTGCAGGAAAGGGCTCTTTGTACCCCGCGGGGCCGCCCTGTACCTGGCTGGGGCTTTTTGGTAGGGTAACACCCTGTTCCCTGCCTCCCCGCTCCTCACACGGGGCGAAAATAACTGGGGAGCCCCACGCCCCTCAAAAGCGCCACCAGAAATACATCTGCTTATGAGAGAGGGACGTAAAACCACGGGGAGCCGGGGAGCGGCTGCGGCCGGGGAGGAACGCTGCCTTCCCAGCCTGCTGCTGTGGCTGCTGGTTGGTTTTTTGTTTATTTTTTTCTATTTCGGGGCGTGCTATTTTGCGAAAAGGCTTCCCCCTGTAATTACCGGTCGATTTAACGCGCCGTCTAAGCTGTCATTTACAGCCCTCGGGTACGGAGCGCTTGGCAAGCGATGCCTTCGGCCCTACAAAGTCGCTCGTTGAGCCGGTCACGCCTCAGTTGACGCCAGAGCCTCCAGGCAGCAGCAGCAGCAGTTGCCGTTGTCTCCTCTTCCTCGATAGAAAAATGTCCCTCTCACACACGGCCGCCGAGTACATGCTCTCCGATGCTCTCCTCCCGGATCCCGGCGGTTCCCGAGCCAAGGGCCTGCGGCTGGAGCTGCCGAGCGATCGCCTGCTGAAGTTTGTCACTGTGGGGCTGCCCCTCTTCCTCGTCTCGCTGGCTTTCGCCCGGGAATTCTCCGCCGGTGAGTCCGTGGCTTTTGTCAACAGGGATCTTCGGGTTGTGGGCAATTGCCGGCGGTAGTTTGGTTCTTGCCCCAAAACCCTCGCATTCGCACCGGTGTGGTCGCGGTCCAAGGCGGGGCAGCTTGGAAATCCTGTTTTAGGAACTGTTTTTCCTCGGGGATGTTTATTGATTATTTTTAATGGATTATTGACTGCGGGGAAAGCGTGGGAACAGCAGTGCCAAACCCCAGGACCGGCGGTGAATCAATGCCCTGGACCTTTGGGTGCCGCAGGGTTGTTTCCGAGGAGGAGGAGGGTGCCGGCAGGGCGGCTCAGGGTATATGTCCCACCAGCATTCGCAACGGCAGCGCAGAGGGTCGCATCGATGGCGCGTTGTGACCTCAGGCTAAATCTGGCCTTGGCTGACATTCCGCTGCTGCCCCTGGGGAATTGGGTTTGACTCCGGTTCCTGGCCGGTCTCCAGTTCCGGGGAATTGTGTACCCGCTGCTGTGTACCCACAGCCGTGCTCAAAGGGTTTGTGTTCAGGAAGCGATGGAAAAGTCCTCGCTGTAAAATGCAGCACGGGGGGGAAAGGACAGCTACAAAACAACTATGAAACAGGCGCTCTTTGTTTTTTTAATTCAAAGCGATGCCTTAGAGGTAATCGTCCTCCTCTTAACGCATCAGCACCTGGCTGCGGAGTGCTCGCCCGTGCTCGCCGGGCCTCTGCGGCTGAGGTTCACCCTTCTCCTCACCCCAGGCTCGCAGATCAGCTGCTTCTCTCCCACCAACTTCACGGGGAAGCAGTCCGCCTACGTCGACACAGCTTGCTGGGACTCCCTCGTCCACCATGGCTTCGACGCCGAGGGACGTGCCGTCACCAAGTCCCTCTGGGTCCTCAAGGTACGGCTCGAGCTCGCGGCTGGGTGCCCTCGGGTGCCGCCCGGCTGTGCGGCAGAGGTGAAGCGACTCTGCGCCGCTCCACGCCCGCTTTGTCTCCTTTGCCCAGGTCTTCCCCTACTCGCTGCTGGTGGTGGCGGTGCTCATGTACATGCCTTACCTGTTGTGGCGTTACGCGGCCGCCCCCGCCCTCCACTCCGACCTCCTCTTCATCATCGATGAACTGGACAAATCCTACAACCGTTCCGTGCGCTTGGTGCAACACATGAGGAAGGTCCAGCAGGCCAGCGCCGAGCCGGAGCGATTCTGGGAGGAATACGAGAGGTGAGGCCGCCGGGCAGCCTCGCCTGGTCGCCGTGTCCCTCCAAAGTCCCTCCACGTGGCAGCGTGGCTGTGGCCGCGTTCAGGACGGGCTTTGGTGAAGTGACTCAGTTTGGGGGGTGGCTCTGAGGCCCCGCTCTGTCCCCTCTGCTTCCAGGGCCCGCCGGGAGAGGTATTTTGAGTTTCCTTTGCTGGAGCGCTACCTCACCTGCAAGCAACACGTCCACTCCCTGGCGTTCATCTACATCCTGAGGAACCTGCTGCTGCTCTTGTTCCTGGCCGCCACCTGCCTCTACCTGGTCTTCCTCCACCTCAACATCTTCTTCCAGGACGAGTTCAGCTGCTCCATCAAAACGGGGCTGCTCCAGGCGGAGCCCCACGTCCCCCCCCTCATCCCCTGCAAGCTGGTCTTCTTCTCCATCTTCCAGCTCATCAGCCTCTCGGTCGGCGGTGTCTACGTCCTCCTCGTACCTGTCGTCATCTACAACGCCCTGCAGCTCTGCCAGTGGGACAAGGGGCTGCTCGCTGTCTATGAGATGCTGCCTGCCTTCGACCTCCTCAGCCGCAAGATGCTCACCTGCCCCGTCAATGACCTCAACGTCATCCTCCTCTTCCTCCGGGCCAACATCTCCGAGCTGACCTCCTTCGGCCGCCTCAACGCCGTGAACGCCTTGAGGGAAGCCACCGCTGACAAGCAGGACATTGATACCGTTGTCGACTTCATGACGCTGCTGGCCGGGCTGGAGACCACCAAGCCCAAACACCACGCTTGCACCCCCGAGGCTGACAGCAGCGTGCCCCTCTCCAACGGCGGGGCTCGAGGTAGGGGTTCTGCAGTAGAAAAGACTTCTTTGCTCGCCTCTCAGCTCCCGCGCTGCCAGATCCCGCCCTGGGGGTGAGGCTGGATCCATCCACCGTGGCCCTAAACCGTTTGCCATGACCTTAAGGTTTTTGGGAGGAGAGCTGGGGGGCTGCTGGGGGTCGCCGGCTCCGTTTACAGCCAGGGATGGGTTCTGGCAGCCGGGGTTTGCTGCTGCAGCGAGCCCACGCGTGGGCAGGAGTTGCTATAGGAACAGAAAGCGGAGAGCTTGTCGCTGAAATCCAAGCTTTGGGCAAACCGGGGCGGGGGGGGCCCCCGTTTTTGGCAGAGCGGGCAGCCCAGCCTGGTGGGACGTGGGGTTGGGAGCTTTAAAATCCTGGGAGGGGGCTGATGCCGAGGGGGCTGTGCCCGCGCCCTTCTCCTGTTAGCACGGCACCAGCGGGCACGAGCGGAGGCAGAGACACTTCTCCGAGGCAGAGCTGCATCCCCCTGGGGCCTGCACGCACCCTCCCCGGGCACTGCTGCTCCCTCTCCCGCGTGCTTTGGGTTTCGGGGAGCTGGGGGTGCCTCCTTTGGCTGTCTTGCGGGGATCCCCGACCTGGCAGGGTGGGAGCCAGGACGCCTGGGCTCCTTTCCTGACCCAGAATACAGGCTGAGGGTTGTGGTTTTTAAAAAAAAAAAAAAACAAAACCCACCAAAACCACCCAGATTGAGCTGTATTCAGCATCCTCGTTGGCACGGCAACTGCGGGGCTAGCACAACTGGCTCTGGGGCTAGTCGCACACTGGTGGAGAAAGCCCAAGACCCCAGTTAGCCATCGCCCAGTTAATTAACTTCCTCTTCTTCCCTTCCTTGCCCAGAAATGAAGCCTGGAGCGGAAGCGATGGGAAAAGCCTCCCGGGACTCGCTCGGCTCTGCCTGACCCCCGGAGCAGGCAGCGGGCAGGGTGGCCGCTGCCGGGACCTGCCCAGCTGGGCTGCTGGGATCCCGGTTGATCCAATTCCTTGTCACCAGCGGCTGCTCCAGCTCATTAAACTCTGGTTTTGATACGGCCTGCTGGGGTGACGTCTGTAACACGGTGGACGGGCCAAGCTCACCTGCTCTCTTCCCACATTTGGTCTTTCTCCTTACGTACTTTTTTCCCAGAAAAATAAGGGTTCAAAAAGGGTTCATCAATCAATTTTTTTTTTTTTTTTTGTGCAGAGACTCTCTCGGGTGGCTTATTCCGAGCGCTGGGTGCCATGTCACGCCTCTTCTGCACAAATTTCCCTGCCGTTACAGCAGGAGGGAGAGAATGGAGGACGAAGGGATGATCCTCTGAAGGAATAAAAAGGACCCAAAAATAAAAGGAGCCGGTTTATTAACTAATTTATTAGCACAGGTGGAAGGCACTCACTACTGCTACAAAGCAACGTGCCCTGTGCAGCTCCACATCCCAGCCCCAGTCTTTAGCACTCAGTTGTGGAGTTTTGGGGGTGTTTTTTTTTTTGGCAGAGCTCCTCTCTCCCCAACCCCTCCACCCTGGATCCTGCGAGCACCCTGCTGTGGGGACCAGCTCTTCGTGCCCCAAAAAGTTGGGATGTCCCGGGGGGTGCCAGAGCCAGCTCTGCAGGCAGGGAGGAGCAGCAGCGAGGGGTTCAACTCCTGTCAGTGTATCCCGCTGCTTGTCTTTAATATAATTTCTCATAAATTTAATTTTATACAGGCGTTTTTTTTTTTTTCTTTCTCTCTCCTCCACCCTGCAGCCTTGACTTCAGGCCAGAGAGGAGCTGGAAAGTGTTTAATTAGCGAGACAGTAATCACGCCAGCCGCCTCCCCGAATCGGAAAGGCACGGCGCCAGCAGCCCTGAGCCGCTTTTGCGAGAGGTCTGCGCTCCCTCCGCCATTCCCCTCGCCTAAATCCCCCGGGAGAACCAGGAGCCGGGGAGGAGAAGTAGCTCCCTCGCTCCGGCTGTTTCGGAAGGCCCCGGGTTTTCCCCTACGGGCAGGGCGTCCATGAGGAAAGGGGGTGCAGGCAGACCCCGGGTGTTGTAGAGAGCGCAGGACTCGTAGTCGCAGGGCCACTCAGCCCAGGCGTAGCGCAAGCCCAGCACCAGCGTCCCGCAGCCGGCCAGGGCCAGCGTCACCCTCCGGGATTCCACCGTCACCACGGGGGCCGGCAGCCACCTGCACGGCGACGGCTGGCTGGAGCAGCAGACCTGGTTTTGGGGAATGTGGGGGAGAAACCTCCATCAAATCACATTTCCCTCTTCCAGCCCTGGGGGAAGCGCTTTTGGGTTTTTATTTTCCGTCCCAACGCTTCCTCACCTCGAACGCTTGCGCGTCCCTCTGCCGGCAGACGAGCTCCTGGCTGTAGGTGACGTTCAGCAGACCCCTGCTCACCTCCAAGACAGCCCCGGTGGGGTACGGTCCCTGAAAAACCAGGTCTTTCTCCCCGTACGCCACAGCCCTGGCGCCCAGGTGCAGCCGGTGAGCCACGTTCTGCTTGTCCCGGGGGTGGATGCTGCCGAGGAAGAGGAGGGACGTGGGCTCGGTACGCCACAGCTTCAGCGCCGCGCCCTCGCCCCGGGACTCGCCTGCCGTAGGGAGAGCGCTCGTCGCACAGATCCATGGCTACGGCCATGAAGGTGCTGGGCATCCTGGCGTTGGGGACGACCCCCAGATCGGCTGTTTGGTGCCAGCGGAGCCGGGCGAAGCTGTCGTCCGGGTTATGCCGGCGATAGGTGGACAACTGCAAGGCAGAGTTGACAGGGGGGGAAGCGGCTCAGCCCGTCGCTTCCCAAAACCAGCCGCTGTGGATTCGGCATGCCGGCAGGACGTGTCCGCGCCTTTACAGCACCCTCTCCTTTACTGCCATGCTTGGAATTGGCCTCTGGGGTGCGAAGGGATGGGTAAAACCTCCCTGAACATCACGACGCCGTCCCCAAGGGAGGGTGGGGGTCCTGCCCTTCGCCGCCCCGCCCCTCACCTGCACGAAGCCGAAAGGGAGGAGCGGCTCCGTCTGCCTGGCCGATCCCGTGTGGAAAGCCTGGCGCCAGTCGGCGATGAGCGCAGGGAAGGTGCAGTTGTACTGGTCAGTGTGCAGGAAGGCGTTGGCCTCGCCTATCCCCAAAAACGAGAGGCCAGTGAGAGGCTGGAGGGGGGAATAGCAGGGGGCGAAAAAAATGGGGGGGGGGGGGGGTGTCTTACCCTGGTACCAAGCGACACCCCGCAGCGTCATGTTGAGCAGCGGGTGGATCATGGCGTTCCAGAGCACGGAGGGCGTTTGCGGGCCGGAGAGATGCCGGTGCAGGGAGATGCTGGAAGACAAAGCTGGGCTTGACGGGGGTGCAAAACATGAGGCCAGCCCTGAAGCTGGGGCATCAGGAATTGGCCTCGCGTGGTTAAAGCCAGTGCCGTGCAAAAGGGGAGCCCCGGGGTCCCCCTCTTCCCCCCCGCCGCCCCTTTTACCCGCCGAGATGTGCCCTACGCTCTCGGCGCGGGAGGGGATTTTACGCGGAGGGGACAAACCGATGCGCGGAGGGGACAAACCGATGCGCGGAGGGGACGGCACGGCCCTGGGGATGCTTTGGGAGAGGAGGTGGGATGGGAAGGGATGGAGGATGTCCCCCCGCGAGCGGTGGGGGTGAGGATACCCCCCAAAAGCAGCGTGGCGTGGGGCAGGCGGTGTTTCCGCTGCCTCTCCTCTCACCTCCCCACCTCCTCCGGTAGCCCGCACGCCCGCAGAGCCTTTCGGGAGGACCAGGCCTCGATGGGGGTGCCCCCCCAGGCCGCCTCCACCAGCCCGACGGGGTACTGCAGAGCCTCGTAGAGGTAGCGCCCCAAGAGCCAGCAGACGGCCGAAAAGTAGGTGAAATTCCCGTGGCCCAGGTTTTCTGTTCAAGAAACAGCAAGCTGCAAAGGGAAAAAGCAGGGGGAAAAAAGCCAAAAAAAAACATTTCCAGGCTTTTTTTTTTTCGGAGGCACGTTGCACCCACCGACTGTCGGGATGGACCACGGCAAGTCGATTCGCTCCAGGTCCTCCAGCTCCACATCGGAGCGGGCGGGCGCTGCGGCGAAGATGCGGACGTAGGGGTAGCGAGCGGCGGCGGCGAGCTCCCGGCTGGCGTTGGCGATCTAGGGAAGAGTTGGGAGCGCGCGAGGCACTTCCCTGCCTGATCCCTGCCTGATCCCGGCAGGATCAGGCTGTGCCGTGGGGACTTACCTGCAAGACCGTCATTGCCATGTTGCTCTGCCCGCTGCAAAGCCACACGTCCCCGAAGTAGATGTCCCGCAGCGTCACGTTCTCCGAGCCCTGCCTGGCCATCAGCGCATAGGGACCGCCTCGATCCATAGGATCCAGGACAGTTGTCCACGTCCCAGAAGGTTCTGGAAGAAGAGGACGGCGTTTGTTTTTCACGACCCCTACGAAGACCTCAAGACCTTCGCGAAGAGGCGGGGTGAGTGGCCAACAACCGGTGGGGATGGACAGGCAACGAGGGAAAGCTTCCCCACCGCGGAGCCGGGCTGGGGAAATGGATTTTGGAAGCTCTCTGCCATCAGAGGGTCTCTCCTCCTGCAGGAACTTAGGGGTTAACAAGAAAATCTCGAAGACAAATGTGTGTCAGAGCAGAAGCTGCTGGGAGGAACCGGGATTACAGGAGCAGCTTGGTGTGTGTGACACCGAGATGTCTCCAGCTAATTTTAGAGGCGCCGAATCGAGGCCGGAGCTTAGCGTGGATTTTCTGGCCTGGCTGGGGCCAGATCCTGCAGATCTCCCGGTAGCGGCGGATCGCTGCTCTCTCACAAGACACCTTCTGGGCCCTCCAGTTTGTGGCAGGAGCCCTTTAGGCAGCAGTTTGAGCCCCCCAAAGGTGCTGAGCAGCCCCCCGCGACTTGCCAGGCAGGGAGCAAGGCCTCTGGGTGAGACCTGCAAGGCCTCGGAGCCCTGCCAGCCCCGAGGAAGGCTCTGCCTGCAGAGGCGACGTCCTTCAGGCCTGAGAGATCCCCAGCAGGATCCTCCCGGGGGGGAATACATCAAAAAAAAAAAGAAGCCAGGAGCGCTCCGGAGATTTCCCCGGAGATGCTTTTTGACAGGGAGAGGAGCTGAATCCCCCTCCTCTCCCCTCCGCAGCCTCACCGTTTGGCTCAAGCCTACGCGGTGCCACCCACTCCAGCGGCAGCTCGGCTCCTGCTCGGCGCCTACGGGATCCCGATGTTGGGAAAGCGAAGTGAGCAAGGGCCAGCGTTGGTGGGGAGCAGGGATGGCTGAACCCCCCTCGGCCCCCCCCCAAGATCTCCCAGAAAAGGGGAAAGCGTGGCCCCAGGGGTGCAGGAGCTGGAGACGTCACCGTCGCCTTTGCAACCCCAGAGCAGTGGGGGGATGAATCCAGGGGTGAGGGGGCTGCGGGCAGCAGCTCCCGCCCACCAGCGCGTCCGATTTGGGCTGGGATGTGCTCCTCGGCCACTGAAACCACCGGCCCCAGTTGCTCGGTGAGAGTCCAGGACCGACCTTTAACCGGTGCTGTCTTCTTCATGACGATGAGGCCACCGTCCCCGGAGAGAGCCACGGTCACCGCCGCCCCCGGCTCCCCGTAGCCCCACACCACAGCCCCCGCCGGCTCCTTCTGCAGCACCATGTGGTCACCGTAGTAGGACGCAAAGCCAAGCATCGCCCCTAGGATCAACAGACAGCGCAAACATCATCTCCAAGAGGCGAAAAAGCAACGAGAAAAATCCCCGGCACGGCCTCCGACTCCCTCTTAAATAGAGATGATTTGAGATGCTGCTTTAATTTACAGCTCCCTTCATCCCTCCCAGATCCCCTGATCAGTCCTGGCCAAGCAAATCAAGCAAAGAGCTGAGGAAGCAGCAGGATTTGAAGTCCCCAGGAGAGCCCAGCCCGACAAGGGAAGTCACCTCCCAAAGCACAGGAGCTCGTGTTACACAGAGTTTAGATACAGATTTCGATAAAAATTCTTCTAATAACAGTATGGGAACGTCTCCACCAACCCAGCCTTGCTAATAAATACGTTCTGACATATTTTTCCCCTTGCAAAAAAAGTTTGGCGAGCGGTGGGATGGGCAACACCGGGCACATGGCACCAGCAAAGGCGCCTTCAGCGGGGAAGGAAGTAGAGGTCTCAGCCTTGGCACCCCCCGAAAGCCCCATTTTTGGGGTGTGAAAATAAAACCATGCTTGAAAGGGAGCCAGGGCAACGTTTGCGGGCGTGGAGAGGCGATCTGGGCGGTGATCCCCGTTGTAGCGATCAAACTGGGGCTCACAGAGCCCCGTCGGCCCCGCAGCTCATCCCAGGCTGGGTTTAATGAAGGAAAGAAATGATGTCCTCGGCCTCTCTGAAATCAGCCGCATCGCCGGTCCCACCGTCTCATGTGACGAGGCTCCGGGAAGGACGAGTTACATAAGAAAAAGACGAGTCGGAGGGGAAAAAAAAATAAAAAAACCCAACGAGACGCCGGGGAAGAGACTGGAGGCTATAAAAAGCGGCTGGGAGGAGGGAGGGGAGGAGAGCCCACGAGACGCCACCGAGGAGCTGCATGCGACTCCCGCCTTACGTAAAGCATCGTCCCACGGCGGCAGCAACGTGCCAAGGGTGTCGAAGAGGGGCTGGGGGGGGTGCAAAGGGTGTTGAAGAGGGGCTGGGGGGTGCAAAGGGTGTCAAAGTGGGGCTCAGGGGGTTGCCAAGGGTGTCAAAAGCAGGGCTACGAGGGTGTGAAAGGCATCGAAGCGAGGCGTGGGGGGTGCCAAGGGCTTCAAAGCTGGGCTCAGGGGAGTGTGAAGGGCATCGAAGCGGGGTGCAGGGGGTGTCAAGGGACCCAAAGCGGGGCTGGGAGGGTGCTAAGGGACCCAAAGCGGGGCTGGGAGGGTGCCAAGGGCATTAAAGCTGGGCTCAGGGGAGCATGAAGGGCATTGAAGCAAGGCTCGGGGGGTGCCAAGGGCCCCAAAGTGGGGCTGGGGGGGTACCAAGGGCATCGAAGTGGGGCTGGGGGGTGCCAAGGGCCCCAAAGTGGGGCTGGGGGGGTGGCAAGGACATCGAAGCACGGCTCAGGGAGTGCAAAGGGCCCCAAAGTGGGGCTGGGGGGTGCCAAGGGCACCAAAGCAGGGCTTGGGGGTGCTAAGGGCCCCAAAGTGGGGCTGGGGGGTGCCAAGGGCATCGAAGCAGGGCTTGGGGGTGCCAAGGGCCCCAAAGTGGGGCTGGGAGGTGACGAGGGCATCGAAGCAGGGCTCAGGGGGTGCCAAGGGCCCTGAAGCGGGGCTGGGGGGGTGCCAAGGGCCCCAAAGCGGGGCTGGGGGGGTACCAAGGGCCCCAAATCTGGGCTAAGGGGGACGCCAAAAGCATTGAGGCGGGGCTGGGAGGGTGCCAAGGGCCCTGAAGCGGGGCTCAGGGGGGTGCCAAGGGCCCCAAAGCAGGGCTGGGGGGTGCCAAGGGCCCCAACGCGGGGCTGGGGCTCGGGGGAGGGGTCCCTCTCCCCGGGCGGGGCTGCGGAGGGTGCCCGTGGGGCTGGGGGTGCAGAGCCAGCCCCCCCCAAAACCCTTTACCTGTCGCCACCGGGGCCAGCGCCAGCAGCACCCACGCCGCCATTCTGGGGGGGGACAACGGGGCCTGAGGGCACCGGCGCCCAGGCCACGCCCCCAGGTGCTGGCCACGCCCCTCCTGGGCGTGGCCAGCACCTGGGGGCGTGGCCTGGGCCGCGGTTGCCAAGCAACAGCGTCCTCACCGCGACCAGAGGCGCCGGCGCGGCCTAGTTGGGTCCGAGGGGAGGAGCCGAGGGAAAGGGCCGGCAACGGGGCTGGGGCCGCGGGGCGGAGGGGAGGGGGGTGGCGGAGAACCGGAGAGAACCCGGGGGTGAACCGGGTTTGGGGAGAACCGTGGGGAACCGGTACCCCCCCCCCCCCGCCCCGCCACCGCCCCTCACCCCGCCCTAAGCCAGGCCGCTGCCGCGCACGCGCAGTGCGAGGCGCGCAAGCGCGGCGGGCGGGAAGGGGCGCGCCCCCTAGCGGCGGCGCTGCCCTCCCCGAACTCTCCCCCCCATCCCCAATCCCGTGAGTCGCGTGTTCGAGTCCCGGCGCTGCCCAGTCGGGATTGTGGGGAGCGGGGTGGGTGCGAGTCGCGACTCACCCCCGTTGTGCCGCTTGCAGTGGGGGCCCCGGAGAGGCGGCCATGTCCATCCCCTTCTCCAGCACCAGCCTACGGCTGCCCGCCGGCTTCCGAAACCTGCTGGAGGGGCTGGCACTGGAGGTGCTGCGGGCACAGCCGGCGGACGTGGTGGCCTTCGCCGCTCAGCACTTCCAAATGCTGCTGGAGCAGAGAGAGGGTGAGCAGCCCAGCCCAGCAGCACCCGTCCCTGCACCTCCATCCCCTGCCCCACGCTGCATTGCCTGCCCATCCTCCGTGGCACCGTGCCCGTCGCGTGTGCCCATCGCCCAGGGTGTCATGCATGCACCATGTGCCCATCACCCACGGCATCATGCCTGCCCCATGTACCCATCACCCAGGGCATCGTGCCTGCCCCATGTGCCCATCACCTACGGCGTCGTGCCTGCAACATGTGCCCATCGCCCAGGGCGTCGTGCCTGCGCCATATGCCCATCGCCCAGAGCATTGTGCCTGCCCCATGTGCCCATCGCCCAGGGCGTTGTGTGTGCTCCATGTGCCCATTGCCCACAGCGTCGTGCCTGCCCCATGTGTCCATCACCCAGGGCGTCGTGCCTGCGCCATGTGCCCATGGCATTGTGCCTGCCTTGTGTGCCCATTGCCCACAGCATCGTGCCTGCGCCATGTGCCCATTGATCAGGGCTTCGTGCCTGCAACATGTGCCCATTGCCCAGGGCGTCGTGCCTGCCCATGTGCCCATCGCCCAGGGCGTCGTGCATGCACCATGTGCCCATCACCCACGGCGTCATGCCTGCCCCGTGTGCCCATCGCCCAGGGCGTCGTGCCTGCCCCGTGTGCCCATCACCCACGGCGTTGTGCCTGCGCCATGTGCCCATCACTCACGGCATCGTGCCTGCCCCATGTGCCCATCGCCCAGGGCATTGTGTGTGCACCATGTGCCCATTGCCCACGGCGTCGTGCATGCACCATGTGCCCATTGCCCACGGCGTCGTGCATGCACCATGTGCCCATCGCCCACGGCATTGTGCCTGCCCTGCGTGCCCATTGCCCAGGGCGTCATGCCTGCCCTGTGTGCCCATCACCCAGGGTGTCATGCCTGCGCCGTGTGCCCATCGCCCACGGCATCGTGCGTGCCCCATGTGCCCATCACCCAGGGCGTCATGCCTGCCCCATGTGCCCATCGCTCGGGGCACCGCACCTTCCCCTCGTGCCCATCGCCCGTGGCCTCGGGCCTGCCCGGCGTGCCCATTGCCCGTGGCATCAAGCCTCCTCCTTCACCAGAGAGCTCCGCCGACCCAGCAGCCTGGGGAGCCCGGCTGGAGGACGAGCTTCTCGCCCGGTTCCCTTTCCAGGTAGGCTGCCCTCCCTGCCCACCCCACCGGAGAATTTTGGGTGCCTGGGCTGGGACCCCCGCACCCACCCTGGCCCCGCTGCCCTTATCCCACATTGCTTAAATTTGAGGTTTTCCTGCTTTTCCCCCAGGAGCCAGAGAAGGACGAGGAGAAGGAGGACAAGGAGAAGAAGGAGGACAAGGCAGGGGAGCAGGCGAGCAGCGTCGCACCCACGGACGCGGTAAGGGACACGACGCCTGCACCCAAAACAGGGCTGTCTGAGCCCAAAACAGCGCCAGGGGGAGCAGACGGCACCCATCAGCACCGACACCCCCCGATCCCTCCCCAAAAATCCTCACCGCGATGCAACAGCGAGGAGCAAAATCACAGCCGAAGAGGAGCGCGCCTCCGTAACCCTTTTTAACCAGGACACCTCCCCGGGGACCCGACCTGCGCCCCAAATCCCCCATTTGGCAACAGCCGAACCCAAAGGGAGGTGCCACGCCTCAACCCCCCCTCCCCGTAATTCCCGCTCCAGGCTCCTGCCCTGCTCTTGGGGGCGGGCGACGATCTCCCGTCCCGCCCCCGCGGCGCTTTTTTAATGAGAATTTTTATTAATGAGGTCCCCGCTGTTATTAGCGACTCTCACCTGAGATTTCTTCCCGGGAAAAAAAAAAAAGAAACCACCCCAGGTTTAGGAGCCGGGCTGAGCTCGAGATGATATTTTAAGGCTCTATATTTAGGCCCCTGCATCCCTGGAGGTTGTCAAAAATTTAATAGCGTCCCCGCGAGAAGGAGGGATGTGACATTGCTCCTCTCCTCCCCCCCCCCCAAGAGCTGAGATGCCTCCCCGGCATTTTGGGGAGCGCCGGGGGGGGTCCCCCCATGCCATTCCACCCGGTGAAATTCAGGTTTTCCCACCCGGAGCGCTTTCAAAATCCAGCCGGGCGCTGAAAAAAAAATAAAGGGGTGATGGGGTTTGCGTCGAAACCGGCTGCTCTTTTTTTTGGGGGTGGGCTGAACCCCCCCCACCTGTCCTCACCCCGGTTTTGCCCCTCCTCCCCTTCCCCTTTCCTGTTTTTTTCCGGGGGGAGCCAGCCATATGCGGCGCGCGGCGCTCGCCCACGGTGGCACGGGGCACGGCGGCTGCCCTGGGAAAAACAGGAAGGAAAAGATGGGGGGGGGGGAAAACCAACAAAACCAAAAAAAAGCTGGCGGGGACCCCGCGCCGGGGCCGATGCCAAGCGGCTACGCCTTGACCCCCCTCCCGGCACCGCCTCGCCGGCTGCCGGCTCCCACTTCGGCAGCCGGCACCGCCGCCCGCCCAGGGCACCTTTCCAGCATCTTTCCTTTTTTTTTTTTTCCCCCTTTTTTTATTTTCCCCTCTTTTTTTTTCCCCCCCTTTTACTTTTAAGGATTTTTTTAACACCTCGGTGCCACCATCTCCAACCACGATGGCGGGATGTTTCCGGTGGGTCTCGCCACCCACCGCGCCCGTCCCCTCCCTTCCAAACCACGAGTTATTTTATCAGGATCCCGATTTAGGCGATGCCGGAGCACCTGGAAAAGCATCGCCCCGATATTCCTTCCGCTCCGTGTTGCGCCCCGGGATGAGTTTGTTTTCTTGGATGCAAGGGGCCCGGGGAGGAAAAACGCAGAGCCTGGAACGGGCTCAAAACCCGCCGTTAATGATTAGAAATGTTCTGGCATTTCGCATCCCTCCTCCGCAGCCGCAGCCTGCGGGAGACGCCGGCGCTTGGCGGCTCTGCCAGGACCGGGGGGGCCGCGGCCGGAGCAGGTTTTGGGGAGGGGGTGCCGTCCATTCTTGCTCCGAACCCCCCATTTTTCTGTATTTTTTGGGGTTTATCGGTACCGGGATGATCCTCCCAGCATTTTGCATCCTAGTTTTGGGGCTAATTTTCCCAGATCCTTGATGCATGAGTCACCCCAAAAACCCTTTCCGCTCAGCTCCCCCGAAAACATCCCGGCTTCCCTCACCCAAGCAGGCAGCAATGGATCTGGAGGGTCTAAAAAAAAAAAAAGGGGGGGGAAAGGGATCATTTTCCAGTCTAAAAATCCCAGCGGAGCGGCCGAGGCTTCTCCTGAAAGCCGGAGCGGGGTTTTCTGGAGCAGAGCTATTTTTGCCCCCTGCTGCGCCGGTGGGAAGAGGTGGTGGTGGAAAAGCGGCTCCGGCAGGGAGAGCCGGGTGCCGACGGTGGGTGGGGATGTGAGGGATGTGAGGGGAGCACCCAGCTCCCCCGCTGCGGGGTTTGGGTGGCTGGGTGCTGCTGGGGGGGGTGGTTGACCCCCAACAGCCAGTGAAGTGTGGGATGGGGTGGGATGGGATGGGGTGGGATGGGATGGGATGGGATGGGATGGGATGGGACAGGATGGGGTGGGATGGGATGGGATGGGGATAGGGATGGGATGGGACAGGATGGGATGGGACAGGACGGGATAGGACAGGATGGGATGGGATAGGACAGGATGGGATGGGATAGGAAGGGATGGGATGGGAAGGGATGGGATAGGATGGGATGGGACGGGAAAAGACGGGGACGGGGATGATGATGGGGATGGGGATGATGATGATGATGGGGATGGGGATGGGATGGGACAGGATGGGATGGGATGGGATGGGATGGGATGGGATGGGATGGGATGGGATGGGATGGGATGGGATGGACGGGACGGGACGGGACGGGATGGGATGGGATGGGACGGGATGGGGGTGGGATGGGGATAGGGATGGGATGGGACAGGATGGGATGGGACAGGATGGGGTGGGATGGGATGGGGATAGGGATGGGACGGGACAGGACGGGATAGGACAGGATGGGATGGGATAGGAAAGGATGGGATGGGATGGGATAGGATGGGAAGGGAAGGGATGGGATGGGATGGGATGGGATGGGATGGGATGGGATGGGATGGGATGGGACAGAATGGGATGGGACGGGACAGGACGGGATGGGATGGGATGGGACAGGATAGAATGGGACAGAACAGGATGGGACGGGATGGGACGGGATGGGATGGGATGGGATGGGACGGGATGGGACAGGACAGGACGGGATGGGATAGAATGGGATGGGATGGGGATAGGGATGGGATGGGACAGGATGGGACAGGACGGGACAGGACAGGATGGGATGGGATGGGATAGGATGGGAAGGGAAGGGATGGGATGGGATGGGATGGGATGGGATGGGATGGGATGGGATGGGACAGAATGGGATGGGACGGGACAGGACGGGATGGGATGGGATGGGACAGGATAGAATGGGACAGAACAGGATGGGACGGGATGGGACGGGATGGGATGGGATGGGATGGGATGGGATGGGACAGGACAGGACGGGATGGGATAGAATGGGATGGGATGGGGATAGGGATGGGACGGGATGGGATAGGACAGGATGGGACGGGACAGGATGGGATGGGATGGGATAGGATGGGATGGGACGGGATGGGACAGGACGGGACAGGATGGGATGGGATGGGATGGGACGGGACAAGATGGGAATAGGGATGATGATGGGGATGGGGATGATGATGATGGGGATGGGATGGGACAGAATGGGATGAGATGGGACAGGACGGGATGGGATGGTGTGGGATGGGACAGAATGGGATGGGTTGGGTTGGGATGGGACTGGACAGGACAGGACGGGATGGGATGGGGTGGGATAGGACGGGATAGGACGGGATGGGGTGGGATGGGATGGGGAGCAGGGTGGTCTGGGTGCCCCTGGGCTGTCAGGGGGCAGGGGATGCCACCGCCTGCACCCCAGCTGGAGTGGCCTCCGGGACAGAGATGGAGACAGGGATGGGAATGGGAACAGGGATGCAGACAGGGCTGATAGTAGGCACAAAGATGAGGACAGGGATGAGGGTGATGATGGGGATGGTGACGGGGACAGGGATGGGGACAAAGATGGTGACATGGTCGGGGATGGGGATGAGCTTGGGGACAAGGATAGGGACAGAGATGGTGGGGTTGAAATTGGGGCTGGGGATGATGAGGGGGACGGGGACAGGAATGGGGGCTGGGATCATGATGGGGATGATGGTGGGGATGGGGACAGGGAAGGGGATGAGGATGGGGATAGGGATAATGATGGGGATAGGGATGATGATGATGGGAATGGGGATGATGATGGGGATAGGGATGATGATGATGGGGATGGGGATGATGATGGGGATGGGGATGATGATGATGGGGATGGGGATGATGATGATGGGGACAAGGATGCTGGTCAGGATGGGGACAGGGATGGTGGTGGAGGTGACGGGGGTGAGGACAGGGATGGGGACAGCGACAGGGCTGGTGGCAGCAGTGGGGACAGTGACAGCGCCAGGAATGGGGACAGTGATGTCAATGGGAGAGGGATGCTAACAGTGCTGGTGATGATGATGTCAAAGAGGAAGGTCAGTGCCACCAGACCCCTGAGCAGGGCTCAGCCCCGTGAGCAAGCCCGTCTGGGGAGAGCTGGCGAGGCCCGGCTGCGCCGGCGGGCCGGGGGGTGCCGGAGCCCAGCTGGGGGGGCCACACAGCGTTTCGGGGGCCGGCCGGAGCAGTCATTGGCGTGCGGAGCCCACGGGCGACTTATGCGGTTGCTTAGCAACTCCCAAACCCGGATTAGAGGCGAGCGAGGCGGGCGATGTGGGGGGCTGCGGGCTGCAGCCCTGGGGGTCCCCCCTTTTTTCTGGGGTCCCCCTGTCTCGCCCGCTGGCCCTGGCACCTCGGCGTGGTCCGAGGGCGAAAGCGAGGTCCGCAGATAGCACCGAGGGCTGGAAAAATGGCTGGGTTTGTGGGTCTGGCTGGGAAAGACCCCAAATTTGGGAGGGGTGTGGGATGCTTGTGTGCGCTGGGAAGGGACCCCCAAACCCCAAAATTGGACGCCCCTCCTCTGCGTGGAGCCCACGTACGGGCATGTCACCCCTGGGCTTCGGCGGGTGCTCGGTGGGACGCGGTGTCCCTCCATACCCACCCTTCCTCACCATCCTCATCCTCACCCTCCTTCGGGACCAAGCCCTAAGGGTGGGAAGGTTTTGCCCCCCGTGCAAACAAACCCTGGGAGCGGGGGGACAACCCCCTCCTCCAGCATTGCTGCAGTCCAAGCGTCCTCCTCCCCTAAAAAATCACCTATTTTCTGTGGCTTGGGGGGGGGGGGGGGGGGGGGCAAAAAAAAAAAAAGAAATTGCTGCAAATTTCAGCACGGCCCTATTAAACCCGCCACGCTGAGGGCGAGACCCGAGAGCCGCGCGAGCGATTCGATGGCATCCTCCGCGTGTCGGTTTTGGTATCACGCGAAACTCCTGACCGCGAGCTGCCACGGCTCCTTTAAGCGTTCGGAGGGAGTCGGAGGCTGCGAAATAAAATTGGAGGAGGTTTTTTAAAAAAAAAAAAAAAAAAAAGAGAGAGAGAGAAGCCGGGGGGGGAGGGAAAAAAAAAAAAAAAAAAAAGAAACACCTCCCCACCAACCACACAGACACCAAAAAGCCTGGCAGGGGTGTAGGGCTGATAGGCTCGCCCGGAGGAAAGCGCATTACGTAGGCAAGCGGCTCCGCTCAACTTGCCACCTGCGCCGGGAGAGCTGCCGGGGACCCGAGACCCTGCCAGAGCCCCTCGCCCATCGCTGCCCACCCACCGTCCTCCGCCATGGACTGCTGCAATGTAGGTGCTCCCCCTTTTTCCCCCTTCCCCCCCCCCCCAGCATCTTGCTTTTCTGCCTTTTATGAGGATTATTATTCTTGGTCCCCACTGCAGAGCGGGGTCCGGGGGCGGCGGAGGGGATTTAGGGGGGCGGCAGAGGCTGGGGGGCTGTTTGCAAGGGGCAGCGGGGGTGGGGGGGGTGATGCTGCCATGGGTGCTGCACCCAAGAGCTCAACCAACTCCGCGTCCCCGCTCCCAGCGCTGCTGCAAACCCCCAGGCCCATGTCCACCCCCCACCAAAATCCCCCCTTCCCATCCCGCCCCACATCCCGCTCAGGAAAGTCTCACCGCCGTCCCCAAATCCAGCGGCCAGACTAGGGGGGGCTGCTTTTATTCAGCTTTTTCTCCCCCCCCCCCCCAAATTACTCTCCAGGTGGGATCGGGGGTTGCTTTATGGATAAAGGGGAAAATTGGGGTGAGCGGGGGGCTGCACCCCTCCCTCCCCACCCGAGGGTGAGCACCCCTCGCCGCCCAGCCGGCTCGGGGAGCTGATCCGGTAGAAAACCACATCCTTTTCCCCCTTTTCTCCCTTTTTTCCCTTCGTTTCCCCCCCTTTTTTTCCTTTTTCCCCCTCCTGTTCATCTGGCAGCGCAGCCCGAAACCCCCATCTGCCCTCCTGGGCACCTCCAGAGGGGCAAAGCCCCCCTGGATATAGGATTTTTTTCCTCCCTGGATATAGAATTTCTCCCCTGAACATAGGATTTCCCCCCCATATATAGGATTTCTCCCTCTGAATATAGGATTTCTCCCCGTGGATGTAGGTTTCGCCCCCCCCGGATATAGGATTTCTCCCCTGGATGCAGGTTTTCACCCTTTGCATATAGGATTTCTCCCCCCCAAGATATAGGATTCCTCCCCTGGATATAGGTTTTCACACCCTGCATGCAGCATTTCTCCCCCCTGGCTATAGGATTTCTCCCCTGGCTATAGGATTTCTCCCCTAGATATATAGATTTCTCCCCTGGATATAGGATTTCTCCCCTGGATATAGGTCCTTACCCCCTGTGCATAGGATTTCTCCCCTGGATATAGGCTATGCTCCCCTGACATATAGGTTTCTCTTCCCCTGAATATAGGATTTCTCCCCTAGATATAGGATTTCTTCCCCCTACATATAGGTTTTTCTCCCCTGGGTATAGGTTTCCTCCCCCATATATAGGATTTCTCCCCCGAATATAGGATTTCTCCGCTGAATACAGGATTTCTCTCCTGGCTATAGGCTTTCCTCCCACCCAGATATAGGATTTCTCCCCTGGCTATAGGTTCTCTCCTGGCTATAACATTTCCACCCTGGACATATCATTTCCACCTCGGACCCGTCACTTAAAGCCACCGCCGCCGCCGCTCTTTCGCTCCCTTCACCTTTCGCGACCATAAAACAACCCCCAGCAACTTTGCGGAGCCGTGGCACGCTCCGAGGGGAAGAGCATCCCCCCCCGCCCCCAAATCTGCAGCTTCCAAATACCAACCCCCCCCCCCCCCCCCAAAAAAAAAACCCCAACCCCAAAACCTCCTTTAAAACGCTCCCGGGGCGATGCAAAGGCTGCACCCGCACCGCTGCCGACACCAGAGCGTCCAACGCCGGCTCGCTCCCATCTCATTCGGTTTTCCCGTGGGTTTTTTTTTTTTTCCCCCCCCCCATCTAAAACCGGGTCCAACTGCTCCGGTGGGATGCGGCAGGAGGGGAGTGGGCTGCAGTGATTTATCCTTGGACTGTGGGGGGTGCCCCCCTCGCCGGCATCGCTCCGTTCCCAAATTTCCTGGTGTTTTCGGCCGAAGCCCTGAGCAGGGATGCGGGTGGATGCAACAGGCTGCAAGGGAAGGGGAAACTGAGGCACAGCCAGCTCGGCTTGCGCACCGTGACCCCCCTCCTGTGCCAAAATCCACCCCCCTACAACCCACCTTCTGCTCTCATGGGTGCTCCTCTCCCCGTATCACCACGCTCCGGGAAGCTGGATCCGGCCCCGGCGGGGCTGCCTGGGCTCCGGCTTCTTGCGGGCGGGTGGTCCGGGGGGGATTTAGGGCTGAGCGGGGGGGTGAAGCGGCTTCCCCCCGCTGCGCCTTCGGCTGCAACCCCCCCCGAGACACCTGCAAGGGACCCTGAGTTTTAGCAAAGAACCCTAAATTTTAGCAAAGGACCCCCATTTTGAGCAAAGGACCCCCACTTTTAGCAAAGGACACGAATTTTTAGCAAAGAGCCCTCACTTTTAGCAAAGGACCCTGATTTTTAGCAAAGAATCCTACCTTTTAGCAAAGAACCCAAATTTTGGGCAAAGGACCCTCCCTTTTATCAAAGAACCCAAATTTTGGGCAAAGGACCCTCACTTTTAGCAAAGAACCCTAATTTTGAGCAAAGGACCCTCATTTTAATAAAGAACCCTGATTTTTAGCAAAGGACCCCTCCCTTTTAGCAAAGAACCCAAATTTTGAGCAAAGACCCCTCGTTTTTAGCAAAGGACCCTCACTTTTATTAAAGGATCTTAATTTTTAGGAAAGACCCCTAATTTTTACCAGAGACCCCCTCACTTTTAGCAAAGGACCCTCATTTTTAGCAAAAAGCCCAAAGTTTTAGCAAAGACCCCTCATTTTTAGCAAAGACCCAAGTTTTTAGCAAAGAACCCCAATTTTTAGCAAAGGACCCTCATTTTTAGCAAAGAACCCCAGTTTTTAGCAAAGGGCCCTCGTTTTTAGCAAAAAGCCCAAAGTTTTAGCAAAGACCCCTCATTTTTAGCAAAGACCCCCAAATTTTTAGCAAAGGACCCTCATTTTTTAGCAAAAAACCTGAAGTTTTAGCAAAGACCCCTCATTTTTAGCAAAGGACCCTCATTTTTAGCAAAGAACCCCAATTTTTAGCAAAGGACCCTCGCTTTTAGCACAGGACCCTCATTTTTTAGCAAAGGGCCCTCATTTTTAGCCAAGGGCCCACATTTTTAGCAAAGCCCCCTGACTTTTGGCGAAGCCCCCTCACTTGTAGCACAAGGGCAGGTTTAGCGCCTTATCTAAGGGTTCGGCTGGCGGGCGGGCGCCCTTTTTGGGGTGCCGCCGGCCGTCACCCTTCCCGTTGCCGCCGGCAGGAGGGAGCCTGCACGAAGCTGGACGAGGACATCCTGGACATCCCCTTGGACGATCCCGACGCCAACGCGGCGGCCGCCAAGATCCAGGCCAGTTTCCGCGGCCATATGACCCGCAAGAAGATCAAAGGGGGCGAGATCGATCGGAAAACCAAGGACGCCGAGTGCGCCAACAGCACCCGCGGCGGCGACCTCCGCAACGGCGACTAGGTACGCCCCAAATCTCCCCTACCCCCCGCCGGTTTTCGAAGGATGCTGCTCCGAGCATCCTTCCCCCGCGCCGATTCGGGATGGAGAAGGGGATTTTTTTTTTTTTTTTTTCCCTCTTCCCAAGAGGCGAACGCCGCGGGCAGGCAGCAGGCAGCCCCTGCCTGCCCTAATTTTGGGGAGCGCGCCGTAGTAGTTAGCATGGGAAGGCGAAGCCCTAGATTTGAATTGAATTTCTCCCTTAGCAACACCACCCCCGAACGCCTCGTCTCAGCACATGCTATTTTTAAAAGCCTGTGTCACAGTCTCCTGGCAGGAAAAGGTAAATTTAAAAAGCGCCCACGGTGCCGAGGCCGCGTGGCATCGGGGCCCGGGGGGAGCGGTTGTGCCGTGCCCCGTGCCGTGCCGGCGTGGCGAGTGGAGCGGGGACCAGCACCGGCTACGGGCAGGCTGCTTTGGGGTTAGCGGCGGGGAGGGCGGGCTGCCGGCTCGGCCGCGAGGGGCGTGGCGGGGCCGGTGGGATGCAGCTGGGATGCAGCTGGGATGCAGTGGGGATGCAGCTGGGATGCAGTGGGGATGCAGTTGGGATGCAGCTGGGATGAAACTGGGATGAAGCAAGGATGTGGTGTGGATGCAGGGGGGATATGGTGGGGATGTAACAGGGATGCGGTGGGGATACAGTGAGGGCGCACTGGGAATGCAGTGGGGATGCATTGGGAATGCAGTGGGGATTCAGCAGGGATGCTGTGGGGATGCAATGGGGATGCAAGGGGAATTCAGCAGGGATACAGCGAGGGTGCACTGCGAATGCAGTGAGGATGCAATGGGAATACAGTGGGGATGCATTGGGAATGCAATGGGGATTCAGCAGGGATGCAGTGGGGATACAGTGCGGATGCATTGGGAACGCAATGGGGATTCAGCAGGGATGCAGTGGGGATGCAGTGGGGATGCAGTGAGGATGCAGTGGGCATACAGTGGGAATACAGTAGATATGCAGTGGGGATGAAATCGGGATGCAGTGCAGATGCAGTTGGGATGCAGTGAGGATGCTCTGGGAATGCAGTGAGGATGCAATGGGAATACAGTGGGGATGCCATGGGAATGCAATGGGGATTCAGCAGGGATGCAGTGGGGATACACTGAGGATGCAGTGGGAATACAGTGGGGATGCACTGGGGATACACTGAGGATGCAGTGAGGATGCACTGGGGATACAGTTGGGGTTCAGTGGGGATGCAATGGGGATACAGTAGATATGCAGTGGGGATGAAACTGGGATGCAGTGCGGATGCAGTTGGGATGCAGTGAGGATGCCATGGGAATGCAATGGGGATACAGTGGGGATGCAGTTGGGATGCAGTGAGGATGCAATGGGGATACAGTGGAGATGCACTGGGAACGCAATGGGGATGCACTGGGAATGCAATGGGGATGCCATGGGGATGCAGTTGGGATGCAGTGGGAATGCAATGGGGATACAGTGGGCATGCAGTTGGGATGCAGTGGGGATGCCGTGGGGATGCTGTCGGGATGCCATGGGGATGCAGTTGGAATCCGTGGGGATGCCGTGGGGAAGCAGCTGCCAGCTGCAGGGGCTGGGAAGCTCCTCAGGGCTGCTCGCCAGGGTGGGCTGAGCAGGGTCGCACCCTGGCTGGGGGGGGGGGGTCACCCCTGTACTGCACCGGGGTCCACTGCCCGGGGGTGCAGGCTGGGTGCCCCCACCGGCCCCCCAGGCTCCCGGCTGCTGGGTGAGGGCAGGGTGCAGGCAGAACAAGGGTGCAGGAGCAGGGCACAGGCAAGGTGCAGGCAGGGTGTGGGCGGGCTGCAAGTAGGGCACGGGCAGGGTGCAGGCAGGGAGTGGGCCGGGGGAGAGCAGGGAGAGGGTGCAAGCTGCAGGAGCAGGGCGTGGGCAGGGTGCAAAGAGGGCAGGGGCAGGGTGCAGGCAGGCTGTGGGCAGGGTGCAGGCAGGAGTGCTGGCAGGGAGGAGACAAGGCATGGAGAGGGTGCAGCAGCAGGGTGCAGGAGCAGGGTGTGGGCAGGGTGCAGGAGCAGGGTGCAGGCTGCAGCAGCAGGATGCAGGAGCAGGGTGCAAGCAGAATGCAGGCAGGCTGTGGGCAGGGTGCAGGAGCAGGCTGCAGCAGCAGGGTGCAGGCAGGGTGCAGGCAGGCTGTGGGCAGGTTGCAGCAGGGTGCAGGCAGGGTGCGGGCAGGGTGCAGGGAGGGCTCAGGTTGCAGCAGCAGATTGCAGCAGCAGGGTGCAGGCAGGGTGCAGGTTGCAGGCACAGGGTGCAGGCAGAGTGCAGGAAGGGTGCATGTTGCAGCAGCAGGGTGCAGGCAGGGTGCAGGCGCAGGGTGCAGGCAGGGTGCAGGTGGGGGGCAGGGTGCAGGCAGGGTGCAGGTTGCAGGAGCAGGGTGCAGGCGCAGGGTGCAGGAGCAGGGTGCAGGAGCAGGGTGCAGGCAGGGTGCAGGAGCAGGGTGCAGGCAGGGTGCAGGCAGGGTGCAGGTTGCAGTAGCAGGGTGCAGGCAGGGTGCAGGCGCAGGGTGCAGGCACAGGGTGCAGGCAGGGCGCAGGCAGGGCGCAGGCAGGATGCAGCAGCAGGGTGCAGGCAGGGTGCAGACGCAGGGTGCGGGCAGGGTGCAGGCAGGGTGCGGGCCCAGGGCTGACTGCTCTCTCCTTGCTTGCAGGGGCCGCCAGGCGCTCGCCGGACCCCCCTGGCCGCCGAGCCCCCCGCCGCCCGCCGAGGCCCAGGAGCCCCCGCTTCGCCCCCGCCGCCCCCCCGCATGCGCCCCCCGGGGTCCCCCCCGCAGCCGGGCCCCGTCCCCGGGGTCCCCCCGCCGCCCCGGTCCCCCCCCCGCCCCAATAAACGCCCCTGCCAGAGGCCCGGCCTGCGCTTGGTGCCTTCGACGTCACCCGCCGGAGCGGTGAGGTCACAGCAGTGCCGAAGTGGGATGGTCACGCGGTGATGTCACACGCGCACGTGCGACGTCACCGGCAGGCGCGCCGTGGCTGGCGTGACATCGTACGGGTGCATGGTGGGATGGTCACGGGGTGGGTGATCCCTGGCGGTGATGTCACGCACGCACGTGCGGCGTCACCGGCAGGCGCGCGGTGGCTCGTGTGACATCGTATGGGCGCGCACGTGACATGGCTGCAGGGCCGTGCGACGGCTGGCGTGACATCACGCGAGCGCGCGCAGCACGGCGTGGGTGGGAGGTGGCTCGCGTGATGTGCTGCAGCCACGCGTTGGGTGGTGCGACGTCACTGCTGGCCGTGTGACGGCGGGTGTGACATCATACAGGGGCGTGCGATGTCACTGCTGGCCGTGTGACGGCGGGTGTGACATTGTACGGGGGCGTGCGGCGTCACCCGCGAGACGCGATCGGGGGTCATATACAGGCGCGTGGCGTGGCGCTGCTGGCTGCGTGATGGCGGGTGTGACATCACGCAGGTGCGCACAACATCACCGATGGACACGTGACAGCCAGCGTGATGTCATGCAGGCCTGAGGCGGACGCTCATTGTGACATCATACCGCGTGACTCAGGAGGTGGCAGGGCGTGACATCACGGTGACGGACAAGCGATGGCTTTTGGGGGTGTGACAACACCTGCAACGCCATGACGCCGCCCTGAAGACCCCAGGGTCGGCGCGATGTGACATCACACAGCCACCGGTGACATCACCCAGCCTCTATGACATCACCCGGAAGGGACGCAGGACCCACAACCCCCCTAAAATCCCCACAAACTCACCCAAAGCCACGGCGCCGGACAGCGCGGCCAGCTTTTAATCAGAAAATCCCTAAAAAAGCGCGAGTCGTCCCTCCCCCCGATGCCTCCCCCCCAGCTTTTAATGCTCTTTTATGAAAAATCCCCCGTTTCAGCTCATATATATATATAAAAAAAAAAAAGAGGACCCCCCCCCCCCCTTCTGGGCGGGGCCGGGGCTATTTTGGGGTGTTACATTTACAGGGAGACTCAGCCCCCCCAAACCCAGGGAGCCCCCCTGCCCCCATTAAACCACCCCACAACGAGTCCAGCTGCTCCAGGCGTCTTTTAAAAAGAAGAAAAAAAAAATCCCCCAAATCCCCCCAAAAACCCCAAAAGGGAAGAAAACACCCCAGAAAATGGGGGGGCGGGGTGCGCGCTGGATACAGGCACCCCATTTTTTGGGTTTTTTTTTGGGGGGGTTGCTCACACCAAGGAGCCGGCTCGGCTCTGCGGCAGCACCATGCCGGGGACGGCGCCCACCTGTGCCAAACCGGCGGGGGGCACGGGCCCCCGGGCGGGGGCCGGCTCCTGGTGACGCCGGGGGGTCCCGTTCACGGCGGGGGGTGAGAGGTTGGGCGTGCGTCCCCCTCCCTGCGGCGGGGGTCCCCGGAAGCTGCCGGTGGCGGTGAGGATGGAGGCGGTGTCTGAGGGGGGTCTGGCACCGTAGGGTTTCTCCCGGGCGCCGGCGATGGAGGACAAGGTGCTGGTTTTGGAGAGGGTGTCCGAAGCGGGGTTCCTGGCCCATGATGGGGTTTTGGGGGCCACGGCGTCTTCCCTGCCGAGAGGGGACGGCGTCGGAGAGATCGGCACCGGGAAACCCCGCTGCTCCCCTCCCCGGCATCCCCCCGCCCAAAGCAACGCGGCCCCCGAGGTTACGCAGAGCTCAGGGACCCCAAAAGAGCAGGGCAAGAGGGAAAGGGGGGAAACAGAGGCGGGAAAATGCCCTTGTTAACTCTGAAACCTAATGATGTCTGGCCAGAGATGGAAACCTCCTTCCCCCTCCTGTGAACCGAAACCTAATGATGACCGGCCAGAGATGGACACCTTCTCCCCCCGCCGTTAACTCTGAAACCTAGCGATGACTGGGTAGAGATGGAAACCTCCCCTCCCGCCCCCCCCCGTTAACTCTGAAACCCAGCGATGACTGGCCAGAGGTAGAAACATCCTCCTCCCTGGTAACTCTGAAAACCAGCAATAACCGGCCAGAGGTGGAAACCTCCTTCCCCCTCCTGTTAATTCTGAAACCTAATGATGACTGGCCCAGAGATTGACACCTCCCCCCGACATTAACTCTGAAACCTAGAAATAACTGGCCAGCGGTGGAAACCTCCTCTTCTCTGTTAACTCTGAAACTTAATGATGACTGGCCAGAGATGGACACCTCCCCCCGCCATTAACTCTGAAACCTAGCAATAACTGGCCAGAGGTGGAAACCTCCTCTTCTCTGTTAACTCTGAAACCTAGTGATGACTGGCCAGAGATGGAAACTGCCTCCTCCTCCCCTCCTGTTAACTCTGAAGCCTAGTGACAACAATTTGAACCTCCTCCACAGGAGGGGCGCCTCACTTGATCTCATTGGCTGCCTCCTCCTGGCTGTCCCGTTTCTTCCTCCGGTAGGTGACGACCTGCCGGGCGAAGAAGATGATGATGGCGAGGGCACCCAGGGAGCCCAGCACGGCACCGGCGATGACGGCTTTGGCGCTAGCTGCCGGACAGAGACAGAGAGGTGGCGGGGGGGATTTCGCCTCCCCCCTTATTCCCACGGGGACCCCACGGGGACCCCGTGGGGACCCCGTAGGGACGTCGCGGGGACCGTGTCCCCCCCGCTCCCCGGCCCTGCGGACACGTACTCACTTGAGTGCACCTCCAGGACGATGCTGCACTCGGCCGAACCCGCTCGGTTTTCGGCCACGCAGACGTAGAGACCCGACATGTCCAGGGAGAGGTTGCTCAGCTTGAGGGTGCCCCTGGCCTGGTCTGCGGGCAAGAAATTTGGGTGCTGCCCCGTGGCCACACACCACCCCCCCTCACCTCCCCGCGCGGCAAGCGGGCAGAGTTAAGGGGACGTTCGCCCGCCCGCCCGCCCGCTCGCGCGGCGAGGCCAGGAATGGGCAGAGTTAAGGGGACGAAGCCGAAAGCATCCCCCCCGGCGGAAAATTCCTGGGATTTTCCAGCCCCGCCAACCCCACTCCCCCCGGTGCCACCTTACCCTGGGTGGGGGGGGAAGAAGACCTGGAGGGTGGGGGCCGTGCGCTGCCACTGGTACATGGGCGAGGGCTTCCCCTTCTCGGAGGCGCAGCTCAGCGTCACGTTGGCTCCCACGGCGGGGTCGCCGTGCAGCTGGCAGGCGGGGGCGGCCGGCGGCACTGCGGGCACCCCCGTTAGTCCCCAGGGACGGCACGGCGGGGAGCGAAGGGAGGCCGGCGGCACCGGCGGAGCCTTACCCAGGACGGTGAGGTTGATGACGCCGACGTTCTTGCCCGTGCTGGTGACGTCGTCCACCACGTTGACGGTGCACATGTACTGGCCCGAGTCGCGCTCCCGCGTGGCGTTGATGAGCACCGAGATGTTGTGGGTGAGGACGGAGTAGAGGAAGCCCACGCGGGGCTTCAGCTCCGTCTCCTCCACCTTCACCACCCCATCCAGGTAGGTCAGGATCTGCATGGGGGAAAACACCGGCTCGGTCACCTCCAGGTGGTGTTGGCAGGGGAGGAAACCCCGCCCAGATTCCAAATTTTGGGGAGCAGCGGTTGCTGCACGAGCCCCCTCCATCCTCACCTGCGCTGAGCTTCCCCAGCATGGGAACTGTGGGCATCTCCCCATCATGGGTGCCGTGAGCATCCCCCCATCGTGGGCATCTCCCCGTTATGGACACCACAAGTACCTCCCCGTCATGGGCACCACGAGCAACTGCCCCATGGTGGGCACCTCCCCATGGTAGGCACCACAAGTACCTCCCCGTCATGGGCACCACGAGCAACTGCCCCATGGTGGGCACCTCCCCATGGTAGGCACCACAAGTACCTCCCCGTCATGGGCACCACGAGCAACTGCCCCATGGTGGGCACCTCCCCATGGTAGGCACCACAAGTACCCCCCCCGTCATGGGCACCACGAGCAACTGCCCCATGGTGGGCAACGCCCCATGGTAGGCACCACAAGTACCCCCCTGTCATGGGCACCATGAGCAACTGCCCAATCATGGGCACCTCCCCATCGTGGGCACCACGAGCACCCCCCCCATCATGGGCATCTCCCCATCATGGGTACCATGAGCACCTTCCCAGCGTTGGCACCCGCGAGCACCTCCCCATCGTGGGCACCATGATCATCGCCCCACTGTGGGCACCTCCCCATCGTGGGCACCATGATCATCGCCCCACTGTGGGCACGTCCCCATCATGGGCACATTGGGCACCTCCTCATGGTAGGCACCATGGGCATGCTCCCATTGTGGGCATCTCCCCAACACCATGATCTTCCCCGCATTGTGGGCACCTCTGCATCATGGGCACCACAATCATCCCCCCGCTGTAAGCATCTTCCCATTGTGGGCACCATGAGCATCCTCCTACGAATGGCATCTCCCCATCATGGGCATCTCCCCATCATGGGCACCACAAGCACCTCCTTATTGCAGGCACTGTGGGCATGCCCGCATCGTGGGCACCTCCCCATGGTGGGCACCATGGGCATCCCCCCATCATGAGCACCTCCCCATAGTGGGCACCAAGGGTACCTCCCCATGGTGGGCACCATGAGCATCCCCCCCATTGTGGGCACCTTCCCATCGTGGGCACCAAGGGCACCTCCCTGTGGTGGGCACCATGAGCATCCCCCCATCGTGGGCACCACAAGCACCTCCCCATTGCAGGCACCACGGGCATGTCCCCCATCATGAGTATCTACCCATCATAGGTACCATGGGCACCTCCCCATGGTAGACATCTCCCCATGGTGGGCACCATGAGAATCCCCCCACTATGGGCATCTCCTCATCGTGGGCACCATGAGCTTCACCCCATCATGGGCACCTCCCCATCATGAGCACCACCCTATGGTGGGCACCTTGAGCTTTCTCCCCCCTGTGGGCACCTCCTCATGGTGGGCACCTCCCCATGGTGGGTACCATGAGCTTCCCCCCATCATGGGCACCTCTCCATCATGGGCACCATGAGCTTTCCCCCCACATCATGAGCACCACCCCATGGTGGGCACCACCCCATGGCGGGCACCATGAGCTTCCCCCCATCATGGGCACTATCTCATCATGGACACCATGAGTTTTCCCCTGATCATGGATATGTCCCCATCATGAGCACCACCCCATGGTGAGCACCTTGAGCTTTCCCCCCATCATGGGCACCTCCCCATGGTGGGCACCATGAGCTTCGCCCCATCATGGGCACCATCTCATCATGGGCACCATTGAGCTTCACTGCATCATGGGCACCTCCCCATGGTGGGCACCTCGCCATGGTGGGCACCATGAGCTTCCCCCCATCATGGGCACCATCTCATCATGGGCACCATGAGCTTCCCCCCATCATGGGCACTATCTCATCATGGACACCATGAGCTTCCCCCCCATCACGGACACGTCCCCATCATGAGCACCTCCCCATGGTGGGCACCTTGAGCTTTCCCCCATCATGGGCACCTCCCCATGGTGGGCACCTCCCCATGGTGGGCACCATGAGCTTCCCCCTATCATGGGCACCTCCCCATGGTGGGCACCATGAGCTTCCCCCCATCATGGGCACCGTCTCATCATGGACACCTCCCCATGGTGGGCACCTCCCCATGGTGGGCACCACAAGCACCGGCCCCAAATGGCCACCTCCCCCTTCGCCCCCCTCCCTCCCCGCCACCTCCCCTCCCCACCACTCACCTGGAAGGGGTCAGCGTCTTCCCTGTCCAGCAGCCAGGTGATGTAGGGCTTCTTCTGGGAGCGGCTGGTGTACCAGGCTGGCAGCACCACTTGCTGCCCCTCCACCGAGAAGACCGAGCCCGTCCCCACGTGCACCTCCAGCATGGCCGAGGAGACACCTGCCCGCGGCCGGAGAGGGAAGAAAGCGGGACGTGACTCAACCCCACGTGCCGTTTGTCCATAAAAACCCAACAATTGTTGAAAAACCCTCCCCATTCCCAAGGGAAAACACAACAATCCCAGGTTATCGCCAGGAGGTTGGGCCGGGAGGACATTTCTCCTCCTTCCCCACCGTGGGAAGGGCTTTCTGGCTGCTCCGGAGGATGCAGGACAATGCCGTTCCCTCCCCCGGAGATGGGAAAACCTCCGGCCAAAAATGCGGCCGCTCCCAGGGGACCGCCGCCTCTCCCCAGGGGGCTCCAGCCGCCAGACACCCACCGTTAGCTCGGTATGGGGGTCCCCCTGACCCCCACCGTGATGCTGCACCGGATCCCATGGGATTTATTTTGGGTGGGGGGCACCCATATACACCCCACCTGCCCTCCCCAGCATCCCAGCATCCCCCCGTTTTGCTGCCAGCCCTAAACTGGGATTATTCATGGGTGGCCTCCCCTGACCCCCCACCCCATCCCACCCCATCCCAAATACCCCATCCCTGTGTCCCCTGCGTCCCAGCATCCCCCCAAACCCCCCTGGGAAGAGGCAATGGGATACAAGCGGGTACCACGGACCGGAGAAGGATGCTCGGCTCCGGGGGAAGATTATTCCCCGGCTTTGCCCGTAAGGCTCAGCCAGAAAATTAATCGGCTCAGGCGAGGTCGGGTTTGTGCCGGGGTTTTTTTGTGGTTTTTTTTTTTTTTTCCCCGGGGGAATGCCACTGAGGACCCGCATCCCCCCGGCGGCTCCATCCCTGCATCCCACCCATCGATCCATGTCCCCGGCTGGCCTCGGTCCTGCCAGTGCCCCAGGGATGCTCCGGATTGGGATGCAGGGGGGGAAAGGATGATGCTACCCTCGCTGCCACCTGGAATTTGGGGAAAAAATCCCTGGGTTTGAAGGATTTCGGGAGCCTCCGACGGCCTCACCCTCTCCCCTATGAGCTCAAAGGCTTTCATGTGATTTTTTCCAGGGTGGGAAGAAGAAAACAAGGCGCTGGGGGGGTATTTTTAGCCTCCTCCCTGCATCCGTTCATCCTCCCTCCCGGCAAGGCATCAGCGCGGTTTCCGGACGGAGCCTTCCAGCTCCGGGCAGGAAACTCTGCTCTGGCCGATAAGTCTTCCCAGGGATTAAAAAAAAAAAAAAAAAAAAAAAAAAAAAAAAAAAAAAAAAAAAAAAAAAAAAAAAAAAAAAAAAAAAAATCAAATTTCCCTTCTCTGGTGAAAAACCCGGGAGAAATCAGCCCCGGTCTGGTGAGGATGCTTAAAAATAGCTCACCCGGGCTAAGAACATAAACCCTTAAGTCCCAGCGAGGGGCGAAAAAATGCTGCTGGGGACGGCGGCGGGGAGCGGCCCGTGGTCCTATCACGGGGAAAAATAATTGCTCCTCTTCTTCTTAATTATCCTGAGATACGGTACAGAATAAAATATATAGTATGGAAAAATAGCGGTAATTATCTTGTAATTCTATGTCGTTATAAAGATAATTGTATTAAATGTAGGTAGCAGGTAAGGAAATGTAGGATATCTCATCGTTATCCTGGAATTTCTATAATAAAACAGATAATAGGTAACGTACATTCTGTAATAATTAGAAATATAAGCGTATTTTTTATAAGAATAGTGGGAATAGTGGGGATGTAATGGTGGTAGTAGTAGTAGTAATAATAATAATAATAATAATGCTAGTGATAATAATTACAATAATTATCATAATAACGATGCTAACGATAATTATAATAATAATACAGTTAATTAATGATGCAGATGGCATCATTCAATGACGCCACAGCTCCTAAAGCTCTGCGCATCCCCAACAGCCGGGCAAATCCAGGGGTTTTTTTCAGCCCGGCTCCCCCATCATGATAAATATCATTGCCTTAAATTTAGATAATCCGGAAGAAAATATGTGATATCTAAGAATTATATTGTCGTTTCTATAATAAAATAGATAATATGTAATAAACTTGATATAATAACTATGAATAGAATTGTATTTTTAGAAGAATAATGATAATCATTATAATAATGATTATAATAGTGATGGAATAATAATAATAATAATAATAATAATAATAATAATAATAATAATAATAATAATAATAATAATAATAATAATAATTCATTAATGATACAGATGGCATCATTAAATGATGTGACAGCTCCTAAACCTCCGTGCTCCCCCAGCAGCTGGGAAAAATCCAGTTTTTTCAGCCTGGCTCCTCCACCAGCATCATTTTGGGGGGCAAAAAAAGGGTGATGGGCCAAAGGGCGCCGCGGGTCCCCAGGGAAATCCAGGCTCCGGCGGGGGAAAAGATGCTCTGGCGCCGGCCAGGGGTTTCCCGTCAGACCCCTGGGCATGAAAACAGCCCCACGGGTCTCAACGGCGGCAAATCCACCAGCGCCCGCCCCAGGCCAGGCTCCCTGTGCTCTCACCGGGGCGTGTTAACTCTGAAACCTAATGATGACTATGCTAACAGCGCTCTGTGGCTGCAGCTTCATCCTCAAACCGCGGTGACAGGCATCGCGGCTCCCTCATCTCCCACCCAGCACGCTGGGGAGAGGTGGATGCATCCGGATCTGGAGGACGCTCGCTCCCCAAAATCCCCTTTTTCTTGCGGAATTCACCCCAAATTCCTCCTCTCGGATAAATTTGACCCTAAAAAGTTCCGGGAGAGCTGGTGCTTGAGCTGCGGGCACGGGACCGAACCCTTTGGCATCAGCCCCAGCTTTAGCCACCTCGCCGCTTCAAATCCTCTAATGCTTTAACCAGATCGAAAAAATTAAGCCACTCCCGGCGCTCGTGCGCGTATCGGCGGAGGCGGGGGGGAACCTCGGCACCTCCCGGCTGCTATTTGGGCTGAAAAACCTTGAGTTTTGTCCAGCCGCCCCGAGCTAAGCACCTGCCCCAGTGTTTTCCCTCTGCTCCAGCCCATCTGCCGGGATGTTTTCCCTGTGGAAAAAAAGTATCTTTCCATTTACCTTTAAAAATACTTTTCGATTTTTTTCCTAGGGAAAAAAAAAAACCCTTTAAATTTGCCTTTAAAAGTACCTTTGAATTTTTTTCCCCCATGGAAAAAAAATACCTTTACATTCGCCTTTAAAAATACCTTTAAATTTACCTTTAAAAAAACTATTCAATTTTTTCCCCATGGAAAAAAAAAACCTTTACATTTACCTTTAAAAATACCTTTACATTTTTCCCCCCCTGGAAAAAAAAAAAACTTTATATTTACTTTTAAAAATACTTCTCCATTTTTTCCCCATGAAAAAAAAAACCCTTTAAATTTACCTTTAAAAATAAAATTTTTCCCCATGGAAAAAATAAAAAAGCCTTTAAATTTACCTTTCAATTTTTTTTTCCCCTACAGAAAAAAACCCTGACCCAATCTCTAAATCCCCACGCCCCTACCGCAACCTCAATATTCAACCCCGCGCCTGCATTCAACACCCCACCCTCACCTAAAATCGCCTGGTTTTACCCCAAAAAAGCTGCTTCCCGGCTCAAGGCCTGGCCTGAACCCCCCCAAAAAAGCATCCGCCCCCCAAAACCAGCATCACCCCCCCCAAGCCATTCACCGCACCGGGAATTAAAGGCCGGAGGCGGCCGGGGTTTGATGACCCCGCTCGATAGGATTAAGGCATCGGAGTCATGTGAAACCCAGACCCAAATTAAATCCCAAGAAACCAAGCTCGGGATTTAAAATACGCAGCGGGAACCTGGCCGGAAAAAAAACCCAAAACCCAAACTGACCCCTAAAAACCTCGGAAAAAGGTCAAGGGGCAGCTCAGCGATCTGACGCAGCCACCCGCCTTTTTTTTTTTCCATTTTTGGGGGGATTTTTTTTTTTTCTTTTTTTTTTCCCCCCCCTTAACTCCGACTATTTATAAACGGACAGATAGGAGATGCCGGGCTGTGGAGCAGCGTCCGTTGGGAAAAACTACAGCGGCTTTTCTCATGACCCTGGAGGGGGGGGGGGGCAGAAAGCGCCGTATCCTCCGGAGAGACCAAATTTGGGAAAAAAAATTAAATAAAATAATAATAATACTACTACGTGACTTTGCTATAGAAAGAAACGCGCTTTAACCCCTGACGTAGGAGGAGGCGGCGGCGATGGGATGGGATGGGATTGGGGATGGGAATGGGAATGGGATTGGGGATAGAATTGGGGATGGAACTGGGGATGTGATGGGATTGGGGATGGGATGGGGATTGGGGATGGGGACTGCGGATGGGGACTGGGGATGGGGATTGGGATTAGGGATGGGATGGGATGGGATGGTTTGGGATGGGATGGGATTGGGACAGGGATCACCCCTCATTTTGCTTTTCCCCATCAAGATCCCGTATGGAGCCCGTACTGTAGGGCTGGGACATTTGGAAGCAAAATTAAAGGAAAACCCCCCATTTTGGAGCTCAAAAGCATCTTTTTGCTGCATTTTGGGGCTCTTGGTCCCTATAGCATCACATCCTGGGACTCAGGCGTGACTTTTTTGGGAAGATCCATCACAACCCCTTCCTAATTTACACCGTTGGGATACGGCGAAGGAGCTTACGGGATTTAAGGCCAGAGCGACCCGCGCGCCTCACCCCGACACCCCTTCGTTGACTTTTATTGTGCAAAAAAACCTTCAAGGAGCAAAAACCAGCGGCTGCGGGAGCAGGGACCCCCACCCTGCGTCCCGCCGGGGAGGAAACGCCGCTGCCATTGTTTTTGGGGCCGTTTCCTTTCCCCAAAGGCCTCTTCTTCGCCGGGAACGCCAAGGGATGTTTCCCTTTGGAGGAACAGTGGCGTTTCCAAAAAAAAAAAACAAAAACCCACCAAACCCCTCAAATAGTGTTGGAAATTTGGGGGGGGAAGAAGGAGGAAAAAACCCCACAGAGGGGGGTTGAGACCCGTCACCCCAAAACCAGCTGGGGTGGCCTTAAAGCACCAGTACCCAAGGCAGGCGGCAGGTTTTTATAATGGGGAAAAGCAAAAAAAAAATTGATTTTTTTTTTTTTTCCCCACCCGACGCCATGCGGGGAGGTGAATTATCGGCTCTGACACATCGGGGACCCCAAGGTCCATCCCCCCCCATGGGGTGGCTTTCGGTTTGGGGGTGCTGGAAGGTGGGTTTTGCCGGGGGACCCAGCTTTTCCCCTCTCGGCGCACCCCGAAAAGGGGACAGGGGTGGATTGGGACCCCCCAGCACCCACCTGCCTGCTGGGTGGGGGGACTGGGGGCACGGAGAGGGGCTGGTGGGTGCTGTGACCCCCCCCGGTGCCCCCGGGTCCTGCCTGCTGCCCCCCTAAAGCTCCTCAGGGCTCTGCCCCGTGACCCCCCTGGTACCCCCGGGTCCTGCCAGGTGTCCCCCCCGGTACCCCCATGTCCTCCCCCGGTACCCCGTACCCTGCTCGGTGCTCCTGGCCCTGCCCGGTCGCCCCCCGGTAGCTCCATGTCCCCCCCTGTACCCCCGGCTCCTTCCCGGTGTCCCCCCCGCTCCCCCCATGTTCCCCCCGTACCCCTGGGTCCTACCCGGTGCACCCCGAAAGCTCCCCCGGATCTTGCCCGGTGCCCTCCCGGTACCCCCATGTCCCCCCCGGTAGCGCTGGGTCCTGCCCTGTGCACCCCGAAAGCTCCCCAGGGTCCTGCCCGGTGACCCCCCCCCGTACCCCCAGGTCCTGCTCGGTGCCCCAGGTCCTGCCGGGTCTCCCCCCCCGTACCCCCATGTCCCCCCCCGGTACCGCCGGGTCCTGCCCGGTGACCCCCCCCAGTGCCCCGGGTCCTGCCGGGTCTCCCCCCCCGTACCCCCATGTCCCCCCCGGTACCGCCGGGTCCTGCCGGGTCTCCCCCCCCGTTACCCCCATGTCCCCCCCGGTACCGCCGGGTCCTGCCCTGTGCACCCCGAAAGCTCCCCCGGGTCTTGCCTGGTGCCCTCCCGGTACCCCCGGGTCCTGCCCGGTGACCCCCCCCCGATACCCCCGGGTCCTGCCAGGTGTCCCCCCCGTACCCCCATGTCCCCCCCGGTCCTATCCGGTGCACCCCGAAAGCTCCCCCGGGTCCTGCCCGGTGCCCTCCCGGTGCCCCTGGGTCCTGCCGGGTGTCCCCCCCAGTACCCCCATGTCCCCCCCGGTACCCCCGGGTCTTGCCCGGTGCCCTCCCGGTACCCCCGGGTCCCCCCCGCTACCGCCGTGCCCTGCCCGGTGCCCCCGCCCCGTTCCCGCGCATCCCTCCCGCTGCCCCCGCAGCCCCCCAGCGCCCTGCCCGGTGACCCCCCCGAAGCCCCCCGGTGCCCCCGGTCCCCGCTCACCCAGCAGCGCAGCCAGCGCCAGCGCGGCCCGCGGCAGCGCGCCCATGGCCGGAGCCGCCGCAGGTGCCGGAGCTGGGGGGGGAACCGGGAGGGGGGGCCCCGCCCCCCAGGTGGGGGGGTGGAGCCTCCGAGGGGGCGGGGTCTGATGAGGGGGCGTGGCCTCTGCCCACCCCACGGGGGTCCCACCCCCAGCCCCCCCCCCGCCCGGGGGGGGGTGGTGGTGGAGTCCAAACCACCCCCCCCCCCCGCTGCGAACACCATCCACGCACCAAAATTTGCGATGATTTATTAATTATTGGGGTTATTGCTAATTAATTATGATATTAGGGTTATAAAGGCAATGGGGCACCCCAATGGCACCCCCCCGGGGGGCACAGGGACCCCTAAACCCTCCCCAACCACATCCCCCACCCCCACCCACACCAGATCCCCTCCAGCATCCCGCAACGCTCCCGGGGGCCGTCGGATAAACCCATTAATCCTTAAAAACAAATTAAAAAAAACAAATTAAAAAAAATCCCCCCAAAAGGACTTTTTTGACCAAGCTCCCTGATTTTAGGGAGTCCGGGGATGGATCCTTCCCAGCTGGGTCGAGGTTATCCTGGTCCTCGATCTGAGCGGGGTCAGACTTGAAGCACGAGAGATTAGACGCCAGCGGAGGAGGAGGAGGAGGAGGAGGAGGAAGGGGGGGAATTAATCCCTTCGCGCCCTCATCTCCCCCGCAAATCCAGCCTGGCCACCACCGGGATCGCAGGATCCGGCCTCACGGAGTGAGGGGGGGGATCGACCCGGCCAGATCCCACTGGGATCTCAACCTTTTCCCTGCCGGCATCTGCCTGCAATCTCACCTCCTGCTCCACCCGATGCTTCCCTCTCAGCTCCTGGCAGAGGTTTTTTGGGGCGAGGCACCCTATTTAGAGCACTGGGAGCCGGGGAGCGACCTCCTCCTCTTCCTCTCTCTGCCATCTCAGGGCTCAACCGCATCCGAAGGCGACGCCAAGCTCCAGCCGGGAAGCGGTCTTCACGGTTTTAAAGATTTCGGGCATCTCTGTGGGGAAGGACACGGGCTCCAGCTCCAATAAAATAAAGAAATTAAACATCTCTCGCCATAATGACCCCCGGAACGAAGCCCCAGTGGAAATATCCCGGGAGAAGAAACCTTCGCGTCCCCGCAAAATTCCCCCCCGAAGAGGAGGAGAAAGACATTTGCCGAAGCCCGGACGTGTTTGCTTGATTTTATTAGGACCGACACATTCATCGTATGTCACAACTTCACCGATCGATGAGCTTTTGAAAATTAAAAAAAACAAAACAAAACAAAACCAAAACCGAAACCGCCAGCGCCAGCCAGCGAGATAATGGGGCTTACACAGTAACACGTCTGAAAAAGGCATTAAATGCGTCCTCCCCCGTCCCCGTGTCCCCCCCATCCCTGTGTCCCCCCCCCCAAAACCCCTTTCCCCATTCTCACAGCTTTGATTGTATCCATAAGCATGGTTTGACAAAAAAAAAAAAAAAAAAAAAGAAAAAAAAAAAAAAAAAAAGAAAGACATTTCCCAGCTGCCAGGTTATTCTCACAAAGAGGCTAACTAGAACTCCAAAAAACCAAACAAAACAAAAACCAAAACAAACCCCCAAATAAAAAGGAAAATAAAAAGGCCAGGAATTATTTTAATGTTAAAAAATAAAATAAAATAAAAGCGGATATGGCAACGCTACTAGTAAAGTGGAATACATCACAGAAACCAAAGTCTTTTTGCAGGCAACACTGTTCGGAAAGAGGAGAACACTCGACGGGTGAAAAAAGTGAAGTTCTAAATTATATACAATAGTATCTAAGGGTGGCTTTGAAAAACAGTCTCCTTTAACATGATTCAAGGTTTAACTTGCCGTTATCTATTGCTTATTTATTCAGATCCGTAATAACACTTAAGAGAGAGACGGATGCGTAAAAATGAGACACCGTGGAATAAAGAAAAACCAAAAAAACCAGCTTTTCGTATGAAAACGCCACGTGTACGCGCTTGTCCGATGTGGAATGTACCTACAGTCGTTTCACGGGCCGGGGGCTTCTCCTCGCCGCGCCGCTCCCGGTAGGAAAACCGGCCGGTCCGTCCGGCAAGAGAGCCGGGACACGCTCGCTTGCTGGGGCTGAGCTCGTGGAAAGCGCCCTGCAAGCCTCTCGTCACCCCAAAACTCGTTTCCAGGCGGAAAAAGTCCGACTTGCCCGGCTGTGAACGGACAGGATCCGAAAGCGTCTGGTAGCGAGATGGAAAAAAGGGGCAGCAAGCCCTAATCCTTATGAAGGACGAGACTCAGTTGTTAAATTTTAAGGGGTATCCGATGGCTTTTTCCAGGCACTCTACCAAAGAGCCGGCGGACAGAAAATCCCTCTCCACTTCCACAAATTTGATGTAGATGGATTTGGGCGACACGCCAGGCTCTACGACGCAGTTCTGAGATAAAAAGGCGTTGATCCCGACCCAATCTTTGCTGAAGGTTTTGGTGTTTGCCTGAAAGTGTAAAAACAGGCACTGCTGGAGAGTCCGGACCTCGGCGATGCCGAGGTAACAGTAGATAATCCGGGCGGATTCCATGTCCACCCGGAGGGAGGCTTGCGGCGAAGGGACCTCCAGCTCCCCTTGAGTCTCATTGCCGGGATCGGGCCCCCGGTGCTCGGCGAGAGGGGAGGGGGGTTTCTCGTGGCACTCTTCGTAACCAATGGCGTACAAGCCGGGGCTTTTGGGGATCCCTCCCGGTAATAAATACTGAACGACGTTTCCTCCGGTGGGTTTGGAGTGAGCGATGGGTATCCAGTCGATCTCCATGTGCAGCTCGAGGCATCTGGCTTCGCTGATGGTGATCTCCAGGAATTTGTAATAAACATTTTTCCAGTTCATTTTCTGCACTCTGGTCATGATCACCCGACCCTCCGGTTTTTCCGAGTTGAAATATTCCCGGAGCCGCTTGCCGAGGGGTACCTGCGAGCTGATCTCCGCATAGTGGTAGCGAATATCCTCCTTCCAGCGGGTGTTGTAACCGATGCCAAAAATGGCCAGTTTGTTAGAAAGATGTAGCCTGGAGAAGTCCGTCCAGCTCTGAAACAGCTCCCACTTCAACTGGACCGACTCCAAGATCTGCATAATGTTCTGCATGACGTCGCGCTTCCTGGAAATTAAAAAACACGGAGAGAAGGGTAAAGGCATCAGTAAACTGAAGCTGCAAAAGCATCCCGGCAAACACGCCGACCTTCCGAAAAATATTAATCCCTTTCAGCTTTCTCGACTGCTTTTTAGGCAGCGGTATTTTGTTACTGTATACGTCCTATACGGCTAGGTGAGTTTATGGATTTTAACACCATGCTGATGGGTTTTTTAATTAATCTCCGCAAAACCAGAGAGAAACCCAACCCAGACTCCTTCCAGCATCTCAGGCAAACTACAACCTCTGCTGGAAACGAGCTTTCACGCAAAAAGTTCTGCCGGAGATAACGCGGTAAAGACAACGAGAGCTGATAAATCCCCCAAGTTCAGCTTCCAAGAAAGATTTCCACTCTTACCAACTCCCCAAAAACCACGTGGTTGGAAATGTCCTGCTCCCACCTGAGCTGCTCCAAAGTGATTGCAAGCAAACGTCTCTCTGGTGCCACTACATAAACGCACACTCAGTTACCGGGTTATTCTTTATAGCCCTGCATCCCCACTGGCACGCGATCCGTCGCAGACAACCGGATCTGCGTCCCTCCTTGGCCACCGCCACTCAAAACGCTTCCACCTCGTCGTTACTCCAAAATTAACGCGAGGGAACGGGGCTGGAATTGTAAACAAACACAAAGCAAGCGCCAAGCCGCTCCAAAAGGCTCCGTCCCGCTGCTGGATGAGAAACATGGCTCAAGGGACTGACCCCGCGGAGCAGAAGATGCCGGTGAAGACGACCGGCGCCCAGACATGACCAATGCCACAACCCGCCGCGCGATGGATGGCAGAAATCCCTCCGGCTATCCGATAAGGAAATCCCCGTGTTTCCAAAGATTTCTGCTGCCGGTAACGACGCCGGCATCAAAGCGAGTTACTATGGAGGGATTTACGCTTTGCTGAACGATCAGGAGAGAGCATTCGCGTGCGCCTGAAGCAAGCTGGAACGGCTTCCTCCAGGATGAATGAGACACTTAAGGCGTAATTAGCTCGTAGGGAGAACTACTCATTTTAGGAGTTATTGTCCTATAATCAAAGCTGCAGGAAGATAATGCGACGCGTTCGGCAACGGAGAAATCTCCCTAGGCCCAACAAATGGCATTTAAAAGCACGCTCCACGCAACTCTCCTCCCTCTTATCATTTGCGCTGCACCTGTAAAGCTGAACCGTGACCGCACGGGGGTCACCACATCCCCAAGAGATCTTTCCTCTTCCAGGGATTCCTCCTCCTCTCCTTTTCTCCCCCAGGAGACCGCACGGCATCTTTAGTTCCTGCTCCAAGCGACACCACTTTTCTTCCGCGGGGCACACATGAATTTCCTTCCTCTTGTGGGCTCCTTTGCCGCGTTCGTGAAGATGACTTAAACTCCCTAAAAACCCCAGCCTTTCCCAACAGCTCCCCGACGGGGTTAGAGCAGGAGACTGGCGAGGGACATGAAGGTCTTTAAGCAAGAGCAGATACGACACCCACAAACCGCACAAGGATACGCCCGGGGTTGAGACTCCGGCAGTTGCATTTCTGCCCAATAAATCCCCAAGAGATCAGAAGGGCTCTTTTTCCATCATATTCATATAAGGGTTCAAAAGAAAAAAGGTTTGGGAGCTGCAGAGTGCCTCACAGCCTCTCAGGTCAAAAAGGCCGCTTTTACAGGCGCACACGTAGCGCACATGATTTTGGGAAGGTTCACCAAGCGCTGGCTGTCCTTTAGGCGATCTGGTGCAGGCTGAAGGCACTGGCCCTGGCACCACAGCGCTCCGTCTCGAGGAGTCGGCGTGCACCAGCTCTGCAAACCTCGGGTGGGGTGTCATAGAATTGTAGAGTCGTTTAGGTTGGAAAAGACCTTTAAGATCATCCAGTCCAACCATTAACCTACACTACCAAGTCCACACTAAAGCAGTCAAGGGTAGACTAGACTGAACCATGTCCCCAAGTGCCACCTCTGCCCGTTTTTTGAACACTTCCAGGGATGGGGACTCCACCACCTCTCTGGGCAGCCTGTTCCAATGCTTGACCACCCTTTCTGTAAAGAAATTTTTCCTAATATCCAATCTAAATCTCCCCTGTCGCAGCTTAAGCCCATTTTCTCTCATCCTATCGCTAACTACTTGGGAGAAGAGCCCAACACCCCCCTCCCTGCCCCCTCCTTTCAGGCAGTTGTAGAGAGCGATGAGGTCTCCCCTCAGCCTCCTCTTCTCCAGGCTGAACACCCCCAGCTCCCTCAGCCGCTCCCCACCAGCCCTGTGCTCCAGACCCTGCCCCAGCTCCGCTGCCCTTCTCTGGACACGCTCCAGCACCCCAATGTCCTTTCTGTAGTGAGGGGCCCAAAACTGGACACAGCATTCCAGGTGCGGCCTCACCAGCGCCGAGCACAGGGGCACAATCACCTCCCTGCTCCTGCTGGCCACACGATTCCTGATACAAGCCAGGATGCTGTTGGCCTTCTTGGCCACCTGGGCACACTGCTGGCTCATGTTCAGCCGCTGTCGACCAACACCCCCAGGTCCTTTTCGGCCAGGCAGCTTTCCAGCCACTCTTCCCCAAACCTGTAGCGCTGCATGGGGTTGTTGTGACCCAAGTGCAGGACCCGGCACTTGGCCTTGTTGAATCTCATACAGCTGGCCTTGGCCCATCGGCCCAGCCTGTCCAGGTCCCTCTGCAGGGCCATCCTGCCCTCCAGCTGATCGACACTCCCACCCAGTTTGGTGTCATCTGCAAACTTACTGAGGGTGCACTCAATCCCCTCACCCAGATCATCGATAAAGATATTAAACAAGGCTGTGGCCAAGCCCCCCGAGACCAGGTCCGAGCAGTCCAGGCTGAGATTGCTCGCTCCTCACGGCGACGGGAGCGACCGCATCCATCGGCACGCTGCCCATCTTCACTATCTAGCAGCAGCGGCAACCATGCCAGAAGATTTCTGGATAGACCCTAAAAGGCATTTTGGCAAGCGCGTCCCCGCCACGATCAGCGCGTAACTGAGCTTCTAGAGCACCAAGGAGGGGACCTCCTTGGCAAGCGGAGCTGTGTTTGAGCCAGGGAATTTAAAAAAAAAAAAAAAAACAAAACGCCTGTTGCATCGTCAGCAAACTCCTGTTTCTTATTTTAAGTTCCTTCTGAGGAGTCATTTCCACTTTCCCCTGTCCTAGCAGCAAAGGAGAAGGCAAGGAGAGAAACACCGCGCCAGAAAAATGCGTGTTTACCCCAAATCTGTTCATATTTACACACAAACACTGCAGCAATACTGAACCCTTTCAAAGCTACTGCCCCAACGCTTCTTCAAGTGCCAAGCAGCGCAGCACCGCTATGCTCGGAAAATGCCTTTTTTTAGATTTTTGGAAGTGGAAATTCACCTTCTGGGGACAAGACAGACGAGGGGACCAGACAGGCAAGGGGACACGGTAAGGGCTGGCTCGGCGCAGGGCTGTTTGGTAGCACGGAGCCTGCGTTTCACCGCTGTTACACACTCATTCGCCTCAAGACAGACAGCTGAACTCCATTTAAAGAAAGCAGTCCCATCCAAACCCAGAGACAGGAGAAAGCAGCGTGGGTAGATTTTCATTCAACAGCAGAGGAACAGAGCTAAGAACCAAAAAAAAAAAAAAAAAGCCCCCACCTTTATTAATTACACTATAAATAATCTCGCTAAGTTTAGTTCAGCGCAAAATAGAGCTGAAGCTCTGGTGAAAAAAAAAAAAAAAATTAGTCACTCATCAAACTGCTCCTGCTGGGAAGAAGAATAATTTCACTAGAGATGATCTCCGGCAGCACCTCGGGTATGGGAGGGAAGGGCTTTCCATGGAGGGAATCCATCACTTCGAGTGCAGAGGAAGCAACAAGGGAAAAAAGAAATTTTAAAAAGCTCTGCTTTTTGGTTTTAGCGTCTCCTCTTCCCGCTTACACCAGGACCCGACGGCTTGGCAGCCGCCCCGCTGCGCTTCGCCTTCCCAGGCTCTATCCGGCATCTCCGCGACTCGGCCAAGCAGAAGTATAAGCAGCAAGAGTCAAATTGTTACTCTTATTTATTTTTCAGTAGAAAAATCTGAGCTAGCAGAGGGTTTACCCTGCGTCAGCGCCGTGTGTTACACAGCAATCTCATTTTTCATCTGCAGAAGGTGCCCAAGAGCTGGATTTCACCCTGTCACCAAACCACGACCTCCATGCTGGAGACTGGCCATCTGCATTTCTTTCCCCTCGGAAGCCTTTGCAATTCAAATGAGGAAAGACTTGAGACAAGACGTGGTGCAAATGAGTTCTAAGGCGCTGTTTCCAAACAAAAACAGACTTCAAAGAGGCTGAAACAGCTGGTTTCAGTGAAGGACCCAGCTCCCCAAGCTTCTTCTAGTTCATCTTCACAAAGCCCGCAGTGAATGAAACCGCTCCTCAAGTAAATTTAAAATACAGAACAGAGTCTTAAGTAGCTTTTCACTTTTCAAAACAGTTTATTTGGAGGCAGCAGCGTGCCAAGGGGATGCAACAGCAGAGCCGACGCGGGGAAGGAGAATCCAGCTGATGGAGCACGGGACGCGGACACTGCTCACCTATTGCTCTTCGCTTCCTACACCGCCAAAAATAAGGCAACCCAGGAAATACGGGAAGTCCTTATATGTCTTTGGAGGCCAGTTATTTACTACCTGCAGCTCAAAGAGGCAGCGCTGTCCGTGCTAACGTGCCGTGCAGATTGCTTAGAGATACAACGCCTTAGTTTGTCGGTGCACGATCAGGTCTCGGCGCTGGCCGGAGCGGCTGAGCCCCTCACAGGCAGCAGGAGCAAAGCCAGCTCCCTCCCTTTCTGCAGGTTTGCGCTCAGCTGATAGCGACAGCAGATTCGCATGTGCGTGTTTTATCAGGAAAAGAAGAGCCAGAATAAATTTCAGTGCTCAGAGCTCAGCGATAAGTTTCCTTATCCGCCTCTTAGCGGCATTCCGCCACTCTCTCCGCTAGGAAAGTAATGTCACGTCCGCTCTTGTGGTTTTCTGCGAGCTGCTTAGCTCCAAAAAACCCTTCCAAAAATCCTTCCAAAATCCCAGGGGAGGGAAAGGGATAAGCGAAGATAAGATTTTTAGCAATTCACATGCGTATAGTCCGGCACTGCCACACTGTAATTTCTCCATGTCAAAAAAAAAAAAAAAAAAAAAATTGCAGCACACAGTTCAGCAAAGAATTTGAAGGCACCGCCACTCCCTCCCATTTTATTATTTCTGCTGAAAATCTGACCAAGAAGGCAGATGAACTGAAGCCCTAGCTTCTTTGAAGTAAGTTCTACGTATTTTAAAATGCTGGCCAAAGAAGTGAAAAAGTTTGGCACCTGTTTATTGTCTGGGGCTTTTAAGAACAGATGCAATTCCATTTTCTGAAGATAATAAATACCCAGCTTATCTTCGTACCAGCCACGCTTCTCCTGACTGCTTTTAATCTACTGAGTCAGAATTTAAAAGTTCCTTGCTCTCACAGTGGGAGGAAAAAAAAGTAATTTTCAGCAAATTGGTGTTGAAAGATCTTTTGTGCTTATCACCTGCATGCTTCACAAAGTGCCTGAGAGCTCAGAGTCTTCTGTGCATTTTAGAGGAACTTGAGGGGAAAAAAATGACCACAAAACTCTGAAAAGTCTAATCTACCAAGTCTAATCCAGCCATCCCTCTATACAACAAAACCTGGAAGAGAAGATTCAGGCAGTCTGAGCCTCCACCTCGGAAAATTCAGGATTATTTTCTACACAATTCCCTAAAGCACGCCTTGAAAGGTAAAATTATCCCAGAGCAGTCCTAAGAAACTGCTCAAAGAGGCGATAATAATGTTTACACTGAAAACAGTTATTTTTCTCCCGAGTCACTAAACTGAATTTGCTCCACGTTATGAACAAAGTCACCTTCGGGTACCATGAAAACCCATCCGAAGTGAGGAGTTTGACGAAGCTAGGCCATTGCAATGGAAGAGGTTCTTTTTTTCTTATTTTTATTTTTTTAGGTTTTGGAGGATTTTTTTTCATTTAGTTACAGCAAAAAGCCTCTGTTGTATTACTAACCAGGGACACTACGTTAACATATACGGTGCCGATGACTTCCAACCCTACAGAAGCTCGTTTGCCAGCGTAGGAAATCCCAGACTGACTTCAGATGACACTACAAGCTACTGGCAGGAGAGCTCGCGCGTGGAACCCACCCAGAAGGGTCTGCGAGCCAATTTGCGATGGCTCGCTCCCGTGGCGGACAGACCTACAACCACCCCGTGGGGTTTAAAACCCTAAAGGGCGGAAGAAAGTAGCCCTGGTCTGCGTAAATACGGCACTATTCCTTTTTCAAAACACTCGGTGTTATTGTTGGCGAGGCCAGGGAGATTCACATGCTCAAAGCATTCAAAATGCTCTGATATTTGTCAGATTAAACCGATCCAAAAGGTTACAAGTCAGCTCTGGAAAGTTATAAAAATAAAATTTAAAAAAAAAAAAAAATCACAAGCTTTGGCATGCCTCCCCACCAAGGAGGGGAAATGCGTGAACTTTTCTTGCAAGCATTACTCACACCAAGCCAACAGTAAACTACTACCGGGGCGCTGGGTCCCTCTTCTCACTCTTTCTTTCCTCCGCTCCTTCTATACTCTTTCCTTACGTCCAAAGGGGCAAACTTCAGGCAGATGGAAAAAACCCCCCAGATTACAAATAGATCCAAGAGTTTGGCCTCGCGTCACGATACCCGCAGCCTGCCCACACACGTCCCTAATGAATCTGATGTGCATTTTATCCACATTTTAAGTCCTCGCATTCATGTAGTAAGTCTTGTTTCGTTTGTTGAATGATGAAGCCAAGAAGAGACAGAGTTGTGAAGCTTTTCAGATGTTCTGAGGTAACTGGAATAATGCATAAAGCAGATTCAACTGTATGAATAGTCTTGCACAATGTATTTATAATTATAATCAGAAGTTTCAAATATCCTCCCCTCCTGCACAACATCTCCAGGGAAATACATTCCAGGGTAAAACATTCATAAATTACTTACTGCGTGTCTTCTGAAGATTCCTGTTTTATCTTTAATGTTCTTTTTGTGGTAGGCATTTCATCTGAAAGGTAAAATTCCAACATGTAATTATATTTTAAATAATGTTCCTGGGGCTTTTTTTTTTTTTTTCCAAAGACTGAAATTAAAAAAATAAATTAAAAAAAAAAAAATCAAAGTTGTTTCCTAAGCCAGGCAGTCCACTAAGTTCTGCACGAGATGGCTCCAGTTCCTAAATCCTCCGTGAGTATTACTTTTTTTTTTCTTGGAAGTGATGTGACCAGTTAAGATCTGAATTTGTCTCTGCAAGTGCAAAACCTCTGAAGGACAAGACTACAATTCCCACTACTAAAATCACAAATCAATTTAATTGCAAACTACTTTGTTAAAAAAAAAAAGGAAAAAGAAAGAGAAAAGGCTGTTCTGCTTTCAGTGGCACATTTGCAGAGCAAGCACCAGAAGAAATGCATCTGTATTCCATTTAGATGTTGTGTGCTAAGTACTCTTCTCATAACTTCCCTGAACTTTAAGAATATCGTCAGCCCAACGTCTCCGATTCGACTGAAGGAAAATGGTGACAAACCAGGAGACCACAGTTTGACTCACCAGAACGAGTCAAGCTAGACAGAGTTAGCTGTCATTTACATACGTTTTGTAATGTCGTCTTCTCTCCCACATATTTCTGATTTTTAAATCCCCTGGGGAAAAAGTCTGAGAGAACCGGAACGCGGTTAACAGCCAACTTGCAAATTTTAACGTTAAACTGCGATTTAAGCCTCTTTCAAAGCATCCCAACTCATCAGTCCCCTGAACACAGATGCGTACAGATACGTGACTGCATCTCCTCTCCCTCTTTCATCCTATAAAGCACGAGGGGAAAAAATACCTCATCGCACCAAGAGCCTTTATCCGATTCACCTTCTCACTACCGCTTCGCCCGGGTCTCCGCTGCATTTGATCTACTTCAAAGTTTCCGCTGGGAAAATCACCCCCTTGCTCAGGCAAGGGAGGAACACGCGCCCGTAAGATCAGTGGCTCAAGAGATATAAACATAAAGGAACACACTTCTTCACAAAACTGCTCACATCAGCGTGCATTTTCAGTCAAGAATGCGGTGCCTTGCTCCATCTGACAAAGTTCAATAAGCCACAGGCAACAACCAAATCTCCAAATTAATGAATATACTGATTCTTACGCAGAGACACCCATAATTCAGGCAAGAAAGGCACGTGGAGGAGTTCAGTTTAGGTCTCAATCCCGGAGCATGAGCTTGCTTGCTTTTTTTTTATTTTAAAAAAAAAAGGCCACACATCTGGATATATTTATATATTTGAAACAAACATACCAGTTAGGGTATATAGGAAGAAGCAGCGACATTTATAGTCATCAGTATTAACAGCAGCAGTCTGAAGTCCTGTTCGTAATTTAAGTGAGCGGTGTTTGAACGGCAACCCGCGGGCTCAGTTGGTGCCCAAGGACCTGCAAAGCAGGGTACCACCGAAAGGGAAAAATATCTCCCTGATCCCGCAAGGAGAAGGAGAACTGAGCAGGGAAGGAGAGACACGGAACGTCTTGCCACCTCCTCCTCCACTGTTTCTGGCCTCACAGCCCTTCTTCCCTCTTTAAACTCAAGCCCTGATCCTAAAATACTTTGGGAACCACGGTTTGCTTTTGACAATGAACTGGGGAATTTCTTTCCCTTTTCCCCGCAGGGACGTCAGGTGTTTAGCATCTAGAGGACATTATGTCCAAAACATGAAAGTTGGTACGGAGATACGTACGTGTGAGCCAGGTGTGAGCGCACAGCACAGGTAAAATCAGAGGACGGAGACGCGCCAAGATGGGATTTCTTACCCAATTCCTGTTCGCCAGTCTGGTAGCAATGAAGATCCTGACTGTGGTTTCCCCAGTCCTCCTGTGAATATTCCTCCATCGTGCTGCCGTCCGACTCCAGCTCCTGGTACAAGCCGCTGCTGTTGATGAGGACGGGCTGGCAGGGCTGGGAGTCCCATCCTCCCTGCCCAAACACCTGCTCCAGCTGTTCGAACGTGTAGCTGCTTTTCCTCTTCCCCACGCCATGCTCCTTCACACGGCTGTAGCACCTGCGAAGGGTCTAAGACAGAAAAAAACCCCACACGTTAATCAGGCGGCGACGGGTTGGAAGAGCACACATTCACTTGCAAACAGTTACACGGCTGCTAGGCAGAGTTTAGGGTGGGGTTTTTTTGTTGTTTTTTTTTTTTTTTTTTTTTACTTCTGCTGATCAGTATTTGCCCCACGCTCATGAGCTAAATGCAATGCTCCCGAATTAATCTACGCCCGCCGGGAAGCATCGTACGTATCCGACGTTCCCACTGCAGCGATTTAGCGTTAACATCTACGACACACGACAAAGTTGCGTAGCAGCGACAGGTTCGTCAGATTTAACTCGGGTGATTTATTCTCTTCCCCACTTCAAAAAAAAAAAAAAAATCCCCAGATCTGCTATGTAACGTAGCGGGGGAAAACAAAAAAATACCAAGAGACCCCCAGTCAGAGATACCAATGAGCCAAGAAAATGCACACCTACTACGAGGAGGAGAAAGCAGAGCTGGTGTTGTGCCCACAGCTTGGAGAAGGTGAAGCAGGGAGGAGAGGGAAAGGAAAAGAGAAAGAAGAGTCCCCCAAAGCAAAGACGGTCCAACCTTCCTTACTCTGGTAAGAAGACACAAGGTACAAAATGTATATGCCTAAGCTATTTAGCTAGGAAAATATATATTACTTACATATTTTGCATTCCTTACTAACTCACTCTGTCTCTTGTGAAGCTGCTGAAATTTAAAAGAGGTCAAATCAATAATGCTCCAAATTCCCAGACTTCGATATCAAGCATTAAGTAAGAAACAATACTAAGACGGCTCTGTCTAATAAGCCTTTAAAAACACTGCTGAGGCCAGAAGCTCCCATAAAGACAGATGCAAAATCCTGGTCTGCTTTTGGTGATCCCTTTAGCATCCCGCACCGAGGGCCGAGCCGGTGCATCACGTTCGCTGTGCAACAGCGATGAAAAGCTGGGTAAGCCTACGATTTCCATCCACATTTTCCCCCTAATCCGGAGTGACACACCGCTACTTGGGGGTAAAAAACCCAAACAGCTCTTTGTGCACATCCCTCTATGTGGTTTTAATTCTACCACCACTCTGCGTTTGAAAGATAATGATGTGCCCCAGGTTTGCTGAATCTTTTTGGGTTTTGGATTGGTAGAGTGCTAGAAAATGTTTGGGTTTTTTTTTTTATATTAAATTTATTAGATTGCGCAGGTTCTAGCTTGAATGGCAAAGCCAGCTCTGGAGTTCAAAAGAGGCATTAATTTGGGAAGAGCTGGTCCTGTCACCTTCCTTTCTGGAGGAGGACTGTAATAGACTTTCAAGCACACATCATTGCAAAAACCGCTTGGTTTTTCCCCCAAAAGGAACCTTTACATCTCCAGAAAGCTTGAACCTACCTACTGCTCCTCATATACTGGTTTAACAGCATCAGCAGGAAAGGAATACATTTCTAACCAGTTTCCTCCTGATATTCAGAGCCCTGGGGGCAGAAGCAAAACTGCTAAGCAGCAAGTCAGCTTTACCTACCCTGCTGTTTCAAAAAAAAAAAAACAAAAAAAACAAAACCCAAACAACCCCACACACAGAAAGAACAAAAACTAAAAACCCCACAAATACATAAACACACCAATAAGCACCAGAGTTATTCAGTGGTTTAAGGTGGAACCCTTCCCAATTTTGCCTTCACTACCTCTCGGGATAAACGGGCAGACCCTCTTTCAGTGGACACCAGAGAATTTTAAGTTTCTGTCTGCAAGCAGGGTAAAAAACCGCTGGCTACGTCAACCTGGAACCAAAGACCCGGCCAAGAAATCTGTCAATACTCACTGGAAGAAAATTGGGTTCCCTAGGGCTGGGGGTACAGCTAAATTTGGTTCTTAAAATTCAGCAACAAGAACCCCTTGGGAACATCAAGGCAGTTTTAAACAGTCTGGTTTGCCACAAAAAGTGCATTGGAGGATGCATCGCCTCGCTTTTTCACTCCAATTTCTCTCCTTTCAGCTCAAATCACATTGAGTGATACGGGCAAACACTTGGTTCACTCCCAGGCTCTTTCTAAAATCCACCCAAGTCAGATTTTTTGGTATCTATTTCCCAAACCCCAGTTCCTACATCTGCCCCGGCTTATCCATGGGAGTTAACCGCAGATTTAGAGCCTCTAGCTGATTTTATTAGCAGTCTTTAAGCTAAACAAACCGTCTCCAGCGCAGTTAACCAAAAACGTCAATACTCTTGGCCAAGCCCTCTTGGGAACGCCCAACATCCACAGCCACTTGTTCTATTTTAAGCGTGTGCTTCAAACATCTCTCCCTACTGATGGAGTTACTGAGTATCTCACACTGGCTAGTAGCCTGGTAGTAATTAACTATTTCATTCAGGCTGCAAACTGGCTTATCTTACCATGAAAATAAGTTAGCATCTAGTCAATAGAGGCTCATACAAGAATTAAAGGGAGCAACGCAAAAAGGGGGCAAAAATAAATGAGCGATACTCTCATTGCTCGTCACTCTTGCAAGCCAAAAGTACTTTTGAGGTTACTGCCTAGATGCCTCTGGACCTGGCTGCGTGATTCATCTTTTACCTCCGCTTCTGGCAACAGATAATCTCAAATTTGAGTGAGGAGATCTAAAATTTGGTGCTTTCAAAAGCACCAGAAGGCCTGTGGCCAAGCAGCTGGTGGCTCCGTGGTCGTTTCCTGGAGAATCAAGACTCCCGCTAGCTCTTCCTCCCCGGAGGCATTCCCCAGTTTCTCCAACAGGCAGTCCCTACCACTTTTCTAAGTGATGTTCACCTCCAAATAATACGGGGCAGCTCCGTTTCATGGATGCCCACAGGCTTCTGCATGGCAGGGGCGAGGTGGACCAGACCAATGGCTCTCCCTCTGCAGCTGCCCGCACCTCCCGTGATCATTTTCTTCACAGACTCTGGTAAGACCTAAAAAATTGGTTGGACTTCAGGAAATCTCCCCTGAACATCTTATAGCACTCAGCGGTTCAGACACTTTTCTCCCAGCAGGTTATTCTGATTGCCAAGGTTTAAGATCGAGGTTTTTCTTACGCACCTCCTCTATTCCTCCCGGTGTCCAGCTCAACTCCTGCTCCGTGGTTCCTAAAGTGCACATACATATGTTGATACAGATAGACAAGAAACCAGTAAATTTAGGACAAGGAACTGAAAACAGACCTGATAACTGCCCAGTGACTGCACAGACTGGAAGAGACCGAGGCTTTTGCTTATTGTGCTGCAACCACTGCCTGCAATACGAAGACAGATTATCCCCGCTTAATTGATAATTATGAAATCCAAAGGAGGAGATAGTCAAAAAGCTCAACGCGGATTTTCTCACCATTTCTAACTTAGGAGCCCTCACCTCCTGTACAAGCGAAGCCACAGGAGAATCGATCGCTCTGCAGGAACTGCAGCATGACGATCGGAAACACCGGTCAGAAGCGACTCTGAGGGAGGCTGCAGGCACAGTCCTCCTCCCAGCAAAAAAAAAAAAAAAATAAGATGAGGGAGAACCACACCACAGTGAGCTTTTTATGTATAACCCCAGAGATGGTCAACACAAGAAACTCCAGATCCCTGATCCGAGACGTACTCTTACTCAGCGAGATGCTGCAGGCTCTGCAGAGCAGTTAGGTGGCCTACAGGCATGTCCACATTAATCTATTTAAGGCTATTAAATGATAGCAGCTGGCCTAGAAGGGGTCCCGATGGCACAGAGCACCACTTAGCACAACGTTCAGCTCCGAAGACGCTCTTTTACTTAATGGGAGAGAGGAGCTCTTGGCTTTACGTCCTGAATTATCAAATACCTTCCTTCCTCATCGTGCCAGTATACTCACAAGCAACACGAGATGAAACTACACTAAGGCAAAAGACATGGCTTTTGAAGCCTGGAGCGCTTGTAGGGCACGCAGGGATGACTGGCACGGTGAAAGTTCTTGAAATCTTTGTTCCTGAGTTGGATGGTGGGAGCACAAGGAAACAGAACTGTCTACAGAAGTCCGATAGCTCTGCTCAACTTGATAGCTCATGAACTTTCAGGTTAAAAGATGCACACAAGGCAGGAGATCATGAGGCTTACATGGGGTATCGCCACAAGAAGCCCTATTTCTGTGGTCTATCCAGAATAAAAGGACAAGAGCGAGCACTTTAAAGTCTTGAGAGTGCCATACACCACTGCAGAAAGGGAGTTGATGACTTCAGCCTGTCTCCAACACGAGACACCAAGTCGTACCACTCCTCTGCAAAACATGAGCCGCCCCGTGCACGCCCACCCTTAAAACTTTGCCAGTGTGCACTGCAGGAGCTGCCGCGGACCTGTCTGCAAAGGCTCCAGCCCCACAGGTGGCTGCACATCTGCCAGATCACAGCACTCGGGGACACGCCGGCAGTCAAAATAAATCACGCTCTGCGCCGAAGAGCAGAGGCTCAATCGTATCCTGATGTGCCTAAATGCACGGGGACTTCCTGAAGGATTTGGCTCCAGCCCAAAGGTCTCTGGTACGGAACAAGGGAAGCGATGGGGATGTCCCAAGGGTATTAGGGTGGTGAGGGACAACACAGATCGCCTGGTCGAGATAGGAACCAGAGATCTCTTTGGACAATGACTTGGAGAAGCAAAGTCATCCTAGAAGACACAGATAAGGGATGTCGGTCAAGGCAGGTAAGGGCACGTGTTTTTAAGTTGGGTTAGTTAGTCAGAGCTAGAACCTAACAAAAAAAACCACAGCAGATTTTCCACCACTGCCAATTTCTAAATCACAATTCAATACATAAAAAAAAAAAAAGCTCTTGCCTGGACAGGAATTATTTACCAAAGTGCTACAGCCAATTGCAGAGGTCAGCCTAGATGAGGCAGAATTTTGCCAGCGACTGAGAGGGAACGAAGCCGGGGTATAACGAGCTGTGGCCTGGCCGGGCGAGGAAGTCACGCAGCGATACGCGGTGCCGAGAGACGACGAACTTCCCCGCAGCAGCGACGGGCTACACCTTGCATCTCAAAATAGCCACCTGCAAAGATGCTCCATCGGTTGCTGCTGTTAGAGAGCTGAGAATAAAATTATTCATACCCTTCTGAGGGATTTGATGCTAAGCGGGCTAGACACCTAGAGAGAAGAATCTCGGCAGTACTGCCAGCGGAAAGGCAGATGGCTGGGCACCTCCATCTCCTGATGTGCTGAGCTCCTGGTTTAAGACAGCATTGGAGGAAAATAAGAGTTAACTAGTTAGAGTTTGAGTAGGCAGAGCAGCAAAACCCTCTGCCGTGCCCATACCCACCACAGCCAATGGCTTTTGGCTCTGGGAAGGGTGAAGATGGGATGGATGTCTCCTACAGACAGAGCTGGGCTTGCAGAGACACATGAGTAAGGTTCAACCTACTCCTGGCACGACCTGCTCAAAACCAGCGTTTAAAACCCACCTCTACTTCAGAGCAGCGAAGGCCATGCTTGAGTAGACCACCTTGCCTTCAGAAACACGCTCATCCCTAAAAGCAAACTTGAAGTTTCATGCATCCACCGTGATTGGGACAAACATCTTTATGCCACCCACAAAGCCTGCCTTTCAAGGGAAGACCAAAGTGCAGCAGTCAGGACCAAAGAGGTCCGAGATGTACTCAAGAGGTCACAACTCTGCTATCACCAAGCCACGAGAGACTGCACGGACTCAAATCCCCGCTGGTTCTCGCTCTCAAACGAACGAGAGGAGCGAGGCCGCAAGCCCCTCCAGACGACGAAGAGCAGCACAAACCCTCCCTCTCCAAAACAAGCTTCAGCCGAGCGGCAGAAAGCAGCAACGCGGGTGGCACCACGGGGGAAACTTCTCGCGTAGTTCAGAAAGCTAAAAAACTTTATGCACGACACCATCCTAGCAGCGTCTCGTTGCCCATCCTGGGGCCGGGTATCTCTACAGAAAGGTCCATGCCGCTTGCCTTTAGCTGCGTTGGGAAATCTTTATCAGTGGAGAGCAGTACCTAAATCCACGGGAAAAGCTGGAAGTGAAACACCAAAGGTGGCTTTAACTCCAATTTTCACCAGGACCAGCGGTCAAGGGTTGGTAACTGGTGAGACCACAGCAGTCCGCAGAGCGTCACCTGCTTGGCCCCCAAATTTACACACTCAGAAGGACGAAGCGCAGCCGGGAAAAATAATGGAAGCAAACCCACCCCCACACCGGCGCTCGAAGCTGTACACTCTCACACCAGCTTCACTCTGCCGAGCATTTCAGGTGCATCCAGTCACTTCTAAAACAAATAAAAACCCACGATCAACCATCTGACAACCCTGGCATCACCGCCACCGGCACTCTTTCCTGATGTCAAAGCAGCCTCTGCAATAACTGATGCCAACGGGCTGCCCAAAATTTCCACCTGCCTGCATGTGCTGGCTAAGGGCAAGCAATAAAAATCGGAAGGAGGATTTTTAACACCTTCCCAAGTCCTCCATAGTCAAGGAACACAACAGGGAAAAACTGTGTGCTCCCAAACTAAGATTTAACGTTCACAAATCTCCCAAGCTGAGATTTAATGTTAAGTTTAGCAAATTTGTCCTTCTGCAATGAGTTCCTGGCCATCAACTGTTCCTGTCTCAACAGGACAACCTCCTGGCTCGCTCCCAGCTCCCTCTGGGAATCATTTTGCACCCGTTCAATGAGTGGTGGATGGCCCAGGTGCGCCAGAACAACCAGATGAGAATATTATAGACTCACGACACGGCTGCAGAAGCCATTGGACAGTAAAGACACTTGTCCTGCACATGCAAAGCGAGACAGATTCCTACCGGCACGACACCGCTCTGCAAATAACCCGGCTGAAGAGAACGGACGCAGCTGCTCTGCAAGAGGGTTCGCTCCATGTGACGCTCTCCTCCCAGAGATGCTCCTCAGTTGCAGCCCCACAATAATTCCAAGAAGGAGCAAAACAAATAAATCTGTTCTTTGTCACGGAAGAGTTTATTTTTTCCGGCTTAAAAATGTGAACAGAAAGTTGTTCCCACCTACTGGGGTCTGTGAGATCCTCCAGCGAGAAGCTGGGCCGCTGGAGAGGATTCAAGGAACGATAAGAAACGACCCAGCCTGGAAAACCTGGCGCATCTGAACCTATTTAAGCCAAAGAAAGATCCGAAGGCAACCTGTACACCACCTGCACACCTTGCAGCTGGTGGAGCTACCCGCACAAGGACCTGGGCCCGAGACAACAAATACAAGACCAAGATAAAACGCGTTCAAAAGAAATAGAAGGCAAAGCTGTTTTGAAGGTGGACGGTTGGCTGGTTGCTACGAAATGTACCGATGCTCCATCATTTGAGCTCTTCAAATTAAAGACAGCCGCTCTGCTCAACGTTATTGGACCCAACGATGAAATTCTGGGTGAAATCCAATCTCCCGTATCACGCAGGAGGTCAAACTAGATTACAGCGAGCGCCACTTCTGAGATAGTCTAGTTAGCGCAGCTTTTCCTTCCTTAGAAACAACTTCACATAAGATTTAAAAATAGATTGTTTATATCGTAAAGCAGCTAAAACCACAGCCCCATTACAAATAAGCCCCTGTCGTCATCGCTTTACATATAGCTTAAAGCGAGAGAACAGCAGCGTCTGATATTTGCACGTAATTTTTCATTCCTTCCTGTTTCATGTGGCTTTGTGGCATTCGCTTCTCCCCTTTGTGCCTACGTTCTCTATGAGTGTTTAACCACCGTCTTCAAGGTATTTATTTTTCCTTTGAAAAAATAAATTACACGCTTAGCGGACAACCACAACCCAGCAGAAACCTCCAGTCACCCATCTGGGGTGAGATGGAGGTCGCTACGTACAGAAAAAAATCCAACACCAAGGGAGCGGGTTTGTGATCGGCAGTGGGACTCGTGAATTCCTGCAGCCGGGAGTTAGATGTTGGAGCTGCTCCTCTTTGAATAAATGGCTTGGCACTGACTCCGGCGAGAGGCGAACAAATTTCAGCGGCTCTCTCGCAAAATAAAAGCGGAACCCACATTTCTGTGGTAGCTGAAGAAACGACACGTTCAAAATGCCCCCAAATTAATTTTAACAGTCTCCCGCTACTGAATGGCAACATTTAAGGAGGGATTTCTCTCTCTGCTCGAGAAAGGCTCGCTAGCTGCAAGCCCAGACGGTGAATTTCTAGCACCAAAATGCAGCTCAGCCGAGCAAAGCGCTGTCAGGAGAGCGAGCCTTTGATTCTACCTTCGATGAAGAAAGATGCATGCAACAGAAGCAGAAATTCTCTGGCTGATTTAAAAAATGCATAAGATCCGGTGTTGGAAAAAAACACAACTGCAGCACGTTACTTCAAGAACACTCCTTTAAACCAAAACAAGCCTTTAGTGCCTGAAAATTACCCTTGACTCGCACAGCTCTGTGCTGGCCAGCAGCAACTGTAAAACCTGAGCTCCCCTCTTTCCCAGGGCGTCCCCCCACCATTGCAGCCACGCGCAAAGGCTGGAAGAAGATGAAACGATGACGTCCCAGCGTATTACCCGATGGAAAGCGATCTCAAAGGATACATACTGGGTACGTCGGCTTTTGGCCTTCATACAGCTTTCACAGCACAAGGCGATGGCTCATTTTCTGTGGTTAAAAGCACTCGAGATAACAGCTAACCTCCTGCTCTCCGGCTGAAACACCACCGCCGGGCGAAGGGCACAAAATCAGCACGCAAGTCTGGAAAGGGTTTTGGCAAATAATTCCATCACCTGCCTTAAAACACCAGCGCTAAGGTCAAACCTTAAAACCTACAGGCTTGCCACGCGCTGCTGGAGAGAGGTGATGAGTTTTGGGATACGCAAACCAGGCTAAATCCTTGACCGTGAGCAGACTTAGGAAATAGGAGGAGGTCAGGATGAAAAGGATGGGCACTTCAGCGAACGACTCTTTAACGAGAGCTACGTGTCGTAGGGATGGTCAGAATATATTACTAAGCAAGGATGAAGGATATAACAGGATGAGGGAACTACAGAGCACAAGACAGCTTTTCCGGGAACCCGACAGACAGAAACAGAGACGTTTCAATCCCCCTGCAGCTCCCAACTGCCGAACTCACCAATCCACCGACCTCAGGGCCACAAAGTTGGATTCAAGGTCTTTTTCCAAAGGAAGAAACCAGGAAAAGCTGCTGGAACAGTTACGTGTGAATCCCTAAATTTGAAACAGACGCTTCCAGAGTGGCTCAAACCCAACAGCGGTCTTGTTCCCAGCTTGCAGGCCAGCACTGCTTATGTGCAGAAAAGCACATGCAGATGTTAAAGAGACAGACGAAAATCTGAACCGGGACCTTACTTTGCATCCTGTTTGAATTAGGAGAGAATGCATCTATGCGACACAACTGGAAAACTTTCTTCTTTGGAGTTGACTTTTTCCTTTCCAGCCCATTTCTAACTCGCTCTTCAAGATTTGGCAGAGTCCAGGGAAGGCAGGTGTCCTCAAGAAAGCCAATATTGAGTTCTTATCTAAAACGCATTTATAAAATAAGTTGAATCCAACATGTTTTAAGCACGATTTACATTTATAATACATCAGCAAATCCTCCCGCTACGCTCTCTTGATGGGCATTAAGTCAAAGCAAATAAAATCATGGAAATACGGAGCATTACGGATAATAAATGGAAGATGGAGCGCTCCTTCATCACCATCTCCCCGGCTCCGCTTTCAGCTCAGACAGGGAGGGGACTACGAAGTGCCTGTGACCTCCCCTTGTTCCAACAGCGTCTTCAAGTTGTCCTACTTGGTCTTAAAAGTGACTTCGGGCATTGACCACTCCACCCCCAGGAGTGATTTTTGCTCTCAGTCAAGCATGAAAGAGTCGAGCAGCTGATTCTGCCTGGAATTCTACAAAAATCGGGATTTTAAGGTTGGCAGCGGCTACCGCAACTGTCTCGATAATCCCCGAAACAAGGTCAGCTCTTGACGAAGAGTCCGCCCCGACGCAGTGCGCGTTGATGCAGAAACACTGAACAGGTCTGTCAAGAGCTGCTCTTGGGGCCATTGCAAGGTGATAAATATACGCCTCGCGTTCTTTTATCCCCTCTATGCTGTTTGATATGGACGTGATGCGTGGTTTCTTTCAAGCTTGAAAGTTTTGTGGGCAAAGATGTGTTCAAGCACCACTTTTTAAGGGAAAGGGGGAGAAATCCTCCTCTGCAAGAAGCTCACAAACCGCTGGGAGGATGGGATCTTGCAGCAGTCACCAAAATGCCTGCTCTGGCCCCAAAGCAGCCACAACCTGCGACCAGCTCCATCCAAAAATATCGTCTGAAGCTGAACAGCCAGTTCCGGGCTGCTTTAATAGCGAGACTTCTCCTCACAACCCGCTCAGCATCTCCCAGAGCATTAAAGGTCGCAGAACCTGCAGCCAAAATTGGGGTAGCGGTCCTCTACAGCCGCTGCTTAAACTCCCACTGCAACCCGAAACCATCGGAGCCTCGCAGACAGAGCCAAACCGCCTCAAGTAACTTTTGCATCGTGCATCAGCCTCTGGCAAAGCCCAAAGTTTCGCAGAAGAACCAATTTCAGCAACGAGCACCTTGAAAGCTGCTGAGAAAACAAGGGGCTTGAAGAGGTTTTGCGACGCAGCAGTGTTCCTCTCAAAAAATATTTGGATGCGTTCAAGGGAAATAAATCCCTGAGCAGCAAATACACGGAGTCAGCGAGAAGACACGAGGCAAATACATTAAGAAACTAAAACAGCTAGAGGAAGGGGGGTTGCTTTGTTTTGACCACCTACTTTCAGGGACGAAGGCTGCTCTAATTAACAGGGATTGAAGGGCGAGTCTCTTGCTTATTCCTGAGCATCCTCGATACTGCACAATCCCTTATTTCACGTATTTTGCAAATCAAAGGCAGCCTGGGCATACACACCTGGACAATCCCAGCCTGGCGGGGCTGACACAGCTGTATTTAATGGATGAGAAGAGGAACGGAGAAATGAACAGCCTCACTGACGCCTAGCAATAACAAAACATTACTTTTTTTAATCGATTGGCATTCTAAGCGGCTGCATGAGCAGCCTAATTGGTCATGAAAGGGGAAAATAAAAGCCAGAGGGAGCTCGGAGCGTTTAATTCGCCCTTCCAAGCTTCATTCACGTTTATAAATTGAAACCCTGCAGCGACCCCCGCCCCATCCACGGCCCATCCAAATATCTCGCCTTCGTAAAAGCGGGATGCGCGGAGCGGCTGCTTTCAAGCCGGCCACCAAGCCCAGCCTTTCCCTTTTCCCCAGGGAATGATGCAACTGGAAAGATCCCTCTTTAACACCTGCCGCCAGAGGAAACGCAGCCCATCGGGCTGTTTAACGTGCCTCAATTATTAAAGAGGTTTCTGAGAGTGCAGCACGCTCTGGTGCGAGCCGGCGGATGATGCTGTACACTGTAAAGCAGCTCTGAAGCAAAGGAGGGAGCCACGAGTGCGAGGGGGCAACCAGAGCCTGAGCCACCCCTCGTTACTGGGGTAACTGGGAGCCCCCTTTTCCTGGGAGGGGCTTGAGGGAGCCGCTTGTGCCACTCTCTCAGAGCCAGAAGATGCCGGGGAACACACAAGGGGAGCGAGTCAACCCACCCAGGGCCACGGCGCCCACTACGCTCCGGGCCGAAGGAGGCAATGCAGGGGATGCGGTGCCCCAAAAACCCAGGGGAAAAGGATGCTGCCGGAGGCTGTCCATGCGAGGGGACACAAACGGCTGGGACGCTGCGTCCGTCCGTCCCCCCAGCTCAGGGCTGAAGGGTGCTGCCGCAGCCCACCCATGCAGGGGGGAACCAAGTGGCTGAACCCGAAGGATGCAGCGCGCGGGTGCGAAGGATGTCGGAGGGTGAACCCGCAGGACGTGGCGCCCAGCCTGCTCCGGGCCAGGAGATGCCAAGCGGGTGCTGCAGGGAGCCAGGCAGCAGAGCCCAGGGGACGGGGCGCCTCACACCCAGGGGACACCCTCAGCCAGGGCCAAAGCATGCTCCGGAAAACTGCCTGCGTGGGGAGAGCCTGGCAGGGTGATCCCAGGGGATCCAGCGGCCCCGCAGCCCGGGGCGAGGCTGGGCTGAGCCCTGGGGGCACAGGACCCTGCGCCCAGCGCCAAAGGATGCTCTGGAAAACGCCTCGCACGGCGGGGACCCTGCGGGGCGATGCCACGGGCGGGCTGCCCCCCGCCCAAAAGACGCCCCGGGAGGCGGCCCTCCCGCAGGCAGGCGGGCGGCCGAGCCCGGGGACCCCCAGCCCCCCCCCCCGCCCCGCTCCCCGGGGCCCGGCCGCCCGCCCCCCGCAGCGGTACCTTGATGCGCTCCCGGCACTGGGAGGGGGTGCGCTCGTAGCCCAGCTCGGCCAGGGCGCGGGAGACGCGCTCGTACATGGCGGGCCCGGGGGCCTTGCTGCCGAAAACGGTGCCGGCGCCCTCCAGCTGCTGGTACCGCGCCTCCACCAGCCGCTCGTTGCCCCAGACGGCGATCAGCGCGTTGGTTTCCGCCGGCGTCCAGGACATCCCGCGGCAAGCGGCAGCAGCGGCGGCGGCGGCGGCGCCGCCCGGCGAGAAGGAGACGGAGGGCGAGGCCCCGCCGCGGCCCCCCGCCCCGCCGCCGCCGCCGCCCCCCAGCCCGGCCCCGCCGGCCGCCGGCCCCGGCCCCGGGCCGAGGGGGGAGGCGCCGCTGGGGGTGGAGGGGTCGGAGAGGCTGGGGTTGCCGTCGCTCAGCGCTCCCGGCGAGCCCGGCGACAGCACCTCCATCTTGGGGATCTTCAGCGGCGGCTCGGCGGCCGGGAGCTGCGAGGAGCCGCAGGACGCCGCCATATTGGAGATGCCGGACCGAGCGGGCGGAAGTGACGGGGGACTCCCCCGGCGGGAGGGACTTCCGGCAGCCCCGAGGCGGGGGGGCGGGGGCTGCGGCGGGGGCGTGGTCGCGGAGGGGGCGTGGCCACAGTCCGGGGAGGGCGGCTGCGGGGGCGTGGCTCGCGCGAAGGGGGCGTGGCTCACAGCGGAGGGGGCGTGGCTCACCGCGAAGGGGCGTGTTCAAGGCTGTAGGGGCGGGGCGTGTGGCTAGGGGGTGTGGCCATGATGAGGTGGGCGTGACCAAGGGCGTGTCCAGATGGGCGTGGCTTGGCAGAAGGAGGCGTGGCCAGGGCTGGGGCACGGGGTGGGGTGGGGGCTGCGTTGTAAGGGTGAGGGCACGGGCAGGGGGCGGGGCTGCTGGAGGGGGCGTGGCTCCGAGAGTGGGCGTGGCTGCGGGACCCCATAGGGGCGGAGCCCCCATAGAGCCCGCAGGGACCCGGAGCCCCCGGGCGTGGGGGTGCTGTGGGGCAGAGAGCCCCTGGGGACGGGACCCCAAACCCGGCTGGGCTGAGGGTGCCCCAGGGCTGAGCACCCCGAACCCCGGGCTGGGCACCCCCAAACCCCGGGGCTGGGCACCCCGAACACAGGGGCTGAGCACCCCAAACCCCGGGGCTGGGCACCCCCAAACCCCGGGGCTGGGCACCCCAAACACAGGGGCTGAGCACCCCGAACCCCGGCCTGGGCACCCCCAAACCACGGGGCTGGGCACCCCGAACCCTGCGGCTGGGCACCCCCAAACCTCGGGGCTGGGTACCCCGAACCCTGGGGCTGGGCACCCTGAAACACAGGGGCTGAGCACCCCGAACACAGGGGCTGAGCACCCCAAAACCCTGTGCCTGAGTACCCCAAATACAGGGACTGAGCACCCCAAACCCCGGGACTGACCACCCAAACCCCGGGGCTGAGCACCCCCAAACCCTCGGGCTCAGCACCCCTGAACACAGGGACTGAGCACCCAAAACCCTGGGGCTGAGCACCCCAAATACAGGGGCTGAGCACCCCAAAACACTGCGGCTGAGCACCCAAAACCCCGGGGCTGGGCACCCCCAAACTGCAGGGCTGAGCACCCCAAAGCCCTGGGGCTGAGCACCCACCATATACAGGGGCTGAGGACCCCCAAACTGCGGGGCTAAGCACCCCCAGAGGGACTGAGCACCCCAAACCCCGGGGCTGAGCACCCCAAACCCTGTGCCTGAGCACCCCCAAACACAGGGACTGAGCACCCAAAACCCCGGGGCTGAGCACCCCAAACCCGGCGCTGAGCACCCCCCATATACAGGGGCTGAGCACCCCCAACCCTGGGGCTGAGCACCCCCAAACTACAGGGCTGAGCACCCCAAAGCCCTGGGGCTGAGCACCCCCACACAGAGGGACTGAGCACCCCAAATACAGGGGCTGAGCACCCCCAAACATTAGGGCTGAGCAATCCAAATGCAGGGACTGAGCACCCCAAAACTGCAGGGCTGAGCACCCCCAAACCCTGGGGCTGAGCACCCCAAGTCCTGGGGCTGAGCACCCCAAAACCCTGGGGCTGAGCACCCCAAAACCCTGTGCCTGAGCACCCCAAACCCTGGGGCTCAGCACCCCTGAACACAGGGACTGAGCACCCCAAACCCCGGGGCTGAGCACCCAAACCCCGGGACCAAGCCTGCCCCACCCGCCGCCACCGAGCACCCCGAGCACGGGGGCTGCCCTCATTTTGGGGGCCCAGGGCCCCCCTTTCCGCACCGGCCGGTGCCCGCCCCTGTCCTGGGGGTCCCCGCGGGGCCTCATTAGCGGGGCTGGGGCCAGAGGGGCCCCTGATTGATGAGGTAAGGGGGGGGGGGGCAGCACCCCACCTGCGCCCCCAACTCTTCGTTAAGCCAAGACTAACGAGCAGCGCTGACATTTGACCTCGCCGGATGCACCCCGCAAAAAAAAACCAACCCAAAATCCCCCCCCAAAAACCCACCCCCCAAAAAATCCCCCCTTCGGCCTATGCAAGGTTTTGAGGGGGTCCTGTGGGGCTCCCCCACATTGGCATCGCCCGGCTGGGCTCGTTAATTAAATGCTTTAATTAGGGCTGTGTTGGTTAAACAAATTGGGGGGGGGGGGGGTTGGAGGAAGGGCAGGATTGGGGGGGGCTGCCTGCTCCTGCCTGCTGCAGCACATCTGGCAGCAGAGCAGGGCAGCAATCAGGGCCGTAATTAGCCCCTTCTAATTAGGGGATTAGGGGCGGGGGGGCAGGCTCTTTGTCACCGGCTGCCTGTCCCCAAAGGGGGGGTGTCCCTGTCCCCAAAGGGGGGGTGTCCCCGGTGCCAGCCCGCGGCGTGTCCCCAAAGGGGTGGACCCGCTCCTGGGGTGTCCCCAAAGCGGTGTCCCCAATGCCGGCGTGTCCCCAAAGGGGTGGACCCGCTCCTGGGGTGTCCCCAATGCCAGCTCTGTGGCGTGGCCCCAAAGGGGTGGACCCGCTCCTGGGGTGTCCTCAAAGCGGTGTCCCCAATGCCAGCTCTGTGGCGTGGCCCCAAAGAGGTGTCCCTGCTGCCACCGTGTCCCCAAAAGGGTGTCCCTAATGCCAGCCCTACACCGTGTCCCCAAAGGGGTGGACCCGATCCTGGAGTGTCCCCAAAGTGATGTACCCATGGCCAGCCCTGCGGCATGTCCCCAAAGGGATGGACCCCCTCCTGGGGTGTCCCCAAAGGTGTGTCCCTGCTGCCACCATGTCCCCAAAGCGGTGTCCCCAATGCCAGCCCTGTGGTGCGTCCCCGAAGGGGTGTCCCTAATGCCAGCCCTGCAGCATGTCGCCAAAAGGGTGTCCCTGCTGCCACCGTGTCCCCAAAGGGATGGACCCGCTCCTGGAGTGTCCCCAAAGCAGTGTCCCCAGTGCCAGCCCTGCAGCATGTCCCCAAAGGGGTGTCCCTGCTGCCACTGTGTCCCCAAAGCGATGTACCCATTGCCAGCCCTGCGGCATGTCCCCAAAGGGATGGACACCCTCCTGGGGTGTCCCCAGAGGGGTGTCCCTGCTGCCACCATGTCCCCAAATGGGTGTCCCCAATGCCACTGTGTCGCCAAAGGGATGGACCCGATACTGGCATATCCCTAAAGCGGTGTCCCCAATGCCAGCTCTGTGGCGTGTCCCCAAAGGGGTGTCCCTGTTGCCACCATGTCCCCAAAATGATGTACCCATTGCCAGCCCTACAGCATGTCCCCAAAGGGGTGGACCCCCTGCTGGCATGTCCCAAAGGGGTGTCCCCAATGCCAGCCCTGCGGCGTGGCCCCAAAGGGGTGTCTCTGCTGCCACCATGTTCCCAAATGGGTGTCCCCAATGCCAGCCCTGCAGCATGTCCCCAAAGGGGTGTCTCTGCTGCCACCATGTTCCCAAATGGGTGTCCCCATTGCCAGCCCTACAGCATGTCCCCAAAGGGATGGACCTGCTGCTGGAATGTCCCCAAAAGGGTGTCCCTAATGCCAGCATGGCCCCAAAGGGATGGACCCGCTCCTGGGGTGTCCCCAAAGGTGTGTCCCCAGTGCCAGCCCTGCAGCATGTCCCCAAAGGGGTGTCCCTGCTGCCACTGTGTCCCCAAAGCGATGTACCCATTGCCAGCCCTGTGGCATGTCCCCAAAAGGGTGTCCCTAATGCCAGCCCTACACCGTGTCCCCAAAGGGATGGACCCGATCCTGGAGTGTCCCCAAAGCGATGTACCCATTGCCAGCCCTGCGGCATGTCCCCAAAGGGGTGGACCCACTGCTGGGGTGTCCCCAAAGGGGTGTCCCTGCTGCCACCATGTCCCCAAAGGGGTGTCCCCAATGCCAGCCCTGTGGTGTGTTCCCAAAGGGATGGACCCAATACTGGCGTGTCCCCAAAGCGGTGTCCCCAATGCCAGCCCTGTGGTGTGTCCCCAAAGGGGTGTCTCTGCTGCTACCATGTCCCCAAAGTGATGTACCCATTGCCAACCCTACAGCATGTCCCCAAAGGGGTGGACCCCCTGCTGGCATGTCCCAAAGGGGTGTCCCCAATGCCAGCCCTGCGGCGTGGCCCCAAAGGGGTGTCCCTGCTGCCACCGTGTCCCCAAAGCGATGTACCCATTGCCAGCCCTACAGCATGTCCCCAAAGGGATGGACCTGCTCCTGGGGTGTCCCCAAAAGGGTGTCCCCAATGCCAGCTCTTCACCGCATCCCCAAAGGGATGGACCCAATGCCAGCCCTACAAGCATGTCCCCAAAGGGGTGTCCCTGCTGCTACTGTGTCCCCAAAGGGGTGTCATGCTGCCAGCACTGTGGCATGTCCCCAAAGGGATGTCCCTCCTGCACCATGTCCCCAAAAGGACATCCCTGCTGTGGGAGTGTCCCCATAGGGATGTGCCTACTGCCACTGTGTCCCCAAAGGGCTGCACCCACTGCCACCCCTGCAGCGTGTCCCCATAGGCATGTCCCCACCTCCACCCCTGTGGAGTGTCCCCAAAGGGGTGACCCCACTGCTGCTGTGTCCCCAAAGGGATGTCTCCACTGCTGCTGGTGTCCCCAAAGCAGGTCCCCAAAAGGGTGTCTCCACTGCTGCGGTGTCCCCAAAGGGACGTACCCGCTGCCAGTGTCCCCAAAGGGATGTCCCCACTGCTGCTGGTGTCCCCAAAGCAGGTCCCCAAAGCAATGTCCCCACTGCTGCGGTGTCCCCAAAGGGATGTACCCACTGCTGGTGTCCCCAAAGCAGGTCCCCAAAGGGGTGTCCCCACTGCTACGGTGTCCCCAAAGGGACGTACCCACTGCTGCTGTGTCCCCAAAGCATGTCCCCAAAGCGATGTCCCCACTGCTGCGGTGTCCCCAAAGCCAGCTGCCCATGGGGACGCACCCTCTGCGTGTCCCCACGCCTCGGCGCCCGCGTCCCCAAGCCCCGGGGGGCCACCAGCCCCTTCCCCCCATCCCCGAGGCCACCGGCGCTGCGCCGTATGGACCCCCCCCCCGCCCAGGAGCTCATCAGGCCCCAATCAGAGGGGCTCGGTAAGCCGGGGGAGGAATGCAAATGAGGTGAACGGTTAATTAGGGATTGAAAAATTCATTATTCCTCCAGAGCAGCTGATTGCGATGCAGCCCCGCGTCCCCATTAGGGCCATTTGACCGCTTGCTAATGACACGGAGGCGGGGGGCTGGTGGGTCCCCCGCCGCCCCGCCGAAAACCACGGAGAGTCATTCCTGCAGCGAGTTGGGCCCCGTTCTCAGCTGCCCCACAGCGGGGCCGCTCCGCGCAACGAGTTGTGGCTGTTCTCGGTGGGGTTCATCTGTGGAACGAGTTGTGGCTGTTCTCAGTGGGGCTCATCCATGAAATGAGCTGTGGCTGTTCTCAGCCGCGGGGGCTCACCTGTGCAGTGAGTGGTGGCTGTTCTCAGCCAGGGTCGGCCACGCAATGAGTTCTGGCTCTTATCAGCTGGGGTCGCGGGGTGTAAGGAGTTCTGGCTGTTCTCAGCCCGTGCTCACCCATGCAAAGAACTGCGGCCGTTCTCAGCGGGGCTCACCCATGCAACAAATTGTGGCTGTTCTCAGCCGGGATCGCCTGGCGCAATGAGTTGTGGCTGTTCTCAGCTGGGGCTCACCCATGCAATGAATTGTGGCCATCCTCAGCTCCCTGGGGATGTGCAGATGGTGGGATGAGCAACTCAGGGCAGCGGTAAGGAAACACCCCCCTGCTCCCCAAAGCCCTGCTGCCGCTGCTTCGCTCAAGCCAACCTTCCGATTCAATAAAGACAATTAACGCTTAGCCAAAAAGCCGAGCGGCCAGGTCGGTAGGTATGGACTAGTGCTTACTGCAATTTACTGATGCGCTCGTAATTAACCTCCCGTCTCCAAAACACGCCGCCGAAAAGACGTAGCAACTTATTAACGGCGACGGTGGCTATTCAAAGCCAGAGCTCTAATTATCCCGAGCTGTGGCCGCGGGCAGGAATACCCCGGTGCCGGATGGAAGGGGAGAAAAGCCGCTCGATGCGATGTTGGGGAGGATGCGGGGATGCTGAGCGAGGCAGCGCCCTGGTACCCAGCAGCATCCTTAGGGGCTGCGGCCCGCATCCAGCTGCCCTGCCCACTGCACAAAGGGGACCCAGGCGGGCTAATTCGGTGTGGGGAGCGGCGTCACGCCTCTGCCTTTGTCTCCCTTTCAAAGCCAATATCCCGGCCCCAGATGGGTTAATACATAATGCAGACAAGCAAGTAATTGCTTGCCTTTGTAGGGCCGTCAGCGCTGGGTCCCCGGCCCTCTGATCCCCCATTAGCAGCCATGCAAACAAGCCTTCCACCCAATTAAGCCCAGCTTTGATAGAGCCTTTCCCAATGATGTGCTGGTCCCAAACTAGCGATTCGCACATGAGCCACTACCTGTTAAACCTGGAGTCGGCTTCCTTCAGGGACGAGCATCCCTCGCTTCTCGCCGTGACCCAGCTGCCGAGCTCTGCCCGGCTTCCCCCGGCCCTGAAGGGAGGCTCGGCTGATAAATGATCTCAACAAACTCTATATTAAAGAGGTGGAAATGGGATGTTAATATACCCCGAGTCGCTCGTCTCGAGAACACATGGGCTCCGGCTTCCCAAAGACGGCGGTAATGAGGCGGGCTGGGACGCCCCGCAAGGAGACCTCAGCCCACCGGCCTCCTCCGTCTGCCAGGCGTGGAGGAGAGACAGCCTGACACCCGTCCTCTGCGGCATCCCCACGCCGGCCCACAAATCAACCCCGGGTCAGCCCCTGAAGCGTCCCAATCTGCTCACCTAAAGCATCTCAGCAGCATCCCCGAAAGCATGCCAGTGTGCTTCCCTAAAACATCCCAGCGTTATCCCTTAGCGCAGCCTGGCAGCATCCCCTAAAGCATCCCACTCTCATCCTCTAAAGCATCCCACTCTCATCCCCTAAAGCATCCCACTGCGCTCCCCTAAAGCATCCCACTACGCTCCCCTAAAGCTTCCCAGATCATCCCCTAAAGCTTCCCAGATAATCCTCCAATGCATCCAGGCATCATCCCCTAAAGCAACCCAGTATTGTGCCCTCCAGCATCCCACCATCATCCTCTGAAGTATCCCCGTACGCTCGCCTAAAACAACCCAGTGTCCTTCCCTAAAGCATCTTGCTATCATCCCCTAATACATCCTGACATGCTTCCGTGCATCCCAGCATCATCCCCTAAAGCATCCCAACACCATCTCCTAAAGCATTCTGGCAGAACTACCCTACAGCATCCCAGCATCATTCCCTAAAGCATCCCAGCATCATCCCCTAAGACATCCCACTGACATCCCCTAAAGCATCCCAGTTTGCTCCCTGAAAACATCCCAGTATCGTTCCGTAGGGCATCCCACCATCATCCCCTAAAGCATCCCTCCATCATTCCCTAAAGCATCCCAGTGTCATCCCTACAGGATCCCAGTGCGCTCCCCTAAAACATCCCAGCATTATCTCTTAGCACATCCTGGCATCACCCCCTAAAACATCCCAGTGCCATCCCCTAGAACATCCCAGTGTCATGTCCTAAAGCATCCCAGTATGTTCCCCCAAAACATCCCAGCACCATTCCTTAAAGCATCCCACATCATGCCCTAAAGCATCCCAGTGCCATTCCCATATGCTCCCCTAAAACATCTCAGCATCTTTCCTTAAAGCATCCCACCATTATCCCCCAAAGGATCCCAGTGTCACCCCCTAAAGCATCCCAGCATCATCTACAGCGTCCCGCCATCATCCCCTAGAGCAGCCCAGTGCGCTCCCCTAAACATCCCAGCATCATTCCCTACTGCATCCCACTGTCATCTCCTATAGTATGCCACCATTACTCCTTAAAGCATCCCAGCATCATTCCCTACTGCATCCCACCATTATCCCTACAGCATCCCAGCATTAACCCCTAGAGCATTCCAGTGTCATCCCCTACAGCATCCCACCATTATCCCTTAAAGCATCCCAGTGTCATTCCCTAAAGGATCCCAGTATCATTCCCTACAGCATCCCAGTGTCATTCCCTACAACATCCCAGTATCCATCCCCTAAAGCACCCCAGTGTTATTCCCTAAAGCTTCCCATTAACCCTTAAAGCATCCCAGTATCATCCCCTAAAGGATCCCAGTATCATCCCCTATGGCATCCCAGTGTGATCCCCTAAAGCTTCCCATTATCCTTACAGCATCCCAATGTCATTCCCTAAAGCTTCCCATTATCCCTACAGCATCCCAGTGTCATTCCCTAAAGCTTCCCATTATCCCTACAGCATCCCAGTGTCATCCCCTAAAGCTTCCCATTATCCCTACAGCATCCCAGTTTCATTCCCTACAGCATCCCAGTGTCATCCCTTAAAGCATCCCACCGTTATCCCTACAGCATCCCAGTATCATTCCCTACAGCATCCCAGTGTCATACCTTATTGCTTCCCAGTGTCATCCCCTAAAGCTTCCCATTATCCCTGAAAGCATCCCAGTGTCATTCCCTACGGCATCCCAGTATCATCCCCTACAACATCCCAGTGTCATCCCCTACAGTATCCCACTATTATCCCTTAAAGCATCCCAGCATCATTCCCTACAGCATCCCACCATTATCCATGCATCATCCCACCATTATCCCCTATGGCTTCCCAGTGTCATCCCCTATGGCTTCCCAGTGTCATCCCCTAAAGCTTCCCATTATCTCTTAAAGCATCCCACCATTATCCCTACAGCATCCCAGCGTCATTCCCTACAGCATCCCAGTATCCATCCCCTAAAGCACCCCAGTGTCATCCCCTAAAGCTTCCCATTATCCCTTAAAGCACCCCAGTATCATTCCCTACAGCATCCCAGTATCATCCCTTAAAGCATCCCAGTATCATCCCCTAAAGTATCCCAGTGTCATTCCCTACAGCATCCCAGTGTAATTCCCTACAACATCCCACTGTCATCCCCTACAGCATCCCACCATTATCCCTTAAAGCATCCCAGTGTCATTCCCTACGGCATCCCAGTATCATCCCCTAAAGGATCCCAGCATCATTCCCTACAGAATCCCAGTATCATCCCCTAAAGCATCCCAGTATCATTCCCTACAGCATCCCAGCATCATTCCGTACAGCATCCCAGTATCCATCCCCTGAAGTATCCCAGTGTCATCCCCTAAAGCTTCCCATTATCCCTTAAAGCACCCCAGTATCATTCCCTACAGCATCCCAGTGTAATCCCCTAAAGCTTCCCATTATCCCTTAAAGCACCCCAGTATCATTCCCTACAGCATCCCAGTATCATCCCTTAAAGCATCCCAGTATCATCCCCTAAAGGATCCCAGTATCATCCTCTATGGCATCCCAGTGTAATCCCCTAAAGCTTCCCATTATCCCTTAAAGCATCCCAGTGTCATTCCCTAAAGCTTCCCATTATCCCCTAAAGCATCCCAGTGTCATCCCCTAAAGCTTCCCATTATCCCTACAGCATCCCAGCGTCATTCCCTGCAGCCCCCCAGTGCCTCTCCCCCCGGCTCCAGCCCCCCCCCGTGTGCCCCCCCCCCCCCCAATACACAAAATTCCCCATTTTCCGGCGAAGCGCGGGGCTGCCGGGGTCCCGGGGGATGGCAATAACGGGGCCACGGGGAGTGACCCCGGCGGCGCCCGCGGGCCCGTGCCGCGATCCCGCCATCACCGCGAGGGCCGTCGTGCCTCAGTTTCCCCACCCCACGGTGCCCGGCCCCGCCGCCAAGGGTTAGGAAAAAGAAGGAGAAATCAGGAAGCGGCGAAAAAGCGGGAGGAATAACGAGGATAACGACGTGTGGGGGAAGCCGCCCCCCACCCCCAGGCCCGAAAGTTTCGGGGGGTGCTTTCGGGCCTCGGCGGCGCGAGGTTTTGGGCAAAGCCTGCGCAAACAGCCGCTAATCGCCGAATAAAAGCGCAATTAAACGCCCCGGCGGCGGTAATAAATCTGCTAACAAGGAGGCGATGCCCCCGCGCCCGCTGTTTGCCCAGCTGATTAACAGGGATGAATCTGGGAAGCAGAGCAGAGGCGGGGGGGGGGATTATCCGTCGGGATAAAGCGGCTCCTTTGTCTCCTTTCGCCATCCCGAGCCGTCCCGGAGGAGGTATCGGTGACGGCTGCACGCGTGCCGGGAGCCCGTCACCGTAGCCGCAGGCCTCGTGGCGGGGTTAAGACAGAGGTGCCTTAATCCCTGGGGATCCCAAAAAACCCTCCAGGATTCCCATTAAAAACTCTCCTTTCCTCGAAGCACTCCATGAAAAGAGGCCTGAAAGCTCGCTGGGGATTAACGTCCCTTTCCATCCCCTATTCCCGGGCCGGAGATGCCCCATCCCCACGGCTCGGCTTTTCCGGGACACCCAAAAAAAGAGGGAATCGGGGAAAAGGCATGGCATTCAATATTCCAGCGTCACCTTCAATTCCCCTCCTGGAGAATTATTGGGATAATAGTTGGATAAACCTGTTATTCTAGAGTTAATTTATTTCTCCTTTTCTTTTTTTTTTTTTTTTTTTTTTGATCCAGGGAAATCCCTGGGCTGCCGCATCCCCAGCAGGAGAGAGGGAAAAGCTTTGTGATCCTGTGAAATTAATATTTATTTACTTTCTCCGTGCCCGGCGACGAGCGGGATGGATGAATAATGCATTGCCCCCAAGACACCGGGACAGGAGCTTTGCCGTCGCTGGCAGCGCCGGGATCCGGCAGATTCGGTGGGATATGGAGAGGCTGGAGGGTGCTGCCGAGCTGGAGCCGGCCCAGATGTGCACCGGCATCCAGATGTGCGCCCGCCTGCCGCCCCCGGCACGGCTCCGGCTGGGGAACGCAGCATGCTCACACGAGCTCCCCGGCTCGGTGCCCAGATGTGCGCCCAGATGCGCGCGCTCCTGTTTGCGCATCCAGATGTGCACAGCGGCGGGCAGGCCGGCTCGCCAGATGTGCACTTAAGCACCCTTGCGCCTCCAGCTGTTCGGCCAGCGGTGACCCCGCCAGCTGGGGCCCAAGCCCTCCAGATGTTGGCCCCAATGCACACGCAGCCCCCGGGCCACCCAACCCTGCCAGATGTGAACGCCCCGGAGGCCTTTGGTGCCCCAGATGTGCACGAAAACACTCCCCCCGCCAGCTGTGCTCCCCCCCTTTGGGCACACCCGTGCTCCCCCCTTCCAGATGTGCAAAGGCGCTCGGGCCCCCCTTGCCATCCAGATGTGAGGCCCCTTCTGCTCACCCAGCCCACCGCGCCCCAGATGTGCACGCAGATGTCCCCCCCCGGCCCTCCCCCATCGCCCCTTCCCCTCCCCACCCCCCAGCCCCCCCCAGTGCCCCCCACTCCTCTGCCCCCCTCCCCCCCACACACCGGGGGGCCCGGGGGGGCCCCGCATTGCTTCACACGCCAGCCCCGGCGCATTAATTAAGTGGCCAATCGCTAATTACGGGTTCAGGAGGTGCCTTGCACACCCTGTGTGCCCCCCCCACCCCAAGATCAAGGCCACCGGGGGGCCCAGCACCCCCAAAAGCGCCCCCCCCGCCAGCGCACCCCGGGGGGGGGCGGGTAGGGGGGTGCCAGGCTGCGCCGCCGCCTTTCCCGGTGGGATGGGGGCGAAGGCGCCTTTTGGGGTTCAGGGAGGTGGGGTTTTGGGTGGGGGGGCGGCAGCCCCGTGGGGTGCCGCGTTATTTGGGATGAGGCCGGGCAGCGCAGCGGCCTCTTCCTCCCCCTCCTCCTCCTCCCCCCAAACCAGGACACCCCCCCTGCCCCCCCAAAGCCACCCCAAGCCCCTCCGCCCCCTCCCCCCCCATCTCCCTGCCCAAAAGGGGGGGGCAGGGACCCCCCCACCCCCCTCCCCGCACCGCCCTGGCCGCGCCCCCGCTCCGGACCCGGGGGGCGGCGCCGCGGGCTCAGCCGAGCCGAGCTGGGCTTGAGCGGAGCTGGGCTTGAGCCGAGCCGAGCCGAGCCCAGCCCAGCCGAGCCGAGCCGAGCCGAGCCGAGCCGAGCCGAGCCGAGCCGAGCCCAGCCCAGCCGAGCCGAGCCGAGCCGAGCCGAGCCGAGCCGAGCTGAGCCGGGCTTGAGCCGAGCCGAACTGAACCGAGCCGAGCCCAGCCCAGCCCAGCCGAGCCCAGCCGAGCCGACCCGAGCCGAGCCGAGCCGAGCCGAGCCGAGCCGAGCCCAGCCCAGCCCAGCCCAGCCGAGCCGAGCCGAGCCGAGCCGAGCCGAGCCGAGCTGAGCCGGGCTTGAGCCGAGCCGAACTGAACCGAGCCGAGCCCAGCCCAGCCCAGCCGAGCCCAGCCGAGCCGAGCCGAGCCGAGCCGAGCCCAGCCCAGCCCAGCCCAGCCCAGCCCAGCCGAGCCGAGCCGAGCCGAGCTGAGCCGGGCTTGAGCCGAGCCGAGCTGAACCGAGCCGAGCCCAGCCCAGCCCAGCCCAGCCGAGCTGAACACAGCCCAGCCGAGCCGAGCCGAGCCGAGCCGAGCCGAGCTGAGCCGAGCTGGGGCAGACGGCGCTGAGCCCAGCCGGGTTGTGCAGCGCCGAGCTCAGCAGAGCCGAGCCGAGCCGATTCCAGCAGAGCCGAGCTGAGCAGAGCTGGGCTTGAGCCGAGCCGAGCTGAGCTGAGCCCAGCCGAACCCAGCAGAGCCGAGCCGAGCTGGGCTTGAGCCGAGCCGAGCCGATCCCAGCCGAGCCGAGCCGATCCCAGCCCAGCCGGGCCGGGCCGGGATGCTGCGGTACCTGCTGAAGACGCTGCTGCAGATGAACCTGTTCGCCGACTCGCTGGGGGCCGAGGGCTCCAACTCCTCCTCGCAGCTCCTGCTCGGCATCAACCGCACCGAGCCCGCCATGCACCTCCCCGGCCTCGGCCCCGGCAACGGTACGTGGCCCCTGTCCCCCTGTCCCCCGTCCCCCTGTCCCCGTGTCCCCCTGTCCCCATGTCCCCCTGTCCCCATGTCCCCGTGTCCCCATGTCCCCGTGTCCCCATGTCCCTATGTCCCCGTGTCCCCCTGTCCCCATGTCCCCCCGTCCCCGTGTCCCCCTGTCCCTATGTCCCCGTGTCCCCCTGTCCCCATGTCCCCCTGTCCCCGTGTCCCCCTGTCCCTATGTCCCCATGTCCCCGTGTCCCCCTGTCCCCAGTCCTGGACCAGCGGTGATGCTGCCAATAACCCGCAGCCCCCCACAGCCTCAGCCAGGACCCCCCCCGGCACCAACCCCGCACCCCCAAACCGGCCCCGTGTCCCCGCACTGGGACCTTGCCCCGTGTCCCCAATCTAGGAGCGAGCCGGTGTCCCCACATCAGCCCTGTGTCCCCACTCCGGGACCGGCTCCATGTCCCCGGACCAAGCCCCAGACCATGAAGCGGGAGCAGTGCCGTGTCCTCAGACTGTCCCCGTGACTCCAAACCGGGACCAGCCCTGCTTCCCCAAATCGGGAGCGACCCTGTGTCCCCATACCGGCCCCTAGACTCCAAACCAGGACCCACTCGGTGTCCCCAAACCATCCCCGTGTCCCCAGATCCTGAACCGGGAGTGACCCCCCCATTCCCAATCTGGCCCCGTGTCCCTACACCAACCCCCAGACTATGAACTGGGACTGACCCGGTGTCCCCAGATTGTCCCCGTGTCCCCAGACCAACCCCCAGACCCCAAACAGGGAGCAACCCCACATCCCCAAACTGTCCCTGTGTCCCTACACCAACCCCATGTCCCTGAACCGGGAGCAACCCGGAGTCCCCAAACTGCCCCCCATGTCCCCATGCCAATCCCCAGACTCTGAAGCAGGACAAGCCCTGTGTCCCCAAACTGTCCCTGTGTCCTCACACCGACCCCCTGACTCTGAGCTGGGAGAGACCCCATGTCCCCAGACCAGCCCCAGTGTCCCCGAACCATCTCTGTGACCCTGAGCCAGGAGGGACCCCAGTCCCCAGTGTCCCCAAGTGTCCCTAAACTGTCCCCATGTCCCCCACCAACCCCCAGACCCTGAGCTGGGAGAGACCCCATGTCCCCAGACCAGCCCTGTGTCCCCAAACCGACCCCATGTCCCCAAACCAGCCCAATGTCCCCAAACCAGCCCTGTGTCCCCAAACTGACCCTGTGTCCACAAACCAGCCCTGTGTCCCCAAACCGACCCCATGTCCCCAAACCAGCCCCGTGTCCCTGAACCATCTCCATGTCCCCAAACCAGCCCTGTGACCCCATGTCCCCGAACCAGCCCCGTGTCCCCAAAACAGCCCCATGTCCCTGAACCATCCCTATGTCCCCAAACCAGCCCCATGTCCCCAAACCATCTCCATGTCCCCAAGCTCCATGTCCCCAACCCAGCCCTGTGTCCCCAAAACACCCCCATGTCCCTGAACCAGCCCCATGTCCCCAAACCAGCCCCAGTGTCCCCAAACCAGCCCAATGTCTCCAAACCAGCCCCATGTCCCTGAACCATCTCCATGTCCCCATAACGACCCCATGTCCCCAAATCACCCCTGTGTCCCCAAACCAGCCCCATGTCCCCTGAACCATCTCCATGTCCCCAGACCAGCCCCGTGTCCCCAGACCAGCCCTGTGTCCCCAAACCGACCCCATGTCCCCAAACCAGCCCCGTGTCCCCAAACCAACCCCACTCCATGTCCCCAAACCAACCCCGTGTCCCCGAACCAGCCCCATGTCCCCAAGCCGGGACGGAGCAGGGGGCAGAGGGGGACAGCCTGGGCCGGCTGCAGGTACTGGGGGGGGGTGAGTTGAGGGGTATCCGCCTGGATTTTAAGCCCTTTTTGAGCTTTTCCGCTTTTTTTCAGCCTGGACTCCCCCCGTTTGGCTCTGGGTGGCTGATCAAAGGGGGGGGGGTGTCCCCCAAACCCCCGCGGGACCCCCCGCCCTGGCACAGCTGGCCGGGCGCAGGAGGGGGCCTGGCCTGACCCCCCCGCTTGTCCCAATTAGCCACCGGGCCCAGCTGCGGCCCCCTCGGCCCTGCTGCGCCCACCCCACCCCCGCCGCCGCCCCACGAGGTACCCGGTCCCCCGCAGCATCCCTCCCCGTCCCCATGGCAGCCGCATCCCGTCCCCATGGCAACCCCTCCCGCCCGCCCAGGGTGCCCCAAATCGCAGCCCCCCCCCCCCGCGATGCTTGGGAGCTGGGGCAGGAGCGCGCGGGCACGTGTGCAAATGCAGGGACATGCGTGCGGTGGGCATGCACATAAACGTGTGCCGCCGCGTGCATGCGTGTGCGTGCGCAGATCCGCAGGGATGGGGGTACACGCAGGCTTGCGTGCCCCACCGGCACGCGTGCGTGGATGTGCACGGATGCGCACCGCCTGTGCGTGTGTGCAAACGCACGTGCAAATGCATGTCTGTGCACGCATTTGTGCCCCTGCGTGAATACATGTGTGTGCATGTGTGTAGCTGCACGTGTGCACGCACGCACGTGTGTGTGTAAAAGCGCATGCATACCCCTGCGTGAATGCACGCGTGCGCATGCATCTGCGTAAGCGCATGCGTGCATGCACCTGCACGCGTGTGCGAGTGCATGCCCACACGCTCCTGCACGAATGCACGCACGCATGCACGCATCTGCACGTAAATAAGTAAATAAGGGCATGCACGTGTGCAAATGCACGCCTGTGTGTGGCTGCACGTGCATTCGTGCTTGGGCATGTATGTGCACGCACACACACACGTGTCCGGGCATGCATTTGCGTGTGCGTGGGCTTGACGGTCGCTGACCGCAGCCTGAACTGCAGTGCCAGCTGGGGGTGGCACTGGGGACAAGGGGGGCCCCTGCCAGCCGCACTCAGCCCCCCGCATTAATGAGCATTAATTATCCCAGCGTTAACGAGCAGCCGTTCATTCCCATGCCCTAACGGCGGGGATCTTCCCGGAACAGCCCCACACACCCAATATATGGGTTTTTTTAAAATTTTAACTTAAAATTAAGCATTTTCCGCAACCTGGAGTTACCAGCTCCGCTACCAAAAATCATCCCTTGCAGCTGATGGAAACCCATCCCCTTTTTGGGGCAATTTAGCCCCAACCCCATTTCCCCAGGGATGCCCAGCTGGAAACTGGGTGGAAATGGGGTGGTACTGGGAGCGAGGCTGCTTTGTCCCCCTGTCCTCGTCCCCCGGTGTGTCCGAGGTCTGACACCCTCCCGGTCCTGCTCCCACCCCACCAGCGCCCACCCTGGTTTGGGGCGGGGGAATACATTGGGCTGAGACCTGGCCACACCTCATCTCATCTCCTGGGTGTGTGGGGGTATGCTGGGCTGAGACCTGGCCACATTTCATCTCACCTCTGGGGGAGGGAATATACATTGGGCTGAGACCTGGGCGCACTTCATCTCATCTCCTGGTCACCTCACCTCCTGGGTGTGTGGGTGTAGACTGGGCTGAGACCTGGCCACACCTCATCTCACCTTGGGGGACACACACACACTGGACTGAGACCTGGCCACACCTCATCTCACCTCTGCAGGGGGACACTGTACATTGGGCTGAGACCTGGCCTCACTTCATCTCACCTCTGGGGGAGGGAATATACATTGGCCTGAGACCTGGCCACACTTCATCCCACCTCCTGGTCATCTCACCTTTGGGGAGGGGACACACTGGGCTGAGACCTGGCCACACTTCATCTCACCTCGGGGTGGGGGGAATATACATTGAGCTGAGACCTGGCCACACCTCATCTCACCTCTTGGCAGGGGGGGATATACACTGGGCTGAGACCTGGCCACATTTCATCTCACCTCCTTGTCCTTTCACCTTTGGGGAGGGGACACAGTGGGCTGAGACCTGGCCACACTTCATCTCACCCTGGGGGGACATATACTGGGCTGAGACCTGGCCACACCTCATCTCACCTCTTGGCAGGGGGGGATATACACTGGGCTGAGACCTGGCCACATTTCATCTCACCTCCTTGTCCTTTCACCTTTGGGGAGGGGACACAGTGGGCTGAGGCCTGGCCACACCTCATCTCACCTCTGGGGAGGGGCCACGGTGGGCTGAGGCCTGGCCACACTTCATCTCACCTCGGGGAGGGGGGAATATACACTGGGCTGAGACCTGGCCACACTTCATCTCACCTCCTGGTCCTTTCACCTTTGGGGAGGGGACACTGTGGGCTGAGGCCTGGCCACACCTCATCTCACCTCGGGGAGGGGCCACGGTGGGCTGAGGCCTGGCCACACTTCATCTCACCTCGGGGGGGGGGGGGGGGGATATACATTGGGCTGAGACCTGGCCACACCTCATCTCCCCTCCTGCTCGCCGAGCAAAGCAGGTGATGGCACCAGGAAAGCGCTCAGCTCCCCCAACCACCCCCCCCCCGCCTCCGTTGGTGGTGGGGGGGTAGTGGGGACACCCCCCCTCTTTTGTCCGCAGGGTCCCAGCCTGCGCTGGAGGACACGGCCCCCCGAATCGTGGAGCACCCCGCGGATCTCCTGGTCTCCAAGGGGGAGCCGGCCACCTTGAGCTGCAAAGCCGAAGGCCGCCCGGCGCCGGCGGTGGAGTGGTACAAAGACGGGGAGCGGGTGGAGACGGACCGCGAGGACCCCCGCTCCCACCGCACCCTCCTGCCCGGGGGGTCCCTCTTCTTCCTCCGCATCCTCCACGGCCGGCGGGGGAAGCCCGACGAGGGCGTCTACGTCTGCGTGGCCAGGAATTACCTGGGGGAGGCCACCAGCCGGAACGCTTCCCTGGAGGTGGCCGGTGGGTGCCCGGGGGGGTCCCCTGGGGGGGGTGGGGGATTTGGGGGGGATTGGGGGGATTTGGGGGGCTGGTGTCACCGCGGGGCCCAGCCCGGTGCGGTGGCCGCGGGCGTGAACCCCCCCGGCCTGGGGCTGCTGAGCGGGAAGAGGTGAAAAGAGAGGAAAAGAAGGGAAAGGAGCGAGGAGGAGGGAAAAGAAATGAAAACAGGGGAAGGTAAATGAAAATAAGGGAAAGGAAGCGAAAAATGAAAATAAGTGAAAATAGAAGTAGTAAAAAGAAGTGAAAAGAAGAAACAAAAAGAAATTAAAATAATTGAAAATAAGGGAAAAGAAGTGAAAATAAGGGAAAAGAAGTGAAAATAAGGGAAAAGAAATGATAATAAGTGAAAATAAGTGACAATAAGGGAAAGTAAGTGAAAAACGAAAATAAGTAAAAATAGATGAAGGAGGAAAAAGAAATGAAAAGAAGAAAGGAAAATAAGTTAAAATAATTGAAAATAAGGGCAAAGGAGTGAAAATAAGGGAAAAGAAATGAAAATAAGTGACAATAAGGGAAAGCAAGTGAAAAATGAAAATAAGTAAAGATAGATGAAAAGGAGCAAAAAGAAATGAAAAGAAGAAATGAAAAGAAGTGAAAATAAGGGAAAAGAAATGAAAATAAGGGAAAAGAAATGAAAAGAAGTGAAAATAAGTGAAAAATAAAGGAAAATAAGTTAAAATAATGGAAAAGAAATGAAAAACAGGGAAAAGAAGTGAAAACAGATGAAAATAAGTAAAAACAAGTGAAAAGAAATGAAAATAATTAAAAACAGATGAAAAGGAGTAAAAAGAAATGAGGAGAGGAAAAGAAAAGAAGTTAGAATAATGGGGAAGAAGTGAAAATCAGGGAAATTAAATGAAAAGAAGTGAAAATAAATGAAAATCGGTGAAAATAAATGAAAGTAAGTGAAAAGAGATGAAAAGGAGTAAAACAAAATGAAAAGGAGAACTGAAAACAAGTTAAAATAATGGAAAACAAGGGAAAATAAATGAAAAGAAGTGAAAATCAGTTCGAACAAATGAGAAGAAGCCAAAAATAAATGAACACGTTACAAGAAATGAAAATAGACGAAAAGAAATGAAAACGAATAAAAAGAAATGAAAACAAATAAAAAGAAATGGAAAGAAATGAAAAGAAATTACAAGAGGTGAAAAGGAATTAAAAGAAGTGAAAAGAAGTGAAAACATGAAAATAATTGAAAAGAAATGAAAATAATTGAAAATAACTGAAAATATTTGAAAATTAATTAGAATAATTATAAATAAATTAGAATAAGTGAAAATAAGTGAAAATAAATTTAAATAAGTGAAAATAAGTGAAAATAAGTGAAAATAAATTTAAATAAGTGAAAATAAGTGAAAATCATAAGTGAAAATAAGTGAAAATAAATTTAACTAAGTGAAAATAAATGAAAATAAATTGAAATAACTTAAAATAAATTCAAATAACTTCAAATAAATGGAAATGCCGTCCCTGGGGAGCCCCGCGCCCCAGCTGCGGCCGGGGGGTGGGCTGCGGGAAGCGGGGCGCAGGGCTGGGGTACGGAGGCAGGGCTGACGCCGTGGCCCCCCCAGTGCTGCGGGACGATTTCCGGCAGCCCCCCGGGGACGTGGCGGTGGCGGCGGGCGAACCGGCCGTCCTGGAGTGCGTCCCCCCCCGCGGCCACCCCGAACCCAGCGTCTCCTGGAAGAAGAACGGCGCCCGGCTCAGCGACAAGGACGAGCGGCCTGACGGTGAGGGATTGAGGGGGGGGTCCCCCCAAAAGGTACCCCCAGGGTTGGGGGGTCTGAGCCCCCCCGGCTGAGCTGGGCCGTCCGCAGATCCGCGGTGGGAAGCTGATGCTGGCCAGCACCCGCAAGAGCGACGCCGGCGTCTACATCTGCGTGGCCACCAACGTGGTGGGCGAGAGGGACAGCGAGCCGGCCGAGCTGGTGGTCTTCGGTGCGTGGGGCCGGGGACGTCGTTTTGGGGACGCTGGGGAGGGGGACCGGGTGCCGCGGCGACGGGGCTGACGGCCGCCCCCGCAGAGCGCCCGGCGTTCGGCAAGAGGCCCCTCAACCAGGCGGTGCTGGTGGAGGGGACGGCGGAGTTTCCCTGCGAGGCAGTGGGGGACCCCCGGCCGCGGCTCGCTGGCGCAAGGAGGAGGGCGAGATGCCGCCGGGAAGGTAAGCGGTGGGCGAGGGGGCCGGCGCCGTGGGTGCCGGGGCTGGGGTGCAGCCGGGCGGCGTCGCTGCGTGCCGGCCCCCTGCGCTCGGAACGTCTTGCAGCCTCGTTGCAGCCCGCGGCCCCGGCGCAGCCTGCATCCCCGTGGCATCACGTATCCCCGCGGCAGCCCGCATCCCGGTCATATCCCGCATCTGCGTTGTTTCCCACATCCCCATTGCATCCCACACCTTCGTTGCATCCCGCACCCTCATTGCATCCCATATCCTTATTGCATCCCGCTTCCAATGGCATCCTGCGTCTCCATTGCTTCCCGCATCCCCATCAATCCCACATCCCCATCACATCCCAGATCCCCATTGCATCACAGATCCCCATTGCATCCCAGATCCCCATTGCATCCTGCATCCCCATCGCATCCCAGATCCCCATCACATCCTGGATCCCCATCACATTGCACATCCCCATCCCATCCCACATTCCCATCCCCTCCTGCATCCCAGTCACAATCCCACATCCCCATCCCATCCGACATCCCCATCTCATCCCGCCATCCCATCCTGCATCCCGATTGCAATCCCACATCCTTACCACATCGCACATCCCGATCGCATCCCACATCCCCATCTCATCCACATCCCCTCCTGCATCCCCATCGCATCCCGCATCCCCATGGCATTCCACATCCCCATCGCATCCCAGATCCTCCCCACATCCCGCATTCCCATCCCCTCCCACATCCCCATGGCATCCCACATCCCCATCGCATCCCAGATCCTCATCACATCCCGCTTTCCCATGGCATCCCACATCCCCATCCCATCCCACATTCCCATCCCCTCCTGCATCCCAGTCACAATCCCACATCCCCATCCCATCCGACATCCCCATCTCATCCTGCATCCCATCCTGCATCCCGATTGCAATCCCACATCCTTACCACATCGCACATCCCGATCGCATCCCACATCCCCATTGCATCCCAGATCCTCATCACATCCTGCGTCCCCATCGCATCCCACATCCCCATCTCATCCCGCATCCCCTCCTGCATCCCCATCGCATCCCGCATCCCCATGGCATCCCACATCCCCATGGCATCCCAGATCCTCCCCACATCCCGCATTCCCATCCCCTCCCGCATCCCCATGGCATCCCAGATCATCCCCACATCCCTCATTCCCGTCCCCTCCCACATCCCCATGGCATCCCACATCCCCATCGCATCCCAGATCCTCCCCACATCCCGCATTCCCATCCCCTCCCGCATCCCCATGGCATCCCACATCCCCGCGGCACCCCGCGCCCTCGCGGCACCCCG